>NC_062265.1:14721640-15345293 GCF_916048215.2 Malus sylvestris | reverse complement strand
ACAAGTCCGAATACTTTGCAAAATGTTTCAAAGAATTCAAGAAATGTAAGTTGATGAGTAAGACGTCTAAAGTATTTACATCCTCAGATTTGATCCAAGGAATGGTAACACTTTAGAATAGTTTTCTTGAAAGATATCAAGGAAAGAAGCATCATAAGATAATGGATTTCTCCATTAGGAGAAGAACGAACTTGAATAAGATTTAGTTCGTTGGATATTATCAATTACCCATATATATAGGATATATACTTCTAAAAACAATATGATTGTCAATTAGAAGATCTTCCAAATTTTTCATGACTCCATAAGATGTAGTTGGAAAGAAAGACAAATCTTAAGCATGTTAAGATTTGGGGTTGTGTGTTAATACACAATATTTGTTTGATAACAATCTTGTAGGATATCCTTAAATTAACTTTTGGATATCGCTTCTATGAACCAACTAACAAATGTTGTTTTGTTGGGTAGTTCATTGTAATCCTACAATGTGATTTGCCTAAGAGCAAATGAACGAAGGATAGAACTCAAAGAATGGTTCTTTGAGAGACAAGAAAGTAATCAACAAATATAACAACCTAGTTCCTATACCACAAGCTCCAAGGTAGTCGAGAAGGATTTATAAACCGTCTCAGTTGAATGGTTTGAACTTTATGACTATGTCATAGAGTTGCACCTCTTAATTCGAAAGAAATAAGAATGAAAATCCTTATGACTACATTGAGTGCATATACGATATATACTCATGGGAATGGTAAAGTACCATTTGACCCGAAATAATGAAACCTTCATAAGCTAATTGGTAGCTTAAGGTGACTACAATCAAATAGAATGGTTGACTTTGAAGGAACCATTTTTGACGTAGTCTTAGTTTCAATTAATTCGAAGATTGCTAGCTACAACTAAATGGTGATTCAATGTTTGGACATAATATGGGTTTCCGAAACCATTATTAAGATAGTCTTGATAATATATGTCTAAAACTATGAATCACAAGACATATAAGTTGTAGAGATCCATCCATCATGGATCTTAGCAAGCTAGTGGGAGCTATAAGCGTCTTATGAGAGAAAGGTCAAATCGTTTGATTTCTCATAAAGATGTGAATGAATCTTTTGTTTACTAGTTTTACAAAAGATTAGTGGGAGTTAATCATATTCCTAAATTTGTATATATATATATATATAAATATATATGTGATATATATGAATATATGTATGATATATTAATTTTGGAAATGAAAAGAATATTTCTTCGTTAAAGTTATGACTTTAAACATTATATGAAGATAGAATGTATATGGGAGACATAGTCTATATACATGGGATGGAAATCTATATTGATAGATTTTAGGATATAATTTGATTATATTAATCCTTAATAATAGACAAAAGATGCTAGGAAGTTTCTCATATGATGATAAACTTTAATCAGAAGAACAACTCTAGTGAGACTAGGAGGTAGCTCTTCTCAAAGGGAACGTACCCTTTGACTCCCAAAGAAATAATGCGTAAATAGAATCCTTTATGCGTAAGCAGAAAGGTGATTTATGTATTTCATATTGTATGAAAACATTGATATGGGTTGTACCTAGAAAGGTACAAGACAATATCAGTGTAAGCCCAGGATCAGAACCATTGCAACTGTCAAGTAAGTCCTTAAGTATTTAAGAAATACTAAAGGATAAATTCCTCAAAGATTGAGGAAGAATTAGAGTAACGTAATGGAAGCGTAAATGTATTAAATTATGAATCTAATACATCATTGGATGTTTCTTCATTATGAATGAAGAGATAAACGGATATCTCTTTATTATGACTAAAGAGATATTTGGATGGAAACATTAAAGTAATGACTTTAGTGTGTTCCATTATGAATGCAAAATATATTGCCATATAGAAGTTTACAACAATGTTGTTTGGATGGGAAAGTTCATTTATGAACTCTCTATTCGGTTCCAACCAGAAAGTGTATGACACTAATGGGGCGATAGCTCAAGCCAAGGAATCAAGGTCTCATCAAGGTCCGAACTCAAATGAGAGACTGAACCACATGATTGAGAATCATGTATAATGATGATGTCGTTATTCTCAAGGTTGCTTCTATGGATAACATATAGATATCTATTGTCTAGGCCTACTAATCAGCCATTTATGAAATGACTACAGAAGATGTATCATCACTGATGACCAAGCTGATTGGCTCTAGTGCAAGTGGGAGATTGTTGGAAATGTGCCCTAAAACCAATCATGTGATGATACTTTACGGACATTTCACATGTTAAACTAATCTAGTTTAATATAAAGGGCAAAGATTATTGTTTGAGCCGTCTCATATAAATGTTATATGCTTAAACGATAAAGTCCAAGGAATATGTGATTGGAAGAATGTAATCTAATGAAGTTAGATTCATGAGACCATTCTTTCGTAGACACATCCTAAATGTTCCTGATCATAGGATTGCCAATTGGGCATTGACAGTCCGTCAAGATCGGTACGTGCTATGTCTTCTCTCAGGGAGAGTGACTAGTCTCGAGTCATTGGTGTGTGTGACATCAAGACAAGTACGTAGGTGCTCAGTAGAGAATGAATTCACTGAACGTGATCAACGAAGAGTTCTCATACTCATGTCACATAAGAACTCATGTTTGGGATAATGCAAATTAGTCCTTTGACCTGAGGCATCACAGTTGTCTTATGGTTAAGTCCTTGATCTTTGATTATGTCAAAGTCACCCCATCGGGGTGTCCACGGCATCGTTGGGGTTAAGCCACTTAGTCATGGAGGCAAGTGAATGCGCAACAAGGGATCTCTAACCTTCAAACCGTTTGAGGGAGAATACTCTATGATATGATTTAGAATCTCTGGCCAGAGTATGAATGAGATTTAGAAAAGTCGTTCTAAATCACATTCAATGAAATCATATAAGCACACGAATCACATTGGATAGTAGACATGAATAAATAAACTATCAAACCAAACAATGTGGTCAGGAGTATTAGATTAGAGAAAGACCGTATTACATTTGTAATCCCAAACTGAATAGGTTTTCTCTACCTCTTCTGATTATCTTGGGTAACCATGATATGCTGCAAGGTGTCACTCATGGTTTGTGGAAGCCCTAAACGTGTGTAATCACTAAAGGGAGAATTGAAAGTAAGTTTCAATTCACAATCGATTTCAAATGGTTTTAATCGCCCACTGCCTCGCTAAAAGGAACCTAATGGATCGCACACCATAAGAGGTGGAGATTGGAGATTAAACGGAGATGAGTAAGAATGATTAAATGGTTTAATCATTTATTTATGGCAAGGATTAATTAATATGTTAATTAATCAAACGAATAAGTTCGTTAAAGACCTCGGGATAGGTTTTGGACCTTAAGGCCCAATGGGCTTCGAACGTCAAGCCCATTGACTTAAGTTGTATGACAACTTAATGAATAATGATTCACTAAGACCCAAAAGCCCAAACAACACCCCATGGCCGGCCATTTAGAGGAAGGGTAGTGAACTTGCTTTAATTACAAGTTTGCCACTCAAATGAATAAAGGTATAAATATGACTTTATAGCCTTTTATTCATTAGGGTTTCTTTTAGAGAAAATTGGTGAGAACTTGTCTCTCCATTTTCTCTCTAGGAGGCCGGCCCCTTGGGGGGTGCATCTTGCAATCCCACTACTCCAAGGTCACTCATTTCTTCTCCAATCTCTCCTTGGTGAAGAGACTTAGAGGTTCTCAATTTTGGGAACTTGGAGAAACCTATTCTTCCATCCAAATATATAGATTTAAGATGCAAGGAATGAAGGCCCTCTCTTTGGGTGATTAGCCTTTGCTTATGCAAAGAGGAATCTACAAAGGTATAAATCTCAACTCACTTTGTTTTGAGTTGATTAATGGTTCACCAATCTACTAGGCTTTGAATTTCTTGGTTAATGTTTTGTTTTTAAGTGCATGCTAGCATGATTCCGCCTTTAATTGTTAATTGCATGCTATATGATGTTGCTTAAATGAACATGTTTTCACAAAATATTCCTTCATAGACTTGAAATTGGACTTACTGATATAGCAAGGCTATCTCAATAATGTTATATGGGAATTAAATCTCAAATGTTGTAGATTTAAGAAAGCATTTTCCTATGTGATAGGAAATCACTTTCATAACCCTTATAATGAATGTGTCATAAAATCGCAAAAGGGACACATGTGTTGACTTGTGAAGTAGATATCCAAAGGTGAAGAAACCACTGAGTTTATCACTTTAAGATATTACTATATCCCAGGATCAGAACCAAAGCAACTGGTAGAGTATTATTGCCTTTAAGAATGAAACATCAGAGTGGGACTCTGGAAGCGTGCATTCACTTAGATTGTTAACCAAAGTGAAAATAAGCCATTTTAACAAATGGAACTTCATGATGGATGAAGTACTAATCATATGAATGAATTGTTAGTATTGTACTACAATGGTCTCAAGCTTGGAGCAAAGTTTGTATAAAGTATACAAACGAAATATATGTAGATATATAAGTTTTAGAAACTGCTTCAAAAGGTGTTTTGAATGAAAGGGGTTCTTTTAGAACCCATGATTGAATCCAAACCATAAGGTCGTTAGTAGAGTACTACGACGTAATGGGGCGATAGCTCAAGCCATGGAATCAAGGTCTCATCAAAGTATTCGAACACATTAAAGAGACATCATCAAATGTCTTGGAAACATTTGATAAGTAAATCCCTTTTAATAAAAGAGATTAATACATAACCAAGTTAACCTACGAGCATAAACTCTCTCGACAAGATGTATAAGATACACTAGTGATTGACTTTAGTGCAAGTGGGAGATTGTTGGAAATATGCCCTGAAAGTCAATCTTTGGAAGAAATCTTTCAGGACAAATTAATCGATGTATGGATGATTCTTATACATCAAATGGCAAAGATACTAATTAGGACTATCTCAATAAACGATATATGTCCTGAATAGTGAATCCATGGACAATGGATCGATTGAAGAAGTAATCTAATGATGTTAGACTACAGAGACCTTCTTCACATAACCATTATGTCCAAAAGGTTCCTGGTCATTGGATTGTCGGAGGGATACTGACAATCCTTAGACCAGTACATGCTGTGTCCGCTTCAATTGGAAGGATGGAAAGTCTCAACCCATTCGTGTTGTGACACTAAGACAAGTATGTAGGTGCTCATTAAGGGAATGAGTTCACTGAATACAATCGAATCAGAATACTTGCATGGAGGTCTACTCACATGTCAAGCAAGTAACTCAAATGGTTGGAATAATGTAAGTAATCCTTTGACCTGAGGCATCGCCGTTGTCTTGTGGTTAAGTACTTAATCTTTGATTATGTCAAAGTCACTCTATCAGAATGTCAACGACATAGTTGGGGTTAAACCACTTAGTCATGAAGGCAAGTGTATGCGCAACAAGGAATCTCTGATCCTCGATAAGAGAGGAAGAATACTCTAAGATATGATTCGGGAATCTTCGGCCGAAGTATCGAGCGTAATAAAGGAAAGCGTTCCTATACGACTCAATTGGATCATATAAGAAGGAATAATCACATTAGGGGTTTGACATGATATATCCATACCCTAATGATGTGATTGAGAGTATTGTATTAGAGAAGGATTGAATTACATTGTAATTCCAACTGACTAGGTTCTCCGAATAAACTTCTACATTAGCTTGGGTAGCTATGACATATGGTTAGATGTCACTCATAGCTTGTGAGTTCTTCTAGATGATTAAATGTAGTCGTCAAAGAAGAAAGGTGAATTAAAATGAAGTTTTAATTCACTAAGTGATTGAATTAAATATGAGCAATTGGATTGATGCCAATCACCTCACTGCCTTGCTAATTAAAACCTAAAAGGTTGTTCACCAATACACTATTGTAGTGAGTAACTAATGGATGATGGAAACAATTAATTGGATTAATTATGTGTTGTGATTAATTTAGAAAAGTCTAAAGAAATCATAAAAGCGATAAAGATCGTTTTGGGCTTAAAGAAACGTTCGGGTTTAATTAGGCCCATTGGGCCTAAACCCATTGGGCTTTTATTCAAGCATTGGATGACTTGAAATAGTAAAAGCCCAAAGCCCGAAAAAAACAACACAAAGGGGCCGGCCATTTTAGGTGAGGAAAGTTGAGATATTTAGTCAAGTTGTTGACTAGGATTCTTTTGTCTATATAAAGAACTTTATAGAGATAAAGTTCATTAGGGTTTTTGTGAGTTTTGAACAACAAAAGAGGCAAAAGAAAATAGCTCTCTTGAGCCACAAAGGCCGGCCACCATAAGGGGGATTTTACTAACATCTCTTACACCCCTTTGGTTATTCCTTCATCCTTCTCACTACACTAGTGGGTGAGGATCTTTAGAGGTTTCCTACTTTGGGAACTTGAAGAGAACCTAGGAGCACTCATTGTAACAAAGTGGAGGAGGCAAGGAGGGAAGCTAGGCTCAAGGATTTCAAGGAGAAAAGGGCTTGGAGGTGGTCCATCCTTGGTCTCAAGTCTAGATCAAGAGGTATAAGACTAACCTTCACTTTGTTCTTGATTCTAAAAATTGTTTTGATGCATTATATATAAACCTATGAACCTTGAAGGGGATTTGCATGACTATAGCTTTGATAATATGTTATAAATGCTTCCGCTGCTTTCGTATATTAAATTTGATTTGTATATGCATGATAGTCATTATGAAATCCCTTTCTAGAATCTCATAATTTTCCCTTCACAGTTGTCCACAACATAATACTACTCATGTTGTATGACATTCACCGAAGATCGCTCTCGGTTGGACTATCATTTATTTTGAATAAACACAAGTCTGAATACTTTGCAAAAGGTTTCAAAGAATTCAAGAAATGTAAGTTGATGAGTAAGATGTCCAAAGTATTTACCTCCTTAGATTTGATCCAAGGAAAGGTAACACTTTAGAACAGTTTCCTTGAAAGATATCAAGGAAAGAAGCATCATAAGATAATAGATTTCTCAATTAAGAGAAGAACGAACACAAATAAGATTTAGTTCGTTGGATGTTATCAATTACCCATATATAAGATATACACTTCTAAGACAATATGATTGTCAATTAGAAGATCTTCCAAAATTTTCATGACTCCATAGGATGTAGTTGGAAAGAAAGACAAATCTTAATCATGTTAAGATTTGGGGTTGTGTGCTAATAAGCAATATTTGTTTAAAGAATTATCTTGTGGGTATCCTTAAATTAACATTTGGATATCACTTCTATAAACCAACTAACAAATGGTGTTTGTTGGGTAGTTCATTGTAATCCTACACTAGGATTTGCCTAAGATAGAGCAAATGAATGAGGGATTGAACTCAAATAATGGGTTCTTTGAGAGACAAGATAGTGATCAATAAATATAACAACCTAGTTCCTATACCACAAGCTCCAAGGTACTCGAGAAGGATTTATAAACTGTCTCAGTTGAATGGTTTGAACTTCATGATTATGTCATAGAGTTACACCTCTTAATTCGAAAGAAATAAGAATGAAAATCCTTATGACTACATTGAGTGTATATACGACATATACTCAAGGAAATGGTAAAGTACCATTTGACCCGAAATAATGAAACCTTTATAGCTAATTGGTAGCTTAAAGTGACTACAATCAAAGAGATTGGTTGACTTTGAAGAAACCATCTTTAACGTAGTCTTAGTTTCAATTAATTCGAAGATTGCTAGCTACAACTAAATGGTGATTCAATGTTTGGACATAATATGGGTTTCCGAAACCATTATTAAGATAGTCTTGATAGTATATGTCTAAAACTATGAATCACAAGACATGTAAGTTGTAGAGATCCATCCATCATGAATCTTAGCAAGCTAGTGGGAGCTATAAGCGTCTTATGAGAGAAAAGATCAAATCATTTGATTTCTCATAAAGATGAAAATGAATCTTTTGTTTACCAGGTTTACAAAAGATTAGTGGGAGTTAACCATGTTCCTAAATTTGAATATATATATACACATATATGATATATTAATTTTGGAAATGAAAAGAATACTTCTTCGTTAAAGTTATGATTTTAAAGATTCTATAAAGATAGAATGGATATGGGAGACATAGTCTATATACATGGGATGGAAATCTACAATGATAGATTTCAAGATATAATTGGATTATATCAATCCCTAATAATAGACAAAAGATGCTAGGAAGTTTCTCATGTGATGATAAACTTCAATCAAAAGAACAACTCTAGTGAGACTAGGAGGTAGCTCTTCTCAAAAGGAACGTACCCTTTGACTCCCAAAGAAATAATGCGTAAATAGAATCCTTTATGCATACGCAAAAAGGTGATTTACGTATTTCATATTGTATGAAAAACGTTGATATGAGTTGTACCAAGATCGGTACAAGACGATATCAATGCAAGCCCAGGATCAGAACCATGGCAACTGTCAAGTGAATCCTTAAGTATTTGAGAAATAATAAAGGATGGATTCCTCAAGAATGAGGAAGAATTAGAGTAACGTAATGGAAGCGTAAATGTATTAGATTATGAATCTAATCCATCATTGGATGTTTCTTCATTATGAATGAAGAGATAATTAGATATCTCTTTATTATGACTAAAGAAATATTTGGATGGAAACATTAAAAGTAATGACTTTAGTGTGTTCCATTATGCATGCAAAATATATTGCCATAAAGAAGCTTACAACAATGTTGTTGGATGAGAAAGTTCATTTATGAACTCTCTATTCGATTCCAACCAGAAAGTGTCTCTAGTGTACCGGCACTATGACACTAATGGGGAGATAGCTCAAGCTAGGGAATCAAGGTCTCATCATGATCCGAACTCAAATGAGAGACTAAACCACATGGTTAAGAATCATGTATAATGGTGACGTCGTTATTCTCAAGGTTGCTTCTATGGATAACATGTTGATATCCATTGTCTAAGCCTACTACTCAGCCATTTTTGAAATGACTACAGAAGAGGTATCATCATTGATGACCAAGCTGATTGGCTCTAGTGCAAGTGGGAGAGATTGTTGGAAATGTGCCCTAAAACCAATCATATGATGATACTTTACGGACATTTCACATGTTAAACTAATCTAGTTTAATATCAAGGGAAAAAATTATTGTTTTAAGCCATCTCATATAAATGTTATATGCTTAAATGATAAGTCCAAGGAATATGTAATTAGGAGAATGTAATTTAAAGAAGTTAGATTCATGAGACTATTCTCTTTCGTATACATATCTTAAACGTTCCTGATCATAGGATTGCCAATTGGACATTGACAGTCCGTTAAGATCAGTACGTGCTGTGTCTTCTTTCAGGGAGAGTGACTGGTTTCGAGTCATTGGTGTGATTGACACCAAGACAAGCATGTAGGTGCTCAATAGAGAATGAGTCCACTAAACACGATCAACGAGGAGTTCTCATACTCATGTCATATGAGAACTCATGGTTGGGATAATGCAAAGTAGTCCTTTGACCTGAGGCATCATAGTTGTCTTATGGTTAGGTCCTTGATCTTTGACTATGTCAAAGTCACTCTGTCAGAGGGTGTCCACAACATAGTTGGGGTTAAGTCACTTAGCCATGGAGGAAAGTGAATGCGCAACAAGGGATCTCTAACCTTCAAACTGTTTGAGGGAGAATACTCTATGATATGATTAAGAACCTCTGGCCAGAGTATGAATAAGATTTAGGAAGTTGTTCCAAATCACATTCAAGGTAATCATATAAGTAAATGAATCACATTGGATAGTAGACATGATTAAACTATCAAACCAAACAATGTGGTCAAGAGTATTGTATTAGAGAAAGACCGTATTGCATTGTAATCCTAAACTGAATAGGTTCTCCACCTCTTCTGATTAGCTTGGGTAACCATGACATACTGCTAGGTGTCACTCATGGTTTGTGGATGCCCTAAACGTGTATAATCACTAAAGGGAGAATTGAAAGTAAGTTTCAATTCACAATCTATTTGAAAGAGTTCTAATTGCCCACTGCCTCGCTAAAAGGAACCTAATGGATCGTACACCGTGTAAGGTAGAGATTGAAGAAACAATGGAGATGAGTAAGGATAATTAAATGGTTTAATTATTTATGGCAAGGATTAATTAATATGTTAATTAATCAAACGAATAAAGTTCGTTAAAGACCTTAGGTTAGTTTTGGGCCGCAAGGCCCAATGGGATTTGAATGTCAAGCCTATTAACTCAACTTGTATGACAACTTGAATAAACAAAGGGCTTGAAAGGCCAATAAACCCTTAAGGTCGGCCAAATAGAGGAGGGTAGTGAACTTGCTTTAATTGCAAGTTTGCCACTCCATTGTGAGGTGGTATAAGGGCAACTTTATAGCCATTTCGTCCTTATGGTTTTCTTTTGGGGAAAGGATGAGAACACAATGCTCTCCTTTTCTCTTTAAGAGGTCGGCCCCCTTGGAGGAGATTAGCTAGCAATCTCTCATCCTCCAAGGTCACTCATCTCTTCTTCAAGTCCCTCCTTGGTGTGGAAAAATTAGAGGTTCTCAATTTTGGGAACTTGGAGAATCCTTTCTACCATCCTTTTCCAAGAAATCGATGGAACTAAGAAGCAAAGAATGAAGGCCCTCTCCTTGGGTGATTAGCCTTTGCTTATGCAAAGAGGAATCAACAAAGGTATAAAATATCTCAACTCACTTTGTTCTTGAGTTGAGTCTTGGTTCACCTTTCTACTAGGCTTTGAATTTCATGGGTAATGTTTTGTTCTTGAGTGCATGCAAGAATGATTCTGCCTTTAAATGTTAATTGCATGCTATAGATGTTGCTCAAATGAACATGTTTTTCACAAAATTTCCTTCATCCTCCGTAGCATGATATTGTTCGCTTTGAGCCCTGACCACGCCTTCACGGTTTTGTTTCTCGGAACTTACACGAGAACTTCCCAGTGACCCATCATGAGATTGCTCTCGCGTAAACTTGCTTAACTTCGGAGTTCCGATGGAACCGAAGCTAGTGAGCTCTTAAAAGGCCTCGTGCTAGATTTAACTCATGCTTTATGCATTTTGTCACATCCCGGCCCGGGCCCCCACCACAACCCTTGGCTCAACTTCATCGTAGCACGATATTGTCCGCTTTGAGCTTCGACCACGCCCTCATAGTTTTGTTTCTAGGAACTCACATGAGAACTTCCCAATGCGTCACCCATCATGAGATTGCTTTCGCGCAAACTCGCTTAACTTCGGAGTTCCGATGGAACTCGAAGCTAGTGAGCTCCCAAAAGGCCTAGGTAGAGATGAGAATATACATATAAGGCTTACATGATCCACTCCTCTAGGCGATGTGGGATGTTACACATTTAATGTCCCACAAATTATGAAATTTAAACAAATTTAAATAATATTTTAAAAATATAATAAATAGTTAAAAATCAATTTTAGAGTAATATTATTCTTCACAAAAAGTACAGCAAAACAAAAATAATGTACCCACATAATTATTAACATATTTAAAAAATTAACTATTGATATATTCTAAAACATAAAATAAATACATATAATTAGCATGTGTACATTTAGCAAAATTAAAAATGGGTACAAATAAATTAAAAAATATAGTACAAATACAAATAAAAGTTTAAAAGATATAGGCACAAAAAGGAATTAATATATGCGTACAAATATAAAAAGAAAATGGGTTGCAAAATTAAAAATGGGTAAAAATTTAAAATAAAAATATATGATAAAAAATTAGCCATAAATATAAATATACTAAATGTAACGTTTCAAATACTAATAAGGTTTTAATCAATGAAGTAGGAATAATAGGGATGGGAACGTAATTTTTCCATTTATAATGTTGACAAGAGAATTAACATTAAACTGTGAGGTAACAAGTAAAGAGGATAATGATTAGCCATTAAAAACAATCTCTAGTTAACATTTTGTTTGTTAGAGTTTGTTAGTCTTGAATTGTAATTAGTTAGAATGGTTAGGGGGCTCAATTGTCTTTTTCTTGTAACATCTCATAAGCTATATATACTGAAATACTCTTATAATTATCTTGTCAAGAAAGTTAATGAAGAAAGCCTTTACAAACAAGTGTGCTCGGGGTTTCTATATGGTTTCATAGCCATTTGCCTAACGGCGTGTTCACCGATCATCCTTGCTTTTGCTCTCATATCTGATATTGTGTTCTTCGATCTTGTTTTCAGATCGAATTCTTCCTCTCATCAATCTAGTTGTTCTGAATCTTGAATTCACTCAGTGTAATGGTTTCTCCCTCTGATTCCTTTTCTTTGATCGAGTCGGTGCAATGTCCAAACCCTAATTTCTCTTCCTTAAACCCTAATTCATACACCTCTTTGATAATACAGAACATCAGAAGTACCCTAATTTCTCTTCCTTAAACCCTAATTCATACACCTCTTTGACAATACAGAACATCAGAAGTATGGTACCTATCAAATTGAAGCGCTCGAACTACCTTTCATGTCGTGCTCTTTTTACTCCGATCTTCCATTACTACAAGCTTCTTGAAATCAACAACGGCATTGAAGCTTGTCCTTCACCATTTCTTGCAGATAGCACTATTAATCCAGCTTTTGAGATTTGGTACGAAAAGGATCAAAACCTTTTAATTTAGTTAAATTCTACACTCTCGGAGAGGTAATTCCTTTTACTGTTGGTGTTTCATCTTCTCGTGATCTGTGGGTCAAACTTCAACAAAGATTTTGGGGAATTTCTGATGCTCATGTTCATCAATTGAGATAATGTCTTCAATCAATTCAGAAAGGAAATCAGTCAATGTCTGACTATCTTCAACAAATCAAGGAAATTTCTGATTCTTTGATTGCAGCTGGAGCCACTGTGTCTGATCGTGATTTAATGGTTACTACTTTAATAGGATTACCTGATGAATTTGAGTCCTTCATTGACTCCATCATGCTTCGTCTTTCATCCATCATTCTTGATGAATTGCATGGTCTATTGCTTACTAAGGAATTGTCCATGTCTCGTCGCAAAAAGACCGATTCTTCAAGTAATGAGTCATTTCATGATTTCTCAGCATAAGCTCCACCACTTTTGCCAACACCACCATAACCACAAGTATACTCATCTTAGAATCAACCTCTGCACAACTCTTATCGGTACAACTCTAACCGAGGGGGGAATTATGGTCACTATCTTGGGTCCAATAATCGTGGTCATCGTGGTAATTACCATGGCAACAATTCTCATTCTTGTGGAAATTACCATCGCAACAAGGAATCTCTAATCTTCGTTAAGAGAGGAAGAATACTCTAAGATATGATTCTGGAATCTTCGGCCGAAGTATCGAGCGTAATAAAGGAAAGCGTTCCTATACGACTCAATTGAATCATATAAGAAGGAATAATCACATTAGGGGTTTGACATAATATATCCATACCCTAATGATGTGATTGAGAGTATTGTTTTAGAGAAGGATCGAATTACATTGTAATTCCAACTGAATAGGTTCTCCGAACAAATTCTACATTAGCTTGGGTAGCCATGATATATGGTTAGATGTCACTCATGGCTTGTGAGTTCTTCTAGATGATTAAATGTAGTAGTCAAAGAAGAAGGTGAATTAAAAGGAAGTTTTAATTCACTAAGTGATTGGATTAAATATAATCAATTGGATTGGTGCCAATCACCTCACTACCTTGCTAATTAGAACCTAAAATGATTGTACACCGATATACTCTTGTAGTGAAACCATTAATGGATGATGGAAATAATTAATTGGATTAATTAAGTGTTGTGATTAATTAGAAAGTCTAATGAAATCATAAAAGCGATATAAGATCGTTTTGGGCTTAAAGAAACGTTCGGGTTTAATTGGGCCCATTGGGCCTAGACCCATTGGGCTTTTATTCAAGCATAGGATGACTTGAAATATTAAAAGCCCAAAGCCCAAACCAAACACTAAAGGTCGGCCACTTAAAGGGAAAGGGAGAGAGTGAAAGTCAAGTTGTTGACTAGGTTTCTTTTTGTCTATATAAGGAACTTTATAGAGATAATTTTCTTTAGGGTTTTTGTGTGTTCAAAACAACTAAAGAGAAAAAGAAAATTACTCAAAGGCCGGCCACCTTAAGGGTGATTTTAGCTTATCATCTTTTCACCCTTTTGGTCATTCCTCCATCCATCTCACTACACTAGTGGGTGTGGATCTTTAGAGGTCTTCTACTTTGGAGACTAAAGGAGAACCAAAGGAGCACTCATACTAACAAAGTGGAGGAGGCAAGGAGGGAGGCTAGGCTCAAGGAGTTCAAGGAACAAAGGGCTTGGAGGTGGTCCATCCTTGGTCTAAAATCTAGATCAAGAGGTATAGATCTATTCCTACACTTTGTTCTTTACTTAAATGTTTTGATGCATTATATATAAACCTATGAACCTTGAAGGGGATTTGCATGACTAAAGCTTTGATTTTATTTGTTAACATGCTTCCGTTGCTTTCGTATATAAATTTTGAATTGTATATGCATGCTAGTCATTAGAAATCCCACATGAATCTCATAGATTTCCCTTCAAGTGGTATCAGAGCCAAAGGTTTATATATTATGTGTCCTTTTGGATTTTATGCATATGGGTTTTAATATCATGTATGACATGTTATTGCTTCATTCAAAATATGTTTATCTTTTGTTTTTCAATAGTTGAAAAATGTGAATCAATAGTTGGGAAAGATATGTATGCAAAAGGTGTTTTGTATGCATGAATGAAGAATGAGTTTAGAACAAATTTTGGGGTTTTGACTCTTAGGGAGGGCACGGCAAAAATGGGAATTTTGGCTAAGTGTTTGTGTTTTTATTTTGAATCACACACTCACACTTTAAAGCTAGAAAGTAGAAATCTTGTCACTTTTGTTTTTGGGTTTGAAAAATCACCAAGAATATACAAATCTTGAAAATATGTTCATGGTTTTGCTCTTGGTGTTCATGGTTTGATTTTTGGTGAAAATGGTTTTATTTGGTTTTCATGCTTTGTTTTGTGGTTTTGGATGATGTTCATACCATCCATAGCCATATCTTAAACTTATTAAAATCCTAGACTTGACTAGGAGATTTCCATCACCCCTTTTCATCTAAGTCTTTAAAGCCAAAACCAAGTGACAAGCAAAATTTAATTTTTTCTACTTTAACATGGTTTAATGCATTATGGGTGAAACTTCCCATCTCACCTCAATGTGGCCGGCCTCCCCTAGTGGATTTATCCACTTGTGGGGCTATTTTGTAACTTGGAAAAGGATATTTTTACTTTTGAAGTATTTACAGATTTACCCCTAACTTTTTCATATTTGCATTTAGGCCCTTACTAACTAGAAAGTTAAAATATTTGATTTTAATTTTTGTTAATTGTTTAAACTCACAATACTATTATACCCATATGCACTAAATCTAAATGTTTATGTAGCATTCCATTTAATTATTTAATGTGATTAAGTAGTTAGAAAAAAATGGGTGACTATGGACTTATGCCTTAAACGATAATTGAGCTATAAGATAAGGCAATCAAATTGTTTGAACCTTGGGAATGTGTTTTAATTACTGTTTTAATTGGACCTTGTCACGTTTGACATTAATCTATCTCTCCCTCTTAGTATATGTAATTTGTAGGAATTTGTAC
The DNA here is from genome assembly GCF_916048215.2 of Malus sylvestris. Lineage (NCBI taxonomy): Eukaryota > Viridiplantae > Streptophyta > Magnoliopsida > Rosales > Rosaceae > Malus > Malus sylvestris. The sequence continues at coordinate 15,329,638 of NC_062265.1, read as the reverse complement.
AAATCGGTTTGTAATTCTTATTACTCCTTAATCTCTTTTAGTTAGTTGATTCCCTCTAGTACTAGACTAGAGTTTCTTTAACTATTGGTAAGGAGACATAACTAAAAGAGGGTTTTGACATGAGATTAAAGATTAAATGGGTCCAATGCCTTAATTAGCAATGAATGATTGTCTTTCATTTCTAATGGCTCAATGAAAATGTTTTAATTGGATTGAAAAGCACGTAATTAAATTGACACAACCTCCCCGAGTTTATATTCAACAATGTTGGCTCGTTGTTGCAATAACCTAATAAGTCCATGGTCATCCAAGAGCCTAAGATAACTACAAAGTCCAATTTCAAAGGAATGCAAAAACCTTAGTAATAGTAGTTACTTCCAATATTTGAAAAATTCGTTTTTGATATTGATTTGTTTTTCTTAAAACAAATAGTGGGAGTATCATACGCTACTAAATTATAAATGAATACAATTAGTAGTTATATATATCTCCAATATTTTGAAAATTGTTTTGATATTGATTTGTTTTATGAAAACAAATAATGGGGATATCATATGCTACTAATTTCATTACCTTTGGACTAGTAGTTATAATAGGACAATTTATTTGAATGTGATTAAATAAATAAAATTGATGAGACCTTAAAATCCCTCAACCAACATACAATATTAAGTTGAAAGCGTAAGAGTGCTTTGAACACTTTTTCGTGGTCTTCCACCATGGTAGGCTCCAAGCGTTTATGACTTGTACACCGCCTTCACCCTATCATGGGGGAGTGCAAAGTGTATGCTTATACTCAGGAGGAGTTTATTTAAAACATTTGATGAGGTTAAGGTAGGCAACGAGTGTGGCCAACATAGTATCATCGTGAGGTCATACTTGAACCCCTAGCTAAACCGGCATGGTGGGAAAGAACTTAACTAAGAGAAATGATGCCAACATCGTATCATCGTGAGGCATTGTTTTCTAGAGGCCAAAAAGATGGGTAATCACAAGAGGTTGTTGTGAATGGGTAAGTGTACCCTCTCATTATTATTTTTGCTAGCCGACATCGTATCATCGTGAGGTGGGCTTGGTAATAGTGAGCCTCCCATAACCCGCTAGGAGCTTTCTTTGAAATCTCTCGGATTCCATCTTAAGGGATATGGAATTTTCCAAAAATGGTGGGTGGTGTCATTCGGTTTAAAGACCTGAATCGTTTGACTTAATCAACAATCAAACTAATTATTTTATTGTTTATGTATTTAGATATGGTTGGAAGCACACTCGCGAAAATACTCGACAAACATTGCCTAGAGGGGCACAATTTCCCATCATGGTACCGTAATGTCAAGATTCTCCTAACATTGGAGAAGATTGTTTACGTACTAGACAAGGCTCCACCTCACATACCTCTCGGCCCTGAGGCCACTGAGGATGAACGTGCTAAGTATGACAAGCACGTTGAGGATGACACACAGGCCAAGTGCTATCTGTTGGCTTTCATGAATGAGGAGCTACAGAGACAGCACGAGGGCATGGACAGTGCATCTTCCATAATACTCCATCTTATGGAGTTATATGGTGAAGGGACGCGCAACCGTCGCTTTAGCACTGTTTGTGAACTTGTGAAGACCAAGATGGTCAAGGGGGCTCCAGTGCATCAACATGTACTGAAGATGATAGGATTCATTGAGCAATTGGAGAACCTAGGTACTCCACTTGACGGGGAATTGGCCCAGGACTTCATATTGGCTTCTCTTTTTGATTCATTCTCGCAGTTCGTAATGAACTACAATATGAATAAGATGGATAGTACTCTCTCTGAGTTACTAAACATGTTAGTAACTGCCGAGAAGACTATGAAGAAAGAGAACGTTGTAGGGACTGCTGCAGTAGCCTACAACAAGCCATCATCTTCCAAGGCCAAACCGCAAGGCAAAGGCAAAGGGAAGGAGAAGAAGTCTCCCACTCCTAAGCCGCAAGGAGGAGTGAGGAAAAAGAATTCAAAGGAGCCCAAGGGAACTTGCCACCACTATGGAAATGAGGGGCATTGGAAGAGGAATTGCAGGTTATACCTTGCAACTCTTAAAGACAAGCCACAAGGTATGGTTTATGTTCTTATCTTCAATTCTAATTGTTAGATCTTCTAAATATTTATATTTGATATAAAGGGCTAATCACTTGTATAAATGTATATAGGTGGATGAGCCAAGTAGAAGAGGAACAAGCAAAGAGAAGTGTGGAGAAGGGTTCGGCCACCATGTTTTTTGCTAACTACTTAGGAAGTTTGTAAGGCATTAAAGATAGTCTTTAAACTTTCTTATTTTGTTAAGAACTTAATGTGGCTTCATATGATGGAAGACCACTATTAGTGCCTAAATATATAAAGGTATTTGTATTAGTCTCTAAATGTATAGAGCTAATACTTTTTGTATTAAACATTATGAATGTTTGAATTATCATATTAATGTAATGTGATGTATACCTTCTAATATATTATTTCCTTAAAAGTAGTGTTATGAATTGAATATTGTCTTGTTGTATCCTAGTTGAGATACAAGATTTATATCACTTATTGTAATGTGATAAACCAAACTTTAGACTTATCAATTATGGATAGATCTCACATGTAGGACATAGAAGGATACAATGAATCTTTAGATTTGGTTCCAATTATCTACCTATGAGTTCTATATGAATTGACAAAGGTCTAGAGATTCCTTTCTTGAAGAAAAGGAAGATCACATTATAATGATATAAGTAATAAGAAAAACGTTTCTTATATGGTTATCACTTAGAACACAATAATCAAGATCACTCTTGATTTTGAACAACTAATTGGGCATTCTTTAAATTGTTTTAAAATGTCAATTGTGTTAGTTATTAAACCAAGAAAGAAGTGTCTAAATCTATAAAATGTTTAAAGACTTTAGTCACTTATTAACGAGACATTAACTTAGTGAAGATTGAAACAAACGAGCTTGAAAGGTTTTAAAGCCACTACACAATGTCTTCTACCCATATACTCCACGTTTATACATTTTGAATGTATGAAGTGATTTCTCATTAAAATCATGAGAAATAGTGGGAGGTGTGAAAAAGGATATAAACTTGAATATGATTGGTTTGTAGTTGTCTAAAGAACAATAGTACTTGACTATTATTGCGAGTTTGTGACTTTAATTGTTAAAGGACTCAAGCTCTTCAAATGTTAAAATTCCATGTTGTGTAACATTCTAAAGAATAGTCTATTAATGTTGGTTTCGTCAACCTAGCATAAAATGGTTATGTGTTGGGAGTTGTCCATCATTCTCTTTTATGAGAACAAGCTAATAAAAAAGCATATGGACAAGTTGATGAAACAAAAGAGAATAGTCTATGAATGTTGGTTTCGTCAACCTAGCATAAAATGGTTATATGTTGGGAGTTGTCCATCATTCTCTTTTATGAGAACAAGCTAATAACAAAGCATTTGGACAAGTTGATGAAACAAAAGGGAATAGTTTTTCAAAATGAGTCACAACATATAGTTTAACAACAAGACAATCCAAATTCAACATCTTATGTAACTATAACGCTCTATGTAGTTTTGATAAAGAATTATATCAACCACCTAGAAGGAATGGTTGAGTTTCTATATCCTTAGTAGGAGCCATGCTTCCACTAAAGACTTGGATAATTCTTATATGACTACATTAAAGGTCTTAGTATGACTAAAACTTGTAGTATGGTGTATGACACCATATGATTTAAATGAATAAACTTGATAAAGCAAGTCACACATTTCAAAAGGAATTACTTGAGAAAGAATTCTTTTGTATGATTCGTTTAAATAACTTGTGTTAGCTAGAGTTGTTGATAGTCTCAAAATTGTTGAGACATCATCAATAAGCTAATGGATCTCAATGATTGTCAATGGATCCAAGACAAGTTAGTGGGAGCAATATGCATTCAAATCAAGAAAGTATAAGTGTTAAGATTTTTGAATGAATGCTAAGTTACAACAAGGCTAGTGGGAGTGATGTCATAATTTTGAGCAACAAGATATGAATAAAGTCCATTTGATAGACTTGATAAAACATATATGTTACTCGAAAATTGACAAAACGTGACACGGTCAATTTTAAAGTATAGACTTGAAATTGGACTTATTGATATAGCAAGGCTATCTCAAGGATATTAAATAGGGAAATTAAATCTCAAATGTTGAAGATTTAAGAAAGCATTTTCCTATATGATAGAAAATCACTTTCGTATCCCTTATAATGAATGTGTCACAAAATCACAAAAGGGACACATGTATGGACTTGTGAAGTAGATATCCAAAAGGGAAGAACCACAGGGGTTGTCATTTTAAGATATTACTATATCCCAGGATCAGAACCAAAGCAACTGATAAAGTATTATTGCCTTTAAGAAAGAAACATCAGAGTGGGACTCTGGAAGCGTGCATTCACTTAGGTTATAAACCAAAGTGAAAATAAACCATTTTAACAAATGGAACTTCATATTGGATGAAGTACTAATCATATGAATGAATTGTTAGTATTGTACTACAATGGTCTCAAGGTTGGAGCAAAGTTTGTATAAAGTATACAAACGAAATATATGACGATATATTGTTTTAGAAACTGCTTCAAAAGGTGTTTTTGAATGAAGGGGTTCTTATAGAACCAATGATTGAATCCAAACCATAAGGTCGTTAGTAGGATACTACGACGTAATGGGGCGATAGCTCAAGCCATGGAATCAAAGTCTCATCAAAGTATTCGAACACAATAAAGAGACATCATCAAATGTTTTGGAAACATTTCATAAGTAAATCCCTTTTAAATAAAAAGGGGATTAATACATAACCAAGTTAACCTACGAGCATAAGCTCTCTCAACTAGCATGTATAAGATACACTAGTGATTGACTTTAGTGCAAGTGGGAGATTGTTGGAAATATGCCCTGAAAGTCAATCTTTGGAAGAAACCTTTCAGGACAAATGAATGGATGTATAGATGACTCTTATACATCAAATGGCAAAGATACTAATTGGGACTATCTCAATGAACGATATATGTCCTAAATAGTGAATCCATGGACAATGGATCGATTGAAGAAGTAATCTAATGATGTTAGACTACAGACCTTCTTTACATAATCATCATGTCCAAAAGGTTCCTGGTCATAGGATTGTCGGAGGGAAACTGACAATGCATAGACCGGTACATACTATGTCCGCTTCAATTGGAAGGATGGAAAGTCTCATCCCATTCGTGTAGTGACACTAAGACAAGTATGTAGGTGCTCATTAAGGGAATGAGTTCACTGAACACAATCGAACGAGAGTACTTGCATGGAGGTCTACTCACATGTCAAGCAAGTAACTCTTATGGTTGGAATAATGTAAGTAGTCATTTGACCTGAGGCATCGTCGTTGTCTTGTGGTTAAGTACTTGATCTTTGATTACGTCAAAGTCACCCCATTTGTGGGTGTCCATGGCATAGTTAGGGTTAAGCCACTTAGTCATGAAGGCAAGTGAATGCGCAACAAGGAATCTCTAATCTTCGTTAAGAGAGGAAGAATACTCTAAGATATGATTCTGGAATCTTCGGCCGAAGTATCGAGCGTAATAAAGGAAAGCGTTCCTATACGACTCAATTGAATCATATAAGAAGGAATAATCACATTAGGGGTTTGACATAATATATCCATACCCTAATGATGTGATTGAGAGTATTGTTTTAGAGAAGGATCGAATTACATTGTAATTCCAACTGAATAGGTTCTCCGAACAAATTCTACATTAGCTTGGGTAGCCATGATATATGGTTAGATGTCACTCATGGCTTGTGAGTTCTTCTAGATGATTAAATGTAGTAGTCAAAGAAGAAGGTGAATTAAAAGGAAGTTTTAATTCACTAAGTGATTGGATTAAATATAATCTATTGGATTGGTGCCAATCACCTCACTGCCTTGCTAATTAGAACCTAAAATGATTGTACACCGATACACTCTTGTAGTGAAACCACTAATGGATGATGGAAATAATTAATTGGATTAATTAAGTGTTGTGATTAATTAGAAAGTCTAATGAAATCATAAAAGCGATATAAGATTGTTTTGGGCTTAAAGAAACGTTCGGGTTTAATTGGGCCCATTGGTCCTAGACCCATTGGGCTTTTATTCAAGCGTAGGATGACTTGAAATATTAAAAGCCCAAAGCCCAAACCAAACACTAAAGGCTGGCCATTTAAAGGGAAAGGGAGAGAGTGAAAGTCAAGTTGTTGACTAGGTTTCTTTTTGTCTATATAAGGAACTTCATAGAGATAATTTTCTTTAGGGTTTTTGTGTGTTCAAAACAACTAAAGAGAAAAAGAAAATTACTCTCTCTTCAACACCAAAGGCCAGCCACCTTAAGGGTGATTTTAGCTTATCATCTTTTCACCCTTTTGGTCATTCCTCCATCCATCTCACTACACTAGTGGGTGTGGATCTTTAGAGGTCTTCTACTTTGGAGACTAAAGGAGAACCAAAGGAGCACTCATACTAACAAAGTGGAGGAGGCAAGGAGGGAGGCTAGGCTCAAGGAGTTCAAGGAACAAAGGGCTTGGAGGTGGTCCATCCTTGGTCTAAAATCTAGATCAAGAGGTATAGATCTATTCCTACACTTTGTTCTTTACTTAAATGTTTTGATGCATTATATATAAACCTATGAACCTTGAAGGGGATTTGCATGACTAAATCTTTGATTTTATTTGTTAACATGCTTCCGTTGCTTTCGTATATAAATTTTGAATTGTATATGCATGCTAGTCATTAGAAATCCCACATGAATCTCATAGATTTCCCTTCAACACATTACAATGATATCTCCAACACCACATCACAAGTTCCTTATCATGGTGAAGACGAGGTCTATATTGGTGATGGTAAAGGTCTGTCCATTAATCATGTTGGATCTTTGATTTTGAATACTCCTTCAGTCTATTTTAAATTGCATAATGTTCTTCATGTACCTAAAATGCAACACAATTTACTCTCTGCATATCAATTCTTGAAAGATAATCATTGTTCCTTAACACTTAATTCTGATGGATCCTCTGTAAAGGATCATTATACAGGGATGACACTTTTGCGATGACTAGTTAAAAGAGGTTCCTATCCCTTGCAAAGTTCTCATTCTTCTCAAATTTGCAAGTCTTCTGCAATTTCTCATTATGCATTAATAAGTGTCAAAAACTCTAGTTCAAGTATGGCATAGTAGGCTTGGCCATCATTCATCTTCAATATTTCAAAGAGTTATGTTTAGGAACAAACTTCTGCTTCAAGGTAAATCTTCAATGGACTTTTTCTGTTCTAATTTTCTTATGGCAAAGAATCACAAGCAGCCATTCAGTCCAGTAATCTCAAAGTCATCAACTAGTCTCTAACTCATACACTGTGATCTCTGGAGACCATCTTCTATTTTGTCAGTGAATGGCTATAGATATAATCTTCTTCTTGTTAATGATTACAATGAATATAGTTTGTTTTTTCCTTTAAAGTCCAATTCTAAAGTGTACTCTACCTTTGTTGCATTCAAGTGTTATGCAGAAAACAATATTGGAAATAAAATCAAATCTCTTCGTTTTGATTCAAGGGGTGAGTTTACTAGCAATTTATTTCAATCACTTCTTAAAACTCATGGTATTCTCCATCAGTTTAGTTGTCCACACACCCTTGAACAAAATGGATGTGTGGAAGGGAATCATAGCCACTTAGTTGAGACAGCAAAGACTGTTGGAAATGTGCCTTAAAACCAATCATGTGATGATACTTTACGGACATTTCACATGTTAAACTAATCTAGTTTAATATCAAGGGCAAAGATTATTGTTTTAAGCCGTCTCATATAAATGTTATATGCTTAAACGATAAGTCCAAGGAATATGTAATTAGGAGAATGTAATTTAAACAAGTTAGATTTATGAGACCATTCTCTTTCGTATACATATCCTAACGTTCCTGATCATAGGATTGCCAATTAGGCATTGACAGTTCGTTAAGATCAGTACGTGCTGTGTCTTCTCTTATGGAGAGTGACTGGTCTTGAGTCATTGGTGTGATTGACATCAAGACAAGCATGTAGGTGCTCAATAGCGAATGAGTCCACTGAACACGATCAACGAGGAGTTCTCATACTCATGTCACATGAGAACTTATGGTTGGGATAATGCAAAATAGTCTTTTGACCTGAGGCATCATAGTTGTCTTGTGGTTAAGTCCTTGATCTTTGACTATGTCAAAGTCACTCCATCAGAGGGTGTCCACGGCATAGTTGGGGTTAAGCCACTTAGCCATGGAGGCAAGTGAATGCGCAACAAGGGATCTCTAACCTTCAAACGGTTTAAAGGAGAATACTCTATGATATGATTAAGAATCTCTGACCAGAGTATAAATGAGATTTAGGAAGTCATTCCAAATCACATTCAAGGTAATCATATAAGTAAATGAATCACATTGGATAGTAGACATGAATAAACTATCAATCCAAACAATGTGGTCAAGAGTATTGTATTAGAGAAAGACCGTATTGCATTGTAATCCTAAACTAAATAGGTTCTCCACCTCTTCTGATTAGCTTGGGTAACCATGACATACTGCTAGGTGTCACTCATGGTTTGTGGAAGCCCTAAACGTGTATAAACACTAAAGGGAGAATTGAAAGTAAGTTTTAATTCACAATCGATTTGAAAGAGTTCTAATCGCCCACTGCCTCGCTAAAAGGAACCTAATGGATCGTACATCGTGTAAGGTAAAGATTGAAGAAACAACGGAGATGAGTAAGGATAATTAAATGGTTTAATTATTTATGGCAAGGATTAATTAATATGTGAATTAATTAAACGAATAAAGTTCGTTAAAGACCTTGGGTTAGTTTTGGGCCTCAAGGCCCAATGGGCTTCGAACGTCAAACCCATTGACTTAAGTTGTATGACAACTTAATGACTAAATATTCACAAAGGCCCAAATAGCCCAATAACACCTTATGGTCGGCCATATTGATAAAGGAGTGGGTTTTGGACTTATTACAAGTTTGCCACTCCAATGAAGGTAGGTATAAATATGACTTTATAGCCTTTTTTTCTTCATTAGGGTTTCTTTTGGGAGAAAAGATGAGAACAAAAGCTCTCTTTGCTCTCTAAGAGGCCGGCCACCTGAGATGAACATAGCTAGCAATCTTACTTCCTCTAGGTCACTCATTTCTTCATCAATCCTTCCTTGGTGTGGAGACTTAGAGGTTCTCAACTTTGAGAACTTGGAGAAACCAATTCTTCAATCCAAATCTATGGAGCTAAGAAGCAAGGAATGAAGGCCCTATCTCTTGGGTGATTATCCTTTGCTTATGCAAAGAGGAATCAACAAAGGTATAAATTTCTCAACTCACTTTGTTTTGAGTTGAGTCTTGGTTCACCTAACTACTAGGCTTTGAATTTCATGGGTAATGTTTTGTTTTTGAGTGCATACAAGCATGATTCCGCCTTTAATTTGTTAATTGCATGTTATAGATGTTGCTCAAAAGAACATGTTTTTCACAAAATTTCCTTCAAAGACTTTATTAGTTGCATCCAAAGTTCCGCATGATTACTAGGTTGAGGCATTTTCTACTGCAATAGATGTGATTAATAGATTGCCTATTCCTGGATTGTAAAGTCTCATTAGGAACTACTTTTTCATACTTACCCAAATTATACTAGATTGAAAGGTTTTGAGTGCAGTTGCTTTCCTTTGTTGAAACCTTATGTAACCTCTAAGTTGGATATCAAGAGTCTTCAATTTGTTTTCATGGGGTATAGTTTGTAGCATAAAGGGTATCGATGTTTAGATCCTGCTACTCAGAGAGTCTATATATCCAGACATGTAGTATTTGATGAAACTCAGTTTCCCTTTCACTCTTCCCAGTATTCATTGTCTAAAACAGTCTCACCATTAACCAATTCATTCCCTTCTACTTCATCAATTGATCTTTAGTTCACCATACCACATCACTCCTCTCCTATACATCCTACATCCAACTCAGAAATCTCTGCACCATTTCCAACTTAGCATTCTCCTCCACATCAATCTTCTCTTACACCTATCACTTCTCATTCTCCTATCACTACAAATAACTATCCCATGACCACAAGGTCTAAAGTAGAGATTTATAAACTATAAGCTTACACAGCCACAAAACATCCTCTTTCCTCCTCCCTAGTCTGTGTTCCTTCCATTTACTTGCAAGCATCTAAGCATGCACATTGGAGAATTGCAATGCAAGAGGAGTTTAATGCACCCATCTTCACGAGAACATGGACTCTGGTTCCTTCTTATTCTCAGTATAATGTGGTTTGATGTAAATGGGTTTTCTAGATAAAGAAACATCTTGATGGTTCAATAGATAGATACAAGCCTAGACTTGTGGCCAAGGGGCTTCATCAACAAAAAGGCTTGGACTACAAGGAAACATTTAGACTAGTGGAAAAACCTATCACTATAAAAATTCTATTGTCTCTTGCAGTCTAGTATAATTCGTTCTTGAATCAGTTGGATATCAGTAATGCTTTTTTGCATGGAGATCTCAAAAAAGATGTGTTTATAGAGTAACCACCAGGATTCAATGATCCTTCTTTTCCTAATCATGTTTGCAAGCTCAAAACATCCCTTTATGCGTTAAAACAGGCTTCAAGAGCTTGGTTTAACAAATTGTTTCAAGTGCTTCACTCTTTTGGCTTTCAACAATCCTTATCTGACGCATCGCTATTTGTCTTGAAAGCTCTAGTATTGGTTATTATCTTAGTGTATGTGGATGATATTTTAGTAACAGGTCCTCAGCCCTTTGTTTGTCAACAAATTATCAACAAGTTAACCATTGTTTTGCTGTAAAGGATCTTGGTCCTTTAAACTACTTCCTGGGACTTGAAGTCCACAAATCATCTGAGGGTTTATTTCTTCATCAAAGCAAGTATCTTTTGGATTTACTTCAGAAAACCAACATGGATGGTGCTAAGCCATGTTCTACAAGGACTACCAAGCTTGATCATACTGGACCTTTGATGCAAAAATTAACTTAACACATAAATTTAACCCTCTTTTGACAACTGTAGTATAAGTATAAGTAGGGATCATTCTGGACCGGGGATTAGGAGGGCTTGCTAATAACCTCTGAACTGACTCAAAAACATAAAACTAAACTTAAAAACACTTAAAAAGACTCATAAGACTCAAAGCAAACTTAAAATACTTAAAACAGCTTAAAACAACCAAATAAACTTAAACTAGACACTAGGAATGATTTTGGACGAAAATTGACTTATACTTGAATCAAAACACTTGAAAACACAAACTAAAACAGATTTGAAACACTTTGAAACAAGAAACTAAAAGGGGGGTTTTGATTTGGATGAAGTTGAAACAAACAAACAAGTATGAAAAACTAGACAGATTGTAAAACGAATGTGAGAAATAAGATGATGGATGGGATAGCTAGAGGCTTTTTCTCCACACATGACATGCATGCAAATAACTCGATTTCCAGTTACTACTTCATTGAATTATGAATGACAATGCTCCAAATTAACCGTGACATCACTAGTTAACTCTCAGATTTTCCTTGTTTTATTGGTATTGGATGATATCATTCGACAACCCAAAACATTCTTCAAAAGTTCCCTACATGACATCATAATAGAGATACAATCAAAGATCATTACGTTTAATGAAAATCATAAGCATTGACAAAGCACTTGAAACTATGACATCATGTCACTCATGCTAGGAATTGAACTTAACGCGATCGTTTATAAGCGACCTCCACTACTTATGAATATAAGTTTGTAACGATTATGTGAAACTTTCTTATATTCTAGCATCGGATTTATGCATGCCAATTAAGTGTCGACCCTTAATCAACGAATACAAATAAGTTATCAATCAAATAGTTAAGCCAATGGCATTCACGATTCAAGAGTTCATAACTGGAATTTATCAAATTATATTGCAATAAACATAGTCATGGCTTTGAAATCACCCCTAGCCAAGAGGGGTTTAGCCACTCATATTTACAACAAAACGAAAGGAAAGGAATTTAAACATTAGAAACAAAAGAAAGAAAACACCTAAATGCTCCAACGATCCAAGTTGGACAGCAAGCACTTTCCTTCCCTTCCTTTGCTACGACACAAGGTGTTGGTGAGTGTTTGAAGGTTTGTTTGTATGGAGGAATGGATGTGAAGATGAATGGATGTGTTTGGATGAAGGTTGTGTTGAAATGGGAGTGAATGATCTAACAAAGTATCCACTCAATTTATGTTACACACACTTCCTTTTATAGAGAAAGTGCATGACAATGGAGGGGAACATGGAGTGGTGTAGCAATTGAGTGCAATGATGCATGAAATCTGAAATGATGGAGGGAACAAGGAATGGTGTAGTAATTGAGTGCAATGATTCAATGTAAACAAGGAATGGTGTAGCAATTGAGTGCAATGATTCAATGTAATGAGGCATGAAATCTGAAAAGATGGAGGGAACAAGGAATGGTGTAGTAATTGAGTGCAATGATTCAATGTAATGATGCATGAATCTGAAATGATGGAGGGAACAAGGAATGGTGTAGCAATTGAGTGCAATGATTCAATGTAAACAAGGAATGGTGTAGCAATTGAGTGCAATGATTCAATGTAATGATGCATGAAATCTGAAATAATGAAGGGGACAAGGGTGGTGCATGGCAATGAAGAAAGGTGAATGGTGGAGTGACACCCCTTTATGGCTGAGCTCTTTGTCATTTTTACATTAATTCTTCTTTCTCTTTAACATATTCCTAGCCTCTTTAGTCTTCAATTCCGTCCATCCACCTTGCTCCATGCATGTGCTATTCATTCCAAGCCCAAAACTGCTCCAAAATGCATCTTATTGCTTTATAAGGCCTATGGACCAACAAACACACAAAAATAACTTAAAATACATAATTAACTAAGAAATAACAACATAAATGTATGAGAACAAGCTAACTCAGTCGCATAAATATGCTCCTATCAACCTCTTCTCTCAAATTTAACTGAGTATAGAACCACCGTTGGGGCCTTACAGTACCTCACCTGGACAAGACCTAATTTATAATTTGTTGTAAATTAGGTTTGTCAATTCATGCATGCCCCAAGAGAATCTCATCTTCAAGCTGCTAATAGGAATTTAAGGTTCCTTAGGGGTACTATCACACATGGCTTATGGTTTAAAAATGGATTTCTTCATTTAAATGCCTATTCTGATGCGGATTGGGCAGGATGTGTGTTTGACAAAAGATCCACCAGTGGCTATTACATTTTTCTTGGTTCTAATTTGATCAGCTGGAGTGCCAAGAAGCAATCTACTGTTGCTTGTTCCTCTCGAAGGAAATAATTTGTGAAAAAAAGTTCATTTAACCAACATTTATGCATGCAATTAACAGTTAAAGGTGGAATCATGCTCGTATGCACTCAAAAAAAAAAAACTTTACCCATTAAAAGGCCTAGTAGTTGTGGTGAACCAAGACTTAACTCAAATCTTAAAGAAAAAAGTTGAGAAACTTTTATACCTTTGAAGCACCTATTTGCATAAGCAAAGACTAATCACCCAAAAGAGAGAGCCTTCATTCTTTACTTCTTAGCTCCATGGATTTCTTGGAGGAAGATGGTTGAATGGATTCTTCAAGTTCCCAAGAAAGGGAAATTTTAAGTTTCCATACTAAGGAGGGACTTGAAGAAGAGATGAGTGACCTTGGAGGATGATTGATACTAGTAAATCCCCTCCAAGGGGGCTGGCCTCCTAGGGAGAAAAAGGAGAACCCTACCAATCCTGTCGGATATAATCGATAGGAATAATGCACATTGCTGTCCGTTATATCCGACATGAATACTCAAAATTTTGGCCTAGCCTGGGGTTGGCTGGGTGGCTCATTTCGGCCAGCCGGTTGGCCCTTTGGCCCTTTTTTGTTCAGTGGGACCCATGAGCCCTTTGGCCTAGCCCTCGGTTGGAGACGATTTTCGGGCATTTTTTGGCCTTTGGCCCTCTAGACCCTTCGGTTGGAGATAGTCTTAAGGACTCACTTGACAGTTGCCATGGTTCTGATCCTGGGTTTGCACTGATATCGTCTTGTACTACCGATCTTGTTACAACTCATATCAACATGTTTCATATAATATGAAATACGTAAATCACCTTTCTACGTATGCATAAAGGATTATATTTAAGCATTATGCTCTTTGGGAGTCAAAAGGGTACATTCCCTTTTAGAAGAGCAATTTCCCAGTCCGATTGGAATTCTCTTTTCATTTGAAGTTTATCATTCGAGAAACTTCCTACATCTATCATCTATCAATAGGGATTGAGATAATCCAATTATATCTTGAAATCTATCATTATAGATTTCCATCCCATGTATATAGACTATGTCTCCCATATACATTCTATCATTATAGAATGTTTAAAGTCATAACTTTAACGAAGAAGAAATCCTTTCATTTCCAAAATTAATATATCATATATATGTACAAATTTAGGAATATGATTAACTCCCACTAATCTTTTGTAAACCCAGTAAACAAAATATTCATTTACAACTTTATGAGAAATCAAACGATTTGATCTTTCTCTCATAATATGCTTATAGCTCCCACTAGCTTGCTAAGATTCATGATGGATGGATCTCTACAACTTACACGTCTTGTGATTCCTAGTCTTAGACATATAATATCAAGACTATCTTGATAATGGTTTTGGAAACCCATATTATGTCCAAACATTGAATCACCGTTTAGTTGTAGCTAGCAATCTTCAAAATAACAAAAACCAAGCTAGCAATCTTCAAATTAACAAAAACCAAGACTACATCAAAGACGGTTTCTTCCAAGTCAACCAATCTCATTGACTATAGTCACCTTAAGCTATGAAGGTTTCACTATTTCGGGTCAAATGGTACTATACCATTTCCTTGAGTATATGTCGCATATACACTCAATGTAGTCATAAGGATTTTCATTCTTATTTCTTTCGAATTAAGAGGTGTAACTTTATGACATAGTGATAAAGTTCAAACCATTCAACTGAGATGGTTTATAGATACTTCTCGACTACCTTGGAGCTAGTGGTGTAGGAACTAGGTTGTTATATTTGTGATGTGAAATATTCTAACACTCAAATTAAAACCCTATGATTGTAGTATATGAAAGTAGGGATCGTTTTAGGCCGGGGATTAGAAAGGCTGCTAATCTAAACAAATTAAACTCAAAAACACAAAACTAGACTCTTATGACACAAAACTGAACAAACTGACTTAAAACATCACAATATTAGCAATTAGACTCAAAACAGACTCTAGGGAGTTATTTGGACAAATTTAAGACTAGTAAGACTCAAAACACTAAATTGGATAGATTTGAACACATTTCTAACTAATCTAACACACTTAATTGAAGGGGGAATTGTTTTGGACGAAATTTAACAAAACTAAACAGATTGCAAAACAAAGTAAATTAGGTGAATTGAATGGTGAAAAACTAGCCAGAGGATCCTTCTCCACACATGAAACATATGCATACAAATTGATTTCCAGTATAGTTTCTTCCAACCATGAATGACAATGCCCCAAATTAATTGTGAATGCACTAATTAACTCTCAGATTTTCCTAAGTTCATTGAATTGAATGGACAGTGCATCGCAACCAAATTATTCTTCTTAAGTTCCCTATATGAACAGCATGATAGAGATACATATCAAAGATCATTAAGTTCTATGAAAATCATAAGCATTGACAAGGCATTCGTAACTATGAAATGCTTGATACTCCTACCAAGAATTTACTTAACACGATTGTGACTAGCAATCTCCACTACTTATAAATATAAGTTCATAACGATTAGGTGAAATTCTCTTATATTAAAGTATCAAATCCCTGCATGCAAACGAAGTATGCATCCTTAATAAACACACAAGAATAAGTTCTCGATAATGTAGATAAGTAAATCACATTCATGTTTTACGAAACAATAACTGAAGGTAATCAATTTGTATTAAACATATGTCCATGGCTTCGAATTAACCTCTAACTAACAAGGAATTAGTTCCTCATGTTCATAATAATTGAAAAGCGAAATAAAATAAACATGGAAACGAAATGAGGGAAGAAAAAACTCTGAAGATCTCCAATGGTTGCAGGTGACTTGCGGCATAACCCTTGGATGGTGGCATAGTACAAAGCTCATCTTCTATTTCCCTTCCTTGTTGCGGCACTTCATGAATTTCTCTGTATGTGGTGTGAATTATGGTGTAGAAATATATGGGGTGTGGTGGTGAATTATGAGGCAGAAACATGTATATATAGGGCTAGGGTTTTGCGACACCAACATCTTGGACAACAAGGAAAGGCACGGCCTAATCCAAGGGGGAAAAGAACTAGGGCTTTTGCAGAGTTTTAGGGTTTCTAGAAGAGGGAGAGGTGCCACCTTTCTAGGGGTTCTAGAAAGGGTGGTGCGACATATGTTTAGGGCAGGGATAAGCCTTCTAGAATGGTATTTGTGCAGGTTTCTAAAAGGGACAAGGAGGAAGGATGCAACACCTTTTTAGGGACATGTTGTGGCTTCTAGAACCAAGTATTTAGGTCCCCTAAACTAAAAATAATCCCCTCTTGTAGCTAGAATCAAGGTAATATAAGATTAGGATAGGATAAGATAAGATAAGGTTAGTTTGGATAAGGTTTTAGATAAGGTTTCCTTCTTTTAAGCTGATTCCTTCTCTTCTTTGTCTTGAATTTATTTTCTTCATCTCCTTAACATATTCCTAGCCTTTTGAAATTCAAAAACATCCATCCACCTTGCTCCATGCATGTGCTATTCATTTTTGGCCGAAAACTGCTCCAAAATGCACTTTCTTGCCAACTTTGTCATGTGGACCTACAAACACACGAAAATAGCTTAAATCACTATAATAAACAGAAACTAACCATGAAAATGCAAGAAAACATGCTAACTAAGTCGCGTAAATATGCTCCTATCAAATTCCCTCACACTTAGCTTTTACTAGTCCTCAAGCAAAACAAAGAAAACAAAATACAACCTAGACCTTCCAACAATTGCCTCAGGGATTTCCAATGAAACATGACATGCTAAAAATCACTACTCACTTAGATTTTAGCTATCCTTACCCTCTAGCGCATACTTAACTACAGTCACCACTCACTAGCTTGCATTTAATCAATTTAAAACATGGTTTTGATGGTAGTAACATGCCTTAGAGAATTCCCTCAATTCCTTACCGAATATACTCTCTATTTTCACACAGATTTTCTAACTATACTCCCTGTACTAGGTATATGTGAGAAGATTGATGTAAACATGTAGACTAGCCACTCACATACGTTATAATCAAAGAAGGCACTTTCTGAAATTATTAATGCATGTATATATATATGATCTCATGAACGGAATGCCAATACTTAGAAGCGAGAACCAGGGATTCCATATGCTCATACCAATCCCAAACTCCACAAATGGAAACACACAACAACCAAGATAGAAGTCAAAGGATTGTAATGGGGCTAAGGGTATTGGCTAATGATGCGTGAATTACTTGACACACAAATTAAACCCTCTTTTTGACAATTGTAGTATAGATGTAAGTAGGGTATCGTTCTAGGCCGGCGATTAGGAGGGATTGCTAATCTATTCTAAATTAATTTAAAAATATTAAACAAGACTCAAGGACACAAACTAGGCTAAAAAAAAACTCTAATAACTCGAAACACACGTAGAATGACTCAAAATAATGGAAACAATCAAATTAGACACTAGGAACTGCAATGGACGGAAATTTAATTAAAAGACTAACAACAATGAAAACTAACTAAATAATATAATTTAATAATGGGGGGGGGTTTGGTTTTGACGAGAAGTAAATTAAACTTAAATAAATTACAGAATTGACAAAAACATGAAATTAAGGTGAAAGGATAGGTGACGGACTAGCTAGAGGGTTCTTCTCCACATATGACACATATGCAACCTAAATTGATTTTCAGTTGTTCTTTCAATAAATTGTAAATTCTCAATGTTCCAAGTTAATTAGGTCCGCTTAAATTAACTCTTAGATTTTCCACAAGTTATTGGGTTGGATGATTGCATACGACAACCCAAAACATTCCCTACAAGTTCCCTACATGAATTGCATAATAGAGATACAAGCAAGAATCATTAAGTTCTATGAAAAACATAAGCATTGACGAGGCACTCGTTACTATGATTTGCATGAAACTTATGCCAAGAATTTACTTAACGTGATTGTGACTAGCAACCTTCACTACTTGTGAATATAAGTTCATAACGATTAGGTGAAATTCACTTATATTCTAGCATCAAATTCTTGCATGTAAATTAAGTATGCATTCTTAATCAACATACAAAAATAAGTTATCAATCAAGCAGTTAAGCAAATTAAATCACAACTCAGAAATCACAACTGAAGGTAATCAATTCATATTACAAATATATGCATGGCTTTGAATTAACCTCTAGCCAAAATAAATTTAGTTACACATTATTAAAACAGAAATAAAATATAAGTTTGGAAAGATTTAACCGAGAAAAGAAGATCTGCCGGGCTTCTTTCTCTCTGCGCGGTATGTCCTCTGCCAGCACGCTGCCTAAGGCAGCTTCTATCTTTTTCCGCCTGTTGACCTGCCCTCTGCACTCTGCTTCTGTGAGGCTCTCCAATTACCGCGCCAGTCTCCCCGCTGACCTCTCTCTCCCCGCCTGACTTCTCACCTGCCCTCTGCTTTTCCGTTTCTCACGCTGCCTAAGGCAGCTTCCTCTTCGTTCCACGTCTCTCTCCCTTCCTTGTTTTTCTCTTATTTTTTTATCTTTTCTTTTCTGTCCTCCAGGCTGCAAGGGTAGCCTTTTCTTCCTTTTTCTCCCCGTTCTCACGCTGCTCCAAAGCAGCTCTCCTGCGCTCCGCGTGTCTATCTCTTTTTTTTTTTTTTTTTTTTTCTCCCCGATTATTTTTTCTGTTCCGCGCCTGACCTTCTCACGCTGCCCAAAGGCAGCCTTCTCTTTCACGCTGCCAAAGGCAGCCCTTCTTATTCCCCCCGTATGCCTTCACTTCTCTCCCTTCGGTTTTCTGCTGCCGCAAGGCAGCTGTCTGCCCCCTTTGTCAGTCGCTGCTTTCCTGCGCTGGTCTCACACGCTACCCAAAAGGCAGCCTTCTTTCCTCTCTCCCGCACCCAACAGCCTCTCCGTTCTTGGCTGTCCCGTACTCACCCGACCCCACCATACTGCTCTCCCCGTGTCTTCCATTTCTCCCCTCTGACCTCGCTGCCAAAGGGCAGCGTTCTTTCCCCCGCGCCTTCTGCGCTCAGTTTTCTCATATATGCCCGCTGCCCACCTACCACACTGCACTCAGCAGCTTTCATTTATTCTTTTCTTCGTGCTCCACTCATTCTTTTGTTTTCTTTTGTTCCACCCAGGCAGCCAAGTGCTGCTTTTCCTCTTTTATTTTATTCTTCTTTTTTGCAGCCTTGCTGCTTCTTTTCTTTGTGCGTTACTCACCATTCCACCTGAAATATCTTTAGGTTTAATAAAAACCCCAGTGCAAACTCTGATTCCAACCTGACAAAATTTAGTGAGTAAATAACAAGTTTGTGCCATTTTTATTTTCTTTGCATAACAAATCCTATAAACACAAAAATAACGTAAATAACTCAAAAATATAAGGAACTAACTAAGAAAAGACGAGTGAATTTGAAGTAAAAATATATATAAATATGATCCGATCAAATACCCCCATACTTAGCTTTTGCTAGTCCTCGAGCAAAACAAAGAAAACATGAAAAAGTACTAACATGAAAAACATTAGTTTCCCCCTTATGTGACCCTCATAGAATTTCATTCGAGAAAACAAATCATCAAGAACCATAGCTAGCACCAAACAAACTAATCCAAATTCATCTTCCTTATTCAAATATTAGCAGTAATCTTTGAATCATCCTTGAAGTGTAGTGTGTGAGATAGCCATGCTAATGCAATTTCAAGTTTTTATTTTTAAAATCATCATATGCAAGCTAGTAACCTTCTCACGGGATATACACTCAATCACATATGTGTTTAGTTTTAATGTGTTTCGCTCAAAGAATCAAATGTGAAATTTCTACCATAAGCTTGCATAAAGATCACTTCTCCACAGTCATAATTGCAAAACTTAAATCAAGAGGACTTTTATTGGATGTAATGAGGCTTAGGGATAGGGTTATTGAAACGAAAGAATAGGAAAACACAAGTTCCAAGCTACATTGCAAGCAATTCTTTTCTTTAGATTTATAAAAACTCAAGCTCTCCAACGATTCTTCTGAAACCTCCAACCACACCCTTAAACTGAAACTTTAAAAACTTTTTATTTTCTTTGTATACAATCCTTCTTTTTCTTTTCTTTTTTTCTTTTTTTTTTTTTTTTTTTTTTTTTTTTTTTTTTAATACAAACATGAAATACCCCCACACTTATTCTTTTGCCAAACACCTTCAAAGTACTTCACAAACATTTCTCATAAGACAATCTCACATTGCTCACTAGCTTACTTGGAAAGGGTAAGGAAAAATGTTTCAGGTATAAGGGTAGACATATCTGGTGATAAGAAATAAAAGGCTCAACATACACGGCTCAAATTGGCAATCTAATGATATCATTTTTCTTTGGGAAACATGGTTATTTGGGCCATAATGGTAAACCTAATGCCTCTATCATTTCCAAGTTCATGCAATCAATGACAAACATTTCGAAAGATCGTTACGCAAGTTCTAGAGATGTATCTCACATAAGTTCATCACACATGAAAGAATAGGAGTGCATGAAAAATGCACACACTTTCAATCGGCTCAAAAACTCACATAGGATGTATATGGTCACTAAATTCACATATGAAGCTTTAAGTCATACTTTAGTTTCACATTAACAAGGCTATGTGCATTTGGTTTTTCAAAGATGATCAAACATGTACAAAACTAACAAGAGAATTAGGAATTTCACAAAACACATGTTAACTAAGTTCTTGATGATCATGGTTCAAATTTGATCCAATTATATCATTGGGTCGGGAAACTAACAAAAATCTAATTCAAAACAATAAGGGAAACAAGACAATATTTTTGGATTTTTTTAAATTTTCCGATTTTTTAATTTTTTTATTTTTTTATTTATTTTTATTTAAAGAAAACAAAACTAATTAAGAAAAAAAAACAAAAAAAAAAACAACAACACAGAAACAAATGAAACCAGTTTGTAGTCGAAGGTACAAAAAATTTCAAGTTGGTCATTTTTTTATACTCTTTACCCCCAAACTTAAACTGGACATTGTCCCCAATGTCAGAAAACACTATAATGCAAAAAATAAAATAAATAAATAATAAGAAACAAAATAAAACAATTGGACTGAAAACTTCCCTAATTTGCAGTAAAATCAAGCGATGACCCCCAAGCTAAAATTTTGCAATCAACTTCAAGGGTGGAAATAACCAAAAGTTCCTGCAAAGAAAAGAAATAATTCAGTTAAGTAACACAAGAAAATATAAAAATATTGCAAACGAAAAATTGAAAATCACGATAAAAGACAATGAATAGAACTAATAAGTGATCATTGGTCGTGCTTGTTGACTTTCCACAGCTTTCCTCTTGAACTGGGTGACACTTAGCTTTTTACTTGCAAGTGATGATTTGATGATGTTGTACGGCGAAGCTTTGCTCTTTGGTGATGTTGCAGTTCCTTATTTGTTCTCCAAGCAGATGTGGCAGCTTCTCTAGTTCTTCAGCTCGGACTCATTGTGCTGGGTTGATTGTACGAGCTGCATTCTTCTCTGCTTGTTTCCTCTGCATGGCGGGTAGGCACGAGGTAGAGGTATTGGTCTGTTTCTTTCTTCAATCTTTCCAAGTGCCCACCTCTTGCTCTCTTTCTCCTTGTCCCTAGCTGAGGATGAATCAGCACGTTGTCTCCACATGCTTCGAGGTATCATCTTCACTTCCCTTATACGTGAGAGACGAAGAGGAAACATAAGATGATGAGTACTCGAGAGCAAGTGCTGGCTGGAGAAAGGACAGGGAGAAAGCATGATATGAGATACTTGTGCTCTCAACCTTGATGATATGAAATACTTGTGCTTTGGATGGGTTGTTTGCAGGGGTATCCCAGGGGATGAAAAATACATAGTGACTTGAGAGGGTTTGTTGGAAAGCCATTTTAGAGAGGAAGAAGTGCTGAGAGGGTGTGCCTTTGCTATGGAAGGCGAAGGTAGAAACTTATGGGACTTTTCTTCACAACCGGAACTATTCTCTCACTCATTGTCGGCAGCCGGTAGATGGATGAATAGTACAAATTACGCGCTTTCTGACAAAGCTGCCCGTAATTTCCGCAAAGCTGCCAGTTGCATGTGACGAGTGACGACACGTTTGGACAATTTGATCTTTTGAAATCCGGGGTTCGGCTCGTGGTTTCTGAGCAAGCCCAGCCTTTAAGAAATGAAACGCCTCTTTTGAGAAAAGAATCCGGCTTTTGAGAAAGGAAACTCCTCTTTTGAGAAAAGAATCAGGCGTTTGAGAACGGAGCCCCGACTCTTCGATTTGCGAGTGGACGCCTCTTCAATTTCTGAGGAGCGCCTCTTTGATTTCTTCTTTTTATAGAGGCGTTAATTTTGTTCCACAACACACTTGAGCTCCCTCCTGTAAACACTCCCTTCTTGCATTTGTTTAATCTTGATCTGTCCGACTCTCTTCTTTCTTCACCACCTCTGAAAAATGTCTGGCCCTTCCGATCGTCGTTTTGACTTAAACCTTGGTGAAGAGGCAGCTCCGCCTTCACCAGACAACATATGGCGCCCATCCTTCATATCCCTTATCGGTCCCCTTACCGTGGGGGATTCGGTGATGAAAAATGATATGACAGTTGCGGTGGTGGCCCGGAACCTTGTCACCCCCAGAGATAACAGATTGCTCGCTAGACGGTCTGATGAATTGGCGGTTAAGGAGTCTCTGGCTCTTAGCGTGCAGTGTGCTGGTTCGGTGTCCAACATGGCCCAACGCCTATATGCTCGAACCCGTCACGTTGAATCGTTGGTGGCTGAAATACAGAGTCTCAAAGAGGAGATTAGAGGACTCAAGCATGAAAATAAACAATTGCACAAGCTTGCACACAATTATGCCACAAACATGAAGAGGAAAATTGACCAGCTGCAAGACACTGATGGTCAAATTTTACTTGATCATCAGAGGTTTGTGGGTTTGTTCCAACCGCATCTTCCTTCGTCTTCTGGGGCGGCACCGCGTAGTGAAGCTCCAACTGATCAACCTCTGATACCTCCTCCTTCCGTGGCCCCGCCGACTACTGAAGCACCACCTGACCAACGAATGTTATTAGTTTACACATCATTGTAAAATATTTTTACTTTTATGTTTTTTTTTTTTTTTTTTTTTTTTTTAGGTGTGTTTTGTTTTGTTTTGTTTTGTTTTTTTTTTAAATCAATGTAAAATATGTAAATCAATGTAAAAAGACTTTGATTAACCTTCCCCACACTTAAACTAAATAACACAAACTCACAGAAATCAACCAAATAACACAACTAACTAAACAAAACAAAATGAAAGCAGTAAAGATAAGGGTGTAAGAATGCAAATCTGATTTGGTTAGCGATTCCAAAGTCTCCCTTCGTTGAATGCTTGGGTTGCCTCCCAAGAAGCGCTTGATTTAACGTCCTTAGCCGGACGAATCTTTCCTTTAAACTCCCCTCGGCTCCAAAGCATGGAATTTATCTTTTAATGGGAGGTGATACTTGAAATGATTCGGCAATGGTTTAAATTCAAGAGTGGGTGCCTGAATCATCAAAATCAGAAACATGTTAGTATAAATTAAAATTAAAATTGGAGAAGATGGCTTACTTTCT
Source organism: Malus sylvestris (assembly GCF_916048215.2). Taxonomy (NCBI): domain Eukaryota; kingdom Viridiplantae; phylum Streptophyta; class Magnoliopsida; order Rosales; family Rosaceae; genus Malus; species Malus sylvestris. The sequence continues at coordinate 15,305,697 of NC_062265.1, read as the reverse complement.
TTTTCTGACACAAACTCAATGACAAACACCACATTTGTGAATATTTCAGGGACTTTGAACTTGGCCAGGTTTACTATGATGGTTGTGGCTTGTCCCGTGTCATCAAACTCAACTGCTTTGGGCTTGATTGTCTCATGCACAACCCCTTGGATGAATTCTTGATCTACTTCAACCACTTCATTCTCTTGAATCGTTCTTCTTGGGAAACAAAGGCCTTTGAAATATTCAACACGATCTAGAACTTGCTTTGTTGCACCAAGAATTGGGATATCACTTTGCACCTTTGGAAGAGCTTCCACAATGTCTTTTTCACTCTCTTTGATATTTGGAATCAAAAACCTGCAAGGACAAAGGACATTTGGTGGAATAATGTTAGAATGAAGTGGATTTAGAACTTCCTCACCTGAGTTGGATGACATAGGGATTTGAGGAGCTTGCAGCAAGAATTCTTCTAAACTGCCCAGGTCGTCCTCCTCCTCTTCTGCTTGCAGCAGCAATTCATCCATGTTCGGGATGTGTTTGGATGGTTCTGGGACAGCTTCATCCTTCATGTCACCTTCCAAAGTGATAGCATCGTGGATTTCAAAATCTTCCTTCGAATTTTCAACAGTTGAGCTGGAGAGTTCACTTTGCTCTTGAATTTGTACCATGAATTCCATAATCTCTCCCATTTGACTCATCAATTTATCCAACTTCTTGTCTTGATTTTGTTGGTCCTGCGTCAAAGAGGTTAGTACTTGAAGAATTTGATCACTATCCATGGACATACTTGAATTTGATTGGAATTGTTGTGGGGTATGCGGTGGTGGCTGCATAGGCGTTAAATAAAACTCCTCAGATTGCTGCCAATATCCATCTTGTTGAGCCTCCTTGGCTTGATTTTGTGAGCCCTGCACCAAAGAATTTAATTCATTAAGAATTTGATTATAATTTATTGACGAACCTGAGTTTGATTGAGCATATTGCATAGGTTTTGAATAGAAATCCTCCTCTTGCTGCCAATATCCCTCTTGTTGGAATTGTTGAGGTTCCCCCCACATATAATTTGAATGATCTCTCCAAGCCGAATTGTAAGCGTTGGAAAACATGTTGTTGCTTGGTTGATCATAGCCTTGATAACCCCAAGCATCTTCATTGGCAGAAAATTGAGGACTTTGATATCCTTGCCCATAGGGCACATCAAGTGTAGGGACACTTGGCATTGTGGTCCGTTCGGCATTATGAGTCAATTGAGCAGTGAGCTGTGCCAATTGAGCTTGAATGGTCGCAAGTGCCATGTCTTGCTCCATTTGTACCTAAAATCAAAGAAAGAAAAATAAATCAAATATCAAAAGTAAAATACACAAACACCAATATAAACATAAACAAAAACAAAAATAAAGGGATTAGCAAAGTTGCTAATCCCCGGCAACGGCGCCAAAATTTGATGCGTGAATTACTTGACACACAAATTAAACCCTCTTTTTGACAATTGTAGTATAGATGTAAGTAGGGTATCGTTCTAGGCCGGGGATTAGGAGGGATTGCTAATCTATTATAAATTAATTTAAAAATATTAAACAAGACTCAAGGACACAAACTAGGCTAAAAAAAAAACTCTAATAACTCGAAACACACGTAGAATGACTCAAAATAATGGAAACAATCAAATTAGACACTAGGAACTGCAATGGACGGAAATTTAATTAAAAGACTAACAACAATGAAAACTAACTAAATAATATAATTTAATAATGGGGGGGTTTGGTTTTGACGAGAAGTAAATTAAACTTAAATAAATTACAGAATTGACAAAAACATGAAATTAAGGTGAAAGGATAGGTGACGGACTAGCTAGAGGGTTCTTCTCCACACATGACACATATGCAACCTAAATTGATTTTCAGTTGTTCTTTCAATAAATTGTAAATTCTCAATGTTCCAAGTTAATTAGGTCCGCTTAAATTAACTCTTAGATTTTCCACAAGTTATTGGGTTGGATGATTGCATACGACAACCCAAAACATTCCCTACAAGTTCCCTACATGAATTGCATAATAGAGATACAAGCAAGAATCATTAAGTTCTATGAAAAACATAAGCATTGACGAGACACTCGTTACTATGATTTGCATGAAACTTATGCCAAGAATTTACTTAACGTGATTGTGACTAGCAACCTTCACTACTTGTGAATATAAGTTCATAACGATTAGGTGAAATTCACTTATATTCTAGCATCAAATTCTTGCATGTAAATTAAGTATGCATTCTTAATCGACATTCAAAAATAAGTTATCAATCAAGCAGTTAAGCAAATTAAATCACAACTCAGAAATCACAACTGAAGGTAATCAATTCATATTACAAATATATGCATGGATTTGAATTAACCTCTAGCCAAAATAAATTTAGTTACACATTATTAAAACAGAAATAAAATATAAGTTTGGAAAGATTTAACCGAGAAAAGAAGATCTGCCGGGCTTCTTTCTCTCTGCGCGGTATGTCCTCTGCCAGCACGCTGCCTAAGGCAGCTTCTATCTTTTTCCGCCTGTTGACCTGCCTTCCTTTTCTGCACTCTGCTTCTGTCAGGCTCTCCAATTGCCGCGCCAGTCTCCCCGCTGACCTCTCTCTCCCCGCCTGACTTCTCACCTGCCCTCTGCTTTTCCGTTTCTCACGCTGCCTAAGGCAGCTTCCTCTTCGTTCCGCGTCTCTCTCCCTTCCTTGTTTTTCTCTTATTTTTTTATCTTTTCTTTTCTGTCCTCCAGGCTGCAGGGGCAGCCTTTTCTTCCTTTTTCTCCCCGTTCTCACGCTGCTCCAAAGCAGCTCTCCTGCGCTCCGCGTGTCTATCTCTTTTTTTTATTTTCTTTTTCTCCCCGATTATTTTTTCTGTTCCGCGCCTGACCTTCTCACGCTACCCAAAGGCAGCCTTCTCTTTCACGCTGCCAAAGGCAGCCCTTCTTATTCCCCCCGTATGCCTTCACTTCTCTCCCTTCGGTTTTCTGCTGCCGCAAGGCAGCTGTCTACCCCCTTTGTCAGTCGCTGCTTTCCTGCGCTGGTCTCACACGCTGCCCAAAAGGCAGCCTTCTTTCCTCTCTCCCGTGCCCAACAGCCTCTCCGTTCTTGGCTGTCCCGTACTCACCCCACCATACTGCTCTCCCCGTGTCTTCCACTTCTCCCCTCTGACCTCGCTGCCAAAGGGCAGCGTTCTTTCCCCCGCGCCTTCTGCGCTCAGTTTTCTCATATATGCCCGCTGCCCACCTACCACGTTGCACTCAGCAGCTTTCATTTATTCTTTTCTTCGTGCTCCACTCATTCTTTTGTTTTCTTTTGTTCCACCCAGGCAGCCAAGTGCTGCTTTTCCTCTTTTATTTTATTCTTCTTTTTGGCAGCCTTGCTACTTCTTTTCTTTGTGCGTTACTCACCATTCCACCTGAAACATCTTTAAGTTTAATAAAAACCCCAGTGCAAACTCTGATTCCAACCTGACAAAATTTAGTGAGTAAATAACAAGTTTGTGCCATTTTTATTTTCTTTGCATAACAAATCCTATAAACACAAAAATAACGTAAATAGCTCAAAAATATAAGGAACTAACTAAGAAAAGACGAGTGAATTTGAAGTAAAAATATATATAAATATGATCCAATCAGCTAACAAAGAAAGGTTAAGGATAAACAAAGGTTCTTAAAGCAATAGTAAGCAAAGTAATGAAATTGACACTTAGAATTCACTTTTGAATGCAGCAACCAACTTTAACCACAAGGAGATTCACATAACACTTAGGGCCAGATTCAAACTTTTAGACCCCTTTCTTCAACAACCAATACTTGTGAGTTCATTCTCACTTATTTTGAACTCTTTTCCTTTCTTTTTCTTTTCTTTTTCACGATTTTTTCTTCTTCTTTTTTTCCTTCGTTGGAAATAACCTTCCCCCACACTAGTTTTCTGCACTAATGTTGCTCAAAGGAAATCCCTCTAAGTCATGCTCCACTATACTTTAAGAACAAGGGTGTGGATAATCCTATTCTAGGCTAGGTAGGGACAATGTGGTTAACAAAGAAAATAGGCTAAATAAGGCTCAAAGGGGTTAAACCTACAAAATATATGCATGGGATTAAGGCTTTTTGGCTCTGGTGGTAACTACTAAACAACTTCATCTTGTTATATGTTATGCACTCAATTTTAAGCTTTGAATGAAACGAGCTTGAGTTCTAGTATTTAGAACTATACTGATGACAAACGCATTCTAAGTAGCAACCAAGAAAAGAATGATGAGATCATGCATCGTTTCAATATTAATGTGAGATTATCTAAACAACCATCAAACGAATCACCAAAGACACTAAAATCATCCATGAAAACTTCAATAATCTTCTCAACAAAATCTAAAAAGATACTTACCATGCATCTTTGAAATGTGGATGGTGCATTACATAAATCGAATGGCATTTGACGACAAGCAAAAGTACCAAATGGACAAGTAAAAGTAGTCTTTTCTTGATTATGTAGAGCTATAACAATATGACTATATCACGAATAACCATCAAGAAGGTAATAAAAAGAATGACTAGCTAACCTTTCAAGCATTTAATCAATGAACGGCAAAGGGAAATGATCTTTCCTTGTGGTGGCGTTAAGCTTCCTATAGTTAAGGCAAACTTTCCAACCTGTTTGGATACGAGTGGGCATAAGTTCATTCTCTGCATTCTTCACCATGGTGACTCCAAATTTCTTGGGAACAACTTGAACCGGTGAAACCCAACGGCTATCAGAAATTGGATAAATCGCTCCATAATCAAAAAGCTTGATAATCTCCTTTTTCACAACTTCCATCATTGGAGGGTTGAGTCGGCGTTGATCCTCTCGAGTTAGTTTACCCCCCTTCTCTAGAAGTATGCGATGCATGCAAGTTGTAGGGCTAATTCCCTTAATGTTGGCCAACGTCCATCCAATAGATGTTTTGTGCTCTTTCAACACCCGAATCAGTTTCTTCTCCTCCATTACCATGAGTGATGAAGAGACAATGACGGGCAACGTCTCTTTATCTCCCAAAAAGACATACTTTAAATGATCCGTCAATGGTTTAAGCTCAAGGATGGGTGTCTGAATCACCGAAGGTAGCAACTTTTTAGTAGAAACGGGAATTGGAATTGGGATTGGAGGCTTACCAACATGTTGTGGCAATGACTCAAGGGCAGCAACCATCTCGGCATTTGCTACAGGGATAGGTTCGGCCAGATTGGATTTAAGTCCAATTCCTTGTGCAATAGTTGTTTCAAGGGCATCCTCATTCAAGGAATCAAGGTAATCTTGCTCCAAAAAAATCAAATACATCAATATAAAAACAAGAATGATCATCTTTAGGATACCTTATAGTTTCAGAAATATTAAAATCAATAATCTCACCATCAAATTCCATTGTTAATGTCCCTTTGAACACATCTATGATGGTGCAGGCTGTTTTCATGAAGGGTCTTCCAAGGAAGATCGGCAAGGGTGTAGAATGGGCCAACTCTTTTATCTCAAGCACATAGAAATCCGCTGGAAATATTAAGTTATTAACCTGCACCAAAACATCTTCCAAAACTCTTTTTGGATATACATTAGAACGATCGGCTAATTGAATTATAACACCATCGTTTTTAAGCTCTCCTAAGTTCATAGATGCATAAATAGAGTATGGCATGACATTAATGGAAACACCTAAATCCAACATGGCATGTTCAAACTTGGTAATTCCAATAACACAAGGGATTGTAAAACTACCTAGATCTTTGCATTTAGGTGGTAGTTTTCTTTGCAAAATGATAGGAGCATATTTATGCGACTTAGTGAGCTAGTTCTTGTGCATTTACGTTGTGTTTTCTTAGTTAAAGTAGTCTTTTAAGCCATTTCTTGTGTTTTCAGGTTTTAAGAGCAAAGTATGCAAAATGATGCATTTTGGAGCCTTTTGGAGCAAACATTGAGCTTGGAATGAATGGCACATGCTTGGAGCAAAAGGAATGGACGAAATTGAAGATTTGAATGAGTCCTAATTGAAGAAGGATTCCTAATCAAGGAAGGAGTCCTAATTGAAGAAGGATTCCTAATTAACAGAGGAGTCCTAGTCAAAGATGGATTCCTAGAAGAATAAGGATTCCTACTCAAACAAGGTTTCTTACTTGAAGTAGGAAAGTTAAGCCTAAAGTTTCCTAATTTGGGTGGATCTTTCCTAAACCTAGATGGCCTTAAGTTCCAGCTATTTTGAAGGTTTCCTAAGCATTTTTTGACACAAAGAAAGGTTCTATAACACTTCCCTATCCTTGCCGTGAGTTATATCCTATTTCCCCTTGGTTTTGGGCTTCTAAAAGTCCTATCTTTTTCCCCCATACCTGCCGCACCTAAGGCATTCTAGAAACCCTTTTTCCTTGCCTTGCAAGGCATTCTAGAAGCCTTATCCTTTCCTATCTAATCTGTCGCACCTTTTGGCCTATTCCCTTAAGGATTTTGATTGTTTAAGCCATTTTCCTTGTGGATTTGGATTCTAGAAGTCCATATCTGATTTCCCTAGGGTTTACGTGCCTATATATATTGATATTTCAACCTATACCGCACCACCACCCCTCATAATTCATCATTCACGCCAGAAACATATCCTTGTTCTTTGCCGTAGCCTTCATCACCATTCTTCCATAATTCCTGATCCTAAACACCCTTTGCCGCACCACCCATCAATTCTAAACACTACCATACCATCTGCCATCCATTCTTCCATACACATATACCTCAAAACCTGTCCCCAAGCCTTGTGCCGCAGCAAGGAGGAATGAGGAAATCGTGGATGAACCTGTTGTCCAAGTTGGAACATCTAGGTGTTTTTTTTCTTTTGTTTTCAATGTCTAAATTTGTTTATCTTTGCTTTGTAATTATGAGGAACTAAACCCCCCTTGGCTAGGGGGGAATTCGAAACCATGTTCATGCTTGCTATATGATTTGATTACTTTCAATTGCGTTTCATAAGTTGTGAATTCAATTTGTTTATCTATATGAATTAAAACTGACTTGTGTGTGTTGGTTGAGAGTGCACGCTTAATTTTCATGCATAAATCTGATGCTAGGATATAAGGGAGTCTCACCTAATCGTTATGAACTTATATTCACAAGTAGTAAAGGTTGTTAATCACAATCGCGTTAAGTAAATTCTTGGCATAAGTTTCATGTGCTTTCATAGTTACGAGTGCCTCGTCAATACTTATGATTTTCATTGAACGTAATGATCTTTGTTTGTATCTCTATTATGTGCTTTCATGTAGGGAGCTTTTGAGGAATAATTTGATTGCGATGAGCTTTTTCCATCCAATTCATTGACATAAGGAAAATCTGAAAGTTAATTTAAGCGTATCTAATTAACATGGGGCGTTGAGAATTTATGGGTTATTGAAAAGCAATTGGAAATCGTTTTGTATGAAAGTGTGACATGTGTGGAGAAGAACCTCCAAGCTAGCCAATCATCCATCTAATTCACCCAATTTCGTCTAAAATCTGTTTGAGTCATTCTTGTTTTATTTTATTTGATTTTCGTCCAAAACCAAAACCCCCTTTACTTTAGAGTGTCTAACTAGTTAGAATATGTTTTAGATTGTGTTTTTAAGTGTTTTGAGTCTAGGAAAACCCAAATTTCGTCCAAAAGAGTGTTAGAGTTCAAATCTGCCCAGTTTGTGTTTTTAGGCAGATTTGAGTATTTTGAGTTATTTTGAGTCTTTTGAGTTGTTTTAGTGTTTTCTAGTTTAGTTTTGCATTCTTTGAGTCTAGTTTAGTGTTTTAACCTTTGTTTTATGTTTTTGAGTCAGTTTTAAGTGTTTTAGCAATCCCTCATAATCCTCGGCCTAGAACGATCCCTACTTACATACTTTGCTACAATTGATAAAAAGATGGTTTAATTTTTGTGCTTATATATTTCGCATCACAAAACAGCGGAGACATTTTCACTTACCTAAACCACTTCTTTATTCGAAATCCTCCTCCTTATTGTACAAAGCTTTTTTAAAAACTTAGCATACCTTGTGTTTATACCATATTTAGGGCCTCGTATTTAGACCTCGTCTAAATACTCGGGGGACTTAAATGTAATTATGTAATCAAGGAAAGGGCAAATATGTAATAAGTGAGAAGTCCTTATTCTATAAAAGGACCCCTAACCCTCACAATTAGAGGAGGCCAATTCCTAGGCCCTCTCACCCCCTCTCAAAGCTCTCACTCTCAGAGCTCTCTCTCCCTCTGACAAATACATATTCAGTATGGACGTAGCCTAAACCTTGAGGTGAACCGCGATACATCTTGTTTTATTTACATTTCATGCAGATTCACGGTCGGATTTATGTTGTTCCAAGACTTCCGGTTTTGTGCATCAACATTTGGCGCCGTCTGTGGAATCGACACAAAAAACTATGTCGGTTCTCTTTCATTTTTTCACCTCCATCGTGAATCTGCAAAAAATCCAACAACCTAAAACTTTCCCAGAAAAACCTAGGAAACGCAAAAAAGCCCATCTCTCTGGGTTGAAGAAAAAGAAAACGACAGAGACAAAAGCAGCATGATCTGTATCAAACTATAGAAGGCTGTTGAGATGGCATCATCAACAGCTTCCATAAGATGGTACAGAGGGAGAGTGAAGTTTGTCCCTTCAGGGGACTCCTTGGTCGTCATGGCGTTCACAACCAACAATGGCTGCCCCACCAACGACTCCCGCTCTCTCTCCACCCACACGATCCAAACAAAACCCAAATTTCACTGGATTTGGGCCTTCCCCTGAAAATCTGCAAAGCTCCCAATAGTGACGCTTTTGTATGCGCCAGACCGACAGAGGGACTGAGAGAGAATCCCAAAACTGAAAAAATTGCAGAGAAGAAAGCAAGCATAACCCACCAGCTTCAGGCCGCGAAGCACAAGTCTAGCAAGTCCTCTAGCTATATGTTCTTCAACTAGGACCACCGCTGTTTCTCTGTCGCCACGGACTTCGGCTTCCATATCCTTCTCTGCAATTTTTTCAACACCTTTACAGATTTGGGAAAATAAGCTCGAATTCTTCAGCTTCATGCCCTTCCATGGCGTGTTGCAAGTGCTTTGTCAATGCTTATGATTTTCATTAAACATAATGATCTTTTATTGTATCTCTATTATGATGTCACGTAGGGAACTTTAGAAGAATGTTTTGGGTTATCGAATGATGTCATCCAATCCAATAAAACAAGGAAAATCTGAGAGTTAACTAGTGATGTCACGGTTAATTTGGAGCATTGTCGTTCATAATTCAATGAAGTAGTAACTGGAAATCAAGTTATTTGCATACATGTCATGTGTGGAGAAAAAGCCTTTAGCTATCCCATCCATCATCTTATTTCTCACATTTGTTTTACAATCTATCTCGTTTTTCATACTTGTTTGTTTGTTTCAACTTCATCCAAATCAAAACCCCCCTTTTTAGTTTCTTGTTTCAAAGTGTTTCAAATCTATTTTAGTTTGTGTTTTTAAGTGTTTTGATTCAAGTAAAAGTCAATTTTCGTCCAAAGTCATTCCTAGTGTCTAGTTTAAGTTTATTTGGTTGTTTTAAGCTGTTTTGAGTATTTTAAGTTTGCTTTGAGTCTTGTGAATCTTGTTAAGTGTTTTTAAGTTTAGTTTTATGTTTTTAAGTCAGTTTAGAGGTTATTAGCAAGCCCTCCTAATCCCTGGTCCAGATCGATCCTTACTTATACTTGTACTATAATTGTCAAAAGAGGGTTAAATTTGTGTGTTAAGATAATTTTCGCATCAACAGCCACATTCACAAACACATTCAGCCATTATTCCCCCCTTGCTGTGACCTACACCCATTACATCCACTCATTACAACTCCATACACTCCTCTCCCTAGCCTATAAATACATCTACCCTTCACCATAACTAAATACCATTCCCTAGCCGTGAGCACCTTACATTCATCCATATATTCCCACATCCCACAAACACATACAATTACATTCCCTTGCCGTGGCACTATCCAACCAAAAACCAAACACAAATCCATACATTCCCTTCCCCTTGCCGTGGCATCCATCCAACCTAAATATATTCATAACCCTTCCATCTATCCATATGCATCCATCAAACCACACCTTGTGCCGCAACAAAGAGAAGAAGGAGGATCCTTGGACGTGCTTGCCATTCAAGTTGGATTGTTGGAGCATTTTTAGGTGTTTTCACTCTTTTGTTTTCAATGTCTAAATTTGTTTATCTTTGCTTTATGAGTATGAGGAACTAAACCCACCTTAGCTAGGGGGGAATTCGAAACCATGTGCATGCTTGCAATATGATTTGATTACCTTCAGTTGTGATTTCATAAGTTGTGAATTCAATTTGTTTAACTGCTTGATTACTAACTTATTCGTGTATGTTTATTAAGGGTGCACACTTAGTTTGCATGCATGAATATGATGGTAGAGTATAAGGGAGTTTCACCTAATAGTTACAAACTTATATTCACAAGTAGTGGAGGTCGCTTATAAATGATCGTGTTAAATGAATTCTTGGCAGGAGTTTCATGCTCATCATAGTAACGAATGCCTCGTCAATACTTATAGTTTTCATAATGCTTAATGATCTTTGATTGTATCTTTATTGTGCTGTTCACGTAAAGGACTTTTGAAGAATGCTTGAATTGTTGTATGCGCTTTCCCATCCAATTCAATAACGTAAGGAGAACTTGGAGGTTAATTTAAGCGGACTTAATTAACCTGGGGTGTTGAGTTTCATGATTGATCGAAAGAACAACTGAAAATTGGTTTATGTGCAAGTATGTCATGTGTGGAGAAGAACCCTCTAGCTAGCCCATCATCCATAGTTTACCCAAATTCGTCCAAAATCTGTTTTAGTTTACAATCTATTTGTTTTGTTTTCAAATTCGTCAAAATCAATTCCCCCTTTACTTTAAAGTGTTTTATTAGTCAAAATCGATTTTGATGTGTGTTTTTAAGTGTCTTGAGTTAATTTAAAACCTAATTTCGTCCAAAACCATCCCTAGAGTCAGTTTAGAGTCTAATTCATTGTTTTGAGCAGTTTTGAGTCTTTTAAACTAGTTTTGAGTCTTTTTAGTTTGTATTGCATCTTTTGAGTCTAGCTTGGTGTTTAAACTTAATTTTACGTTTTTAAGTCAGTTTCAAGTGTTTTAGCAATCCCTTATAATCCCCGGCCTAGAACGATCCCTACTTACATTCTTTACTACAATTGGCAACAAGAGGGTTTAATTTGCGTGTTAAGATAATTTTCGCATCAAATTTTTGGCCCCGTTGCCGGGGATTAGCAACATTGCTAATCCCTTGTTATGTTTTTTTGTTATTTTCATGTATTTTTATGTTAGTTACTGACCTTGTTTGTTTTCTTGTTTTAGGTACTAGTTTATAACTCGGAGTTTTCATCCGATTCGTGAGCATATCTTGGACTTTGACGATGATTTTGAGAGGACTTTGAGAAGGAATAGGAATCAGCAAGATCGTAACCCACCTATTCTTGAACCTAAGTTTGAAGAACATCCACTTGAAGAAGAAGAGGAAGATCCTAACATGGTAGCGGACAATCGAACAATCAAGGAGCTTTCCGCTTCGGGATTGGACAATGCCGCTCCCCTATGCATCCAATATCCCTTGGCTGCCCTAGGGAAGACGGACGCGTTCAAATTGAAATCAAGTTTGTTGCATCACATCCCTAAGTTTCACGGGATGTCCATGGAAGATCCTAATAAACACTTGAAGGAGTTCGAGGTTGTTTGTTCAAGCATGACCCCTATGAATGTTGATGGGAGCATTCTAAAAATGAAGGCTTTTCCCTTTTCTCTCTTAGTAAAGGCTAAAGATTGGTTGTATGAGCTAGCCCCTGGAACTGTCACATCATGGGAGAGTATGAAACGGGCATTTTTGGAGAAGTTTTTCCTAACTTCTCGAGTCATTCTACTACGCAAAAGAATTAGTGGCATTCAGCAAAACCAAGGTGAATCATTTCCCACTTACTATGAGCGTTTTAAAACCCTTGTTGCTTCATGTCCACAGCACTAGATGACGGAGGAGCTTCTTCTTCAATATTTCTAGGAAGGGCTTCTACCAATTGAACGCCAAATGCTAGACGCCTCAGCGGGAAGAGCTTTGGTGGACAAAACACCCATGGCTGCCAAAACCTTAATTGCTAACCGAGCATTGAATGCTCAACAATATGAAGGCGTTGGTCAAAGGGACACCCCACGGTAGCAAGTGAATGAGGTAAGTTCCACATCCGACATTCAATCGCAGTTAGCTAATCTTACTTCCATTGTGTCTCAGGTGGCCAAAGGAATGAGGATGAAAGAACCAAGTGTATGTGGTGTGTGTTCTATCCAAGGACATGCCTCTGAAAAGTGCCCTCAATTGATTGAAAATGGTGGATGGGAAAGTGCCAATGCAATTGAATTTCAAGGTCACAACCAGCCAAGGAACGATCCATATTCTAATACGTACAATCCAGGTTGGAGAAACCATCCAAATCAAGTGGAGGGAGCCCCAACAACCCCAACAACAAGGAGGCTTTAGGCAGCAACCTCCAGGCTTCTATACCAAGCAATACACACCAACACAAGCCCCACAACAACCTTCCCAAAACACCTTAGGTACATCTTTAGATAATGACACACTTCTTAAGTTACTCACCAATTTGTCTCAGGGGCAAGAAAATCAAGCCAAAGCAATGCAAAACCAAGACAAAAAGGTGGACCAAATGGAGAAGCAAATTAGGCAGATTGCGAAGTTTGTAGGACAATTCAGAGAGCAAGGTAAGTTGCCTAGTTCGACCGTTGGCAACCTGAAGGAAGGTTTTGAATCTACAAAAGCCATGAGTTTGCGAAGTGGAAAACAAGTTAGATCTAATCTCCAACCGTCCAGTTCACGTTCCAACGAGGTTGAAGAGTTGATAATTGAAGAGGAGTAGCAAAGCACCCCCACGGCAAGGGTGGAAACATCTTTGCTGCAGGCCCCAAAAGCCCCTAAACCATCCAATTCGGCTAGCAAAGGTAAGGAAGTTCCAATTTTGATTAATTCTAACGTTGTTCCTCCAAATGTACCATTTCCTCATAGGTTTTTGCAATCAAAGAAGGAAGAGGCTGAAAAGGATATTTTGGAAACGTTTAGAAAAGTTCAAGTCAATATACCTCTTTTGGATGCAATTAAGCAAGTTCCAAATTATGCCAAGTTTTTGAAAGAACTTTGCACAACTAGGAAGAGAATTTCGAGCAAGGAGGTTGTCAAGGTAAGTGAAAATGTCTCAGCTGTTTTACGGCCTAAACTACCCACTAAATGCAAGGATCCGGGTAGTTTACCATTCCTTGTGTAATTGGGAATACTCGTTTTGAATCTACCATGTTAGACTTAGGTGCATCTATAAATGTCATGCCTTATTCAATCTATGCATCTATGCACTTGGGCGAATTGAAAAAGGATGGTGTGATTATACAATTGGCCGATAGATCTAATGCCTATCCAAAGGGAGTTTTGGAAGATGTTTTAGTACAGGTCAATCACTTAACCTTTCCCGTGGATTTCTACGTGCTTGAAATGGACGAGTCGGACCACTCCCCTACATTACCCATCCTCCTTGGACGACCATTCATGAAAACTACCCGTACTGAGATTAATGTGTTTAATGGAACTTTGACGATGGAATTTGATGGGGAAGTTATCAATTTCAATCTTTCTGATTCTATCAAGTATCCTAGTGAGGACCACTCATGTTTTCTATTGATGTATTTGCTTCTTTGGCGCAGGACCATTTTGAACAATTGAATGACGATGCACTTGAATTGGTCATTGCACGAAGAATGGATATTCAAAACAATGAAGTAGTAACCATACATCCCAACGGCATGAATGATTTTTCCCTTGCCGTGCCCCCTAATGAAGATGTGATTGAGATGGTGGCTGCCCTCGAATCATTGCCACTACAATCTGGTAAGTTTTTGGACCCAATATCCATTTCAGTTTTGACTAATAAGTTACTTCCTTCAGTTGTGCAGCCACCTACACTTGAACTTAAGTCATTGCCAAGCCATTTAAAGTACGTTTTCTTGGGCGACGATGAGACGTTGCCCGTCATCATCTCAAGCACACTCACGGCACAAGAGGAAGACAAGTTGGTAAGGGTGTTAAGGGAGTACAAAACAGTAATTGGGTGGACATTGGCCGACATAAAAGGAATCAGTCCCACTACTTGCATGCATCGTATACTTTTGGATGAGGGGTTTAAAACATCTCGAGAAGCTCAACGCCGACTCAACCCTCCAATGATGGAAGTTGTGAAGAAGGAAATAATCAAGCTTTTAGATTGTGGAGTGATCTATCCTGTTTCCGATAGTCATTGGGTTTTGCCTGTTCAATGTGTCCCAAAGAAATCCGGAGTAACTGTGGTGACAAATGTCGAAAATGAGCTTGTGCCTACTCGAATTCAAACAGGTTGGAGGGTGTGTATCGATTACAAGAAGCTAAACGCCACCACTAGGAATGACCACTTCCCCTTGCCATTCATTGATCAAATGCTTGAGAGGTTAATGGGTTATGCTTTCTATTGTTTTCTTGATGGTTATTCTGGTTATAATCAAATTGTCATAACAACCGAGGACCAAGAAAAAACCACTTTCACATGCCTCTTTGGTACATTTGCTTATCGCCGCATGCCATTTGGTTTATGTAATGCACCTGCCACATTTCAAAGATGCATGATGAGCATATTTTCTGATTATGTTGAGAAAATTATTGAAGTTTTTATGGATGATTTCAGCGTTTTTGGTGATTCATTTGATGGTTGTTTGCATAATCTCGGTTTGATCTTAAAATGATGTGTTGAAACTAACCTTGTTCTCAATTGGGAAAAATGTCATTTCATGGTTAAACAAGGCATAGTTTTAGGACATATCATCTCTGAAAAAGGAATGGAGGTTGATAAATCAAAGATCGATCTTGTACGTCACTTACCCTCTCCTACTTCGGTTAGAGAGGTTCATTTTTTTCTTGGACATGCGGGTTTCTATCGAAGATTTATCAAAGATTTCTCAAAGGTTTCCCAACCTCTTTGCCGTCTCCTTCAAAAAGATGTAGCATTTGACTTCAATAAATAGTGCACGACATCCTTCAAACAACTCAAGGAATTGCTGACCACAGCTCCCATTATTGTTCCACCAGATTAGAGCCTTCCTTTTGAGCTCATGTGTGACGCATCCGATTATGCTTTAAGGGCTATTTTAGGACAAAGGAAGGATAAGAGGCTGCATGTCATCTACTATGCTTCACGGACGTTGAATGATGCCCAATTAAACTATTCAACAACGGAACAAGAACTTCTTGCCGTTGTCTTTGCTTTAGATAAATTTCGATCATATTTAATTGGTACTAAAGTAATTGTTTTCACTGATCATGCAGCTTTAAAATATTTGCTCACAAGAAGGAGGCCAAGCCAAGGCTAATTCGATGGATATTGCTTCTCCTAGAGTTCGACATTGAGATTCGAGACAAAAAGGGAAGTGAGAACGTGGTGGCTGACCACCTAAGCCGTATGATGCATAATGAGGAATCCCTACCCATTGCTAAAACGTTTCCTAATGAACAATTGATGTCCATTAAGGTAAGTGAACCTTGGTATGCTGATTCGGTAAACTTTTTGGTGTCTAAACAAATTCCAAGCACTCTCACTAGACACCAACGTGATAAGCTTAGAAATGACGCACGGTTTTATGTGTGGGATGATCCATATCTGTGGAAATATTGCCCGGATCAGATTATTCGTCGATGTGTGCATGATTCTGAGTTTCATTCCATTTTAAGCTTTTGTCATACATATGCATGTGGTGGTCACTTTGGCACATATAAAACAGCACTTAAGGTGTTACAATATGGGTTCTATTGGCCTAGTATCTTTAAGGATGCTAGAATTTTTTGCTTAACATGTGATAAATGCCAAAGAACAGGAAATATAAGTGCAAGGGATCAAATGCCGCAGGTTTCCATCCTCAATGTTGAAATTTTTTACGTTTGGGGTATGATTTTATGGGTCCTTTCCCTTCCTCACATGGCTTCCTTTATATCTTACTTGTTGTGGATTATATATCGAAATGGGTGGAAGCAAAAGCCACCCGAACTAATGATTCTCGAGTGGTTGCAGATTTCATTAGAACTAACCTATTTGCAAGGTTTGGAATGCCAAGAGTAATTATAAGTGATGGAGGTTCTCACTTTTGCATTCGAACCATTGAGGCCCTATTGAGGAAGTACAATGTCAAACATAAGGTTTCAACACCTTATCATTCTCAAACCAATGGGCAAGCCGAGGTGTCTAATAGGGAGATCAAGCAGATTCTAGAGAAGACAATTGGGCCAACAAGAAAGGATTGGAGCTTGCGTTTGGAGGATGCGTTGTGGGCATATCGCACGGCATATAAAACACCCTTTAGCATGTCCCTATTTCAGCTCATCTATGGCATGTCCCTATTTCAGCTCATCTATGGCATGTCCCTATTTCGGCTCATTTATGGCAAACCATGCCATCTTCCCGTAGAATTGGAGCACAAGGCGCATTGGGCCGTCAAAACATTCGACATGGACCTTGACGCCACTGGAATTCATAGAAAGCTCCAATTAAATGAACTTGAAGAGATTAGGCATGAGGCTTATGAAAATGCCCGAATTTACAAGGAGAAAATGAAGGTTTTCCATGACAAGATGATTCGAGGCAAATCATTCTCCATTGGGCAAAAAGTGTTACTCTTTAATTCCCACCTTTGCTTGTTTCCTGGTAAGTTGCGTTCCAAACGGATTGGTCCTTTTGTGGTTACTAATGTTTTTCCTCATGGTGCAGTCCAAATACAAAGTTTGAAGACGCAACAAGAATTCAAGGTAAATGGGCATCGTTTGAAGCCCTATTATGAGGCCTTTGAGGAGTATGTCGTGGAGAATGTACCCTTCCATGCCATGGGCCCTGTTCAAGCTTAAATGGAGGTATTGTCCGGCTGGAAGACGTTAAAGCAAACACTTCTTGGGAGGCAACCCATGTATTCAAATGAGGAAGATTTTTGAATCGCTTCACAAGCAATTTTGCGTTTCTAAAAACCTTCCCTTTTCTCCATTTTTATTTTGCCTAATTGTCATTTTTTTAATTTATTTGTTTGTTGCTTATTTAATTATTTTTGGGTTTGGATTTATTTTTAAGACATTGACAGATATGCAAGGTATTTTCACATTAAAATTCGTTGAAAAGAAACAGGAGACAGAAAAATACAAGAAAGAACCTTCACAAAGGCTGTTTAGGAGAAGTCTCAGTAGTCGGCGGAGCCTTAGCAATTGGCAGAGCCACAGAAGGATGAAGTATCGGAGGTTGACCATTTGGAGCTTCACTACGCGGTACAGCCCCAGAAGACGAAGGTAAATGCTGTTGGAACAAACCCACAAACCTCTGATGATCAAGTAAAATCTGACCATCAGATTCCTGCATCTAGTCAATTTTCCTCTTCATGTTTGTGGCATAGTTGTGTGCGAGCTTGTGCAACTGTTTATTCTCATGCTTGAGCCCTCTAATCTCCTATTTGAGACTTATCACTTCAGCCGCCAACGATTCAACTTGATGGGTTCGAGCAAATAGGCGTTGGGCCATATTGGACACAGAACCTGCACACTGCACACTGAGAACCAGAGAATCCTTAACAGCCAACTCATCAGACCGTTTGGAAAGCAGTCTGTTATCTTAAGAAGTGACAAGGTTTCGGGCCACCACTGCAGCAATCATGTCATTCTTCATCACCAAATCCCCAACGGTAAGAGGACCAGTAGAGGATATGAAGGATGGGCGCCATATGTTATCTGGAGAAGGCATGGCAGCCTCTTCACCAAGGCTCAAGTCAAAATGACGGTCGGAAGGGCCAGACATTTTCAAAGGTGTTGAAGAAAGAAGAGGTCGGACAAGTCAAGATCTTATAAGTGCAAGAAGGGAGTTTCTACAAGCGCAAATTCAAGTGCGCTTTGAAATGAACTGTGTGCCTCTATAAAAATCAACACTCGACGAGATTTCAGATATCGAATAGGCGAGCTCAAAATTCAAAGAAGCCAATTCAAAAATCGAAGAGGCTCTAGCTTTCTCAAAAGTTGGGTTTGCTCAGAAACCACGGGCCATCCTCTATTCCAGATTTGTCCGCACTCGTCACATGCAACCTCTGCACTCGACGGGATTTCAGAACTCGAAGAGGCAAGCTCAATAATCGGAGAGCCATCTGGTTTTCCAAACGTGTCAGCATCTGTCACATGCACGCTCAGCTTTGCGAAAATCACGGGCAGTTTGTCGAAGCGCCGATTCTAGATATCGAAGAAGCATCTGCTTTATCCAGACGTGTCAGCACATCTGTGACATACACACTCAACCTTGCGGAAATTATAGGCAATCTGTCGAAGATTTCTGGTGAAGTAGAAAGCACGTGAAGTTTACTGTTTAATCATCCAACGGTTGCCGACAAGAGTGAAAGAATAGTACCGGTTATTATTTCCTATAAATGTCGACCTTCACCCTTCATAGCAAGGCAGACATACATAACCTTCCGTAATCTTCGAGAATGCCTTCCCAACGAAGCCTCTCGAGTCACTCAGTGTTCCTTATTCCTTGGGGTACCTCTATAAACAACTCATCCAAAGCAAAAGTATTTCATATCATAAAGGTTGAAATAAAGAGTATCTCATATCATGCTTTCTCCTTGTCCTTTTCCTTGTCGTTGTTTTCATCTATGAGACAAAGAGAAAGAGAGCAATCAGTCAGCACTTGGTATCAATCTTCCGATCGGGAATCGACTGCCTAGAACCCCTTCCTGATTGCTTACCTAGCCCTGCTCTCGAGTACTCATCTTCAACATCTTATGCTTCCTCTTCATCTACCACATCTACCTAGGGAATAGATAAGGGAAGTGAAAATGATACCTCGAAGCATGTGGAGACAATGTGCTAATTCATCCTCAGCTAGGGACAAGGAGAAAGAAAGTAAGAGGTGGGCACTTGGAAAGATTGAAGAAAGAAACAGACCATCACCTCTACCTCGTGTCTGCCTGCCATGTAGAAGAAACAAGCAGAGAAGAATGCAGACTGAATAATCAAATCAACCCAGCAGAATGAGTCTGATTTGAAACCAAGGAACTCTCGCTCAGAATTCCGAACCAGTTCGAGATCAAAGCTGTGGAAAGACAACAAGATCACCTATCTCCAAAACTAGATTTGCGTTCTTAAACTCTACTTTGTCTGGTTTTTACTTTGCTATACTTGTCATGTTTATTCGTTGTTTGTTTGGTTGCTTATTTTTGTGTAAGTTTATGCTTGAAACATTGAGGACAATGTTTAATCTAAGTGTGGGGGGGTAACCATTGTTTTGCATGAAATTCGTAGGAGTTTATCACCCATTACTTCTAGTGTTGTTCCTTGCTGTTTTAAGTGTTTTTAAGCTGTTTTGGAGTGTTTTAGTGTGTTTTGACATAAAAATCCGAAAATCTCATAAAAATTTGAAAAATTGTTTTGAAAAACCCAAAAATAGTTGTTTTTATGTGTTTGTTTGTGTCTTAGGGTACCTTCCAACACAATGATGAGGATTTGGTTTTTAATTACAAGACTGTTAAAGAGAGTTATAAACATGGATGAAAATTTGATTGACTCTTTGGTGTATGCTTAGTTGTGGTTTAAATTTATGAATTCAAATGCAATCATAAAAGAAAAATCAGTTTTGTAACATGCTTGAAGGAAGGAACTCAAATTAACGCTACAACCTTGTGAGACTTGAGCCTAAAACGTTTATTTGGAGAGTTAATAATCTGTGCATTCTTGTTTTCTATAGTCATTGCATGATCTCATTATTCTTTGCTTGGTTACTACTTAGAAGGCGTTTCATCATTTAGTTCCAAATGCTAGAACTCATGCCCATTTCATTCAAAGCATGCTATTGATTTGCATAACACATATTCAAGATGAAGTTGTGTAGTGACCGCCACCAAAGCCAAATTGCCGTGTATCCTACTTCATTATATGTTTAAGTTTAACCCCGTTGAGCCTTGTGTAGCCTATGATTCTTTGTTAACCCACACTGTTCTCACCTAGCCTAGATTAGAACCATCCATACCCTTGTTCTTGAAGCATAGTAAAGCATGATTCAAAATGAATTCCTTTTTATTAATGTATTGCAGAAAACAAGTGCGGGGGAAGTGATTCTTGTTGTGTGTGTGTGCCAAAGTCCTTAATAAGGCATGGGTAGGAAAGAAAAAAAAAGAAAAATTTATGAAAAATAGAATGAAAAAAAGAAAAGTTGTGAAAAAGAGCTTTAAAGTGTCGTTTGTTGAAGAAAGGGCCCAAAAACATTGAATTCGGCCCTAAGTGTTGCATGAATCTTCCCTTTGTATTTAAAAGTTGATTCTGCATTCTAAAGTGAATTCCAAGTGACGATTTCATTGCTTTGCTTGCTATCGCTTTAAGAACGTTTGTTACCCCTATCCTTCCTTTGTTAGCCATTACTCCCAAGCCCCGTTACAACCCTTGACTTCTATCTTGAGTGTTATGTGTTTCAATTTGTGGAGTTTGAATTTGGTAAGCGCATATGGTGTCACTGGTTCTCGCATCTAAGTAGTAGCATTCCATTCATGAGATCATAATTAAGCATGCTTATTAACTCCATAAACTGCTGTCTTTGTTGTAACATTTGTGAGTACTAGTCTTTCATGTTTACATCAATCTTCTCACATATAACTAGTGTAGGCTGTGTAGTCAGAAAACGTGTGTGAAAATAGAGAGTATCTAGTAAGGAATTGAGAGAATTCTCCAAGGCATGTTACTGCCTTCAAAATGTTGTTTTAATTGATTAAATGTGAACTAGTGAATGGTGATTACGATTAAAGTATGCTCGAGGGTAAGGATTGCTTAAATCTATGTAAGTGATAATCTTTGGCATGTCATGTTTCATTAAAAATCCCTGAGGAAAATGTTGGAAGGTTTAGGTTGTTATGTTGTTTCGTTTATGTTGTTTTGCTCGAGGACTAGCAAAAGCTAAGTGTGGGGGAATTTGATAGAAGCATATTTATGTGGCTTAGTTTGCTTGTTCTTGTGCATTTATGTTGTTATTTCTTAGTCAATTATGTATTTTTAAGTTATTTTCATGTGTTTGTAGGTCCTAATAACAAAGTTGGCAAGAAAGTGCATTTTGGTGCATGTTGGAACATTTTTTAGCCAAGATTGGATAGTGCAAGCTTGGAGACATGAGGATGGATGTTTTTTAAAGATTAGAAGGCTGGAAATCAGCATGTGTGTGTGCAAATGTGTTGATTTTGGGCTGAAATGGTGAAGAGCATGTGTGTGCACATGCAAAGACAACATGCATACACACACATGGACAGTACGGCACATGGGCAAAGAGAAAGACACAACATGGACAGCTTGGCATGGGCAAAAAATGGGTGGATTAGTGGCTTAAATGATGAAGAACATGTGTGTGCAAGTGTAAGAGGAAACACACACACATGGGCAAAGAGAAAGGCACACCATGGACAGCTTGGCATGGGTAGAAAATAGGTGGATTAGTGGCTGAAATGATGAGGAACATGTGTATGCAAGTGTAACAGCTGATACATGTGGAAATAAAGAGAGAAAACAGCAAGAAAAGCAAGGCATGGGCAGCAGAAAATAAAGAATGAAGGAGTGGAAATGATGAGTACATGGACAGCACACACATGGGAAAGAAAGGCACGGCATGGGCAGAAATTGGGTTGATTTGTGGCTGAAATGATGAAGATCATATGTATGTGTGAGTGTAACAACTTGTACAAGTGGAAATGATGATTAGATGACAGTAAACACACATGCAAAGAGGAAAGAAAGATAGACAGCCACATTCACAAACACATTCAGCCATTATTCCCCCCCTTGCCGTGACCTACACCCATTACATCCACTCATTACAACTCCATATACTCCTCTCCCTAGCCTATAAATACATCCACCCTTCACCATAACTAAATTCCATTCCCTAGCTGTGAGCACCGTAATTCATCCATATATTCCCACATCCCACAAACACATACAATTACATTCCCTTGTCGTGGCACTATCCAACCAAAAACCAAACACAAATCCATACATTCCCTTCCCCTTGTTGTGGCATCCATCCAACCTAAATATATTCATAACCCTTCCATCTATCCATACGCATCCATCAAACCACACCTTGTGCCGCAACAAAGAGAAGAAAGAGGATCCTTGGACGTGCTTGCCATACAAGTTGGATTGTTGGAGCATTTTTAGGTGTTTTCACTCTTTTGTTTTCAATGTCTAAATTTGTTTATCTTTTCTTTATGAGTATGAGGAACTAAACCCCCCTTAGCTAAGGGGGAATTTGAAACCATGTTCATGCTTGCAATATGATTTGATTACCTTCAGTTGTGATTTCATAAGTTATGAATTCAATTTGTTTAACTGCTTGATTGCTAACTTATTCGTGTATGTTTATTAAGAGTGCACACTTAGTTTGAATGCATTAATATGATGCTAGAGTATAAGGGAGTTTCACCTAATAGTTACAAACTTATATTCACAAGTAGTGGAGGTCGTTTATAAACGATCGTGTTAAATGAATTATTGGCAGGAGTTTCATGCTCATCATAGTAACGATTGCCTCGTCAATACTTATAGTTTTCATAATGCTTAATGATCTTTGATTGTATCTTTATTATGTTGTTCACGTAAAGGACTTTTGAAGAATGCTTAAATTGTTGTATGCGTTTTCCCATCCAATTCAATAACTTAAGGAGAACTTGAAGGTTAATTTAAAAGGACTTAATTAACCTGGGGTGTTGAGTTTCATGATTGATAGAAAGAACAACTAAAAATTTGTTTATGTGCAAGTATGTCATGTGTGGAGAAGAACCCTCTAGCTAGTCCATCATCCATAGTTTACCCAAATTCGTCCAAAATCTGCTTTAGTTTACAATCTGTTGTTTTGTTTTCAAATTCGTCAAAATCAATTCCCCCTTTACTTTAAAGTGTTTTATTAGTCAAAATTTGTTTTGATGTGTGTTTTTAAGTGTCTTGAGTTAAATTAAAACCTAATTTCGTCCAAAACCATCCCTAGAGTCAGTTTAGAGTTTAATTCATTGTTTTGAGCAGTTTTCAGTCTTTTAAACTAGTTTTGAGTCTTTTTAGTTTGTATTGCATCTTTTGAGTCTAGTTTGGTATTTAAACTTAATTTTACGTTTTTAAGTCAGTTTCAAGTGTTTTAGCAATCCCTTATAATCCCCGGCCTAGAACGATCCCTACTTACATTCTTTACTACAATTGACAACAAGAGGGTTTAATTTGTGTGTTAAGATAATTTCGCATCAGGTGTCATACTTGAGCATACTACTTCAAATGCTTGTTTGGATCTTCCATGGACAGCCCATGGTATTTGGGAATATGATGCAGCAAGCTTGACTTCAACTTGAGCTCATCGGTCTTGCCTTGGGCTGCTATAGGGTATTGAATGCAAAGAGGCATGGCATTGTCCAACCCCAAGGCTGAAAGTTCTTTGATTGTTCGATTGTCCGCAGCCATGTCTTGTTCCTCTTCCTCTACTTCTTCAAATTTGGATTCAGAACTAGAACTAGGTGGACTTGGTTCTGGTTGCCTCATTTTCCTTCTCAACGTTCGTTTAAAATCGTCATCAAACTCCAATATGTGTGCACGAACAGGTTGAGAAGTATGAGTCATAAACTAGTACCTAAAACAAAGAAAACAAAACAAAACAAAATAAAAAACACTAGAAAAACAAAAACAGAAACAATGGGGAAACACACGGCAATAACTAGGGGAAGATTAGCAATTTTGCTAATCCCCGTCAAAGGTGTCAAAATTTGATGTGAAATATTCTAATACTCAAATTAAAACCCTATGATTGTAGTTTATAAACGTAGGGATCGTTTTAGGCCAGGGATTAGAAGGGCTGCTAATCTACACAAATTAAACTCTAAAACACTAAACTAGACTCAAAAACACAAAACTAGACTCTTATGACTCAAAGCTGAACAAACTAACTTAAAACATCACAATATTAGCAATTAGACTCAAAACAGACTCTAGGGAGTTATTTGGACAAATTTAAGACTAGTAAGACTCAAAACACTAAATTGGATAGATTTGAACACGTTTCTAACTAATCTAACACATTTAATTGAAAGGAGAATTGTTTTGGACGAAATTTGACTAAACTAAACAAATTACAAAACAAAGTAAATTAGGTGAATTGAATGGTGAAAAACTAGCCAGAGGATCCTTTTCTACACTTGAAACATATGCATACAAATTGATTTCCAGTATTGTTTCTTCCCACCATGAATGACAATGCCCTAAATTAATTGTGAATGCACTAATTAACTCTCAGATTTTCCTAAGTTCATTGAATTGAATGGATAGCACATCGCAACCAAATTATTCTTCTCAAGTTCCCTATATGAACAGCATGATAGAGATACATATCAAATATCATTAAGTTCTATGAAAATCATAAGCATTGACAAGACATTCGTAACTATGAACTGCATGATACTCCTACCAAGAATTTACTTAACACGATTGTGAATAGCAATCTCCACTACTTATAAATACAAATTCATAACGATTAGGTGAAATTCCCTTATATTTTAGCGTCAAATCCCTGCATGCAAACTAAGTATGCATCCTTAATAAACACACAAGAATAAGTTCTCAATAATGCAGATAAGTAAATCACATTCATGTTTTACGAAACAATAACTGAAGCTAATCAATTCATATTAAACATATGTCCATGGCTTCGAATTCACCTCTAACTAAAAAGGAATTAGTTCCTCATGTTCATAATAATTGAAAAGCAAAATAAAATAAACATGGAAACGAAACGAGGGAAGAAGGAACTCTGAAGATCTCCAATGGTTGCAGGTGACTTGCGGCACAACCCTTGGCTGGTGGCACGGCACAAGGCTCCTCTTCTCTTTCCCTTCCTTGCTATGGCACTTGATGAATTTCTTTGTATGTGGTGTGAATTGTGGTGTAGTAATATATGGGGGGTGGTGGTGAATTATGCGGCAGAAACATGTATATATAGGGCTAGGGTTTTGCGGCACCAACATCTTGGAGAACAAGGAAAGGCACGGCCCAATCCAAGGGGGAAAAGAACTAGGGTTTTAGCAGATTTTTAGGGCTTCTAGAAGAGGGAGAGGGGCCACTTTTCTAGGGGTTCTAGAAAGGGTGGTGCAGCATATGTTTAGGGCAGGGATAAGCTTTCTAGAAGGGTATTTGTGCAAGTTTCTAGAAGGGACAAGGAGGAAGGATGCGGTACCTTTTTAGGGACATGTTGTGGCTTCTAGAACCAAGTATTTAGGTGCCCTAAACTCAATATAATCCCCTCTTGCAGCTGGAATTAAGGTAAAATAAGATTAGGATAGGATAAGATAAGATAAGGTTGGATAAGGTTTTGGATAAGGTTTCCTTCTTTTGAGCTGATTCCTTATCTTATTTGTCTTAAATTTATTTTATTCATCTGCTTAACATATTCCTAGCCTTTTAAACTTCAAAAACGTCCATCCACCTTGCTCCATGCATGTGTTATTCTTTCTTGGCCCAAAACTGCTCCAAAATACACTTTCATGCCAACTTTGTCATTTGGACCTACAAACACACAGAAACTAACCATGAAAATGCAAGAAAACAAGCTAACTAAATCGCATAAATATGCTCCTATCAATTTGTTGATTATCATCATGTCTCTCAAAGAACTCATTCCTTGAGTTCTATCTCTCGTTCATTTGCTCTATCTTAGGCAAATCCTATTGTAGGATTACAATGAACTACCCAACAAATAACATTCGTTAGTTGGTTTATAGAAGTGATATTCAAAGGTTAATTAAAGGATATCCCACAAGATTGTTCTCAAACAAATATTGGTTATTAGCACACAACCCCAAATCTTAACACGATTAACACTTGTCATTTTTTCCAACTACATCCTATGGAGTCATGAAAATTTTGGAAGATCTTATAATTGACTTAGAAGTATATATCCTATATATGGGTAATTGATAACATCCAACGAACTACATCTTATTCGAGTTCTTCTTCTCCCAAAGGAGAAATCCATTATCTTATGATGCTACTTTCCTTTATATCTTTCAAGGAAACTCTTCTAAAGTGATAATTTTCCTTGGATCAAATCTAAGGGGATAAACACTTTAGACATCTTACTCATCAACTTACATTCTTGAATTCTTTGAAAAACTTGTTCATTTGAGCAACATCTATGCCATGCAATTAACAATTAAAGGCGGAATCATGCTGGTATGCACTCAAAAACAAAACATTACCCATGAAATTCAAAGCCTAGTAGAAAGGTGAACCAAGACTCAACTCAAGAACAAAGTGAGTTGAGAGATTTTATACCTTTGTTGATTCCTCTTTGCATAAGCAAAGGCTAATGACCCACGGAGAGGGCCTTCATTCCTTGCTTCTTAGATCCATGGATTTCTTGGATGAGGATGGTTGAAAGGATTCTCCAAGTTCCCAAAATTGAGAACCTCTAATTTTTCCACACCAAGGAAGGACTTGAAGAAGAGATGAGTGACCTAGAGGAAGTAAGATTGCTAGCTAAAATCCTCTAGGGTAGCCGGCCTCTTAGAGAGAAAGGGAGAGACATTGTGTTCTCATCTTTTTTCTCTAAAAGAAACCCTAATGAAGAAAATGCTATAAAGTCATATTTATACCTACCTTCATTGGAGTGGCGAACTTGTAATAAGTCCAAAACCCACTCCTTTATCAATTTGGCCGGCCATACGGTGTTATTGGGCTGTTTGGGCCTTTGTGAATATTTAGTCATTAAGTTGTCATACAACTTAAGTCAATGGGCTTCACGTTCGAAGCCCATTGGACCTTGAGGCCCAAAACTAACCCGAGGTCTTTAACGAACTTTATTTGTTTGATTAATTAACATATTAATTAGTCTTTGCCATAAATAATTCAACCGTTTAATTATCGTTACTCATCTCCGTTGTTTCTTCAATCTCTACCTTACACGGTGTACGATCCATTAGGTTCCTTTTAGCGAGGCAGTGGGCGATTAGAACTCTTTCAAATCGATTGTGAATTGAAACTTACTTTCAATTCTCCCTTTAGTGTTTATACACGTTTAGGGCTTCCATAAACCATGAGTGACACCTAGCAGTATGTCATGGTTACCCAAGCTAATCAGAAGAGGTGGAGAACCTATTCAGTTTAGGATTACAATGCAATACGGTCTTTCTCTAATACAATACTCTTGACCACATTGTTTGATTTGATAATTTATTCATGTCTACTATCCAATGTGATTCATTTACTTATATGATTACTTTGAATATGATTTGGAACGACTTTCTAAATCTCATTCATACTCTGGCTAGAGATTCTTAATCATATCATAGAGTATTCTCCCTCAAACGGTTTGAAGGTTAGAGATCCCTTGTTGCGCATTCACTTGCCTCCATGGCTAAGTGGCTTAACCCCAACTATGCCGTGGACACCTCTGACAGAGTGACTTTGACATAGTCAAAGATCAAGGACTTAACCATAAGACAACTATGATGCCTCAGGTCAAAGGACTACTTTGCATTATCCCAATGAGTTCTCATGTGACATGAGTATGAGAACTCCTCGTTGATCGTGTTCAGTGGACTCATTCTCTATTGAGCACCTACATGCTTGTCTTGGTGTCAATCACACCAATGACTCGAGACCAGTCACTCTCCCTAAGAGAAGACACAGCACATACTGATCTTAACGGACTGTCAATGCCCAATTGGCAATCCTATGATCAAAAACGTTTAGGATATGTATACGAAAGAGAATGGTCTCATGAATCTAACTTCTTTAAATTACATTCTCCTAATTACATATTCCTTGGACTTATCGTTTAAGCATATAACATTTATATGAGACGGCTTAAAACAATAATCTTTGCCCTTGATATTAAACTAGATTAGTTTAACATGTGAAATGTCCGTAAAGTATCATCATATGATTGGTTTTAGGGCACATTTCCAACAGATAAAGATAGCAATTATACGAATAATTAAAAACCACATTACTATAGTGCACTTCTAAACAGAAAGTGATAGGAGTTAAGTACAACAGTACCACTCCTAGTCAGAGCATAAAGTCTTGGTACAATCGAGTAGGACAAGTACTAGTTATACAGTACCAGGAATGTCCTACTATTATTTAGACAAGTCAGAATAGCCTACGTCCTCGAGCCACATCAAGCTTACTTAAAACCTGGAGGGGCACAAAACAGAAAACGTGAGTGGGCAAAAACAAATGTTTTACAAAATCATTTCATTTATCAATATACTAACCCCTCGCTGTAAAACATGTATAATTTTCCCAGAATCAAGATATAAGCATATACATATATATATATATATATATATATATATATATATATATATCTGAAATCATATCAATTCAGTTCATGCTTCACATAATCATATTCACATGAATGCCATGCCAAAATGTAACAAAGTAAACAATCCAGGTAATAATGAATTCAGAGAAATATGATATGTTAGCCGGAACTTCTGTGGTAGTCTGTACGGCTGAATTCATAGCTCAAACTCAATCTAGCCGGAGTCACTACTATGACC
Source organism: Malus sylvestris (assembly GCF_916048215.2). Lineage (NCBI taxonomy): Eukaryota > Viridiplantae > Streptophyta > Magnoliopsida > Rosales > Rosaceae > Malus > Malus sylvestris. The sequence continues at coordinate 15,277,007 of NC_062265.1, read as the reverse complement.
TATACGACAATGTACTGCACATAAGTCGGAACCCCTAGACAGGGTCTGTACAACAAGGTTGGGTGAAATATAATTATGCTCAACTCTATTCTCTCATAATAGCCGGGCGATAAATAGCTAGTCACCTACGAGTCGGAACCATGAATAAGGTCTGTACGACAAGACTGTGCACTTAGGTTGGATCCAATATGAGCATATAGTGCAGGAGGTGACGTAAATAAACAGGCCTGTAATTCATATCTCTGGCTAATTCACAATCACCCTAGGTGCAGCTTTATGAGCTCAACATTTCTTAATCACATATCACATATCACATCATCGATGACTCACACAACCGAATATAACTTATCTGAACTCACCTGTGCCTCCACAGCACCGCATTCATATATATATGCAACCATGCAATGCATATTCAAAATATAGAAGCATTTGACATATTATTTCTAAGCATACGTTCCTTATAAATGCATTTCTGGGAAATATATCAAGTATATGAATATTTACTAAAAACAAAAGCCCACTCACTGATAAGTCGAAGGGTCGTAGCCCCGAGTCACCCGTGGATACACTCATCCTTGGGATAAGTCTCACTTATATGCGAATTAACTATAAAAACGTTATTTTTAAGCACATATACAAAACTAGCTAATAACTTCTCATACATTGCTCAAAATAGGTATATGAATATACCACAGTGATCCAAACTTGACGGATTCCCTAACCACCGTTAGGGAATATTCTGTTAAACCTAATAGATTCCGTCTAATCTAACTAACACCATGAGAATATTTCATCTTCTTCCCCGGTGAGTCGTCGGTCGCCGGAAAACTGGGTAAAATTTCAAACTCGCTATTCTCACTCGTTTCTCAACCATTTTTCATGAAATTTGAACCAAATGAAAGCTTAGAGTGAGAAGAATGACGTTATACCTATTTGAAGCTTCAAATCTCACAAAATCACGTCGGGGAAGCTTCGAAATTCCGACCAAAACTGTAACTCGACGTTTCTCGTGATCCCGACGTCCAAATTCCTCGAACGAGCTACCCCGAGACTCGTGAGGACCTCATTAAGCTTCCTATAAGCTTAGAATTCCCTGAAATGCAAGGTTTTACGTCCACATGAATAGTGCATGAAAATTGGGTTACGGGTTCTTGAGATTTCGAAGGGATTCTTACCTAAAATGGGTACCAATCAACTCGTAACACCACGAGGAACACAATGGTGCACCCAAAACCTTCGATCTATGAAGTTTGGGTGATCTTGAAGCTTGTCCGTATGAATAGCAAGGAGAGAGAGAGAGTGAAGCCAAGAGAGAGAGTGTACGGGGAGGAAGAGAGAGAATGAGGTTTGTGTGTGTGTGTGTGATCCATGTGGGTCACCCATCCAAAACCAAAAAATAATCTTTAAGTCTCAATATGTCATACACACACACGACAATTTTCCCGTCCAAGGATAAAACCGTCATTTCACATTATCGAAAAATTAATTATTTGGGACGGGCTGTGACATTTCTCATGTCCCTTTTACCACTGAATATCAAATTAATTGCCATTCACTTGTTGGTTGCATGAAAGCCATAAATGCCATTCGGCACAAATATTCGTATCAATCTATATATCTAAAAGGTTAACATTATCATTAACAAAAATTATTATTTATTGGTATAGCATTTGGTAATCCATCGTGATTGATGTCACTTCTTGCAAGCAAAAGATAATACAGTTAATTGACAATTAAACTAATGGAAACTAATTGAGGAGAGTAAATAGTGTAAAAATAAGTTAGCCATTTAATTAATTATCACTATAACATTGGCCCACACGTGTGACAAGTTAAAAAGAGATTGGTTGTAAGCTTTTTTTATCAAATGTCAAGTAATTTGTATTTTTTTGTGCGCAAGATATTTGTTCCGCTCAAAATAACAATGAGCTAGAGTTAGGAACTTATAATCCATGATATGATGATTGAGTTGATTCTAGGATTGTTAGTTCATTCTGTACTGAACTAAATCGAAATAAGGTTTTATACATTCTACTTATTAGAAGGGCCTTTTGAACGTATCATAGTAGGTACTAGTTGAAAATAGATTTTACAGTTTAAACACTTATGCCTTGCCCCTCTATGCCATGCAGTAATAATCCTCTGGCATTACGACCTTTACCACTTACATAATTATCATTCTATCCTCATTTTATTAGTTCTAATTTTCTTTATTTTAATGTGAAAATGGTATGCCTCTTCACTTGTAAGTAAGAGATATTATGTTCGATTTTTGTCAAAGGTAAATTTGAACTATATTATTGCTAGCTCATTGTGAGACTTAAGCGACTCTCCCATCTTGTTAGTGCAGATAATATCATTTGTTAAAAAAAAATGTGAAAATGGTATAATCGGAAATTAAACGAAAGGTTGACATGTGTAGCCTTCTCTTAATCACCTTACTAGTATATGTGTCACAGCCCGTCCCTGATTTTACGAAAATGCACTAGAGGTGAAGGGTTTTTGACTTTCGTTGACCAACGTATAGTGAGAAGTACGAAATTATTTCAACGTATTCCTGAAATACTTGACAATACGAGCAGAAGAGGATTTGGAGTTACTGTTAAAGTTTTATGGAAATCTCTAACCTGAGAAGTACTTTTACTTTGGTTAATATATATATATATATATATATATAAGTATTATTATTTTATTAGTTGTTATTAGAATTAGAAATGGGAAAAGGAAAGAAAGAAGAAACAGAGAAAAGAGACTGGGCAGAAATGCCCAATCTAGAAAAGAGAGAGGAAGGGAACAGGAGGGACAGAGAGAGAGTCCAGCGAATCGGGAGAAGAGAGAATGAGATGATGGCCAATTAGAAAGAAGGAAAGGAGAGGAAAGGAGAGAAGAAGGAGAAGAACAAACGGGTTGACCCGTGCACACCCACAGACCCGCGCGACCCATGGAGATTCCGTCATTTTTCTGGCATTTTTCCGGCAAATCAAAGCAAACCACCACCTAGAAACATCTTCCTAGCCTTCCCTCTTCCATTTCCATTTAAAATTAGAAGGAAATTGGTGGTAATTTATTCAAAAACCGAAGGTGGGTGTCGTGGGGAACATTGCTCGAAATCTACCACTTGTGAACCATTTTCCTTCAATTACCACCACCATTAGCATTCCTTTAGGACCTGGAACAAAGCCCAAGCATTAGTTGGAGCATCGGAGTGGTTTTGGATGTCGAATTGAAAACACCCATTTCTAGGGTTCTTCACGGGTTTGATGAAATTGGAGCCTTTCCAGGACAAATTGGCCTTGGCCACAGGTATAAAGTTTGCTCTACTCTTTGAGATCTTCAATTCTGTATTTTTGAGAATTTTTGGAAATAGTTGGATTTTCCGGCGAGCCGGGGTGGCCCGTGAGGCGGCGTGTGGCCAGTAGCCAACCAATGTCATTCTTAGCATGTGTTTAATGTTCTAGGTTCAGTTTTGATAATTGATTGACGTAAATTGAGTAATTGAACCTAAGTTCGTTATGATTCATGGTTAGGTGAAAATGTGAATTAACGATCTGACCGTTGGATCATCACCAAACTTTGATACATTGTAATACGTAATATTTGAGGATTATAGGAACTTACGGATTGGGAATACGATCTATGGATCTTCCGGAATTGGAGTTGTAAGTTTATAAAATAGAATATTAACCGTCACTTGGTTTTGACAATTGACGGAGATCCGAGCATTGGATGGTAAGGAAATTTTAGGATGTTATTCTAGAGATATATTGTGGACCTTTGGAAGTTATGGATTGGAAATCTGAGTTGCAGATCTTCTGGATCAAACTACGTAGTGACGTGTTTTATATAAGTTATATATTCTATCGATATGATTTCTGAGGTTTGATTTGATGATTGTTCTAGGCGCCGATCGTCATGACGCCTTGATGTGTTGTGCTAGGCAGTTGTAGGGCGAACTCCAGGTGAGTGGGCAGTTATTTTCTGTTTATACCTATATACTACTGATTTTTCCCAGAAATTGAATTTAAATGAAAGTATGTTTTAAAATGCCATGCATGCATAATATATGAAATATATGAATTAGTATTTGATGCATATTTATGAAATGGTGCTGTGGACGCCCAGGTGAGTATCAAGTGAGTTTTATGTTGTTCATATGATTTATTGTTTGATGTGTTGAGAGCTCATAACCTGCACCCCTGGTGTTACTGCTTATATTATTCACCCCGCACCACACGCTCACCTTGGATCCAAGTAGGTGCATGTCATACAGACCACTAGAGGTGGTTCCGACATGTTGTACAGACCATTAGAGGTGGTTCCGATTTGTAGGTGACTTTAGATTGTTATACATTTGTTAATGAGAGAAGCACAAGAGCGTATTCTTACACCATTCTTGTCATACAGACTACTTCAGGTAGTTCCGATTTATGTGCAAAGTAGCGCCGTACAGGTCACAGTTAGTGACTCCGGTTGGATTGGATATTGAGATATAGAATTAACCGTACAGGACAGCTGCAGGGTCTCCGGTTGATTCCTTATTTCACCTGTTATATTGTTGCATCCTTATTATGTTTTGATGCATAGCATGGCATATTTTCCTGAAATGTGTTTAAGACTTGTGATTTGAGTTTTGTTGTTATATATGATTATATATATATACTATTTTCTGGGAAAGTATACAAGTTTTACAGCGAGGGGTTAGAAGTGTTGTTAAATGAAATATTTTCGAAAAACTTTGTTTTACTGACCCACTCAATCTTGTTTTGCGCCCCTCTGTTGGAAATGTGCCCTAAAACCAAGGAAGAAAATATCGGTAATATCGGAAATATCGATAGTCCGAAAACACGGAAATATCGATGGAAATATCGGGATAATATCGATATTGATAAAAATTACATGGAAACCACGGAAATTGTAAGAAAAACTTGGAAATTTTTATTGAAACTTTGCAGGATGTTTATTTAGTCAATTATCTATTAGTTTATCACAAAAAATTGGAAGGAAATGCATTGCATGATGGATTTAACATTATCAAGTTGATTATATAGCGAGCTGACAAACATTATGAGTGTAGAAAATATGTAGTAATTAATGAAAGAAGTCTAAACACACCATAATCATTTATATATAATGAATTAGTACAATATTTTACACAAAAACCTAAAAATTTAAAATCCTAAAATTTTACTTTCCCACCCCCAAACTTATTGCACACCTTGTCCTCAAGGTGTGTAAAAATAAACAAAGATTGAAGAACAAAAATAAAAACTGTAAAAGATAAAACAAAAGCCTAAAATAAATAAACTAGAAGAAAAGGAAAATAGAAAAGAAAACAAAGAAATTAAAATAAACAAATAATAAAACAAAAAGAAAAGAAGAAGAACAAAAATAAAAACTACAAAAATAAAAACTGTAAAAGATAAAACAAAAGCCTAAAATAAATAAACTAGAAGAAAAGGAAAATAGAAAAGAAAACAAAGAAATTAAAATAAACAAATAATAAAACAAAAAGAAAAGAAGAAGAACAAAAATAAAAACTGTAAAAGATAAAACAAAAGCCTAAAATAAATAAACTAGAAGAAAAGGAAAATAGAAAAGAAAACAAAGAAATTAAAATAAATAAATAATAAAACAAAAAGAAAAGAAGAAAAAGGACAAAGATCACCTGGATTCGAACTGAAGACCTGGTGCTATTGAAGAGAAACACGGCCCAACACGTCCAAGTCCACACTTGTGTCAAAGTGCAGCAACAACTACAATATATGCTGACGCAGCAGCTTCCTGTTTGAATTGAAAAACCCTAGCAGCTGCTACATATTTTGCCCTTGCCTCGAGCCCAGAGCCTCAAAAGGCTCTCTATCTCTCCATAGCAGACCATCCCTTTCAATCTCTCCATTGTTTCTCAGTTTCGCACCCCTTTTTAACCAAGAGCCAAGCAACATACATACCCCTTTTCGCACCCCGTGGCTCTACCTCAAATCGGTCATCCTCATCGGCGCCCTCTACTTCCTTTCCCTCTGCTCCTCCCTCACCTTCCTCCTCGTCAAGCCCGTCACCATGTCCCGTGGGCCGCGACCTCTACCTCTCCTCCGTCGTCCCCATCGGCGCGATCCTCCTCGTCCGCGTCTCCCTTTGCTCTCTCTCTCTCTCCTCTCTTTCAGCCGCTGATCGAATACGATCTATGACATGTTTGCTCATTGATCTCTGAGCTCCGTCCGATCCGTGGCCTTCCAAAGATGATGATCTTTAGCACTGTAACTGCCGGTGAGGTACTCGATCTCTCATCTTCTACTATTTTCTTCCAGATCTTGCTCGAATTCAAGCCCTTGCTTCTCGGATTAGTGTAATTTTGTCACTGATTTTGGTATAAAGTGGTGATTTTTGTTGAAAGATAGTGATGATTTTGTTCCGTTTGGTTGCAGGTTTCGTTCTTGCTCGGAGTTATTCCGATTCTCCGGCGAGGTTGTGACTGACTGTCGAGAAACCAAAAATATCGCGATATTATCTAAAATATCGCGATATTATCGATAATATCGCGATATTTTGACGAAAATTCCTCGGATACCTATTAAAATATCTGTAAAGCAAAAAACCGAAAATATCGGCGAAATATCGCCGATATTATCGATTTTTTCTTCCATGCCTAAAACCAATCATGTGATGATACTTTACGGACATTTCACATGTTAAACTAATCTAGTTTAATATCAAGGGCAAAGATTATTGTTTTAAGCCGTCTCATATAAATGTTATATGCTTAAACGATAAGTCCAAGGAATATGTAATTAGGAGAATGTAATTTAAACAAGTTAGATTTATGAGACCATTCTATTTCGTATACATATCCTAAACGTTCCTGATCATAGGATTGCTAATTGGGCATTGACAGTCCGTTAAGATCAGTACGTGTTGTGTCTTCTCTCATGGAGAGTGACTGGTCTCGAGTCATTGGTGTGATTGACACCAAGACAAGCATGTAGGTGCTCAATAGCGAATTAGTCCACTGAACACGATCAACGAGGAGTCTTCATACTCATGTCACATGAGAACTCATGGTTGGGATAATGCAAAGTAGTCATTTGACCTGAGGCATCATAGTTTTCTTGTGGTTAAGTCCTTGATCTTTGACTATGTCAAAGTCACTCCATTCGAGGGTGTCCACGGCATAGTTGGGGTTAAGCCACTTAACCATTGAGGCAAGTGAATGCGCAACAAGGGATCTCTAACCTTCAAACCGTTTGAGGGAGAATACTCTATGATATGACTAAGAATCTCTGGCCAGAGTACGAATGAGATTTAGGAAGTCATTCCAAATCACATTCAAGGTAATCATATAAGTAAATGAATCACATTGGATAGTAGACATGATTAAACTATCAATCCAAACAATGTGGTCAAGAGTATTGTATTAGAGAAATACCGTATTGCATTGTAATCCTAAACTGAATAGGTTCTCCACCTCTTCTGATTAGCTTGGGTAACCATGACATACTGCGAGATGTCACTCATGGTTTGTGGAAGCCCTAAACGTGTATAATCACTAAAGGGAGAATTGAAAGTAAGTTTCAATTCACAATCGATTTGAAAGAGTTCTAATCGCCCACTGCCTCGCTAAAAGGAACCTAATGGATCGTACACCGTGTAAGGTAGAGATTGAAGAAACAATGGAGATGAGTAAGAATAATTAAATGGTTTAATTATTTATGGCAATGATTAATTAATATGTTAATTAATCAAACAAATAAAGTTTGTTAAAGACCTCCGGCTAGTTTTGGGCCTCAAGGCCCAATGGGCTTCGAACGTCAAGCCCATTGACTTAAGTTGTATGACAACTTAATGACTAAATGTTCACAAAGGCCCAAATAGCCCAATAACACCCTATGGCCGGCCATTTTGATAATGGAGTGGGTTTTGGACTTATTACAAGTTTGCCACTCCAATGAAGATAGGTATAAATATGACTTTATAGCCTTTTCTTCATAAGGGTTTCTTTCGGGAGAAAAGATGAGAACAAAAGCTCTCTTTGCTCTCTAAGAGGCCGGCCACCCTAGAGGAACATAGCTAGCAATCTTACTTCCTCTAGGTCACTCATTTCTTCATCAATCCTTCCTTGGTGTGGAGACTTAGAGGTTCTCAACTTTGAGAACTTGGAGAAACCAATTCTTCCATCCAAATCCATGGATCTAAGAAGCAAGGAATGAAGGCCCTATCTCTTGGGTGATTATCCTTTGCTTATGCAAAGAGGAATCAACAAAGGTATAAATTTCTCAACTCACTTTGTTTTGAGTTGAGTTTTGGTTCACCTAACTACTAGGCTTTGAATTTAATGGGTAATGTTTTGTTTTGAGTGCATGCAAGCATGATTCCGCCTTTAATATATTAATTACATGCTATAGATGTTGCTCAAATGAACATGTTTTTCACAAAATTTTCTTCAAGTGGTATCAGAGCCTAGGTTTAGTAGTTGGTGAATCCTTTTGGGTTTTGTAGTTCATAGTCTTTGATTTGAGTGTTGTAATTGTTACAAGCTTTATTCTTGCTTCTTTGAATGTAAATTTTGTTAGAAAATTTGCCATCTCAAATGTTGTAGATGTAGTTCATATGAGCATGAATTTTGGAGCTAAAATTTGGTGCCATGTTTTTGGGGAAATTCGGCCAAATCCAAAGGGTGGATTTTTGGGTTCTTGTTTGACTTGTTAAAAGTGTTTTAAGGTGACTTTTGGAACCCCTAAGTACCCTAGGATGTTAACCCCATTTTGAGTAGTGAAAATTTGAGTTTTATTGAGTGAAAATGTTCATGGAACTCTTATGGGTTTTCATGGATGTTCTTCATTGTTCTTGATGTTTTAGCCAAGAACAAAAAGGTTTGGTGTTTTGATTCAAAGTTTTGATTTATTTCACAAAGTCTTTGTTTTGTGTTTTTTCAAATGTTTAAATGTGATTGAAATTTTGAAAGGTGATAGAAATGGTGATGGGTGTGTAAGAAGTACTTCTCTTACACACACACCACTTGCATGACTTTATGTCATGCACCACTTGCATGAATTTATGTCACACACCTCTTGCACCACTTGCATGACTTTATGTCAAACCTACAAATCAACACACACATCACTCCCTTCACTCTCTATAACCGGCCACCCTATTAAAATAGGGTACTTTTGAGGCTTTTATGCAATTACATAAAGTTTTGATTCTTTTGTGTTTTTGCACTTTGACCCCAAAAGTTTACGTTTCTTACGTAAAGGCCCAAAATCACTAAAGGACAAATTGTTTTGTTCCTTTAATGAAGTTTTTGAATTTGTTGAAATTTTTGGGTTCTAGTTGTAATTACATGAAGTAGTGGACTTTTGTGTTTTTACAAAGTGACCTCAAAAGTTTATGTTTTGCAACATAGCCCAAAGGTTGAGGTTATTGCATTTTGGCCCAAATTAGGTTGAGAACAAAATGGTTTTGTCTCTTTAAATGAGAATTGGATTTTCATTTCATCTAGCTCCATTTAAATCAATTCTATGGATACAAAAACCAAATGACAATGTTGCATTCAAGTTTAATTAGTTAAAGCGTTAATTAATTAATTAAAGGGTGATTATGAACCTAAGCCTACGATAATTGAGCTATGTGAAAGGCCGTCACAAATTTGTTTGAACCATGGGAATGTGTAGATTAGATTTTGGTTGTAATTTGATATGATCAAATGTTGTAAAAGAGCATAAGCTCTTTTTTACTTTAAAGTAATTTGTTTTGATCAATTGTTGTAAAAGAGCATAAGCTCTTCTATACTTAAAGTACTCCTTTCTTGTTTTATTTGATATGCATGAAATTGGAGTAGTTGGGTCCAACGCCCAATAGGAAAAATACGCCTTAATATGATTAAACGCGTAACTAAAATCAATCACCATCCCTAGACCGAGATTCAACACTAGGCTCATGTTGGATCGAATCAAAGGTTCATAGTCATCCTAAGGCCCTAAGGCAACTATATAGTCCATCAATGAATGCAAACCTTATGTTAGTAGTACCATATACTCTTGCTTTAAAAACCGTTTTACAAGCTTAGTGGGAGTATTATATACTACTAAATCAATCACATGGACCAATAGTTGTAATAGGACCAAATTGTTTTAATAAGATTAAAATGTATGTTTATAAGTGATGAGACCTAAAACCCTCAACCAAACCATTATTAAGTTGATAAGCGTGAGAGTGCTTTGAACACTCTTTCGTGGCCTTCCACCGTGGTAGGCTCCGATCGTTTGTGACTCGTACACCGATTTCACCCTATCATGGGGGAGTACAAAGTGCGTGCTTACACTCAGGATGAGTTCTATATGCATACATGATGTTGTGAAGGTAGGCAACGAGAATAGCCAACATCATATCATTATGAGGTTGTTCTTGAACCCCGACTCGAACTTGCATGGTGGGAATGACTTAACTAAGTGCAATGGAGCCAACATCATATCATTGTGAGGCTTCATTTTCTAAAGGCCAAATAAGATGGGTACTTGCAAGAGATGCAAATGAGTAAGTGTACTCTCTCATTATTATTGATGGTAGCCAACATCATATCATTGTGAGGTGGGCTTGGTAATGGTGAGTCTCCCATACCCTACTAAGAGTTTCCTCCAAAACTCTCGAATTCCGATAAGGGATATGGAATTTGCCAAAAATAGTGGGTGGTGCTATTTGATTTAAAGACCCGAATCAAATGGCTTAAAATCAATCAATTTATATTCGTTATGTATTTGTTTACCAACATATTTGCAAACGCTATCCAAAACTTGACAAAGAAAAGCCGAATGCTTTAGTTTCCGGACTTGGTACCACAATCCCAAAGATTGTCTTAAATGGATTATATATGTACCTAAGTAGTCTAATCCTCACAATCTTCCTATTGATAATGTATCATTGGAAGAACATGTTAGATAAGTCTATCATAACGAGGACAACACTTTTAATGTCATAGTTCTTCACTTACAAATCGTTGTATGAAGAAATAAGAGTTGCTTTGAACAACCCTTAGCTAATGCAAACACTAGTGCTTGTTTCTTTGTTAAATGAACAAAGAACTTGAGAAGAAAGCACAAGGGTATGGACACTTTATGTGCCATGATTCTTCACTTACAAATTGTTGTATGAAGAAATGAGAGTTGCCTTGAACAACTCTTGAAAGTTTGTAATTATGTTTAGAACATAATGGTTGGTTGACAAAAATAGTCCATCAACATGGACTTATGATGATTTTGAATCATTGAGTGTTGAAGTGTTAAACCACTTCTAGAAACAGAAACTAGGCAAGGACTTCACTTTTGTGTCCCTATCCAAATGGTTCACTAAGTTTATTGTAAACTATATAGTGAACAATAACCACACACTCTCCAAATCGTTTGATGTGTATAACACAATTGAAATAAGTTTCAAGAGAGATAGTGGGAGTTTAGGGACCATGACTATTGTAGTCAAAGGAGAAGTCAAATGAAGAAAGCGAAATAAACTCCAAGGGAACAAACTTTCTTTATGAAAGGATGGACATTGGAAGGGGTATTTGCAAGAAATGTCTTGCAAGTGTCAAGAACACACCTTTCGAAAGTGTTGTAAATTGTTCTTGAAAAGTTCAAAACAGTTGGTTCTTCTACTTGAATGCTTGATTCCGTATTAGTAACTATGTTTACAATCGTTGTAAAAGTGTGGCTAATAAAAAGTAGAAGATTAATGAGAGAAGAGAAAGTGCTTCACATTCGGAACGTGAATCAAATGTAGATCTCTGCGAAAGCATATGGTACTTACTTCCTCATATGAACTACCAAAGAAATTGGAAAAACCAAAGATTGTCTTTACATTCCAATTTTAAGGAACTTAATTCCATCACTATAAGGGATGGATGAATGTTTTGTTTGACAAAACATTGTTCTTTATTAATGAATGATTGGATTATTGTAATCTAATTGATTGTCTCTATAGTAGAGATGATATGGTAGTGTTAACTGTTTAGAATATAATGATGCTTAAAACCCAAAAGGTTGCAAGGTAGTGACTAATCCCAACTGAGTTGTGATACCTCTAAAACATAAATTACGAGTTGGTCATAGATGGATGCTTTGGATCGTTAGATCCGGATCCAATACCTTCTTATTAAAAATTGTATAGAGGCGAAATGTTCGAATCTTTATTCTTTTGGAAAGGAAGAAAGAATCACAAAGTTGTTGAGGTTAATTCGCATAGATGTTAGTGGCACTTGTCCACAACATAATACTACTCATGTTGTATGACATTCACCGAAGATCGCTCTCGGTTGGACTATCATTTATTTTGAATAAACACAAGTCCGAATACTTTGCAAAAGGTTTCAAAGAATTCAAGAAATGCAAGTTGATGAGTAAGATGTCTAAAGTATTTACCTCCTTAGATTTGATCCAAGGAAAGGTTGTTGGAAGTATGCCCACAAAGCCACTCATTTGATGTAATAGCTTTTTGGAATACTTGTTGTATTAAACTTTTATATGTTTAATGAAGGGCAAATCTTATTGTTAATCACTATTTATTGTATCATGTGTTTAAGCAATAAGGGAATCCAAGGAATGTATTTGTTCTAAGAGATAAGTGATCTAATAAGTTAGATTATCGAGACCTTTCTCTTATGTTCATTCCTAAAACGTTCATAGCCATAGGATTGCTAATTGGGCATTGACAATCCGCTAAGGCTAGTATGTGTTATGTTGACTCAATCGTGAGTATAACTAGTCTCAAGTCATTTGGTGTTGGACACTAAGACAAACACATAGGTGCTCGAAAGAGTACTCGAGTTCACTGAACTACGATCAAAAGAGAGTTCGAACATACATGTCATGTATGAACTCTAAGGTTGCAATATGCAAAGTAGTCCTTTGACCTGAGGCATCATCGATGTCTAATGGTTAGGTCCTTGATCTTTGATCCTGTCAACGACATTCCTTTGGAGTGTCCACGGCATTGTTGGGGTCAAGCTATCTAGTCATGTAGGCATATGAATACACAACAAGGGATCTCTAACCTTCCATGGTGGAGGGAGAATACTCTAAGATATGATTCTAAAGTCTTTGGCCAAAGCAAATGAATATGACTTAGGAAGATTGTTCCAAATCATATTCAAGGGAATCATATAGGAAAGTATCACATTGGATAGTAGACATGAAACAAACTATCACTTAAACAATATGATTAAGAGTATTGTATTAGAGAAGGACCGTATTGCATTGTAGTTGTAACTGGATAAGTTCTCCAACCAATTCTACTTAGCTTGGGTAATCATGATATGCTGCTAGGCGTCACTCATGATTTGTGGAAGCCCTAATGGTTGGCAAACACTAATCAATAAAAAGGGAGAATTGAAATGTGGTTTCAATTCACAATCGATCGTTAAGAGTAACATCGCCCACTGCCTCGCTAAATAGAACCTAATGGATCGTACACCGAGTAAGGATGTATATGAAGAAATAAAATGAAATGGATAAGCAATTAAATGGTTTAATTGAAGAATGGTCAAGATTAATTAATTAGTTAATTAATTATACGAAAGGTTCGTATTGGACTTGTATGTTGGTTTTGGGTTTCGGGGCCCAAAAGCGTTTTGGTCCACAAGGCCCATTATGTTTAAGTTGTATGACAACTAAAACAAAATGGGCAAATTAGCCCAATAACAAAGGATGACCGGCCATTAGGGTGGATGGGCAAAGTTTGCTTAATTACAAGTTTGCCACTCACCAAAGAAAAGGTTATAAAAACAACTTTATAGCTATTTTCTCATTAGGGGTTTTTCTTGTTGAAATTGGGTGAAACATTTTCTCCATTTTCTTCTAAGGAGGCCGGCCACTAAAGGAGGGGACATCTAGCAATCTCTTCTTCCTTTAGTCATCCATTTCATCTTCACAAGATACAACCTTGGTGAAGAGACTTAGAGACATCAAGCTTTTGATGTTTTTTTGGAGAACAAATCCTTTTTCCTCAAATCATCAAAGGAGCACTAAAGGGAGGAAAACACAAGGAGGATTCAAAGAGCTTGTAGGTGACTTGAAGGCCCTCCACTTGGGTGAATCCCTTGTGTAATCAAGGATGAGCTTCAAGGGTAAAGAATCACTAAATCTTTACTTCTCTTTAATGTTGTTAAAGAGTTTATTTTGGTTCACCATATACTAGGCTTTGAAAGTCATGGGTTTTATGAATTGTTTTTTATTGCATGCCTACTTTAAAGTGTTAATAGCTTGCATGTGTATTCAAATGTTCATACTTGTTCTTAGCTAGGACAAAATTTTTCCTTCAAAGGTAACACTTTAGAACAGTTTCCTTGAAAGATATCAAGGAAAGAAGCATCATATGATAATGGATTTCTCCATTAAGAGAAGAACGAACTCGAAATAAGATTTAGTTCGTTGGATGTTATCAATTGCCCATATATAGGATATATATACTTCTAAGACAATATAATTGTCAATTAGAAGATCTTCCAAAATTTTCATGACTCCATAGGATATAGTTGGAAAGAAAGACAAATCTTAATCATGTTAAGATTTGGGGTTGTGTGCTAATAAGCAATATTTGTTTAAAGAATTATCTTGTGGGTATCCTTAAATTAACATTTGGATATCACTTTTATAAACCAACTAACAAATGTTGTTTGTTGGGTAGTTCATTGTAATCCTACAATATGATTTGCCTAACGCAAATGAACGAGGGATAGAACTCAAAGAATGGGTTCTTTGAGAAACAAGATAGTGATCAACCAATATAACAACCTAGTTCCTATACCACAAGCTCCAAGGTAGTCAAGAAGGATTTATAAACCATCTCAGTTGAATGGTTTGAACTTTATGACTATGTCATAGAGTTACACCTCTTAATTCGAAAGAAATAAGAATGAAAATCCTTATGACTACATTGAATGTATATACGACATATACTCAAGGAAATGGTAAAGTACCATTTGACCCGAAATAATGAAACCTTTATAGCTAATTGGTCGCTTAAGGTGACTACAATTAGAGAGATTGGTTGACTTGGAAGAAACCATCTTTGTCGTAGTCTTGGTTTCAATTAATTCAAAGATTGCTAGCTACAACTAAATGGTGATTCAATGTTTGGACATAATATGGGTTTCCGAAACCATTATTAAGATAGTCTTGATAATATATGTCTAAAACTATGAATCACAAGACATGTAAGTTGTAGAGATCCATCCATCATGGATCTTAGCAAGCTAGTGGGAGCTATAAACGTCTTATGAGAGAAAGATCAAATCGTTTGATTTCTCATAAAGATGTAAATGAATCCTTTGTTTACTACGTTTACAAAAGATTAGTGGGAGTTAATCATGTTCCTAAAATTGAATATATATATATATATATATATATACAAGTATATGATATATTAATTTTGGAAATGAAAAAGAATACTTCTTCGTTAAAGTTATGACTTTAAACATTCTATAACGATAAAATGTATATGGGAGACATAGTCTATAAACATGGGATGGAAATCTATAATGATAGATTTCAGGATATAATTGGATTATATCAAGCCCTAATGATAGACAAAAGATGCTAGGAAGTTTCTCGTATGATGATAAACTTCAATCAGAAGAACAACTCTAGTAAGACTAGGAGGTAGCTCTTCTCAAACGGAACGTACCCTTTGACTCCCAAAGAAATAATACGTAAATAGAATCCTTTATACATACGCAGAAAAGTAATTTACGTATTTCATATTGTATGAAAACATTGATATGAGTTGTACCTAGAATGATACAAGACGATATCAGTGCAAGCCCAGGATCAGAACCATGGCAACTGTCAAGTGAGTCCTTAAGTATTTTAGAAATACTAAAGGATAGATTTCTCAAAGAATGAGGAAGAATTAGAGTAACGTAATGGAAGCGTAAATGTATTAGATTATGAATCTAATCCATCATTGGATGTTTCTTCATTATGAATGAAGAGATAATCAGATATCTCTTTATTCTGACCAAAGAGATATTTGGATGGAAACATTAAAAGTAATGACTTTAGTGTGTTCCATTATGAATGCAAAATATATTGCCATATAGAAGCTAACAACAATGTTGTTTGGATGGGAAAGTTCATTTATGAACTCTCTATTCGGTTCCAACCAGAAAGTGTCTCTAGTGTACTGACACTACGACACTAATGGGGCGATAGCTCAAGCCAGGGAATCAAGGTCTCATCAAGATACGAACTTAAATGAGAGACTGAACCACATGATTGAGAATCATGTATAATGGTGACGTCGTTATTCTCAAGG
Source organism: Malus sylvestris (assembly GCF_916048215.2). Lineage (NCBI taxonomy): Eukaryota > Viridiplantae > Streptophyta > Magnoliopsida > Rosales > Rosaceae > Malus > Malus sylvestris. The sequence continues at coordinate 15,260,714 of NC_062265.1, read as the reverse complement.
TTGCTTCTATGGATAACATATAGATATCCATTGTCTAGGCCTACTACTTAGCCATTTTTGAAATGACTAAAGAAGAGGTATCATCACTGATGACCAAGCTGATTGGCTCTAGTGCAAGTGGAAGATTGTTGGAAATGTGCCTTAAAACCAATCATGTGATGATACTTTACGGACATTTCACATGTTAAACTAATCTAGTTTAATATCAAGGGCAAAGATTATTGTTTTAAGCCGTCTCATATAAATGTTATATGCTTAAACGATAAGTCCAAGGAATATGTAATTAGGAGAATGTAATTTAAACAAGTTAGATTTATGAGACCATTCTCTTTCGTATACATATCCTAAACGTTCCTGATCATAGTATTGCCAATTGGGCATTGACAGTCCAGTAAGATCAGTACGTGCTGTGTCTTCTCTCATGGAGAGTGACTGGTCTCGAGTCATTGGTGTAATTGACACCAAGACAAGCATGTAGGTGCTCAATAGCGAATGAGTCCACTGAACACGATCAACGAGGAGTCCTCATACTCATGTCACATGAGAATTCATGGTTAGGATAATGCAAAGTAGTCCTTTGACCTGAGGCATCACAGTTGTCTTGTGGTTAAGTCCTTGATCTTTGACTATGTCAAAGTCACTCCATTCGAGGGTGTCCACGGCATAGTTGGGGTTAAGCCACTTAACCATGGAGGCAAGTAAATGCGCAACAAGGGATCTCTAACTTTCAAACCGTTTAAGGGAGAATACTCTATGATATGATTAAGAATCTCTGGCCAGAGTATGAATGAGATTTAGGAAGTCATTCCAAATCACATTCAAGGTAATCATATAAGTAAATGAATCACATTGGATAGTAGACAAGATTAAACTATCAATCCAAACAATGTGGTCAAGAGTATTGTATTAGAGAAATACCGTATTGCATTGTAATCCTAAACTGAATAGGTTCTCCACCTCTTCTGATTAGCTTGGGTAACCATGACATACTGCTAGGTGTCACTCATGGTTTGTGGAAGCCCTAAACGTGTATAATCACTAAAGGGAGAATTGAAAGTAAGTTTCAATTCACAATCGATTTGAAAGAGTTCTAATCGCCCACTGCCTCGCTAAAAGGAACCTAATAGATCGTACACCGTGTAAGGTAGAGATTGAAGAAACAATGGAGATGATTAAGAATAATTAAATGGTTTAATTATTTATGGCAATGATTAATTAATATGTTAATTAATCAAACAAATAAAGTTCGTTAAAGACCTCGGGTTAGTTTTGGGCCTCAAGGCCCAATGAGCTTCGAACGTCAAGCCTATTGACTTAAGTTGTATGACAACTTAATGACTAAATGTTCACAAAGGCCCAAATAGCCCAATAACACCCTATGGCAGGCCATATTGATAATGGAGTGGGTTTTGGACTTATTACAAGTTTGTCACTCCAATGAAGATAGGTATAAATATGATTTTATAGCCTTTTCTTCATAAGGGTTTCTTTTGGGAGAAAAGATGAGAACAAAAGCTCTCTTTGCTCTCTAAGAGGCCGGCCACCCTAGAGGAACATAGCTAGCAATCTTACTTCCTCTAGGTCACTCATTTCTTCATCAATCCTTCCTTGGTGTGGAGACTAAGAGGTTCTCAACTTTGAGAACTTGGAGAAACCAATTCTTCCATCCAAATCCATGGAGCTAAGAAGCAAGGAATGAAGGCCCTATCTCTTGGGTGATTATCCTTTGCTTATGCAAAGAGGAATCAACAAAGGTATAAATTTCTTAACTCACTTTGTTTTGAGTTGAGTCTTGGTTCACCTAACTACTAGGCTTTGAATTTAATGGGTAATGTTTTGTTTTGAGTGCATGCAAGCATGATTCCGCCTTTAATTTGTTAATTGCATGCTATAGATGTTGCTCAAATGAACATGTTTTTCACAAAATTTCCTTCACCCTCCAGGTTCAAGATAGCATAGCTTTGGTGGCCACGAGGAATCCAACGGTGTTCTAACAGAATTCGCAAAAGTAGGATTCACCATCGAGTGTTACATCTTAGTAATTGTATCTTTAAAGCTTCCGAACTATGGAAATGGTTACGTCACGCTCACGTGATGGCCAGCACGCCCTGATTTTAGGATCGGGGTGTGTCAATATGCCCACACATGAAGTGTGAGCGAAATTTTTTACTTTTGTTTTTATGCTTACATGTAAAAGTGATCCCTGTGTTATAGCCATATGGCCAATTAATTTTCTATTTGGCTAATTTGGTTCTTGTGTTTGTCTCTGTTGGCCAATTAAGGACATTTCATTCAATCTCTTGTAAAAAATGTCATAAGAAAAATTATATGAGAAATAATTACCCTTTCTCTTTATAGAAAAATGCAAATCAATGAGAAATAACACATATAAGAAATAAAACTTCCAATATAAAAAATGATTAAGGTTGTGACATGGAAAAGAGAGGGGGTATGTTAGGGAGGTGGTGTGACAACCCGTCCCAAATTTTATTATTTTATAAATCTTAAAATGTGAAATTTACGAGAATAACCTAAAGGCGAGGGTATTGATTTTCGTTGATCGTTAGCTCATGACGCGTATGAACTATTACCTTACCGTATTCCAAAAGTACGTTGGTAAGGATTGTTATTTATTATCTTATTCATTTCTTATTATTATATTTGTTTTTATGTAAAGGGTTGTGGGAGAAAATAGAAGAAGAAAGAGGAAGGGGAATGGCTGCTTGATGGCAGCGAAAGAGAGGGAGAGGAAGGAGATGGGCACTGCCCAATCAGAAATGAGGAGAAAGGGATAGTGACGAATAGGAGAGAAGAACCAGGAGGGAAAGGAGAGAAGAAGAAAAGGAGGGAACCCAAAACTGGTCTTCCTTGACTAGTATGACCCCGCCAACAGGAACCATAGAAACCGATGGTTTCCCGGCCAAATTTCGGTGATTTAAGCCAAACCATCTCCTAGAAACACCTCCCTAGCCTTCTCTCTACCATTTCTACCCCTAAATTCATACATTTTGACCTTAGATTCGGGAGAAATGCACCGGTGGTGCGTGTGGGTGTTTGGCGGCAATCCACAAATCGTGAAACTAACTCAGCCAATTGTCACTACAAAAATACTCCCCTGAAGCTTAGGAACAAAGGCCAAACAATTTTGGGGGCGTCGGAGTTGCTATGAAGTCAAATTGAGGACACCCCAAAAACTAGGGTTTCCGACGGGTTTTAGCAAAATTTGGGCTTTTCCAAGCCAAATTGGACTTGAATACAAGTATAAAGTTTACTCTACTCATTGAGATCTTCATTCCAGTAAATCTTGATAATTTTTGGAAATAGTTGGATTTTCCGACGAGTCGGGGAGGCCGACCGCCACCCGTGGCGGCTGGTGCGGCGGCGCGTGGCTAGGGGCGGTCGATGTTATTCTTAGGCTAATTAGATGCCTTGAGTTCAGTTTTGGTAGTTGTATGACATAGGTTGATTGTTGGAATCTAAATTCTCTACTTACGTTAATAGATCATTGTATGAATCGATGATCCGACCGTTGGATCGTCACCAAACTTTAATACGTTATAGTACGTACTATTTCAGGACCATAGGAACTTACAGATTGGGAATCGGATATACGGATCTTCCCAAAATTTGATTTGTAAGTTCATAAAATAAAAGGTTAACCGCCACTTGGTTTTGACAATTGGCAGAGATCTGACCGTTGGATCGTAATTGGACTTTAGGATGTTGTTCTAGAAATATAATGTGTATCTTTGGAAGCAACGGATCGGAAATCCGGTATGCGAATCTTCTGAATTGAATTACATTGGGATGTGTTTTATGTAAATTGTGTATTTTATTGGTACAAACTCTGAGATTTAATTTGATAATTGGTCATAGGCGACGATGGTTCATGATGTCTTGATATGCGTGCTAGGGAGTTGTAGCGTGGACCTCAAGTAAGTGGGTCTTTTCGTTTTTATCGTATATATATATATATATATATATGTGTGTGTGTGTGTGTGTGTGTGTGTGATTGGTAATTCCACAACGTTTATAAATTGCTTATTGTGTATAATTATTGTGAATGCTTTGAAGTACTAATGTGAACTACAAATGGCTTGATCCCTGTTCAGGGTACGTAGGCAGTCTAACGAGACATTAGATGCAACCATAAAATAATTGAAACAAAAACCTTGTTTGGGAATTAAGCAATGTGAAGGAAATCAGTAAAAATATGAGCTTTAACCTTATATTTTTAGTGATTGGATGTTGGTCATTGACACACCCCGATCCTAGAATCAAGGCGTGCTGGCCGTTACATGGGCGTGACGTAACCAAAAGTGCAAGGCTGAAGCAATAGATAAGAGAAATACAAAGGAATAAAAACCAACTACTAGCAATAATAACCAAGTAACGTGCTAGAGTAAGTTTAAGTGTGAAACACACAAATTCAGAGCATAAGTACTAGGCGCAGTCAAGTAGGACCATAACTAAATTACAACACCCGCAAGTGAGTCCAACATTTATGTAGTCTGTTAGTACGCCGTGGGAATCCTCGTGGGCCACCAACGCTGCTAATTAGAACTTGGAGGGGCGCAAAACAAAATTGAGTGGGTCAGTAAAACCAAAGTTTTTCAAAAACATTTCATTTAAAACATTTCTAACCCCTCGCTATAAAACCTATATACTTTCCTAGAAAATAACATAATATGCATATAATTTTCGTATATCTCAAATCACAATTCTTTATCAAAACCCAGAAAATATGCCAAGCCATAAATGTCAATAACAGATTAAGAATGCATCAATATAACAGGTGACATAATAAATCAACCGGAGACCGTGCAGTTGGTCCTGTATGGTTAATTCAATAGCTCAATATCCAAACCAACCGGAGTCACCACGGTGACCTGTACGACACTACTCTGCACATAAGTCGGAACTACCTGAAGTAGTCTGTACGACAAGAATGGTGTAATAATACGCTCTAGTGCTTCTCTCATCAATCATTTGTGCACATAATCTAAGGTTACCTACCAGTCGAAACCACCTCTAGTGATCTGTACGACTAGCATGTCGGAAGCCTCTCATGGTCTGTACGACATGCACCTACTTGGATCCAAGGTGAGCGTGCGGTGCGGGTGAATAATATAAGCACTAACACCAGGGGTGCAGGTTACGAGCTCTCAACACAATTCACATCATCAATGATTCACATGAATAACATAAAACTCACCTGATACTCACCTGTGCGTCCACAGCACCAATTCACATATATGCATCAAATACTAATTCATATAATTCATATATATGTATGCATGGCATTTTAAAACATACTTTCATTTAAATTCAATTTCTGGGAAAATCGATAGTATATAGGTAAATACAGAAAATACTGCCCATTCACTGGTAAGTCGAAGGGTCGTAACCCCCATGACGTCCCTAGATGCGCTCGTCCTCGGGATAGGTATCACCTATATGCGAAACAACTATAAAAACGTTAATTAAAGCACATAACCGACAATTCATAATATCTTCTCATACGGTGCTTAATTTGGGTATATGAATATACCACAGTGACCTACTCAACGTCACAGACGTCGACATATTTTTAGAAAAAAATTTCGAGGCTGCACGCACCCCCATGCGCCGGGAAGGGCACGGACCCACGTGCCCCACGCGCGTCATCTTCTTCCTCCAGTCGTCGAACTGGTTTTTCCAGTCGCCGGAAACTGGAAATTTTTCAATCTCCTTGTTATCTGTTATTTCTCAACCATTTTCATGAAATTTTCACCAAAATGTCCTAAATCACGAGGGGAAGAAGGCTATACCTCTTTGGAGTCTCAAAACCTTCGAAAATCACGCTGGGAAACTTCACCAAAATTGGCCACCTTCGAACCTTGTGATCCCGACGTCCAAAACCTTCCAACGAACGTCCTTGAGCTTCGTGAGAACCTCCTTAAGCTCACTATGAACTTGGATTGTCCTAAAAACCAACCATTACAAAGTTCATGAATAGTACTCAATTCGGACCTTGAGTTTTCAACGTGAAAACGAAGGGTTTCTTACTTGAAAATAGAACCTTTGAGTTCGTAGGGCACTCACGAACACAATGGTGCTAATCTCCACTTCGATCCATGAAGTTTCAAGGGTTTTTGGGTCGGTCCGTACAGTTTCGAGAGGGAGAGAGTGAGAGTGACAGAGAAGGAGGAGAGAGAGAGGGCACGGGGTGAGGGTATCCCGTGTGTGTGTGTGTGGTCCATCCCAAAACAAGTCCAACTTCTTTCCCTAACCACACAAAACACATACAACCTTTAATCAAAATTCAAACCTTCCAAAACTTAGGGAAAATGCATTGTTCAATAATATGTCACACACCTACCTTAGCACCCGCCAAGGACAATTTCGTCATTTCATAACCTCGATAAAAAAAATAACGGGACGGGCTGTTACAATCCTCCCCCCTTATAAAATTTCGTTCTCGAAATTCATGCAACCAAACAAGCCATTAATATTCATAAAACAACCTCAGATACATCTCTCTCATTCGATCTTCTGTCTCCCAAGTAGTTTCTTCTACTGAGTGGTTCCGCCACAATACTTTTACCAAGCTCACAGTCTTATTTCTTAGAACCTTGTCTTTCTAATCCAAGATAGTCACTGGTTCCTCATCATACGTCAAATCCAGATTAATCACCAAAGGTTGAGGAGGAATCACATGTGAAGTATCTGAAACATAATGTCGAAGCATCGAGACATGAAACACATTATGTACTTTAGATAACTCCGGAGGCAACTCCAATCTGTAAGCGACTTCACCAATCCTCTCAGTGATCTCATAAGGTCCTATGTACCTAGGACTTAGCTTGCCTTTCTTTCCAAACCGCACTACACCTCTCCAAGGTGACAATTTCAAGAATACCAAATTACCCACATCATATACTCGATCAGTAGCATGTCTATCTGCTAAACTCTTTTGTCAATCCTGGGCTGCTTTCAGGTTAGACTTAATCACCTAAACATTTTGAGTAGTCTCATCCACAATCTCTGGGCCTTCTAACACTCTTTCGCCAACCTCTGACCAACATAATGGCGTACGACAAGCTCTACCATAAAGTGCCTCAAATGGTGACATACCAATGCTCGAATGAAAACTATTATTGTAGGCAAATTCCATCAAGTCTAGGCGATTATGCCAAGAATCACCAAACTGTAACACTGAAGATCTCAGCATATCCTCTAACGTCTGAATAGTCCTCTCTGATTGTCCATCGGTTTAAGGATGATAAGCAGTGCTGTAAAGCAGTTTCGTACCAAGAGCTTCCTGAAAAGCTATCCAAAACTTAGAAGTAAATCTTGGATCTCGATCGGAGATAATATTCACTGGAACTCCATGATACTTCACAATCTTCGTAATGAACAACTTAGCCAATTTATTCAGGGGATACTTTTCCCTCACGGGAATGAAGTGTGTTGACTTGGTAAGCCGATCTACAATCACCCAAACACCATCAAATCCATTTCGTGTACGAGGAAGCTTATACACAAAATCCATAGTTATATTTTCCCATTTCCACTGAGGAACGGGAAGTGGTTGCATCCGACCAAAAGGCTTCTTTCTTTCAGCTTTGACTTGCTGGCAAACAATACACCTACTTACATATTCTGCAATTTCCCTTTTCATACCCGGCCAATAATAAAATGGTCGAATGGTACGGTACATCTTAGTTCCTTCTGGATGCATCGCATAAGCTGAACAATGTGCTTCATCCAAAATTTCTTTCTTTAGTTCCTCATTATTCGGCACATACATTCTGTTCTCCTGCATAAACATGCCATCTGATTCTCGAACTCTGAGGTCTTTCTTTTTCCCTTCACTTCTCAATTGAATCATTTCTTGAATTTCTTCATCTACCATCTGAGCTTCAAGTACACAATCAACCAAAACTAGCCTGACTTGGAAACTAGCAAGAAAAGCTTATCTTTGTTCTTCTAACTCCAACTTTACTCCAGTAGCTCTCAAATCTGCAAGAAGAGGAACACGACAAGCATACAAAGCATTGAGTTGACCTTGAGGTTTCCTACTCAGCGCATCAGCTACCACATTTGCACGACCCGGATGATACTCAATAGTGCAGTCATAATCACTTAGTAACTCCATCCACCTTCGCTGACGAAGATTAAGATCATGCTGAGTGAAAAGATACTAGAGACTCTTATGATCTGTGAAGATCTTACACTTCTCACCATAGAGATAATGCCTCCAAATTTTCAAAGCAAAGACAATGGCTGCCAACTCAAGATCGTGAATAGGATAATTCCTTTCATGAATCTTCAACTGTCGAGAAGCATAGGCAATCACTCTATTATGCTGCATCAAAACACATCCCAAACCATTCAAAGAAACATCACTGTAAATCTCAAAGTTACCACTATCATTAAGAAGTACCAATACTGGAGCATGAGTGAGGCAATATTTCAGCTGCTGGAAACTTTGCTCACAATTTTCGTCCCACTCGAACTTAACATCCTTCCTAGTTAATTTCGTTAGTGGCAAAGCAATCATAGAAAAATCTTGAACAAACCGTCGATAATAACCTGCTAAACCAAGAAAACTCCATACCTCAGTGACGGTTCGTGGCTGTTCCCAATTTTCCACTGCAGCAATCTTTTGAGGATCTACTTGAATTCCTTGTGCTGATACTACATGCCCTAAAAATGCCACTTCATTAAACCAAAACTGACATTTACTGAACTTGGCATACAACCGACGCTCCCTCAATTTCTTCAATACCAAGTTAAGATGTCGAATATGATCTGCTTTTAACTTAGAGTATACCAAAATATCATCGATAAAGACAATGACAAACCTGTCAAGATATTGCTGGAATACCTCATTCATTAGCCTCATGAAAGCTGCAGGTGCATTAGTCAATCCAAATGGCATCACCAAAAATTCATAATGTCCATAACGGGTCCTGAAAGCCATCTTAGGTACATCATCATCTTTAATCTTCAATTGATAATAGCCAGATCTCAAATCAATCTTAGAGAACACACACGCACCTTTAAGCTGATCAAACAAATCATCGATACGAGGCAATGGATAACGGTTTTTAATCGTTACCCGATTCAATTGCCTGTAATCGATACATAATCTCAAAGTTCCATCTTTCTTCCTTACAAATAACACTGGAGCTCCCCAAGGTGAAGTACTAGGTTGAATGAAACCTTTATCAATTAATTCCTGTAACTGAATTTTCAACTCTCTCAGTTCAGCTGGAGCCATTCTATATGGAGTTAAAGATATAGGATCTGTAACTGGAAGCAAATCAATAGAAAACTCCACATCTCTATCTGGCAGTAATCCTGGCAAATCATCTGGGAATACATCAGGATAGTGCCTGACTACTCAAACTTCCTCCACACTGCTAGGAACAACATCATTTAACACCACATGTGCTAAGTATCCTTGACAACCTTTCGATAACAACTTCTTTGCTCTCATGGCAGAAATAATACCATGTCTCACCCTACTGCTTTCACCCACAAAAGTAACTGCTGGTAGTCCAGGACGATGAAAAGTAACTGACTTCCCGTAATAATCTATATGGGCATGATTATAATGCAACCAATCTGCCCCTAAAATCACATTAAAATCCACAATATCTAACGGGATAAGATTAGCTGGCATAACTACACCATCTACCATCACTGGACACCCTGGATAAATACTATCAACATAACATTTGTCCCCTCTAGGCATAGCAAACTCTAAATCAAATCCTAGAGGTGTAGGGTGAGGTTGAGTCATTTGAGCAAACGTATGAGAAATCACAGAATGTGTAGCACCACAATCAATCAAGACTCTAGCAAAATGACCAAGAATTTTTAATGTTCCCATAATCAAATCTGGATGGTTCTGAGCATCTTGCAGTGAGATGTGATTAACACATCCCTAAGCTTGCTGTCGTCCACCACGACCTCTGTTGCCTTGGTTACCTCGCCCCTGAGAAGTACGTCCCTGTCCTGGTTGATTAGACTGCCTAGATGGTCATGCACCACTAGTAGCAACCTCCCCCTGACGGGGCTGACCTCCCTGATGCCATTGAGATCCACTAGTTGGCATGGAAAAATAAGAAGTATAACCTCCAGGGTCTTGGGAATACCCAGTCTGAGAATAAGGATCTTGGGAATACTGATATTGTCCAGAAGCATAGGGAGCAGCATCACCCTGATAATGGTAAGTACCACTATGACCCATCTGACCATAACTGCCTGATCCAAAGCTCTGCTGGATCGGCACTGGAGGTGGCATAGCGGACTGTTGAGATCTCTGCTAACTCTAGGGACACTGAGCAGCCCTATGTCCCATCTGTCCACAAGTGTAGCAAGCACCACCACCACCACTTCTCTTACATTCTCCATGATGTCTGAAGTTACAACGGCGGCACAACGGAGCACCAAAACCACCAGCACCACCAAAATCTCTCTGTCTCTGAAACCTGGGTCCACCAGCAAATCTTCCACCTCTCATCGGGCCTGTGACACTAAATCCTCCACTGGAAGAACTTGAGCTCGCTCCATTTTTCTTGAAATTATGTGTCTTACGAGGTCCCTGAGTGGAAATACCTTTACCCCTATCATCTTTCTTCTGGTTATCATTCTTATCTTCATCATCCTCACTGTTACTAGGAAGGTTATCGAAATCCTCCATCCCAACCAAAATCTCATAAAACTCATGATAAGTGGTGCAAGGAAGCGCACTAGCAAAAGTCCGCCATTTCCTCTTAGTTCCCAGCTTAAAATGCGCGAAGCATCTCTGCCTGATTACCAGCTGTATCAGGGTCATAATGAGACAAGTCTGTAAACTTCCTGTAATACTCATACGCCGACATATTCTTTTGCTTTAATTGAGTGAACTCCTGCTTCTTACGATCAATGTACTCCAGAGGAACAAATCTTTTCATAAAATTCTCTTTGAATACTTCCCAGTCAGCTTCCATCTCAGGTGACATAAGTTAGTCTGATTTACCCACCAAGCTGCTGGCTCTCGCCCCAAAAACCAAGTAGTGGTCTCAACCCATCTATTAACAGGAAGATTCCCTTGACTCTGCATCACCTGAAAAGTCTTCTCAATATGGTCTAACCACTTTTCAGCCCCTTCATGACCCTCATTACCCATGAAACGGTCCAATTTCAGATTATACATAGTCTTCAGGGGTGTTCTCTGAGGAGGAGGAGGATGGATTGCATTCTGAAAGGCATGGGCCATCGCTTCCCCTAATTGAGTTCTATCAGGGAAATTAGACTCAGAAGCACTGCGTGATTCCCTACGAGGAGGCATAGTTCTGACAGAAGACACCAAAAGATCATTAGAGCATTAACAATTTATACAGGACTGCAACCTAGGCTCTGATACCAAACTAACATACCCCGATCCTAGAATCAAGGCGTGCTGGCCGTCACGTGGGTGTGACGTAACCAAAAGTGCGAGGCGGAAGCAATAGATAAGAGAAATACGAAGGAATAAAAACCAACTACTAGCAATAATAACCAAGTAACGTGCTAGACTAAGTTTAAGTGTGAAACACACAAATTCAGAGCATAAGTACTAGGTGCAGTCAAGTAGGACCATAACTAAATTACAACACCCGCAGGTAAGTCTTGAAGGAAATTTTGTGAAAAACATGTTCATTTAAGCAACATCTATAGCATGCAATTAACAATTAAAAGGCGGAATCATGCTTGTATGCACTCAAAACAAAACATTACCCATGAAATTCAAAGCCTAGTAGATTGGTGAACCTTGACTCAACTTAAAACAACATTTGTTAGTTGAGAAATTATACCTTTGTAGATTCCTCTTTGCATAAGCAAAGGCTAATCACCCAAAGAGAGGGCCTTCATTCCTTGCATCTTAGATCTATGGATTTGGATGGATGAAATGGTTCTCCAAGTTCCCAAAATTGAGAACCTCTAAGTCTCTTCACCAAGGTTAGATTGGAGAAGAAATGAGTGACCTTGGAGTAGTAGGATTGCTAGCTAAACCCTCCAAGGAGGCCGGCCACTTTAGAGAGAAAGGAGAGCTTATGTTCTCATCCTTTCCCCAAAAGAAAACCCTAAATGAATTTTGGCTATAAAGTCATATTTATACCTTAATTCATTGGAGTGGCAAACTTGTAAATAAGTCCAAAACTCACTCCATCTCTAAATGCCCGGCCTTAGGGTATTATTGGGCTAATTGGGCCTTTGGGAATCATTATTCATTAAGTTGTCATACAACTTAATTCAATGGGCTTGACGTTCGAAACCCATTGGGCCTTAAGGTCTAAAACTATCCCGAGGTCTTTAACGAACTTATTCGTTTGATTAATTAACATATTAATTAATCCTTGCCATAAATAATTAAACCATTTAATTATTCTTACTCATCTCCATTGTTTCTTCAATCTCCACCTTACACGGTGTACGATCCATTAGGTTCCTTTTAGCAAGGCAGTAGACGATTAAAACCATTTCAAATCGATTGTGAATTGAAACTTACTTTCAATTCTCCCTTTAGTGATTATACACGTTTAGGGCTTCCACAAACCATGAGTGACACCTAGCAGCATATCATGGTTACCCAAGCTAATCAGAAAAGGTGGAGAACCTATTCAGTTTAGGATTACAAATGCAATACGGTCTTTCTCTAATACAATACTCTTGACCACATTGTTTGGTTTGATAGTTTATTCATGTCTACTATCCAATGTGATTCGTGTGTTTATATGATTACCTTGAATGTGATTTGGAACGACTTCTGAAATCTCATTCATACTCTGGCCAGAGATTCTTAATCATATCATAGAGTATTCTCCCCCAAACGGTTTGAAGGTTAAAGATCCCTTGTTGCGCATTCACTTGCCTCCATGGCTAAGTGGCTTAACCCCGACGATGCCGTGGACACCCTCCTGATTGAGTGACTTTGACATAATCAAAGATCAAGGACTTAACCACAAGACAACTATGATGCCTCAGGTCAAATGACTACTTTGCATTATCCCAACCATGAGTTCTCATGTGACATGAGTATGAGAACTCCTCGTTGATCGTGTTCAGTGGACTCATTCATTATTGAGCACCTACATGCTTGTCTTGATGTCACACACACCAATGACTCGAGACTAGTCACTCTTTCTAAGAAAAGACACAGCACGTACTGATCTTAACGAACTGTCAATGCCCAATTGGCAATCCTATGATCAGGAACGTTTAGGATGTGTCTACGAAAGAATGGTCTCATGAATCTAACTTCTTTAGATCGCATTCTCCCAATCACATATTCCTTGGACTTATCGTTTAAGCGTATAACATTTATATGAGACGGCTCGAACAATAATCTTTGCCCTTGATATTAAACTAGATTAGTTTAACATGTGAAATGTCCGTAAAGTATCATCATATGATTGGTTTTAGGGCACATTTCCAACAAGTCTTACATTTATGTAGTCTGTCAGTACGCCGTGGGAATCCTCGTGGGTCACCGACACTGCTAACTAGAACCTGGAGGGGCGCAAAACAAAATTGAATGGGTCAGTAAAACCAAAGTTTTTCAAAAATATTTCATTTAAAACATTTCTAACCCCTCACTGTAAAACCTGTATACTTTCCCAGAAAATAACATAATATGCATATAATCTTCGTATATCTCAAATCACAATTCTTTATCAAAACCCAAAAATATGCCATGCTATAAATGTCAATAACAGATTAAGAATGCATCAATATAACAGGTGACATAATGAATCAACCGGAGACCCTGCAGTTGGTCCTGTACGGTTAATTCCATAGCTCAATATCCAAACCAACCGGAGTCACCACAGTGACCTGTACGGCACTACTCTGCACATAAGTTGGAACTACCTGAAGTAGTCTGTATGACAAGAATGGTGTAATAATACGCTCTAGTGCTTCTCTCATCAATCATCTGTGCACATAATCTAAGGTCACCTACCAGTCGGAACCACCTCTAGTGATCTGTACAACTAGCATGTCGGAACCCTCTCATGGTCTGTACGACATGCACCTACTTGGATCCAAGGTGAGCCTGCGGTGCAGGTGAATAATATAAGCACTAACACCAGGGGTGCAGGTTATGAGCTCTCAACACAATTCACATCATCAATGATTCACATGAATAACATAAAACTCACCTGATACTCACCTGTGCGTCCACAACACCAATTCACATATATGCATCAAATACTAATTCATATAATTCATATATATGTATGCATGGCATTTTAAAACATACTTTCATTTAAATTCAATTTCTGGGAAAATCGATAGTATATAGGTAAATACAGAAAATACTGCCCACTCACTGGTAAGTCGAAGGGTCGTAACCCCCGTGACGTCCCTGGATGTGCTCGTCCTCGGGATAGGTATCACCTATATGCGAAACAACTATAAAAACGTTAATTAAAGCACATAACCGTCAATTCGTAATAACCTCTCATACGGTGCTTAATTTGGGTATATGAATATACCACAGTGACCTACTCGACGTTACGGACGTCGACATATTTTTAGAAAAAAAATTTGAGGCTGCACGCGCCCCTATGCGCTGGGAAGGGCACGGACCCACGCACCCCACGGCGCGTCATCTTCTTCCTCCAGTCGCCGGACTGGTTTTTCCGATCACCGGAAACTGGAGATTTTTCAATCTCCTTGTTCCCTGTCATTTCTCAACCATTTTCCATGAAATTTTCACCAAAATGTCCTAAATCACGAGGGGAAGAAGGCTATACCTCTTTGGAGTCTCAAAACCTTCGAAAATCACGTCGGGAAACTTCACCAAAACCGGCCACCTTTGAACCTTGTGATCCCGACGTCCAAAACCTTCCAACAAACGTCCCCGAGCTTCATGAGAACCTCCTTAAGCTCACTATGAACTTGGATTGTCCTAAAAACCAACCATTACAAAGTTCATGAATAGTACTCAATTCGAACCTTGAGTTTTCAACGTGAAAACGAAGGGTTTCTTACCTGAAAATGGAACCTTTGAGTTCGTAGGGCACTCACGAACACAATGGTGCTAATCTCCACTTCGATCCATGAAGTTTCAAGGGTTTTTGGGTCGGTCCGTACAGTTTCGAGAGGGAGAGAGTGAGAGTGACAGAGAAGGAGGAGAGAGAGAGGGCACGGGGTGAGGGTATCCCGTGTGTGTGTGTGTGGTCCATCCCAAAACAAGTCCAACTTCTTTCCCTAACCACACAAAACACATACAACCTTTAATCAAAATTCAAACTTTCCAAAACTTAAGGGAAAATTCATTGTTCAATAATATGTCACACACCTACCTTAGCACCCGTCAAGGATAATTTCGTCATTTCATAACCTCGAAAAAAAGTATCACGGGACGGGCTGTGACAGTCGTAAATCAATGTGGAAGGAATTAAGAAATTGAAATAAGGAAACGTAAGTAATGATTGTTAATTAAACTAGTGTTTAGTTGGACTTATCCCTGATAATTCTTCCCGCAAAATAAATAATTCGGGAGTAAGGCGTTATAGTTTATGTATTTTTATGCCACATTATATATATATATATATAATTGGAAATGCTATAATGTGGTTGAGTATCAGATTTCATCGTGGTTTATCTATATGTATATTACCTGCACACAATTATTATGAACACTTTGAAGTGCAAAGGCGAACGCAGGACACCCAGGTAAGTTCAGGTGAGTTTATGGTATTAATTGAAATGATGGGGTTATGGTATGACTACATGTATGTTTAGGCAACTCTGACCTTGTCATGTAGGTTGCAATGATAGGCAACTCTGACACTGTCGTACAGGTTGACCATGAATCGTATATGTGACAATAGATACAGTTAGAGCTCATAAACCTGCACCCCAGTGTTAGTGCTCCCGCTCGTGGCCAAGGCACAGTCATTCACGTGATGTTCACCTCCTACACCTTATGCTCACCTTGGATCCAAGGTAGGTGCACAGTCCTGTCGTACAAACCACTATAGGTGGTTCCGACTCGTAGGTGACCCGCGATTATTCGCATAGTCTTCACGTGATTGTAGCACTTGAGCGTATTTATTTACATCTAGTCTTGTCGTACAGATCACTTTAAGTGGTTCCGACTCGTGTGTAGGTATACTTATTGAGCTATGGAAAAGTCGTACAAGTCACTAAAGGTGACTCCGACTTATAAGCTAGCATATGCGATGAGATATATGATGAGCTAGCATATGCGATGAGATATGTGATGAGCTAGCATATGCGATGAGATATGTGATGAACTAGCATATGTGATGAGCTAGCATATGATATGTGATGAGCTAGCATATGTAATGAGATATGTGATGAGCTAGCATATGTGATGACATATGTGATGAGTCAGCATATGTGATGAGATATGGGTAAGTTGTACAGGTCACCATAGGTGACTCTGACTTGTGTGTTAGTATGAGTTATTAATCACATGATTATTGATATTGCTGATGAGATGTTGTGTTGTGGTATATTTATGATTTTTTTTTTGAAACTATACAGGTGTTGTAGTGAGGGGTTATAATGTTTTATATGGTCTCTATTAAAATTTTAATTCTAGGGTCACTCACCCTTGTTTTGTCTTCACCTTCCAGGTTTTATTAGCTGAGTTTTCTTATTGTCGAAGATTCGTGGCGATTCTTAGTATTGGAGATTATTTCGAGAGTACAATTCTTAATTTACTCTATTGTACTTACTTATGCTCTAACGTCATGTGTGAAGTGAGTTCATTCCTACTCACCAGCGCATTCTGGTATTTAGGCACTCTTAGGTTTAAATTTATTCACATTTTTTCCACATCATCATACTTTATGACTTCGTCACCCTCTAGATGTTGGCCAACACAGCTCGATTCAGAGTCCTAGTGGACATCCATGGTCGGGGTGTGTCAGGAGGTCGAAGAGTTGGGAAGAGAATAATTTATCTTTTAATTTTAAATTTTATTTCATTGTAAATATTTTTTTTAAAATCAAATAAATTATAATTTTACAAATGTTTATAATAATTTATAATATTTTTTTCATATAGAAATTAGATGGAAATGTCCTTAATTGGCTAATGGAGATAAACACAAAGACCAAATTGAAAACACATGAACTAAATTGACTCAATGATTAAAACACAATGACCATTTTAATATTTACGCCTTATTTTTTAAATTGAAGGAGAGAGGAAGAGAGTGAGAGAACGTGAGAGTGAGGAGAGAGCGAGAGATTTGTTTTTTAAATTAGAGATGATAAAATTATTTGTAGGTGAGGTTTAAACAAAAAACAACCAAAAGTTTGTTTTGTAAAATTACGTTACTGTTCGTAACTTTTTCTGTTGTGATAGAAGATAAAAAATATATTTTTATCCTTTTAGTTGATAAGTTTTTTTTATTAATATGTAGTTGGGTTTAGAATACATAAAATATTCCCAACAAGAAAAATGATCATATGAAATCTGGTGGGTGTTAGTGGGGTCAGTTTAGTCAATTCATTGTAGTTGGTAGTTGTAGTCGCAACTTGTGCAAAAACAAAAGGAAGGGTATTGTCGTACTTTCCGCCTAATGACCAAAATGTTAGGCCCACCAGAAGATGTGACGGGACCATCACTCTCACTTTCTTCACAAGTAAACGAGGTCAAATACATACTCTCTCTCCCTCTCTCCCGGTGTCCCCCTGTACGCTTCGATAAAAAAAACCCCGGATTTTTCTGACTCGCTAAAACTACTACCAATCTCCCACACAAACTGTCATCTTCAAATTTGAAAACCAACCTGGGTTTTTCTGGGAACCTTTCAAATTCGAAAACCTTGCACCTGGGTTTTTCTGGGAATTGTTCAAATTTTGAAAACTGCCACTTTGGTTTTTCTGGGTATTCTCCTGGGATTTCAAAGATAGCCCCTTTTCGTGTGTTCTTTCCCTGCCCTTTTGTGAGCTGAAAGATCCATTTTTCAAGCTTCATTGCTGGTTTGAATTGCAATGGCGGCGTCGGGCGGGTATAATTACCGAGATGGCAGTCAGAGGGGTGCTTTGAGGGTGGATAGGCCTCTCTCTGTAAATTCCAATCCCAAGTCTTCTGTCAAATCCAAGTCTTTGCCTGCTTCTGGGCCACGCCGGAACAGCACCGGCTCCACTGGCGGCGGTGGCGCTACTGGAGCTGCTGCTTCTAAGAATGATAATACAGGAGGTGAGGAATTTTGGGTTCTGGTGGATTTTGTGGTTTGTGATATTGAGGAACTTATTTCTTGTTTTATATTTTCGTAGTTTTGATAGGTATTGTGTGTGAAAAATATGTGATTTAATTATGTACTAATACTGGCAATCTGTATTTGCATAGCTATACAAGCAAGAAAAGTACTTCCACAAAGCTAAACAAATAAAGTTGCCGAATTCAAATTTCACTTTCTGAGGATGGATAACTTTTTCCAATTTTTGGAGCCAAATTCTTTTCAAATTAGGGAGCATTTGGTTGTTTTTTAATGAATTGTGGTATTCCACATGAATCAAGTATACAGAAATACTTTGGTGATTAAAAAAAAAATGAGAAATAAATTATGGAGTTATTGAAGGGGATTTTATTTTATGCATGATTTATGTGTGGAAAGCCCAAGCCCTTTTATGGTCCTTTGTAATTGAGTTGTAAATTCATTTCGAATGCTAGGTTAGTGAAAATTAATTGTCCTTTTCTTTTGCTAGTGTAAATGCTAATCAGTAAACTCTTACATTGCCACTAGCTTTACTTTTCCCAAATTGTCATTTTTGTTCATAAAAAGAGGTTCCTAGTATGAATTCCTTTTCCTTTCCCATAATTTAGGAATTAGATTCTTAATTCGTAGTTGTTCATTACTTCGTTTGACCTTGTTTTATTAGGTATAGTTCTTGGAAGAGTTCGAGTAGCTCTAAGATTGCGACCACGTAATGAGGAGGAAATGGTTGCAGATGCTGATTTTGCGGACTGTGTAGAGTTGCAACCAGAGGTATCCTCCTTATTCTTAATTGAGTTACAGCTTACTGTCTTACCGTTGTTTTATGGTCACGGATATTAAATCTGTTTTGCTCTATTTCAGCTAAAAAGGTTGAAACTTCGGAAAAACAATTGGGACACAGATACTTATGAGTTCGATGAAGTGCTCACAGAGTTTGCATCCCAAAAACGTGTTTATGAAGTAGTGGCAAAGCCTGTTGTTGAGGTGCATATGCGTTAAACATTAGTTTCCTTCTTGTACTCATTTAAAGCTCAATTTTTCCCCTTTTAAACTGTACTTTGGGAAGTTTATTATGCTAAAATTTTAATATTGGGAAAACTTTTGCTAGGCATTTAGTCTGTTCCAAGGGTCCACAAAATCTGTAACATGGATCTTACTGAAAGTTTTTCTTCTTCAGCTACTTATGTTTGAATCACACTGTAAAAAATATCTACTTTTAGTTGTCGCTACTAAATTTTTTGATAGAAAATAGTATGCTTTTGTAGTTAAGAATGTTATACTTCTACTTGTAGCTGGTAGAATTTATCGTTACCGAATATTATGTTGGAAAGTATATCACCCAAGCCTTAGATATTGGAGTTAAGAATTTACATAAGCTTGTTTTTTGTTTGTTTAGGCATGCTTGTGTTTGTACGAGGATGATACTTGAATTTGTTTTCTTAAAGAAAAACCAAATTATTATTGGAGAAACCAAAAGCTAACACCCAAGCACCACTTGACTCTGTGCATAAATATATAATTGAAGAGTCTCTTAAGTTTTGGGGAGATCATGGGCATATGTGTAGGTCTAGAAAGCAATTCGGAACTTGTGGCTAGCTCTTTTGGGTGCGTATTCATGTTGTCACACATGGTATCAGAGGGGACTGAACCTATTGGTTCATGTGGGTTTGAAGCTTTCAAGGCTTTAGGCTGTACATGAGTCAGTCGTTGTGTGTGGGATTGAGCCTGCCTTGTCTCAGTATGTAACTGGTTTCTCTTCTGCCAAGGACACCAGCTAAGGACTAAAGGGGGAAAGTTGTGCTCTAAATGTCAATTGGGGAAATTTGGGTGTGTATGCAGGTCTTCATAATCCAATTACCTTTCTAGACATTTGGGTGAGGACTTGTGGTGTTTCATATGTTGGGAGTGTGCAAGCATATATATGTTTATATGCTTATATATCTATATTTATGAATATACCTATTCATACTAGTAAGAAGCACTTGTTTTGCTTTGATGTTTTGTGGAAGTTCCTTCAAGTGACATGCCATCTTGTAATTTCCTTTACCAGAGTGTTCTGGAAGGTTACAATGGAACGGTCATGGCATATGGTCAGACCGGTACAGGGAAAACATATACTCTTGGACGACTTGGAGAGGAAGACACTGCTGCTCGTGGAATAATGGTTCGTGCTATGGAGGATATTTTAGCAGATGTATCTCTGGAGTCCGATTCTTTGTCAGTCTCGTATTTTCAGGTAGTTTTCCTTCTGAATCTGGTGTTAGTAATAGGCTTATATATCAGTGTTATTGTTGGTTTAAAGATTTTTCATATTGGTTCTTTTTGCATGTATACAGCTTTACATGGAAACCATACAGGACCTACTTGATCCTGCTAATGACAACATTTCTATAGTGGAAGACCCAAAGACTGGTGATGTCTCAGTACCAGGGGCTAGCCTAGTCGAAATCAGGGACCAGCAGAGTTTCGTAGAACTACTAAGATTAGGGGAAGGCCACCTCTTTGCTTCAAATACAAAATTGAATACTGAATCTTCCCGCAGTCATGCTATTCTGATGGTCAGTCATTTGTTTTTCCTGTTTTGCTATGCTTATGTCTGTGAAAGTGAATGGAATTCTAGATTTTATAATTGGTTATGTTGTAGCATTATAAATGGTTATGATCTAAAAGAAAGGGGATATCAAATGGTACAGGTAAATGTAAAGAAGTCTGTGAAGGGAAGAGATTCAGCTCTTTCAAGCCAAAATGGGAACAATTCTCACATGGTAAAAAGTCTAAAGGCTCCTGTTGTTCGAAAGAGCAAGCTGGTTGTAGTGGATCTTGCTGGTTCAGAGCGCATTGACAAATCAGGTATGGGCATGATTTGAATGGAGATAATAACTGTTTCCCTACTTATGATTGACTGACTATTCCTTTTTTTTCCCTAATACAGTATTTTGTTCTTGAGGACAGATAAACCTCGTTTTAAATCCTGAAATAATTATCACAGAAAATTTAATCCTTTCTTGCCATAAGCTTAGGGTTTGTAAACCAGCCATTATTTAGGAATGGCTGGGGATGGGATTGGCGTATTGTGGTAGAGGCGCAGATGTGTTACATACTTATTTTCTCTATCGTACACATTTTGTTTATGGGGGTAGGTCTGATATTGGTTTTTTGTTAATCTTTCATATGGCAGGAAGTGAAGGACATACGCTAGAAGAAGCCAAATCAATCAATCTCTCCTTAAGTGCACTGGGAAAGTGCATTAATGCATTGGCAGAGAATAGTTCACATGTTCCAGTTCGAGATTCCAAACTCACAAGGTTGCTTCGGGATTCATTTGGAGGTAAGATGCATTAAAATTTGCATTTAGCTTTTTCTTGTTACACAGTTTCGACTCTGCTTTGTATTAAATTTTATTAGAATATGCTATCTTCATTCATGTGTATGCGTTTAGATGTTTTGCATTGGTATCTTTGAGTATGATTCTTGACCTTCTCAAATAGTTCAGTTCTGTTTCGAATAGATGAACAGGAATCAGGACACAGAATGGATTAAAAGATACTTGTCCGTCAAAGATGGATAAATAAATAATAAGTGAAGCGTTGCATTATTCAATGCTGCTTTTTGACATAATAAATACAGAAAAAAACTCTTACACGAAGCAGGATTTGCAGTATATCTTTTGACATTACAACATAATATGCCTGACACCTGTAAATTCCAACAGGCACGGCAAGAACTTCACTAGTTGTTACCATTGGTCCATCCCCACGTCATCGAGGAGAGACAGCTAGCACTATTATGTTTGGACAGCGGGTGGGTTTCAAAGTCACTTCCTTGTTTCCTTATACTTTGAATTTGCCTCTCTAAATGTAAATTTCTGCCAAATAGTTAGTTTTATCTGTATGATCAAATATCACTGACAGCGGAAAAAACATGGAAATACTTTGCACAAAATATACGTGTTATGCATATCTGTTATTTGGAAGATGCTGAAACCTTTTTCCTACTTAGGCTATGAAAGTGGAAAATATGTTGAAATTGAAGGAAGAATTCGACTACAAAAGTTTGGCCAGGAGGCTAGATATACAATTAGACAAAATCATTGCAGAACATGAGAGGCAGCAGAAAGTATTTGAGGATGAGATGGAAAGAGTAAGCATAGAAGCACAAAATCGGATCTCAGAGGTTGAAAGGAACTACACAGATGCACTGGAGGTAAATTTTTTTCTGACATTTGGAAAGCTAGTTGCCTTTCATACGGTATACACTTTAACATGTTTTAGTTACTGATTTTTTCAAAAGTACTGTGGCTCGTTATTGCGAATGAAAATATAGCTGATGATATTTGTTTGCTAAGCAAAAAAGAAAGAATTTAATGTATTGTCTGCCAGCCTTGAATGTACATATGAGCGCACGTATGCTCATTTTTACCCCCAAAGAATGTTAATGCTTATTTAAATCCATGTTCTCCCCCTTGTAGAAGGAAAGATTGAAATATCAGAAAGACTATATGGAATCAATAAAGAAGCTCGAAGAGCAGTTAGTGATGACTCAGAGAAAGCATGGTAGTCAAAAAATCACAAATGGACATGAGGATGATGGCTTTAACGTGGCATCAAGCAAAGAGGTACTATGGTCTAAACTCTAGGAAACAATGATATATATGTTTGCGCTATTCCCTTGTCATATAATTAAGGAAAAATTAGTATCCGGTTCCTAGTTATTAATGTTCATTGACTGAGACCTTATTTATTTTCAGATTTTAATTGAAGTCCTTAGCATTACTGTATCAACAAATTTACATGTCAGTTTTAGTAATTGATTTAGGGTTTTATTACTCACACCTTTATTAAGCTCCCTGAAATGGTTGTGTTCAATTTGTTGAAGAGTATTAACAGTTTTATTGTACATAGAGTTGCAGGCTGCATGTTGAGGAAATTGACGACCTAACAAAGTTGCTCCAGAAAGAGACTATGCTTAGGAAGGCTGTTGAGGAGGAAGTGCATAATCTTAAAAGTCAATTGACTCAGTGGAAAAGGTCAGAGGTGCGTTATCACTGACATAATAATTTTATCTCATATAGTCAGTCTTTGACATCTTTTTGGTGTCACATAGAGAAATTATGTTGATGTTCTAGGCAGCGGGAAATTCGGAGATCTTAAAGCTTCGTAAGATGTTGGAAGATGAGGAACATCAGAAAGAGAAACTTGAAGGAGAAATAGCAAGACTACACAGTCAGTTGTTGCAACGAAGTTTTGAAGCTGATGAGGTATGCTGCACGTATAATTTATAAGTATTTTGTTGGAATCATTTCTATTTGCTTCGCAAATTGAACTTAACCATAATGAATTGGTCAACATGCTCCATAATGATATTCCTAGACATTCACATTTGCGTATAACATGAATCTGAAATTTTGAGACGTCATCTCTCGCAAAGATAGTGAAGCTGAGAGCTCTTAATTTTGGAAGCTGAACTAAAACTCTCGGCATATGAGGAGGCCCAATGCATCCCTCTGCTCATTTATATTTTATATATGTCCTTCATTATGCATCAAATGGGCCCGTTTCAGGCAAGTCCTGTGTCCGCATAGTCTTAAAACCTGCATTTAACGGATATGGTTTTGTAGACAAGTCAACAACTAGACAGGAGTGGGGCCGAAAAAATTGGTGCTCTTGAGTCCCTTATGACTCAAGTTAGGAAACCGCAGCTTAAAGATTCAGGAAATGAGGAGAAAGCCTCGATAGCAAAACTCTTTGAGCAAGGTTACTAACTGTTCCTGTGCTAACTTATTCTCACTTCATGGTAGATTTTTTTAAGTGAATCAATCATTCCTCTTGTTTATTACTAACAAAAGGCAATATTATCAGTGGGATTGCAAAAGATCTTGTCATTGCTTGAAGCAGAAGATAATGATGTGAGGATTCATGCTGTTAAAGTTGTAGCAAATCTTGCTGCTGAAGGTCAGACCTTTTTTGTCTTCCGTACACCGATACTGTAATATCACATACTTGTTAGTTTTTCAAATCATTCACGATCTTCATTTTGTAATTATTTGCTTATTCTTGGAAAATATAGTTGGGTGTAAGCTGCGGAACAATGCTTCATATTGAGGGTATAGAGCTGCTTCTTTTTTCTTTAAGTTAGCGGCTTATGACGATATGTATAAGCGACTAGATACCAAAGAAGGAGAGTTGGATATCTATAAACTAGCTAGAGCAAGGGAAAAGAAGACAAGGGACCTAAACCAAGTGAGGTGCATCAAGGATGAGGATGGAAAGGTTCTTGCTACAGAGAACGCGGTTAAAGACAGATGGAAAGGTTATTTTCATAATCTTTTCAATGAAGGACATGAAAGGAGTGCTTCTTTAGGGGAGTTGAGTAATTCAGAAGAGTGTAGAAACTACTCTTTTTATCGTAGAATTCGGAAGGAAGAAGTGGTTGTAGCTTTGAAGAAGATGAAGCATAGAAAAGCAGTAGGCCCAGACGATATACCAATCGAAGTGTGGAAAGTTTTGGGAGAGACAGGTATAACATGGCTCACTGACCTTTTCAATAGGATTTTGAAAACGAAGAAGATGCCAAATGAGTGGCGAATGAGCACTTTGGTGCCTATCTACAAGAATAAGGGCGATGTACAAAATTGCATGAACTATAGGGGTATTAAGCTAATGAGTCATACAATGAAGCTCTGGGAGAGAGTCATTGAGCATAGATTGAGGCAAGAGACACGGGTTTCGAACAACCAATTCGGGTTCATGCCAGGGCGCTCAACCATGGAGACAATCTATCTCTTACGAAGATTGATGGAAAGATATAGAGATGGGAAAAAGGATTTACACATGGTCTTTATAGATTTGGAAAAAGCGTATGATAGGGTCCCAAGAAACATTCTTTGGAGGATTTTAGAGAAGAAAGGAGTACGAGTAGCATATATCCAAGCTATACAGGATATGTATGAAGGAGCAAAGACTGCCGTAAGAACTCATGAAGGACAAACCGAAAGCTTTTCCATAACTGTAGGATTACATCAAGGCTCATCCTTAAGTCCTTACCTTTTTGCGTTGGTAATGGATGAGTTAACAGGACATATTCAAGATGATATTCCTTGGTGTATGCTTTTTGCAGACGATATAGTGTTGATAAATGAAACTTAGGAAGGGGTAAATGCAAAGCTTAACCTTTGGAGAGAAGTGTTGGAATCTAAAGGTCTTCGCCTAAGCCGATCAAAGACAGAATATATGGAGTGCAAGTTCAGTGCAAATGGAGGCCAAAACGAGTTAGGGGTGAGGATCGGAGATCAAGAAATACCAAAGAGCGACCGTTTTCGTTACCTAGGATCTATCTTGCAAAAGAACGGAGAATTAGATGGAGATCTCAACCATAGAATACAAGCTGGATGGATGAAGTGGAAAAGTGCATCCGGCGTGTTGTGTGACTGCCGTATGCCACTGAAGCTCAAGGGAAAATTTTATAGGACGGCAATAAGGCCGGCGATGCTGTATGGCACAGAATGTTGGGCGGTGAAGCATCAACACGTACACAAAATGGGTGTAGCGGAGATGAGGATGTTTCGTTGGATGTGTGGGCACACGAGAAAGGATAAGATTAGGAATGAGGATATCCGGGGTAAAGTAGGAGTAGCCGAAATTGAAGGAAAGATGAGAGAAAATCGGTTACGGTGGTTTGGACATGTGCAAAGAAGGCTTATTGACGCTCCGATTAGAAGATGCGACTATGGGACAGAGGTTCAGGGCCAAAGGGGTAGAGGAAGACCTAGGAAAACTTTGGAAGAGACCCTAAGAAAAGACTTAGAGTACTTGGATCTAACGGAGGACATGACACAGGACAGAACACAATGGCGTTCTAAGATTCATATAGCCGATCCCACTCAGTGACTTGGATTTTCCAAGTCTCCAACCGAGAAGTTTTCCTCACTCGGGAAATTAAGGGAACACTACCTCAACCTACATGCTCCACTCACAAAGCTTCAACATACAAGCTTCAACAAAAGAAAATTCAAAGAACTTAGCGAAGAAGGCTTTGGTGTATTTAACACAATACGTTGAAATGAAGGAAAGCTTATTTATTGATATCCCCGATAAGTTACAAATATGTACATATACTTGAGTCAAAATAAACAAACAAGAGGGAGCCTTCACAAAGGTTGCTTAGGAGAAGTCTCAGCAGTCGGTAAAGCCCCAGAAAGAGAAGGCACCGGAGGGGGATCATTCGGAGCCTCAGTACTGGACAAAACCCTAGAAGGAGGAGGCATCAGAGGTTGATCATTTGGAGCTTCATTATGCGGTACAGCCCCAGAAGACGAAGGCAATAAATGCCTTTGGAACAAACCCACAAATCTCTGATGATCAAGTAAAACCTGACCATCAGATTCCTTCATCTGGTCAAGCTTCCTCTTCATGTTTGTCGCATAGTCATGTGCGAGCCGGTGCAACTGTTTATTCTCATGCTTGAGCCCTCTAATCTCCTGTTTGAGACTCATCACTTCAGCCGCCAATGATTCAACTTGGCGGGTTCGAGCAAATAGGCGTTGGGCCATATTAGACACAGAACCTGCACACTGAACACTGAGAGCCAGAGAATCCTTAACAGCCAACTCATCAGACCGTTTGGAAAGTAGTCTGTTATCTTTGGAAGTGAGAAGGTTCCTGGCCACTACCGCAGCGGTCATATCATTCTTCATCACGGAATCCCCAACGGTAAGAGGACCAGTAGGGGAGACGAATGATGGGCGCCATATGTTGTCTGGAGAAGGCGGGGCTGCCTCTTCAACAAGGTTCAAGTCAAAACGACGGTCGGAGGGGCCAGACATTTTCAAAGGTGTTGAAGAGAGAAGAGGTCGGACAAATCAAGATCTTAGAAGTGCAAGAATGGAGCTTCTACTGGTGGATATTCAAGTGTGCTTTGGAACTTAATGTCAACCCCTATAAAAATCTGCACTCGACGAAGCTTCAGAAATCGAAGAGGCTTCAGAAATCGAAGAGGCGCCTGCTCAGAAATCGAAGAGGCGTTTGCTTTCTCAAAAGCTGGGCTGCTCAGAGACCACGAGGGTCGATCTCAGAAATCGAAGAGGCGTTTGCTTTCTCAAAAGCTGGGCTGCTCAAAGACCACGAAGGCCGATCTCAGAAATCGAAGAGGCTTGCTTTCTCAAAAGCTGGGCTGCTCAGAGACCACGAGGGCCGATCTCAGAAATCGAAGAGGCACCTACTTTTCCAGCCTTGTCAGCACCTGTCACACGCACACTCAGCTTTGCGAAAATTATGGGCATTCTGTCGAAGATTTCTGGCAAAGTAGAAAGCACATGAATCGTACTGTTCAATCACCCACTTCCCACACGCAACAGTAACTCATGGGTACCACAGATAACTTTGCCAAAGTTCTCTGACAAAGTTGAGACACGTGAAGCTTGCAGCTCCCGCTACATCGCTCTGACCAAGAAGGGTAAAAGAACTGCAAAGAAACAACACTAACAAAGTTTAGACACATAAATTTTGAAGGTCTAGCTACCATATTATTACCCACAAGGGTAAAGGAACAGTACCACTGCTGGATAATTGGAAAGTCCCGGTGTGTCAACCTTTGTGCTTTGTGGCAAGGTAGACTAGCAAACATGCCCAACCTTTACTCACATTCGAGAAAACACTTCCAACAGGATTGCTTGCTTCAAAATCGAAGAGGCACCGTCCTCCGAATCTCGAGAGCCAGACTCCCAACATGATTACTTTCTCAAAAATCGAAGAGAGGGTAAAGGAACAGTACCACTGCTGGATAATTGGAAATTCCCTGTGTGTCAACCTTTGTGCTTCGTGGCAAGGTAGACTAGCAAACATGCCCAACCTTTACTCACATTCGAGAAAACACTCCCAACAAGATTGCTTGCTCCAAAATCGAAGAGGCACCGCCCTCCGAATCTCGAGAGCCAGACTCCCAACATGATTACTTTCTCAAAAATCGAAGAGAGGGTAAAGGAACAGTACCACTGCTAGATAATTGGAAAGTCCATGTGTGTCAACCTCTGTGCTTCGTGGCAAGGTAGACTAGCAAACATGCCCAACCTTTACTCACATTGGAGAAAACACTCCCAATAAGATTGCTTGCTCCAAAATCGAAGAGGCACCGCCCTCCGAATCTCGAGAGCCAGACTCCCAACATGATTACTTTCTCAAAAATTGAAGAGACACCGCTCTCCGAATCTCGAGAGCCAGACCCCCAGCAGGATTGCTTTCTCAAAAATCGAAGAGGCATCGTTCTCCGAATCTCGAGAGCCAGATCCCCGACAGGATTGCTTGTTCGAAAACCGAAGAGGCACCACTTTCCCAACTTCAAGAGCTGGATCTCCTTGGATAAAGCTTGTCTGTAATCTTCACACGCAACATCAGCTTTCCAGATACCACAGACCACTTTTTCAAAGTGCTCTGACAGAGTTAAAACATGTGAAGCTGGCAGCTCCCTCTACCGTGCTATGACCAAGCAGGGTAAAGGAATAGCATTATTACTTGATGTTAGGGAGACTCCTATATATGTCGACCTCCATCCCTAACGGACAGGCAGACCTGCAAAAATGCTCAACCCTTTCTCTTATCTGAGAGGGCACTCCCAACGAAGCCTTTCGAAATATTCAGCTTTCTTTCCCCCCGATAATACCTCTGTAAACAAGCTATACTAGAGCAAGAATATCTCATATCATCAGGGTTAAAAGTAAGAGTATCCCATATCATGCTTTTTCCCTGTCTTTTCCTTTGGCCTTGTTCTTACTTGCAAGACAAGGAGAAAGAGAGCAATCAGTCAGCACTTGGAATCAAGCTTCCAGCCAGGAACTGACTGCCTGGAACCCCTTACCTGATTACTTACCTGGCATTGCTCTCAAGTACTCATCTTCAACATCTTATGCTTCCAGGGAAGATACCGCATCTGCCTGAGGAACAAATAGGGCAAGTGAGAAGGATACAAGGAAGCATGTGGAGACAAGAGTAACACCACACGTGCCGATACATCCACTACTCTGTCAAAAGCAAAAGTATCCCATATCAGCAGGGTCGAACGTACTCTAGATTTGATGGACTTGTTTTGACCCTCAAATTCTTCAGTCGGCCTTGTACTCTGGAGGAAACCAGAAAACCCTCCAGCCCGGTTCAAGAATAAGCCTGTGGAAAGTTACTTCTTCAAAAGCAAAAGTATCCCATATCATCTCTTCTCATTTTTCTTCTCTTTATCCTTCATGCTGCCTGCAAGATAGGGAAAATGTGAACAATCAGCCGGAGCTCTGATTGCTTACCTTGTCTGTCACCTCTTTCAGCAGATCCCCTAGCTCGGCTACTTGGGGGACTCCTACTACATGGTTTGTATCGCGCTTGACCAAGCCTGAAACTACAAGTAAGCTTCAAGTGAAATTGATACATTACCTTGTGCATCTCCACCAGTTACAGATACCACCCCTGGATGGAGGAAGAGTACTTCCAGAGAAGATGCCACATCTACCTATGAGACAAATAAGGCAAGTCAAGACGATACCACACTCCGGTACTTAGAAGTTTCGTGGTTACGAGATCATTCTCCCACAATATTTCCTAATGTCATTTGTACTAAATCATTCACTTGTTCTCACTAAAGGAGAGCTTGAACCTATGTACTTGTGTAAACCCTTCACAATTAATGAGAACTCCTCTATTCCGTGGACGTAGCCAATCTGGGTGAACCACGTACATCTTGTGTTTGCTTTCCTATCTCTATCCATTTATATACTTATCCACACTAATGACCGGAGCAATCTAGCGAAGATCACAAAAAGTGACCGTTTTCGCTACCTAGGATCTATCTTGCAAGAGAACGGAGAATTAGATGGAGATCTCAACCATAGAATACAAGCTGGATGGATGAAGTGTAAGAGTGCATCCGGCGTGTTGTGTGACTGTCGTAGGCCACTGAAGCTCAAGGGAAAATTTTATAGGACGGCAATAAGGCCAGCGATGTTGTATGGCACAGAATGTTGGGCGGTGAAGCATCAACACGTACACAAAATGGGTGTAGCGGAGATGAGGATGCTTCGTGGGATGTATGGGCACACGAGAAAGGATAAGATTGGGAATGAGGATATCCGAGGTAAAGTAGGAGTAGCCAAAATTGAAGGAAATATGAGAGAAAATCGGTTCCGGTGGTTTGGACATGTGCAAAGAAGGCCTACTGACGCTCCGGTTCGAAAATGTGACTACGGGACAGAGGTTCAGGGCCGAAGGGGTAGAGGAAGACCTAGGAAAACTTTGGAAGAGACCCTAAGAAAGGACTTGAGTACTTGGATCTAACGGAGGACATGACACAAAACCGAGCGCAATGGCGTTCTAGGATTCATATAGCCGACCCCACTTAGTGGGAAAAGGCTTTGTTGTTGTTGTTGTTGTTGTTCTGTTATTTGTTGTGGTTTGTTTAGAATCAATGGCAAGTGCAAAGGAAATTAGGCGATACTTCATGATATGATTGTATTAGAGGGCAGTCGGTTTTAGAAGAGAGAATTGAAAAGAATAAAAAATGCTTAAAATGATATAAAGGAATTATTGGTTGTGTCTGGAATCCAATTTTCAGTTCAGTACTATGGATAGAAGATCCTTTTATGTTAATATAAAAGACAAGTATGGTAAGCTACCAAGATGGTGATGTGAAAAGCTGGGATGAGATAGTTTCACGCGGTCACATTTGATTACGTACATTCTGTTATCTGTTTTTGCACTAATTGCTTATTGTATTCAATTTCTCTCCTTTATTTTTTTGGTCATGTCTTCCTTGTATATGATTGACGTGGGTTAGGATTGCCATGTTGAATAAAGCTCTACCTCTATATCTGATATTACCACTTAATATCAATATTTTTAGAAATCACTGCATCAGCAAGCAATAACACGTACTCTCCTCCTAATATTCAGAAGCAAATCAGGAGAAAATCGTAGAAGCTGGTGGTCTTACATCCTTGTTGATGCTACTTAAAAACTCTGAGGATGAAACCATACATAGAGTTGCAGCTGGTGCAATCGCAAATCTAGCTATGAATGGTATAAACTTTGAGTCCACAAATTCATAATTATTAGAATATTTTACAATATTGGCTGAGAAAGTCACTGGTCTCTAATTTGCGCTATAATTCTTCTTTGCTGTTTTAAATCAGAAACCAACCAGGAGCTGATTATGACTCAAGGGGGAATTAGTTTGTTATCTATGACAGCAGCCAACGGTGAAGATCCCCAAACTCTTCGAATGGTTGCTGGAGCCATTGCTAATCTATGCGGAAATGGTAAACTTTCTGACGTCTTTGTGTTCAATTCCTTAATGGTATCCTAAAAGTAATCATATATACCTGAAATGAAAGCTCATGAAATCAATTTTCGAATTTAATGTTCTTCTGTAGCTGCAATTAGTGACCTTACTCTAGATCAAAGTTAGTCTATACTTGCTGGACACCATGGTAAAGCCATCTTGTATTCTCATATTGAGTGGTCATAATTCATTTAAGTGCTTGTGGTTGGGTTATTCAGATTAACTCAAAGAAGTAAATGACTCACAAAAAGATTGATGTATTAGTTAAGGTTTTTTCCATATGCTGTTACTAATAAGGCTTAACATTTAAGAGGTTATAATTACATCAAACTTCATCCAAACTAGGTTTTTGGATTGTGGCCAGTCCATCTGTTGCAAGGTGTAAACCGTGTAATGAGTTCGGAAATGCAGTTTTTACAATTGCATTAATTCCTTCTTGAAGTGCTTGTAGTGGTGTCATGAAATAAAAGCAAATTTAAGTTAGTCTACTCTACTGTTACTGACAAAAATGAAATTGCATTGCTCAGATAAATTACAGAATAAGATAAGGGGTGAAGGTGGCATCAAGGCGTTGTTAGGAATGGTCAGATGTGGACATCCTGATGTTCTTGCACAAGTTGCTCGAGGAATAGCAAACTTCGCAAAATGCGAGTCTAGAGCATCTACACAGGGTAAAGAGGCATTGGTTCATGGAAAAGTTCTTCCTGTGTGTCTGAAAAAAGTAGTCCATGCTTATGAAATTAATCGCTTGTTATCACTGCCTATTACTTAATAAATTTGTTTGCTTCTGTTGATAAAAAATTGTTTTATGAAGAATTCATGAAAGCATATATAGTTTAATCATCATTTGGACGGAGTTAAAGTGGTTATTACCGTTATTTCATTGTAGGTACCAAGACTGGAAAGTCTCTTCTGATTGAAGATGGCGCAGTTGCATGGATTGTACAGAATGCTAACAATGACGCCGCACCAATCAAACGCCATATTGAACTTGCACTCTGTCATTTAGCGCAACATGGTAAGCTGTCCTCTTCCTCGAAACATTATGATACAAGCTAATCTTCTGTTAGAATGTTTGCTCACACTGTCTTCTTTTTCAGAAGTGAATGCTAAAGACATGATCACTAGCGGTGCCCTGTGGGAGCTGGTCCGCATTTCTAGAGATTGTTCACGCGAAGACATAAGAACTCTTGCATATCGAACACTAACTTCGAGCCCTACCTTCCAAGCTGAACTAAGGCGGCTACGGATTGATAACTAAAGAATCATCACAGAAAGGGAAACAAATGGGCAAAATGCGAGGATTAATCCCAAGATGCAGCAGCAACAAGCATGAACACTTCGGCCAGCTTGTTCATCAGGAAGTCACTATTAAATTAGCCTCTCGTTTACTTTATAGTCCTAAAATTTAGTTAATTACACACGAAACTCTAATTTGTTGATCTACTTATCGTCAATTAGTTCATGTTTCAGCACATCGCACTGTAGCTATGCACTACTTTGTATATTGATTTGTATATGAAACAAATAGGCAAAAGAAACTAACTTGTTTATTGGGCATCCCTTGTGTGAAATGAGCTAAGCATGCCATGTTTGCCTGAGGGAAATGATTTCCGCCTTGCCTTGAATTTTCTTTAATTCATTCATTCAAGACCAGATATAGTTAGACGTGTGCGAGAGAATAAAAATAGTATGCGTTTAAGCTAGTGCATCATCATACAAGATAAAATAAAATAAATTGGATATTAGGGAAAATGGACAAACAAAAGATTACCTTCTGTATTCGTGTGTACAATTTCGTACCGACGATTCCAAGACACAATGAGGGAATGTGTGGCGCATAGGAATATAGGAGGATCCTCATTGGATCCGCTTTGTGAGGATCTTGAGTATCCTTCAATCATATCCGTTCATCATATATCGTGCAGTAAGAAATTATTGTAAATTTTTTTATTTAAAATTGAATATAAATAGTACCTGACAAAAACTAGTCGTACGATGTACGATGAACGGATATGATTAAAGGATCACCGGGATCCTCACAAAGAGGATTTGGTGAGGATCCTCTCTCCATAGGAATGACCAATTTATGTCCCGGTACTTGTGACATGCACGCATGTAGTGTTACTAGTACACTAAAAAAGTTACAAGTTAAACTTTTAGAGATATCTTTCTACTTTGTTATTGCACAAAATAATTGCTCTAAATTATCAGGAATCATGATGATAATTACCCGAACATATCATTGTTAGCTTGATCATGCATGCAAGGTTATTGTTTTCATAGAAAAATTAAAAAAAAGTACAACTAAAAGTGAATTTGATTTATGAATTCATCTTGCACAGCATAAAATACTATATATATATATATATATATATATATATATATATAAAAGAGCATCCCGGAGAAGATCAGGAGGTTCCTCAAATCATGTGATAACCCGTCCCAAATCTTATGTTCTTTTACAAAATTTAAAAGTGTGATTTTACGAAAATGCCTTTAGAGGCGAGGGTCTTGACATCCGTTGACTAACGTATAGCGAGGTGTATGAATTAATACTTAGCGTTTTCTTGAAGTACTTGACGTTACGGAATTATAAAACCGAGAAGTACTTTTGTTTAGTCACTATTTATATATTTTATACATTTTTATAATGATATATTTTGTTTATCATTTAGTGATTTTAAAAATAGTTGAGGAAAAAGAGGAAGAAGAACGGGGGGGACGAGAGAGAGAATAGAGGGAAGGGTTGCTACCCAATCAGATGAGAGGAAGAGAGAAGACTGCCCAATCAGAAGCATAAGCGAGGAGGGAAAGGAGGGAGAATGGAGAGCGGGGGAAAAAGGGGGAAACGGGTTCCCAACCCGTGACCCATGTACACCCAGTCCAATTCTCCATATTTTCCGGTGGTTTTCCACCGGATTTCTCACGAATTTGGACCAAGAAATCATTCCCAATCATCCCCTAGTCCTTTCCTGTGACATCCCACATCGCCCAGTGGAGTGATCATTAAATGTATATTCTCATCCCTACCTAGCACGAGGCTTTTTGGGAGCTCACTGGCTTCGGGTTCTGTCGGAACTCCGAAGTTAAGCGAGAAGGTGGCCAGAGCACTCCCATGATGGGTGACCTACTGGGAAGTTGCTTGTGAGTTCCCAGAAACAAAACCGTGAGGGCGTGGTCGGGGCCCAAAGCTGACAATATCATGCTACGGTGGTGGAGCGGGCCTGGGAAATGATCCGCCCCAGGCCGAGATGTGACAAATGGTATCAGAGCCTAACCCTGGCCGTGTTGTGCCGACGAGGACGTCGGGCCCTTAAGGGGGGTGGATTGTGACATCCCACATCGCATAGGGGAGTGATCTTTAAATGTATATTCTCATCCCTACCTAGCACGAGGCCTTTTGGGAGCTTACTGGCTTCGGGTTCTGTAGGAACTCCGAAATTAAGCGAGAAGGTGGCCAGAGCACTCCCATGATGGGTGACCCACTAGGAAGTTGCTCGTGAGTTCCTAGAAACAAAACCGTGAGGGCGTGGTCGAGGCCCAAAGCGGACAATATCGTGCTACGGTGGTGGAGCGAGCTCGGGAAGTGATCCGCCCGGGGTCGGGATGTGACATTTCCTCTTCCATTCCCAGTCAAATTTTATAGGATTTGAGCTTGAATTCGAGTAGAATGAAACTGTGGGTTCCGAGGGTGCCATGGCAAAATCCGATGATCGTGAAGGTAATCCAGCAAATTTATATCCCCACTAGACTCCCTTAGAACCCAGAAACAAATCCCAATCAGTGGTGGAGGTGTCGGAACACGTTTGGAGGTCGAATCGAATCACACCCAATTCTAGGGTTCCGATGGGTTTTGATGAAATTGAAGCCTTTCCAGGCCAAATTGGCCTTGGTCACAGGTATGAAAGTTGTTCTAATCATTGAGATCTTCTTCAAATCTGCAAATTTTGGTAATTTTTAGAGATAGTTGATTTTTTCGGCGAGTCGGGGCGGCCAACCGCTACCCACGGCAGCTCGTGCTGCGGCGCGTGGCCAGAGGGCCGCCAATGCTATTTTTAGGCTATATTTAATGCCTTGAATTCAGTTTTGAGAATTGAATGACGTAGATTGATCGTTAGAACCAAAATTCTCTAAGATACGTTAATAGGCCATTATATAAGTCGACGATCCGACCGTTGGATTGTCATCAAACTTTAATAGGTTATTATTCATAATAATTGAGAAATATAGGAACTTAAGGATTGGAAATCCGACATACGGATCTTCTCGAATTGGATTTGTAAGTTCGTAAAATAAAATGTTAACCGCCACTTGGTTTTGGCAATTGGCGGAGATCCGACCGTTGGATTGTTCCGAAACTTTAGTATGTTATTCTAGAAGCATAATGTGGATCCTTGGAAGTTACGGATCAGAGATCTATTTTGCAGATCTTTTGGACCAAATTACGTAGACTCATGTGCGATGTAAGTTATGTATTGTATCAACGAGAATTCTGAGATATGGTTTAATAATTGGTCACAACTGCCAATCATTTGTGACGCCTCGATGTTTGTGCTAGGAAGTTGTAGCGCGGACTCCATGTGAGTGGATCCTTCCTTGCTTATCATATTTTTTATGATTGATAATTCTATAAATGCTTTTAAATAAAACTAAGAAATTTATGCCATGACATATATATATTTATATGTTATGAAATACTATGTAATGGTTAAGTTTAGATTTCATCGTGATATATCCATATGCGTATTACTATAAATGATTATTGCAAACTATGAATGGCTTGATCCTTGTTTAGGGTACGTAGGTAGTCTAACGAGACGTTGGATGCAGCTATATAAGAAATGAGATTATATAATCGAGACAATAGCCTTGATTAAAGAATTGAGCAATGTGAGGGATATTGGTGAAAAATGTGCGTTTTAACTTTATGTTTTGGTGATTAATAGTTAGAACACCGTATTATATAATTAGGAATACTATGAAATGTTTTTATTTTAGATTTCATCCATACGTATATTCTTTGCATATAATTATTGTGAACGCTCTGAAGTGCAAAGGTGAACGCAGGACACACAGGTAAGTTCAGGTAAGTTTAGGTAAGTTCAAGTAAGTATACAGTATTAGTTGAATTGATGGGGTTATAATATGA
This sequence comes from Malus sylvestris, assembly GCF_916048215.2. Lineage (NCBI taxonomy): Eukaryota > Viridiplantae > Streptophyta > Magnoliopsida > Rosales > Rosaceae > Malus > Malus sylvestris. Next base: position 15,224,028 of record NC_062265.1, on the reverse strand, counting down.
CTACATTTATGTTTAAAACAACTCCGACACTGTCGTACAGGTTGCAATAGTAGGCAACTCCGGCATTGTCGTACAGGTTGCTTATGAGTCGTACATGTTGTATTAGATGCATTCAAAGCTCATAAACCTGCACCTCGGTGTTAGTGCTCCCGCTCGTGGCCAAGGCACAGTCCTTCACGTAATGTTCACCTCCCGTACCATACGCTCACCTTGAATTCAAGGTAGGTGCACAGGCCTGTCGTACAGACCACTACAGGTGGTTCCGACTCGTAGGTGACTCTTCACGTGATCGTAGCACTAGAGCGTATTCATTTACACCCAATCCTGTCGTACAGACCACTACTGTGGTTCCGACTTGTGTGCAGGCGTAGTGCCGTATAGGTCACTAGAGGTGACTTCGGTTTATGTGCTAGCAATGATTAATAAAATATGAGTACAGTCGTACAAGTCACTAGAGGTGACTCTGACTTATATGCTAGCCACGATTGATGAGATATGTGATGAATATGTGATGAGCTAGCATATGTAATGAATAAGAGACAAGCTAGCATATGTGATGAGCTAGCATATGTAACGAATAAGAGATGAGCTAGCATATGTGATGAGTATGTGATGAGCTAGCATATGTAATGAATAAGAGACGAGCTAACATATGTGATGAATATGTGATGAGCTAGCATATGTAATGAATAAGAGACGAGTTAGCATATGTGATGGATATGTGATGAGCTAGTATATGTAATGATTACGTAATGAGCTAGCATATGTAATGAATATGTTATGAACTGGCATATGTGATGAGATGGGTAAGTTGTACAGGTCACCCTAGGTGACTTTGACTTGCATACTAGTATGAGTTATTAATCGCATGGTTAGTTGATATTATTGATGAAATGATGTGTTGTGGCATATTATGAATTTTCTGAAAACTATACAAGTGTTGTAGTGAGGGGTTATAATGTTTTGCATGGTTTCTATTAAAATTTTACTTACAGGGCCACTCACCCTTGTCTTGTTTTCACCCTCCAGGTTTTATTAGCTGAGATTTCTTATTGTCGAAGATTCATGATGATTCTTAGTATTGGAGATTATTTCGAGGGTAAGATTCTTAATTCACTTTTCTGTACTTGCTTATGCTCTAACGTCACATGTGAAGTGGGTTCATTCCCGCTCACCGGTGCACTCTGGTATTTAGGCACTCTTAGGTTTAAATTTATTTACAATCCTCCACATCATCACATTTTATGGCTTCGTCACCTTTTAGGTGTCGGCCATCATAGCTCGATTCGGAGTCCTAGTGGACATTCCGGGTCGGGGTGTGTCAAATGAACAACTAGAAAAATTGGAAATTAAGGCCAACTTGGCCATTCTATGTGCTTCATAATTAGCGGATCAACGAACATGGTGAACTCTAGCAGAATCAAAACCCCAAACTACACTTGGTATGGTATCCTCAATCAATAATCCATTGGAAGAGGAATCACATTTGAGGTTGCCAATAGCTTGAACCACCAGAATAACTTGCGTCCAATTACATTGAGATGCCAGTCGAAGGCCCTCTCGAGCAGCTAGGATCTCAACAGTATTGTGAAATTTTCCGAGCGACAGGCATAGCTACCGGCTCAAAAACTAGTTCTGATTAACACTTGGATGATATAAAAAATTTCTATTTGTTTTTACCGCTCAAAAACTTAAGTAATAAATAATTGCATGAATTTGTTGAAATGATGCTCTAGAACTGCTAAACCGAAATATGGCAGCAATATTTATTTTGATGTTGTAGGTTGGGAATTATTGAGGAGAAAAGCAAATGATGGATCGGTTTACACATATTGTCGACCAATTACGCACCAAATAATTTTGGGAATAACCTGGTCAGAAGGGACTCTAGAATAGCAGAACGTTATAAATAAAATGGAATTAAAAATCATGTCTTTTGACGACTTCCGAATGACAATTTTACCTTTTCATGATCTGTTAAAATTAAAGAGCTTGCACTTAGGTATATGGAGAAAAAGATGATGATGATGGTATCCTTTGTTAAGAGAAAGAAGCTATGATCAACAATACGTGTAAGATAGGATTGTTGGTTTGAGTTTAGATTAGGGTTTGTGGTGTTTTTAGACAGAAAGACTATCTTATAGTTTCAAGTATTGTTTTTTTTTTTTTTTAACAAACGATATTATCTACACTAAGGGCGTGGAGGAGTAGGCTAAGTCTCTTATGAGCGAGCCATAATAATGTGGTTCAAATTCACCTTAAGTAATATGCATGTCTCTTTTTACCCAATTTAATTAATAGTTTAAAAAAATATAAGTTAATTAGTAATAAGGGTAGAGTTTAACAACAGATCATGTTGGCTCAACACTTGATGAAAAGTAATCACAGTAATAGAATAACATTGACTAAGCGGACTCTAGCAATGTACAAAACTAGTAATTTCTCTTACTAAATAGCACTGTTACACGGTTAATGATTAGAGAAATGACTTATGCTCATCTTTTTTCTCTTTCTACACATTGTTGTCTATGTACATTCGTTATTCACCTTTAATTTATCAATCTAATTCCTAAAATAAATAAGATTGTGCATGACGAGTAAAGGGGTGTGTTAAAATCACTCCTCAGTAATTACTCATGAGTTTTTAGTAGGTAAAGTTATAGTAATTAGGGTTTTGATTACTGTTAGATAAAATAACATGTTAAACTACATTAGTGTTTCTTAGAATCTGTTGTTGGCTCAACACATGTTGCAAAGGTAATCACAGATGATAAAGAAAATTTAAAGTTAAATGTGACTTGAAGAAGCAGCTGACTCCAACAAAGAATGGACAAGTCTAGTAAGCTTCTAAAGCTTGGGGAAAAGCAAGAGCAAAGTTGTAAGAGAGCAAGTTCGAGAAGTACAGTTGCCATTAGCTGCAGCTGCTTGCCCAATCCTTATTCTCTGAAACAGAGAGAGAGAGAGAGAGAGAGAGAGAGAGAGAGAGAGAGAGAGAGAGCTAGTTGTGCGCGTTTAATGGAAGAGTAGTGTTGTAGATGTTTGCCTCGAAAAGGAGCTTGCAGTGCACGTGTAAACCAGTACCAAAATATTTTCATGTCTCCATATCCCTAAATATTTCTGATAAAATCTCTCTCTAAAACAAAGGAAAGAAGAAACACATGGAAACTCTCAGGAGCCCATACCTCCTCGTTTCTCCTGGCCTTCTCCTATGTATTTGGCCATTCCTTTCAAATATCAAAGTTTCAAACCCTAAATATTAATCATGCGGCTTCGATTACCAAGTAAATACAGGTTTAGTGATACTTCTTTATACTTTGTTAGAAAATATTTTAAGTTCATATTCTCTTGTTTCTATGAAAAATAATGAGTACTCTATATATCAGTATATAAGTATTGTAATTATGATAAGATATCACAAAACCACATAAAATATAGGTTAACTATAAGAGAATACAAAAGTTTTCTAACAAAGAAGAGATTGATGAACATGTTTAAACTTAATTCTTGATACAAAAATAAGTACTAAAAAACGCATAAGGGTTTGGTTTGAACAGCCTTTTCCTATTCCTAGTAGAGATTAACTAAAATAACAAGCTAGCTTGAAAATAGATTGTTCTTCTTGGATGTTGTTCCTCTTCATATTAAACAAAGCTCTGGCAATAGTACATTTCACTAAACGAAAACTCACCAAGAATAATCCATGAAATATAGTCTTTCAATCAAACATGTAAAACATATGGTACGTAATCTAATCATCGAATATTTTTTTTTTGGTAAAAAAAAACCAACTCGAAAAAAGAAGCAAAACATACTAAAAATCTGAAATGCTGATCGACGACAAACCCAAATTCTTCTTCTATCCATACAGCTCGCTACTACCTAGCTACATAGTCGGTGATGACACATCTTGGTAACATACGTAGGTGATGATGACAAAGCAAATGAACTCTCCTGATGATCTAATAGGGCTGGTCCGGTGGTTAGAATGGCGGGCGGCTGGTAGCCCAGTACGCTGCCTCAGCTGGCAATTCCATGGAATTCAGAAGATTGGGATGCAACCCATGAAAAAGAGGCGCATTTGAGTTCGCAGCTTCAGCCAAAAGTTGTTGGTGCTGCGGTTGTTGCTGCTGCTGGTTCTGATGACCAACCCCGGTTGGAGAACCAACACTTCCACCTCCACCTTGCATTGGCAGTTGACCCTCGTCTTCCTCTAGTGGAAGCCGCTCATATGCCGCGTTGCTAAACGAAGCTGCCATGATGACAACGGGGCCAGATGCAATTAGCGTCCCCACAACGCTTCCCCCTACAACTTGCCCTTGCCCTCCTGCCAGATATATGGTCAAACCAGTCGCGGCAGGTGGGGCTGGTGGGGGAAGAAATGATCCCGCAAGTGATAAGATCTCGAATCGACCGTGCAACGTCACTACGGACCCTGGGGAGGCGGGCTGCCTGAGGGTCACATTCGTGACTGTGCCGGTCCCGCTCATAATGCAGACGCCTCTCTGGCGCCTGCGAGCAAAGGTGGCGACACTCTCCACTATGTCACACCCGTCGGCAATCTCCATGACGTGGGAGCGGAGCGCATTGGCGCTGTCCCGGGTGATGATGATGGGGGGCTTAGGCTTGTTCTTGGATCCGGCAGGTCTCCCTCGGGGCCTTCTCGTCATTTCTGATCCGTCACCACCGGACATGGTGACATTGAGCTCTTTGCCTAATTCGCCTCCATTGCCACCGCTGTCATTGTTGTCCATATCCCGCTCTCTCTTCTGTCCCTTGTTAAGGCCACTGCTTCCTGTTTGCTCGTCTTCGGAATTCTGTTGCTGGTGGAGGAACTGAGGATGCTGCTGCTGGTGATGCAGGTGGAAATCTCTCGTATGGAAAGGAGGGGGAAGGGAATGGGTGTCCATATCGTTAGGCTTAAATTTTCACTACTTGGAAAACAAAATAATCTTATTCTTTCCCTCCAAAAGCACAGAACTGAGAAAATAGCAAGAAATTGAGAATAGAAATGAGTGCAAGCTACCTAGCTAGAACAAGAGCTAAAAAGTTGTCTTGGTAGAAAAATTCAAAAGGACAGAAAGTGGGATGAGAAGCTAGCAAAGAAAAGGTAAAGGAAGACTTGGGCTGTCTCGCTTTTGGGGTTGCTTTTAGTTGTTTACCTTGTTAAGTGAACCACGATTGAGCGGAAAGGATGAGGGAGTTGCTGAGCAGATTTCTGGTGCCACCCACAAAATTGGAGCTGAATTTGGCATGCTGCTGCTTCTTCAGCCTTGACTGTTGAGGGTACAGGGAAATTAAGGTTAATTTTGTGTTGAGGAGGAAGAGGAGGAGATGAGGAGAGAAAATAGGTATGGGGATGGGGGTGGTCTTGGTCTTTGAAGGATCGTGAGGAGAGTGTTGGGTTAGGGTTAGATTGAGATGAGAAATAGAGAGGGGATGGATATGGGTTTGGTTTCGGTAAGAGTAAGACTATGCGCGCTTATGGGCGGTGGAATGGTCCCCACACCCCATCCTTCTCTCTCTAAAACCTCTTTCCCTCTCTCTCTCAAAATTGGTTTGAATTAAGGACAAACCATGGCTCTCAAAGATTTGTAATTCCTTCGTAAAAGATTAGTTGACAATGTTGAGAGTACCAATCTTATATTGAAGAAATGAATGGTTTTTCATGTGTTTATAAGTAATTGAGTTATTCTTGATTTTATGATAAAATCTCAACTTTCTTTATACAAATTACAAAAATTTGTGTTTATGATAGAAGCTATTTATATTGTAATGTAAGGATCATTTCTCTAAAATATTAAAGTACGTTCTTTAATTAATCAACTATAGCAAACAGATAAACAGTTTGTAATGTTTTAAATAATTTTGACTATTCGTTTTTATAAAGTTTGATAACTAAACAATCTCGCAGATGGTGCTTTACTACGATGGCGAAAAGCAATAATAGCTATGCACCCTGGTGCGTGTTTGATCTCCATTAATCCCTCCCCCTAGCATTTAACAATTTAACCCACTCGTTTTGTTCAAAAAAAAAAAAAAAAAAAAAAAAAAACTAAACAGTCTCATATTTTATTATTTTTTTTGCAGAGGTGTTTTTACATAATGATTTTAATATTTCAGGCCGTAAATAGAAGAGGTTTTTGCCGATAATCTTACAATTTAATTCCTGAATTTTAAGTCATTGTCAATTTGTACTATAAACTTTTGTTTTGACCAATTATCCTTAGAATTTTTATAAATAATTATTAACTTCCTACTGTGCGTCAAATTTTCAAATCCATTCTTTTCGTTTATATTTGTCACGTGAACAGCACGTGAAGAACTTAAAAAGGTAAACACGTAGTTTAATACCTGCCATAGATGAGTGGTTGCTATAAAAAAGTCAATATTTAGACTTGCTCCAAGGAGAATTAGGTTCTGGGTTGTAGTGAAGAAAAAAATTGTATTTACTTTTGAATGAGGGAAAATTGGGATCATACTTGGACAAAGTTTTGATGTTGTTAGGTAATCGAAGGGTGAGAGGTAATATTTATTAAAATTTAGATGAATAATTAGCTGAAATAGAAGTTCAAGGTAAAACTTAGTAGAGTGGAACAAGTTTAGAAAATAAATTGGTCGAATTAGTCTTAATTTGTAATAAAAGTTAGTAAATTGAAAACGTAGAGAACCAGCTGTCATATATAATGGGACCATTTTGTCTCCAAGTCTCTCTTGTTTTTTTCTTTTCTTCTTATCAAATTGAATCCCATCGAATCTACTAATGCTGTCAGCACGAGTGTAATTCGAAGTAGAGGAGCCAAGCAATTACTACTAAGTGGTTTAGTGGTTGGGGGTTAATTGTTGACTCGTATTCTACACGGTACGTTTTGAGTTCGATTTTTTATGTTGATGAACCACACGATGGTAACCAGGAACTGAAATGCCTTTATGAGTCTTTTCAGCTCTCTAGCTAAATGATAGATTATCGTGACAAAATCACTGTTAATATTTAAAAAAAGAAAAAAAAAGAAAAAAAAGAGAGGAGACAAGCATATGCAGCTGTCACATTAAAATTGGGCTCTCGTGTGATTACATTGGCGAGAGAGAGAGAGAGAAAGAGAGAGAGAGAGAGAGGGCGTGATTCAATTTTCCATGACCCACATGCACCATTGGTCTGCGAATTCCATCTTTATCTTCTAATTCGTTTAAACCTTAACGCCTTTATTTGGCCACTGTCCACTTGCTTTTGTAATGACAAGTGTCTATTCCCCCGCTGCTTTCGGGTCTCTTTCTGTAAAACTCATCTTCGCCTCTTGGATGTTTACTGATGGTTTCACACATTGACATTGATTGCGTCTTTCTCATACATGACATGATTTTGGTTGAAGACCTTTCTTATCTCTGTGTTACTACAATGATTTACGTGTTGTAACTGGTTATCGTGTAAAGTAATATGTTAAAACGATCACATAACAGTCAAACCTTATCTGTCACAAGAAGAAAAAAAATTAAGACAATCAAACTTGAGATCTTACTATATTGGGAAAAAAACACTATATTAGTGCTATCTCATTTGTTTTTAGAAAATGTAACATCATTTGCCACCCCAAATTGATATAAAAGAATTTGGAGAACTTTCAATAACTTTCGATATTGTTCTTAGTTTGTGCTTAGTGAGTGCCCTTATTGGGTAATATTTTCGATCTTTTGAGTAAGACCTTTGAAGGTTTCAATTGGCCGGGGCGTGTACTTGGGTTTGGCGTAGGGTAATATTAACAATATCAGTAGCCCACTAAAACAGAAAAGAAACAAAACCAAAGACTAGTTAGGGCTAGTTTGAGGTTGCTGTGATGTGAAAAAAAAAATATTATTTTTCAAAGTAGGGGTAAAGCTGCTTCTGTTTTCTGCTGTTTTGGACTTATAATTTTGACAAAAAACACTTTATTTATTTATTTACCAAACATAATTTTGACCCTTGCTTTAAAAAAAAAAAAAAAACTACTTTTCAAATAATTTCAGCGATGTCAAACCAGTCCTTACTTGGCTACGTATTTCTCAATATCTACTTTACAATAGAGGGGTTTAGAATCTCATGAATGTATAAAGAAGAAAGATGCACAACCTTAAATCTAAATATTGGAACAATAAGTAGGAAGAAAAAAAAGATTGATCCCACAGTTTAACTTTCAAGGTGAGCCCAAATTTCATAATATTATAGATAATCGACGATTATGTAACTCCAATGTCATAAATTGATGGTTTGATTGGTCTAGAATGGTAGTTACCTCAAGACACACTCGTAGTCATACGTGGAAGTACAATTACAGGAGCATAAAGCAATAGCCGAACATTGACAAAGTTACGGTTTTTTTTTTTTTTTTTTTTTTTTTTTAAGAGGCACTATAATAGCCCTTCATTTTCAAGGTCTTTTTTTTTTCTTTTTCTGAAAACTCATTTTCAAGGTCTTTGAAGTGACAGAAAAAGTTAGAATGACCAAGAAAGATATATATGATTAATAATTTTTTGAAGATTTAAACCGACAACAATATTTCTATTTTTATTTGAGCAACGAAGTTCTCAATTAAGTTGACGACGTTACACTATTGGAATATTTTAAATAAACTAGAGTACATACAAGATACACCTATGTTAAAATATTTTCTCAACATATCTTCTAAAAACTGTTAGGGTTGTTGCTCCGGATGTTGTTCTCCCAATGTGAAACCAGTTGATTTCGTACTTTTTGAAATTTGCTGATCTCAAATACTCCATCTCCATCATTGTGTATGGGAATATAGAGAGTAAAGAGGAAAAAAAGCATGAACGAAACAATTGTGTGAAATTAGCGAATTTATCCAGTGACAAGGATTTTAGAAATATAACGAGCAATATGTTTACGTGTTTATATCTGTGGCATAGTGGTCTCTCAAGGTGACCTAATTTTATGAAAAAAAAAGAAAAAGAAATAGTGTTACTTATACTGATCTTGTGAGACTGTTTGCCAATCTGAGTTAAAATTGAAATATTGGTCATAAGCTTTGTCTAAAGAGTAAATTGTAGCAATGATACATTAACGGTAATCAAATTGGAGTAATGGTCTCTCAACTAAAAATTCATTAGCATTAGTCCCTCAACTCATCAAAATGTGTAGCTATAGTCATTTTCATCAATTTCGTCAAAATTATGTCAAAATAAGTTATGTTGGAATAACCATTTATATAATTAGGGTCCCTTAACTCATCAAAGTGTGTAATTATGATCATTTTCGTCAACTACGTCAAAATTTTTGTCAAAACGAGTTATGTTGGAAGGACTATTGCTACAATTGGGTTAAAGTTAAGGGACGATTTCTCCAGTTGAATTAAAGTTGAGGGACCATAGCTGCACGTTTTGATGAGTTGAGGGACCAATGATAATGTATTTTTAGTTGAAGGACCATTGCTCCAATTAAATGAAAATTAAGGGACCATAGTTACAATTTACTCTTGTCTTAAAGTTGCACTTGCATATATAGGGCTCACATATTGTCGATAAAAGTCATTTCGTGAGAATTTGTATAAAATCACTACACCACGTGGGTATTATTTAACACATAGTTCACTACATGGGTTACCTTGGGACATCCGCATGACCACATGCATGATATTGTATAATTTGGTCTTTTATGTTTATAGGTAAATCCCACAAATATTTTGGGTTTTGCTTCGTCATTTAAAAGTTCTGGAAGTGCTTTTAAAATAATTAAAAGTGTTTTTAGTGAAAATATTTTCAGACTAATCCTTAGTAAATATGTAAGTGAATCTTTAGAAAAGCATTTGAAATTGATGCGAAAATTAACTTAACACACAAATTAAACCCTCTTATTGACAATTGTAGTAAAGATGTAAGTAAGGATCGTTCTGGACCGGGGATTAGGAGGGATTGCTAATCTACTCCAAACTGACTTTAAAACACAAAACTAGGCTTGAAAACACTTAACTAGACTTAAAGAACTCAAAACAAACTGAAAAGACTCAAAACTAACTAGAATGACTCAAAACAGCTTAAAACAACTAAATAGACTCAAACTAGACACTAGAGAGTGATTTGGACGAAAATTGAATTAAACTTGACTCAAAACACTTAAAAACACAAACTAAAACAGATTCTAACTAATTTGACTCACTAAAGTAAAGGGGATTGGGTTTTGGACGAATTTTAAGTAAAAACAAGTAACTAAAGACTTAAGATAGATTTTGGATGAATTTGGGATAAATGGATGGGTGATCAGCTAGCTAGAGGGTTCTTCTCCACACATGACACACTTGCATACAAAACGATTTCCAGTTGCTTTTCAATAAACCATGAATCTCAACACCCCAAATTAATTAGGTACGCTTAAATTAATCTTCAGATTTTCCTTAAATCATTGAATTGGACTGATAACGCATCGGCAATCCAAATTATTCTTCAAAAGTTCCCTACATGAACAGTATAATAGAGACACAATCAAAGATCATTAAGCTTTATGAAAATCATAAGCATTAACAAAGCATTCGTAACTATGATGAGCATGATACTCGTGCTAGGAATCTACTTAACATGATTGTGACTAGCAACCTTCACTATTTATGAATACAAGTTGATAACGATTAGGTGAAACTCCCTTGCATTCTAGCATCAAATTCATGCATGCAAACTAAGTATGCATCTTTAATCTACAAACAAGAATAAGTTATCAATCAAACATTTAAGTAAATTGCATTCAAGATTTATAGAATCACAAGTGGAAGTAATCTATTCATATTGCAAATATGATCATGGTTTCGAAATTCCCCCTAGCTAAAAGGGGTTTAGCTCCTTATGTTCACAAAACAAAGATACATAAATTTAGACATTGAAAACAAAAGATTGAAAACACCTACGAATGATCCAGCAATCCAAACTTGAATAGCAAGCACTCCAAGGGTCCTCCTTCTTCTCTTTGTTGCGGCACAAGATATGGCTGAAGGTTTAAGTGGTGGTTTGTATGGGAGAATGGCTGAAAGTATGTATGGTGGTGAGTGGATGAATGGAAAGCTGCGGCAAGAAGTGGTTTGATGTGTTTCTGAGGGTTTTGGATGGATGGTGAAAGTGTATGGAAGTGAATGATGATGAATGACTCCTATTGTGTGCAGCAAAGGGGTTTTATTTAAGGTTTTAGGAAATCAAAACCCTAACTTATTTTGGTTAACATAAATTAATTCAAATCCACTAGAAAAAGGGAAATAAAATCAGAATCCTAAGGGAGAAGTCAAAGGGATATGCGGCAAAGGTTTAGGGAAAGGGGAAAGGGTATGTGAAACAAGGAAAAAGGAAAGGAAAGGAAATACCTTGCACGGCAAGGGAAGGAAAAGGGAGGAAAGGTGCGGCACCAACTTGGAATGGGATTTAGGGTTTCTAGAACATTTATTTAAGTGTCCCAAAGTATTTAGGAACCCTTCTTTGTTGCTGGAACTTAGGGAATTTTAAGGATTAGGAAAGGTCAAAACCATAGTAGGAAACCTTGGCTAACATTCCTTCTTTGAGTAGGAATCCTCATTCTTCTAGGAATCCTTCTTTGACTAGGAATCCTTCTTCAACTAGGAATCCTTGCATCTTTAGGTCTGCAATTTCGTCCATCCACCTTCCTCCAATCATATGCTATCCATTCCATGCCCAAAACTGCTCCAAAAGGCACCAAAATGCACTTCTTTACCTCTTTAACCCTTTGGACCTACAAACACACGAAAATGACTTGAAATACTAAATTAACTAAGAAATAACAACATAAATGCACAAGAACAAGCTAACTAAGTCGCATAAATATGCTCCTATCAGAAATTCTTCCTACAAAAAGCATATAATTTGTATTTTTTTTCAGGAAACACTTCAAGTGCTTTTAGAACCTTAAAACATTTTATTTAAAAGCACTTTCAGTCATTTTAAAAACACTTTCAAATGAGTCCTACTCTTTCAAAGTTTTCTTTGAACTACACTACGTTAATCATGTGCTTACTCTACGTTGACTAATAATCGCATGCCATGCCTCCATTTCGAATCATCATATATGATACACTTGTTAAGGTTTCAAGTTGTTTAGACTCCAATGTCACATCGATATTATCTTGAACTTCATAATTAGAGTCTCAATTCAGGTATGAAGCTTAACTTAAAAGTCGTAGTTTAACTTATGTGTATATATATCTAGATGTTGAATAGTCATTAACCTGATGTGGGGCAATTGTATTTGATCTATATTATTCTTAACAAGTTACATTCCAGTACTTTAATCAATTTATTAGAATGTAATACATGGCACATAATATACATAAATCCTCCAACATGTTTTCGTTTGTGTTTTGCAAATAAAAACTATCCAAATGTTTATAAATAACATAAGCAATCAAATCCTAAGTAGCTGATCCGCCAATAGAGTAATAGACAAAGAACAGTAAAATATATAGCAAGATTTTCCATTATATGTATAGATTAGGATCCGGGACACACATTTTTATTACACATTTTGATACTCATTTTGTAGGGCTCACTTCGTAATGTATTTCAACAATCTGAACCATCTATAATGTACTTCATTTATAGATCATTATTGCAAAAGTTTTATAAATCCAAAATCATTAAGTTATTCATTTGAAGTAAAGAAAATAGACGAATACATTACTAAAAAAATACTAAATTTACTCTAACAGTCATATGATTTTGAATTTGAGTAATTTTTTATAAACATGATTTTGAAGTAAGACATAAAGATAGACGGTTTGATCGTTGATAGATTATGAAGTGAACTCCACAAAACGTATGTTAAAATATATGTAAAAAGTGTGCCAAATCTCAACCCTATTATGTATAGAGAAAAATTAATCTTTTAAACCGATTTGAATGTATGGCTACGGCAAAGCATTCGAGACAATAGCATATATAGAGAGGGACAAGGTGTGAAGGGTAAGGGTAATAGTCGGTTGGTGTGGGGAAACAAATAGCAAAATAGCAAAGTATAAGTATTAGCAATAGCCAGTACGGTTTGACCGCAGAATCCAGAGTGTTGGGGGTGTGGGAGTGAGAGCAAAAGACGCGTGGGTGGCGATGACACTCAACAGAAAGAGCCACTGCACGAGCGCCGGAGAGTTTGCTGCCACCACTGCAGCAACCTGCACTGCACACACGAACTTCGATCTCATGTATCTAAAAGAAGCTAGACGCTAGTCGGACAACGGTTTGGGACCTAGCGTCTAGACGGTTAGGCGAAGCTTAGAAAACATATAATTTTATTGGGATACATAAATTACAAAATAAAAGTATTAGAACATACTGAAAACATAGAGAACAAACATTTAATGAGTTTTCATCCAAGTATTCAACAAGTCACTTTTATTTTATTGACAAAATAACATGAAAAAAGAAAGTTGTCAAGTTTATGTCTAAGTGAGAGTCGAGACCTATGCGGGTGCCTAAGCGGGTTTAGCCAGACTAAGAGGATTACGTCTAGGGACTAATTGGGTTGATGATCAGCCGCCTAGTGCCTAGTCGGGATAGACGGAAATTTTAGAACAATGTATATAATATTCTAGATATCCGTATATATTCAATCGATGTCATCCGTCGCCATTGGTCCACCACAACAAAAGTTGAATTCTAACTACCTCCAACACAACACACCAGTTACTCTTTTTTCTTCTTTCTTTCTTGTTACTTTCTTTGTACTTGATGATCACAAACAGAAGCAAAGAAACAAAATTAAGAGGCTAGTCACACTCTGCCCCTCTCGCATGCACTCTTTGGACGCAAACCCATGTAACGAAAGATGCTCTTCGTCGGTCTCTACCTCTCTTTGTGGACCCCACAACCCCAATGATCGATCCTCTTGTTCTTCAACTTTCATTTCCTCCAACCCCTCCAAAGTCCAAAACATGTCAAATAAGACACCCAGGTTGCTCCACACCATATGTCAATTGTCATGTACCAAAATAGTCGTTGAAGTTGCTGCTATTTTATAAAAATAGATATACAAATACAAAGAGGTTGTTATGTTGTCGTCTTAACAGTATAATATTGTCAGACTGTGAAACTAAATAACTAAAAGGTTTGACATTCTAAAATTAGTTAAACTTTATAATATGACAATATAAACATTTATCTCACGACAATATTGTAAAAATAAAACATATTATCATGTTCATATGATTATTCGGTTAATCATCTTTCGTACAATTATATTAATTGTAAGGACGATAATCATATGCAGTTTGATAAGAGCAGACTTACATTTATATGATTAGGTTTTCCATATGATTACCATTCATTTGCGATTTTATTAGGGTTAAAAAATATTGAGCTAGTTTTTATGGGACCACCCAAAGGATAGTACGACAAAACAAATAACAAAAAATTGCTAATTATGTGGATTAGATACTATATGAATTGTTAATTCGTGATAATTAAGTCACATAATTGCTGTGAATATTCGGTTGCAAAAATAGATTTCTAAAATTTTGAGCTAGTTTTTTTGGGCGTCAATGCCTCAAATATGGCATATATATTAGATTATCTAATAAAAGTTTCGGGCATAATCCAAACATAGCCGGATCTTGTTTCTCCTATTCCTTTTTCAATAGTTGACCATTTAAACTTCTTGATTGTTAACGAGTAATACATACCAACGACTACTACATATAATAAGAGAAATATTGGCATGGCCCAAAGGCATGAACATTGTCATTTGACTTTGATTTTAAGAGCTTAAATAGGAACTTAGTGAAATATATGCATGAATTAATTAATGCTAAGAACTCTTTTTATTTTTTTTCCTGAACAACCGATATTATCTACATTAAGAGAGGAGTGAGTTTAGCCTCACAATGGACTAAAACTAAGAACTCTTATCATTAAAATCTTACACGGGTACATGACGACTGCAATATATTGATATTTACTTAGTTTAACAATCATCTATAATCAAAATTACCTTTTACTAGTAATCACTATGCATAAGAAATATATAAATTTATTATGGATAAATTTTTTTATTTTTTTTAAATTTTTCTATTTTCTATTAAACTCGTGTTATATAAGTTTTCTTTACTTTTTTATTTAATGTAAACTAGATGGCCTCAACATACTATGACACATCCCGCCCCGGAATGTCCACTAGGACTCTGAATCGAGTTGTGTTGGCTGACACCTAGAAGGTGACGAAGCCATAAAGTATAGAGATGTGGAAAATATGAATAAATTTAAACCTAAAAGTGTCACAGCCCGTCCCGAAATTTATTTATCGTGGATATGAAATGACGGAATTGCCCTTAAAGGCTATTAAGGTACGTGTGACATGTTGTTTGAATATTGCATACTCTCCTAAATTCTTGGAAAATTTTAAGTGGATTAAAAGTTGTATACAATTTGTGTGGTTAAGGACTTAAAGGAATTTGTATTATGGTTTGTTTTGGGTGGACCACACACACACACGGGACAAGCACTCACCTCGTGCCCTCTCTCTCTTCCCTCTCAGTTCATTCTTCCTTTCTCCCTCTCGAACTCGTACGGACAAGACCCAAAAATCCTCAAATCTTCACGGATTGACGCCAAAAAGGTGAGTTCCTTCATCCTTGCAAGCTTGTGAGTTTATTGGTATCATTTTTAGAACTTAGAACCTTCGAAAACTCCTGAAATCCGAACCCCCAGTTTTCAGTAATGTTCATGTGGACGTGAAATGTGGATTTTTAAGGAATTCTAAGCTTACAGGGAGCTTAGTGAGATCCCGAGGAAGCTCGGAGTACTTAGTTTGAAGGTTTTGGACGTCGGGATCATAGGGTTCGAAGTTGGCCGGTTTTCTTGGATTTTCTCCGATGAGATTTCGTGTGTTTTTGAGCCTTAAAGTAGTGCATCGTGATTCTACATGTTAAGGGCTTTATTTTGGTATAAAATGCATAGACAATGGTTGAGAAATGACGGAGAATAAGGAGATTGAAAAATCTCCAGTTTTTCGGCGTCGGCGAAACCAGTCTGGTGACTGGAGGTAGGGGATGACGCGTGTGGGGGCGCGTGGCAAGTCAAAAAATTATTCTAAAAATACCTCGACGTCCGTGACGTCGAGTAGGTCACTGTGGTATATTCATATACCCAATTTGAGCATCGTATGAGAAGTTATTACGTATTGTTGGTTGTATGCTTTAAATAATGTTTTTATAGTTGTTTCGCATATAGGTGAGACCTATCCCGAGGACGAGTAAGTTCAAGGGTGTCACGGGGGTTACGACCCTTCGACTTACCAGTGAGTGGGCAGTATTTTCTGTATTTACCTATATACTATTGATTTTTCCCAGAAATTGAATTTAAATGAAAGCATGTTTTCAAATGCCATGCATGCATATTATGAAATATATGAATTAGTATTTGATGCATATATGTGAAATGGTGCGGTGGACGCACAGGTGAGTATCAGGTGAGTTTTATGTCGTTCATATGGTGTATTGATGATGTGAATTGTGTTGAGAGCTCATAACCTGCACCCCTGGTGTTAGTGCTTATATTATTCACCTCGCACCACACGCTCACCTTGGATCCAAGTAGGTGCCTGTCGTACAGACCATTAGAGGTGGCTCCGACATGTTGTACAGACCATTAGAGGTGGTTCCGACTTGTAGGTGACTTTAGATTGTTATACAGCTGTTGATGAAAGAAGCACTAGAGCGTATTCTTACACCATTCTTGTCGTACAGACTACTTCCGGTAGTTCCGATTTATGTGCAGAGTAGTGCCGTACAGGTCACAGTGGTGACTCCGGTTGGGTTGGATATTGAGCTATAAAATTAACCGTACAGGACAGCTGCAGGGTCTCCGGTTGATTCCTTATTTCACCTGTTATAATGTTGCATCCTTATTCTGTTATTGACGCTTATAGCATGGCATACTTTCTGGTTTTTGATAAAGATTGGTGATTTGAGTTATTTGAAGAATTATATGCATATTATGTTATTTTCTGGGAAAGTATACAGGTTTTACAGCGAGGGGTTAGAAATGTTAGTGGTTATTATTGCTAGTAGTTGGTTTTATTTCCTTCTTATTTCTCTTATCTTTTGCTTCTGCATCGTACTTTTGGTTACGTCACGCTCACGTGACGGCCAGCACGCATTGATTCTAGGATCGGGGTGTGTCAGTTTGGTATCAGAGTTTAGGTTTACAGTCCTGTATAAATTGTTAATGCTCTAAAGATCTTTTGGTGTCTTCTGTCAGAACTATGCCACCTCGTAGGGAATCACGTCGTACTTCTGAGCGTAATTTCCCTGGTATAGCTCAATTAGGGGAAGCGATGGCCTATGCCTTTCAGAATGCAATCTGTCCTCCTCCTCCTCCTCAGAGAACACCCCTAGAGACCATGTATAATCTAAAATTAGACCGCTTCATGGGTAATGAGGGTTATGAAGGGGCAGAAAAGTGGCTAGACCATATTGAGAAGACTTTTCAGGTGATGCAGAGTTAAGGGAATCTTCCTGCTAGTAGATGGGTTGAGACCACTACTTGGTTTTTAGGACGAGAGCGAGCAGTTTGGTGGGTAAATCAAACTCAGTTTACGTCACCTGAGATGGCATCGAATTGGGAGGTATTCAAAGAGAATTTTAAGAAAAGATTTGTTCCTCCAGAGTACATTGATCATAAGAAGCAGGAGTTCACTCAATTGAAGCAAAATAATATGTTGGCGCATGAGTATTACAGGAAGTTTACAGACTTATCTTGTTATGATCCTGATACAGCTGGTAATTAGGTAGAGATGCTTCTCCGTTTTAAGCAGGGAACTAAGAGGAAATGGCGGACGTTTGCCAGTGCGATTCCTTGCACCACTTACTATGAGTTTTCTGAGATTTTGGTTCGGATGGAGGATTCCGAAAACCTTCCTAGTAATAGTGAGGAAGATGAAGATAAGAATGATAATAAGAGGAAATATGATAGTGGTAAAGGTATCTCCACTCAGGGACCCCTTAAGACACAGAATTTCAAGAGAAGTGGAGCGAGCTCGAGTTCTTCCAGTGGAGGATTTATGATAGGAGCATATTTATGCGCCTTAGTTAGCTAGTTCTAATGCATTTTCGTTATGTTTTCTTATTTTAAGTAGTCTTTTAAGCTATTTCCATGTGTTTTCAGGTTTTAAGGGCATATTACATAAAAAGATGCAAATTGGAGCTTTTTGGAGCAAAAGTGAGCTTAGAGTGAATAGCACATGCTTGGAACAAAAGGTTTGGACGAAATTGAAGATTTGAATATTTGAGGATTCCTAGTCCAAGAAGGATTCCTAGTCCAAGAAGGAGTCCTAATTGAAGAAGGATTCCTAATCAACGAGGGATTCCTAGTTGAAGATGGATTCCTAGAACAATGAAGATTCCTACTCAAACAAGGTTTCCTACTTGAAGTAGGAAAGTTAAGCCTAAAAGTTTCTACTTTGGGTTGATCTTTCCTAAACCTAGATGGCCTTGAGTTTCAGCAACATTAGAAGGTTCCTAAGCATTGGAAGACACAAAGAAAGGTTTTAGAACATTTCTTCATCCTTGTCGTGGGTTATGGCCTATTTCCTCTTGGTTTTGGGCTTTCTAGAAGCCCTATCCTTATTTCCCAAAACCTGCTGCACCTTGCCCTTGTTAGAATCTGTTTTCCTTGCTTTGCAAGGCTTTCGAGAAGCCTTATCTTGCATTATCCATACCTGCCGCACCTTGTGGGCCTTTTCCCTTGAAAATTCTGATTGTTTAAACCTATTTCCTGATGGATTTGGGTTATCCAAATCCATATCTGATTTACCTAGGGTTTTGAATGCTTATATATACTTATAAACCCCCTTGGCCGAATTTACCACCTCTCATACACAACAATTCACGCCAGAAATTCATCCCCTACCTTTGCTGCAGCCTTCCACCACCATTCTCCCAAATTTCTACTAAAAACAACCCCTTGCCGCACCACCCATCCATCCTAAACATCACCATACATCCCCCATCCATTCTACACCATTTAATAACCCAAAAACATGTCCAAAGTCTCTGTGCCGCAGCAAGGGGGAAGGAGGAATCGTGGATGCACCTGCTGCGAAGTTGGAGCATTTTAGGTGTTCTCTTTCTTTGGATTTCAATGTTTAAACTTATTTATCTTTGCTTTGTGCGTATAAGGAACTAAACCCCCCTTGGCTAGGGGGGGATTCGAAACCATGTTCATGCTTGCTATATGATTTGATTACTTCTAATTGCGTTTCATAAGTTGTGAATTCAATTTGCTTATCTACATGAATTAAAACTGATTTGTGTCTGTTGGTTGAGAGTGCACGCTTAATTTTCATGCATAAGTTTGATGCTAGGATATAAGGGAATTTCACCTAATCGTTACGAACTTATATTCAAAAGTAGTAAAGGTTGTTGATCACAATCGTATTAAGTAAATTCTTGGCATAAGTTTCATGCAATTCATAGTAACAAGTTCCTCGCCAATGCTTATGATTTTCATAGAACTTAATGATCTTTGCTTGTATATTTGTTATGCAATTCATGCAGGGAACTTGTGAGGAATGCTTTGGGTTGTCGTATGCAATTCATCCAATTCGATAACTTTAGGACAATCTGAGGGTTAATTAGTACAATTCACGGTTAATCTGGGGCGTTGGGAATTCATGGTTTATTGAGAAGCAATTGGAAATCATTTTGTATGCAAGTGTGACATGTGTGGAGAAGAACCCCTTAGCTAGCTTCCCATCCATTCACTTTTATCAAATTCGTTTTAGAATCTGTTCAATTTACAAAGTTTTGTTTTTGTTTTCAATTTTCGTCAAAACTCAATCCCCATTTATTTTGAAGTGTTAGATTAGTTAGAAATCAATTTAGTTTGTGTTTTTAAGTGTCTTGAGTCAAGTTATACCCTATTTTCGTCCAAATTTGTGTTTGTGTTCAAAACTGCCCATAAAGTGTTTTTAAGGCAGTTTTGAGTGTTTATTTGCTGTTTTGATTCTTTTGCTTTGTTTTGGTGTTTTATAGTTTAGTTTTGCATTCTTTGGGTCTAGTTTAGTGTTTTAAACTTTATTTTTACGTTTTGAGTCAGTTTTCAAGTGATTTGGCAATCCCTCCTAATCCCCGGCCTAGAACGATCCCCACTTACATACTGTGCTACAATTGATAAAAAGAGGGTTTAATTTGTGTGCTTATATATTTCGCATCAAATTTTTGTGGCCGTTGCCGGGGATTAGCAAAGTTGCTAATCCCTTGGATTGTTTTATTTCAGTTTGTTTTAATTAATTCCAGATTCTGACTTTGTTTTTGTTTCTTGTTTTAGGTACTAGTTTATGACTCGGAGTTCTCATCCGATTCGTGAACACATCTTGGACTTTGACGACGATTTCGAGCGAGAATTGAGGTGAAAAAGGAAGAATCTAGAACCTAGTGAATCTAGTTCAAACTTAGAAGACGAAGTTGAGTTTGAGGAAGAGGAACCCACGACAAGAGTGGGTGAAGTAGAGGAAGCCATGGCACAAGACAATCGTACAATCAAGGAGCTTTTGGCTTCGGGATTGGACAATGTTGCACCTCTATGTATTCAATATCCCGCGACTGCCCAAGGAAAGACCGAGGAATTCGAGTTGAAGTCAAGTTTGCTACACCACATTCCAAAGTACCATGGGTTGTCCATGGAGGATCCTAACAAGCACTTGAAAGAGTTCGAGGTGGTGTGTTCAAGCATGACTCCAATCAATGTTGACGGGAGCATATTAAAGATGAAGGCCTTTCCTTTTTCTCTCATGGAAAAGGTGAAAGATTGGTTGTATGAATTAGCTCCCGGAACGATCACATCTTGGGAGAGCATGAAACGGGCTTTCTTGGAGAAGTTTTTCCCAACTTCTCGAGTCATTCTCCTACGAAAAAGGATAAGTGGAATTCAACAAGATGAGTCTTTTCCTACGTATTATGAACGTTTTAAATCTTTTGTTGCTTCATGTCCACAACATCAAATGAAGGAGGAGCTTCTTCTACAATACTTCTACGAGGGGCTTCTACCAATTGAACGTCAAATGCTAGATGCCTCGGCGGGAGGAGCTTTGGTAGACAAGACCCCTACGGCTGCAAAGACATTGATAGCTAATCGAGCATTGAATGCTCAACAATACGAAGGTGTTGGACAATGGAGTACCCCACGGCAACACCAAGTGAATGAGGTAAGTGCCATCTCCGAACTTCAAAATCAAATGGCTAACCTTACTACTCTTCTTTCTCAGGTTATGGAATGACCAAAAGTACAAAATGTAAGTGCTTGTGGTGTGTGCTCCATGCAAGGACACCTTACGGACAAAAGCCCACAATTGATAGAGAATGGAGGGTGGGAGACCCTCAATGCCGTGGGTTTTGGACAGCAATACCAACCAAGAAATGATCCCTTTTCTAATACATACAATCCGGGATTGAGGGATCATCCAAATCTCAAATGGCGAGAACCCCAACAAGGCCAACAACAAAGTACATTTAGGCAACAACCCCCGGGTTTCTATCAAAAGCCGTTTGCACCAACCCAATCCCAAGCACAACCTGCCTAAAACAAATAAGGTTCTTCTATTGATAATGATCAGATTTTTCAATTACTAACTTCTATGGCGCAGAGTATGCAAATTAAGGACAAGAGGGTGGACGAGTTGGAGAAGCAAGTAAGGCAGATTGCGGAGTTTGTGGGCTAATTCCAAGAGCAAGGCAAGTTCCCAAGTTCAACCGTTGTCAATCCAAGGGGAGGATTCGAAACTGCCAAGGCCATCATGCTAAGGAGTGGGAAAGAAGTAGGAACTGACCCACAACCATCTAAATCTGCCCCCAAGGAGGATAAGAAGTTGCAAATTGAAGAGGAGGATTATGCCAAGGCCACGGCAAAGATTGAGCAATCCTTGCCATAACCCCCTACACCCTCTCCACATCCCAATCCGTCCAAATCAGGTAAGAAAGGTCCAATTCCAATTAGTTTTAATGTTATTCCCCCAAATGTACCGTTTCCTAGCAGATTTTTTTAAGCCAAGAACGAAGAGGAGGAAAAAGATGTTCTGGAGACATTTAGAAATGTGCATGTCAATATCCCTCTCCTTGATGGTATAAAGCAAATCCCGAAGTATGCCAAGTTTTTGAAGAAGCTTTGTACAACAAAGAAACGTTTTCGGGAGAAAGAAGTGGTACATGTAAGAGAGAATGTCTCTGCCATGTTGCAAAGAAAGCTGCCACCTAAATGCAAGGATCCCGGTAGTTTCACTATTCCTTGTGTAATTGGTAATACTCGTTTTGATTCTGCCATGTTAGACTTAGGTGCATCTATAAATGTCATGCCTTATTCCATTTATGCAAATATGAACTTGGGTGAGTTGAAAAATGATGGTGTGATTATTCAATTGGCCGATCAATCTAATGCCTATCCAAAGGGAGTTTTGGAAGATGTTTTGGTGTAGGTAGACCACTTGATTTTCCCTGCAGATTTCTACGTGCTCGATATGGAGGATTCAGGCCATTCTCCACCATCACCACTTTTACTTGGACGACCTTTCATGAAAACGGCTCAAACCAAGATTGATGTGGCCAAAGGAAAAGTCACTATGGCATTTGGTGGTGACATGATTAGTTTTAAAGTTTTTGAATTTATTGAGACTCCTAATGTTGTTCATTCTTGTTGTCCCATTAATGTAATTGAAAATATAGGGCAGGAATGTTCAACACTAATCAAGAAGAATGTACCTCGAACCACCATCGAGGAAGGAATTGGAGTGAACAACAAGGGGTGCACGGCCCCAACCTTGAAATCACCAAATCTGGCTGAAAGCACCCTTTGTGCATCTGTTCATTGTGCTGCCACTTCTTTGCCGTACATAGGTAAGCCACCTATTCCAATTTCGATTCCCATTTCAACTAATAGGTTGTTACCTCGTATGGTGCAGATACCTAATCGAATTCGACGTGGTGTAAGAGTTCATGCTGATTTAGGGAAGCACAACATCAACATCAGGAAGGATCATTATCCCCTTCCCTTCAAAGATCTAAAGCATGAAGTGGTTCGTAGGACAGGTGGTAAAAACACCCCTCCCTGCCGTGGGGTTCCATAAAGCTTCAATGGAGCATCGTCCGGCTACAAGACGTTAAAGAAAGCGCTTCAATTCCAATTCCAGATTTGTGTTCCTAAACCCTTCCAGATTTGTGTTCCTAAACCCTTCTCTTTGTTGTTTATTTCGTTTCTGCCATGTTTATTATGTTAGTTGCTGTTTGTTTGTTTACTTGTTATTTGTGTTAGTTTATGCTTGAAACATTGAGGACAATGTTTGATTTAAGTGTTGGGGGGGGGGGGGTAACCAAAGTGTTTTGATGCAAATTCGTAGGGTTGTATCACCCATAAATTCCAATGTTGTTCCTTGCTGTTTTTAGGTGTTTTTAGGCTGTTTTGATGCATTTTAGTGTGGTTTACTTAAAAATCCGAAAATCCCAGAAAAAATTTGAAAAAATGTTTTGACAAAACCAAAAAGAGTCGTTTTAAAGTTGTTTTGTGTGTTTGTTTATGTCTTAGGGTACCTTCTAACACAATGATGAGGATTCGGTTTTTAATTGCATGACTGTTAAAGAGAGTTATAAACATGGATGAAAGTTTGAATTACTCTTTGGTTTATGCTTGGTTGTGGTTATAACTTATGAATTCACATGTAATCACAAAGGAAAAAATTAGTTTTTGTAACATGCTTGAAGGAAGGAACTCAAACTAACGCTACAACCTTGTGAGACTTGAGCCTAAACGTTTATTTGGAGAGTTAATAATCTGTGCATTGTTGTTTTCTAAAGTCGTTGCATGATCTCATTAGTCTTTGCTTGGTTGCTACTTAGAAGGCGTTTCATCATTTAGTTCCAAACACTAGAACTCATGCCCATTTCATTCAAAGCATGCTATTGATTTGCATAACACATATTCAAGATGAAGTTGTGTAGTGACCACCATTTAAGCCAAATTGCCGTGTCCCCCATGTTCATTTGTTTTGTAGGTTTTAACCCCGTTGAGCCTTGTTTAGCCTATATTGTTGTTAACCCACATTATCCTCACCTAGCCTAGATTAGGACCATCCATACCCTTGTTCTTGAAGCATAGTAAAGCATGACTCAAGATGAATTCCTTTTGATCAATATATTGCAGAAAACAAGTGTGGGGGAAAGGATGTATGTGTGTGCCAAAGTCTTTAATGTGGCACGGGTAGAAAAGAGAAAAGAAAAGAAAGAAAAAATTCGTGGAAAAATAGAAAGAAATTTCGTGGAAAAGAGCAAGAAAAAAAAGAAAAGTTGTGGAAAATATGAAAAAGAGTTCTTAAGTGTTGATTGTTGAAGAAAGGGTCCAAAACATTGAATTCGACCCTAAGTATTGCATGAATCTTCCCTTGTGTTTAAAAGTTGATTTCTGTTCTTTAAAGTGAATTCTAAGTTTCGATTTCATTGCTTGCTTGCTATTGCTTAAAGAACCTTTGTTATCCCTATCCATTCTTTGTTAGCCAATACCCCAAGCCCCGTTACAACCCTTGACTTTAATCTTGAGTGTTGTGCGTTTCAATTTGTGTAGTTTAGAATTGGTATGAGCATATGGTGTCACTGGTTCTCGCATCTAAGTAGTAGCATTCCATTCATGAGATCATATCTAAATGCTTATTAACTCTAGAAAATGCTTTCTTTGTTATATATATTTGTGAGCGTTCGTTTTTATGTCTACATCAATCTTCTCACATATAACTAGTATAGGGTGTGTAGTTAGAAAATCTGAGTGAAAATTAAGTGCATATCTTGTAAGGAATTGAGGGATTCTCTAAGGCATGTTACTACATTCAAAACATCGTTTTAATTGGTTAAATGTGAACTAGTAAGTAGTGACTATGATTAAGTATGTGCTTAAGTGTGAAGATGACTAAATCTGTGGGAATGATGATTTTTAATATGTCATGTGCATTGGAAATTCCTGAGGCAAACGTTGGAAGGTTTAGGTTATGTTTTGTTTGTTTGTTTCGTTTCGTTTTTCTCTTGTTTCTTTGTTTTGCTCGAGGACTAGCAAAAGCTAAGTGTGGGGGAATTTGATAGGAGCATATTTATGCGCCTCAGTTAGCTAGCTCTTATGCATTTTCGTTATGTTTTCTTAGTTTAAGTAGTCTTTTAAGCTATTTCCATGTGTTTTCAGGTTTTAAGGGCATATTACATAAAAAGATGCAAATTGGAGCTTTTTGGAGCAAAAGTGAGCTTAGAGTGAATAGCACATGCTTGGAACAAAAGGTTTGGGCGAAATTGAAGATTTGAAGATTTGAAGATTTGAGGATTCCCAGTCCAAGAAGGATTCCTAGTCCAAGAAGGAGTCCTAATTGAAGAAGGATTCCTAATCAACGAGGGATTCCTAGTTGAAGATGGATTCCTAGAACAATGAAGATTCCTACTCAAACAAGGTTTCCTACTTGAAGTAGGAAAGTTAAGCCTAAAAGTTTCTACTTTGGGTTGATCTTTCCTAAACCTAGATGGCCTTGAGTTTCATCAACATTAGAAGGTTCCTAAGAGTTGGAAGACACAAAGAAAGGTTTTAAAACATTTCTTCATCCTTGCCGTGGGTTAGGGCCTATTTCCTCTTGGTTTTGGGCTTTCTAGAAGCCCTATCCTTATATCCCAAAACCTGCCGCACCTTGCCCTTGTTAGAATCTGTTTTCCTTGCCTTGCAAGGCTTTCTAGAAGCCTTATCTTGCATTATCCATACCTGCTGCACCTTGTGGGCCTTTTCCCTTGAAAATTCTGATTGTTTAAACCTATTTCCTGATGGATTTGGGTTATCCAAATCCATATCTGATTTACCTAGGGTTTTTTATAGGAGCACATTTATGCGATTTAGTTGGCTTGTTCTTGTGCATTTATGTCGTGTTTCCTTAGTTATTTTAATGTTTAAAGTCATTTTCGTGTGTTTTCAGATTTTATGGACAAAGTATGCAAGAAGATGCATTTTGGAGGCCTTTGGAGCATGTTTCGGGCTTGGAATGGATAGCAAATGCATGGGCCAAGTGGATGGACGAATTTGAGAACTAAAGAGGCCAAGAATATGAAGAATTATGGTCCAAAAGATGAAGAAAACAGCCCAAAAATCTGTCACCCCAACTTGCATTCCTTGCCATGCAAACCACATAGAATTCCCTTTGGATTCCATGCCATGCTTGATCACTCTTGTCCCCTACATAATTTCTAATTTCATGCTTCAATTCATTTAATTATTACACTCAATTTCTTGATACCTCTTGTTCCCTTCACTCATTAGATTTTAGACAACATTTACATCCATTACATGCACCAATTGATGCTCCATCATTCACATTTGGAATCCAATGCCATGTGCAACACATGTTGTTGCACCTTTGACCCATTTGTTGACACATTTCACCTCCCTTTCCATCTCTATGCAATGTACACAATCATTCATGCTCCCTAGCTACAACACCACTCCATTTTACCCTTCACACTTTGCATCATTACTTCATTTTCACCCTTGGACCATTGCACACCACACACACAAATTGCCATGCATTTCATCCTTAACCTAACCTGATTTTCTAAGGTTTTTGGGGCCTATAAATACATGTTTACACCCCTTGGCCAAAGGACAATCCCCCATATTCATCATTTTATCACAAAAATTCGTCCATACACACCCTAGGAAGCAAAACACCCCAAAAACACCATTCTAGTGCCTAGAAAACATAACAGCCACTCCACCTTCTTCCACCCTCTTTGCCTAGTTCTCCACCACCCTCCAATCATCAAACACTCCTCCACACTCACCCTAAACCCTTCCATACCATTCCCCATCCATTCTACATCATAAAACTACCCAAAATCTGTCCATAACCCAATCTGCCGCAAGCATAGGGAAAGGAGGAATCTTGGATGCACTTGCTACCAAGTTGGAGCATTTTAGGTGTTTTCTTTCCTTTGATTTTAATGTCTAATTTTATGTATCTTTGCTTTGTGAGTATGAGGAACTAAACCCCTCTTAGTTAGGGGGTGATTCGAAACTATGTTCATACTTGCAATATGATTTGATTACATCCAGTTGTGATTCATAAGTTGTGAATTCAATTTACTTATCCGTTCATATAAAAACTAATTTGTGTATGTTGGTTAAGAGTGCACGCTTAATTTTCATGCATGAATTTGACGCTAGAATATAAGGGAGTTTCACCTAATCGTTATAAACTTATATTCACAAGTAGTGAAGGTTGCTAGTCACAATCACGTTAAGTAAACTCTTGGCATAAGTTTCATGCAAATCATAGTAACGAGTGCCTCGTCAATGCTTATGTTTTTCATAGAACTTAATGATTCTTGCTTGTATCTCTATTATGCAATTCATGTAGGGAACTTGTAGGGAATGTTTTGGGTTGTCGTATGCAATCATCCAACCTAATAACTTGTGGAAAAAACTGAGGGTTAATTAGTGCAATTCACGGTTAATTTGGGGCGTTGAGTATTCATAGCTTATCGAAAAGCAACTGGAAATCGTTTTGTATGCAAGTGTGACATATGTGGAGAAGAACCTCCTAGCTAATCTTCCATCCATAAGTTTCATTCAAATTCACTTACAATCTGTTTTGTTTTACAAAGTTGTTTTGTTTTCAAATTCATTAAAACCAAAATCCCCCTTTTACTTTATTGTTTCAAAGTGTTTAATTTCTGTTTTGGTTGTGTGTTAGAGTGTTTTGATTCACCCAAATTTGTCTAAGAATTTGTTTACTTTGTTCTTGTCTTAATTTAATTATTTTCGTTGAAAATCAACCCCATCTTATTTCTTTGAGTCATATTAATTAGAACTTGTCTTAGATTATGTTTTTAAGTGTTTTAGTTCATTAGAAAACCAAAATTTGTCCAAGTTTGTGTGAGAGTCCCAAAATTGCCCAGATTGTGTTTTTAAGGTAGTTTTGAGTGTTTAGGGGTTGTTTTGAGTCTTTTGGTTTGTTTTAGTGTTTTAAAGTATAGTTTTGCATTCTTTGAGTCTAGTTAGTGTTTTAAACTTTGTTTTTACGTTTTCAAGTCAGTTTCCAAGTGATTTAGCAATCCCTCCTAATCCCCGGCCTAGAACGATCCCTACTTACATACTTTACTACAATTGATAAAAAGAGGGTTTAATTTGTGTGTTTAGTTATTTTATGCATCAGTTTTGAATGCTTATATATACTTATAAAGCCCCTTGGCCGAATTTACCACCTCTCATACACAACAATTCACGCCAGAAATTCATCCCCTACCTTTGCGCAGCCTTCCACCACCATTCTCCCAAATTTCTGCCAAAAACAACCCCTTGCCGCACCACCCATCCATCCTAAACATCACCATACATCCTCCATCCATTCTACACCATTTAATAACCCAAAAACCTGTCCAAAGTCTCTCTGCCGCAGCAAGGAGGATGGAGGAATCGTGGATGCACTTGTTGCGAAGTTGGAGTGTTTTAGGTGTTCTCTTTCTTTGGATTTCAATGTTTAAACTTATTTATCTTTGCTTTGTGCTTATGAGGAACTAAACCCCCTTGGCTAGGGGGGGATTCGAAACCATGTTCATGCTTGCTATATGATTTGATTACTTCTAATTGCATTTCATAAGTTGTGAACTCAATTTGCTTATCTACATGAATTAAAATTGATTTGTGTGTGTTGGTTGAGAGTGCACGCTTAATTTTCATGCATAAGTTTGATGCTAGGATATAAGGGAATTTCACCTAATCGTTACGAACTTATATTCAAAAGTAGTAAAGGTTGTTGATCACAATCGTGTTAAGTAAATTCTTGGCATAAGTTTCATGCAATTCATAGTAACAAGTTCCTCGCCAATGCTTATGATTTTCATAGAACTTAATGATCTTTGCTTGTATCTTTGTGATGCAATTCATGCAGGGAACTTGTGAGGAATGCTTTGGGTTGTCGTATGCAATTCATCCAATTCGATAACTTTAGGAAAATCTGAGGGTTAATTAGTGCAATTCACGGTTAATCTGGGGTGTTGGGAATTCATGGTTTATTGAGAAGCAATTGGAAATCGTTTTGTATGCAAGTGTGACATGTGTGGAGAAGAACCCCTTAGCTAGCTTCCCATCCATTCATTTTTATCAAATTCGTTTTAGAATCTGTTCAATTTACAAAGTTTTGTTTTTGTTTTCAATTTTTGTCAAAACTCAATCCCCATTTATTTTGAAGTGTTCGATTAGTTAGAAATCAATTTAGTTTGTGTTTTTAAGTGTCTTGAGTCAAGTTATACCCTATTTTCGTCCAAATTTGTGTTTGTGTTCAAAACTGCCCAGAAAGTGTTTTTAAGGCAGTTTTGAGTGTTTATTTGCTGTTTTGAGTCTTTTGCTTTGTTTTGGTGTTTTATAGTTTAGTTTTGCATTCTTTGGGTCTAGTTTAGTGTTTTAAACTTTGCTTTTACGTTTTGTGTCAGTTTTCAAGTGATTTGGCAATCCCTCCTAATCCCCGGCCTAGAACGATCCCTACTTACATACTTTGCTACAATTGATAAAAAGAGGGTTTAATTTGTGTGCTTATATATTTCGCATCAATTTAGTGTCACAGGCTCGAGGAGAGGTGGAAGGTTTGCTGGTGGACCCAGGTTTCAAAGGCAGAGAGACTTTGGTGGTGATGGTGGTTCTGGTGCTCCGTTGTGCCGCCATTGTAATTTCAGACATCATGGAGAATGTAGGAGAAGTGGTGGTGGTTGCTACACTTATGGATAGATGGGACATAGGGATGCTCAGTGTCCCTAGAGTTAGCAGATGTCTCAGCAGTCTGCTATGCCACCTTCAGTGCCGATTCAGCAGAACTTTGGACCAGGCAGTTATAGTCAGACGGGTCGTGGTGGTGCTTACCACTATCAGGGTGAAGCTGCTCCCTATGCTTCCGGATAACATCAGTATTCCCAGGATCCTTATTTTCAGACTGGGTATTCCCAAGATCCTGGAGGTTATACTTCATATCCTTCCATGCCAGCTAGCGGATCTCAGTGGTATCAGGGAGGCTAGCCCCAACAGGGAGAGGTTGCTTCTAGCAGTGCAGGACCATCTAGGCAGTCTAGCCAGATAGGACATGGATGTACTTCTCAGGGGCGAGGTAACCAAGGTAACAGAGGTCGTGGTGGACGACAACAAGCTCAGGGATGTGTTAATCACATATCACTGCAAGATGCTCAGAACCATCCAGATTTGATTATGGGTACGTTAAATATTCTTGGTCACTTTGCTAGAGTTTTGATTGATTGTGGTGCTACTCATTCTGTAATTTCTCATACATTTGCTCAAATGACTCAACCTCACCCTACACCTGTAGGATTTGATTTAGAGTTTGCTATGCCTAGAGGGGACAAATGTTATGTTGATAGTGTTTATCCAGGGTGTCCAGTGATGGTAGATGGTGTGGTTATGTCAACTAATCTTATCCCGTTAGATTTGTGGATTTTAATGTGATTTTAGGGGCAGATTGGTTGCATTATAATCGTGCCCATATAGATGAAGGAATATTTTGTGAAAACATGTTCATTTAAGCAACATCAATAAGCATGCAATTAACAATTAAAGGCGGAATCATGCTAGCATGCACTTAAAAACAAAACATTAACCATGAAATTCAAAGCCTAGTAGATTGGTGAACCAAGACTCAACTCAAATCAAAGTGAGTTGAGAAATATATACCTTTGTAGATTCCTCTTTGCATAAGCAAAGGCTAATCACCCAAAGAGAGGGCCTTCATTCCTTGCATCTAAAATCTATGGATTTGGATGGATGAATAGGTTTCTCCAAGTTCCCAAAATTGAGAACCTCTAAGTCTCTTCACCAAGGAGAGATTGGAGAAGAAATGAGTGACCTTGGAGTAGTGGGATTGCAAGATGCACCCCCCAAGGTGGCCGGCCTCTTTAGAGAGAAATGGAGAGACAAGTTCTCACCAATTTTCTCCAAAACAAACCCTTAATGAATTTTTGGCTATAAAGTCATATTTATACCTTTATTCATTTGAGTGGCAAACTTGTAAATAAGTCCAAGTTCACTACCCTAAACATCATGGCCGGCCATTGGGATATTATTGGGCTATTATGCCCTTGTGAATCTTTATTCATTAAGTTGTCATACAACCTAAGTCAATGGGCTTGACGTTCGAAGCTCATTGTGCCTAAACGTCCAAAACTATCCCGAGGTCTTTTAACGAACTTATTCGTTTGATTAATTAACATATTAATTAATCCTTGCCATAAATAAATGATTAAACCATTTAATCATTCTTACTCATCTCCGTTTAATCTCCAATCTCCACCTCTTATGGTGTGCGATCCATTAGATTCCTTTTACCGAGGCAGTGGGCGATTAAAACCATTTCAAATTGATTGTGAATTGAAACTTACTTTCAATTCTCCCTTTAGTGATTATACACGTTTAGGGCTTCCACAAACCATGAGTGACACCTTGCAGCATATCATGGTTACCCAAGCTAATCAGAAGAGGTAGAGAAAACCTATTCAGTTTGGGATTACAAATGCAGTACGGTCTTTCTCTAATACAATACTCTTGACCACATTGTTTGGTTTGATAGTTTATTTATTCATGTCTACTATCCAATGTGATTCGTGTGCTTATATGATTTCCTTGAATGTGATTCGGAACGCATTCCCAAATCTCATTCATACTCTGGCCAGAGATTCTAAATCATATCATAGAGTATTCTCCCTCAAACAGTTTGAAGGTTAGAGATCCCTTGTTGCGCATTCACTTGCCTCCATGACTAAGTGGCTTAACCCCAACGATGCCGTGGACACCCCGATGGGGTGACTTTGACATAATCAAAGATCAAGGACTTAACCACAAGACAACTGTGATGCCTCAGGTCAAAGGACTAATTTGCATTATCCCAAACATGAGTTCTCATGTGACATGAGTATGAGAACTCTTCGTTGATCACGTTCAGTGAACTCATTCTCTACTGAGCACCTACGTACTTGTCTTGATGTCACACACACCAATGACTCGAGACTAGTCACTCTCCCTGAGAGAAGACATAGCACGTACCGATCTTGACGGACTGTCAATGCCCAATTGACAATCCTATGATCAGGAACATTTAGGATGTGTCTACGAAAGAATGGTCTCATGAATCTAACTTCATTAGATTACATTCTTCCAATCACATATTCCTTGGACTTTATCGTTTAAGCATATAACATTTATATGAGACGGCTCAAACAATAATCTTTGCCCTTTATAGTTAAACTAGATTAGTTTAACATGTAAAATGTCCGTAAAGTATCATCATATGATTGTCTTTAGGGCACATTTCCAACAATCTCCCACTTGCACTAGAGCCAATCAGCTTAGTCATCAGTGATGATACCTCTTTTGTAGTCATTTCATAAATGGCTGAATAGTAGGCTTAGGCAATGGATATCTATATGTTATCCATAGAAGCAACCTTGAGAATAACGACGTCACCATTATACATGATTCTCAATCATGTGGTTCAGTCTCTCATATGAGTTCGGACCTTGATGAGACCTTGATTCCCAGGCTTGAGCTATCGCCCCATTAGTGTCATAGTGTCAGTACACTAGATTCACTTTCTGGTTGGAACCGAATAGAGAGTTCACTAAATGAACTTTCCCATCGAAACAACATTGTTGCAAACTTCTATATGGCAATATATTTTGCATTCATAATGGAACACACTAAAGTCATTACTTTAATGTTTCCATCCAAATATCTCTTTAGTCATAATAAAGAGATATCTGTTTATCTCTTCATTCATAATGAAGAAACATCCAATGATGGATTAGATTCATAATCTAATACATTTACGCTTCCACTACGTTACTCTAATTCTTCCTCATTCTTTGAGGAATCTATCCTTTAGTATTTCTTAAATACTTTAGGACTCACTTGACAGTTGTCATGGTTCTGATCCTGGGCTTGCACTGATATCGTCTTGTACCGTTCTAGGTACAACTCATATCAATGTTTTTCATACAATATGAAATACATAAATCACCTTTATGCGTATGCATAAAGGATTCTATTTACGCATTATTTATTTGGGAGTCAAAGAGTACGTTCTCTTTGAGAAGAGCAACTTCTTAGTCTCACTAAAGTTGTCCTTCTAATTGAAGTTTATCATCATATGAGAAACTTCCTTGCATCCATTGTCTATTATCAGGGATTGATATAATCCAATTATATCCTAAAAAATCTATCATTATAGATTTCTATCCCATGTATATAGACTATGTCTCCCATATACATTCTATCGTCATAGAATGTTTAAAGTCATAACTTTAACGAAGAAGTATTCTTTTCATTTCCAAAATTAATATATCATATATACATTCATATATATCACATATATATTTATATATATATATATATATATATATATATATATATATATATATACAAATTTAGGAATATGATTAACTCCCACTAATCTTTTGTAAACCTAGTAAACAAAAGATTCATTTACATCTTTATGAGAAATCAAACGATTTGACCTTTCTCTCATAAGACGCTTATAGCTCCCACTAGCTTGCTAAGATCCATGATGGATGGATCTCTACAACTTACATGTCTTGTGATTCATAGTTTTAGACATATATTATTAAGACTATCTTAATAATGGTTTCGGAAACCCATATTATGTCCAAACATTGAATCACCATTTAGTTGTAGCTAGCTATCTTCGAATTAATTGAAACCAATACTACGTCAAAAATGGTTTCTTCAAAGTCAACCATCCTTTTGATTGTAGTTACCTTAAGCTACCAATTAGCTTATGAAGGTTTCATTATTTCGGGTCAAATGGTACTTTACCATTTCCTTGAGTATACATCATATATACACTCAATGTAGTCATAAGGATTTTCATTCTTATTTCTTTCGAAGTAAGAGGTGTAACTCTATGACATAGTCATAAAGTTCAAACCATTCAACTGAGACGGTTTATAAATCCTTCTCGACTACCTGGGAGCTTTTGGCATAGGAACTAGGTTGGTATATTTGTTGATTACCATCTTGTCTCTCAAAGAACCCATTCTTTGAGTTCTACCCCTCGTTCATTTGCTCTTAGGCAAATCACATTGTAGGATTACAATGAACTACCCAACAAAACAACATTTGTTAGTTGGTTTATAGAAGCGATATCCAAAAGTTAATTTAAGGATATCCCACAAGATTATTATCAAACAAATATTGCTTATACGCACACAACCCCAAATCTTAACATGCTTAAGATTTGTCTTTCTTTCCAACTACATCTTATGGAGTCATGAAAATATTGGAAGATCTTCTCATTGACAATCATATTGTTTTAGAAGTATATATCCTATATATGGGTAATAGATAACATCTAACGAACTAAATCTTATTCGAGTTCGTTCTTCTCCTAATGGAGAAATACATTATCTTATGATGCTATTTTCCTTGATATCTTTCAAGGAAACTCATCTAAAGTGTTACCTTTCCTTGGATCAAATCTAAGGAGGTAAATACTTTAGATGTCTTACTCATCAACTTACATTTCTTGAATTCTTTGAAACATTTTGCAAAGTATTCGGGCTTGTGTTTATTCAAAATAAACTATAGTCCAACCGAGAGTGATCTTCGGTGAATGTTATCCAACATGAGTAGTTTTATGTTTGTGGACAAGTGCCACTAACATCTAAGTGAATTAACCTCAACAACTCTGTGATTCTTTCTTCTTTCCAAAAGAATAAAGATTCGAACATTTCGCCTCTATATAATTTTAACAAGAAGGTATTGGATCCGGATCTAACGATCCAAAGCGTCCATCTATGACCAACTCGTAATTTATGTTTTAGAGGTATCACAACTTTAGTTGGGATTAGTTACTACCTTGCAACCTTTTGGGTTTTAAGCATCATTATTTTCTAAACAGTTAACACTACCATATTATCTCTACTATAGAGATAATTAATTAGATTACCATAATCCAATCATTGATTAATAAAGAACAATGTTTTGTCAAACAAAACATTTATCCATTTCACATAGTGACGGAATTTAGTTCCTTAAAATTGGAATATAAAGACAATCTACGTTTTTCCAATTTCTTTGGTAGTTCATATGAGGAAGTAAGTACCATCTGCTTTCGCAGAGATCTACATTTGATTCACGTTTCGAATGTGAAGTACTTTCTCTTCTCTCATTAATCTTCTACTTCTTATTAGTCACACTTTTACAACGATTGTAAAACTTAGTTACTAATACGGAATCAAGCATTCAAGTAGAAGAATCAACTGTTTTGAAGTATTCAAGAACATTTTACAACACCTTCGAAAGGTGTGTTCTTGACACTTGCAAGACATTTCTTGCAAATACCCCTTCCAATGTCCATCCTTTCATAAAGAAAGTTTGTTCCCTTGGAGTTAATTTAATCTTCTTCATTTGACTTCTCCTTTGACTACATTAGTCATGGTCCCTAAACTCCCACTATCTCTCTTGAAACTTATTTCAATTGTGTTGTACACATCAAACATTTTGGAGAGCATGTGGTTATTGTTCACTACATAGTTTACAATAAACTTAGTGAACCATTAGTGTAGGGAAACAAAGGTGAAGTCCTTGCCTAGTTTCCGTCTCGCTAAGTGGTTTATTACTTCAACACTCAATGATTCAAAATCATCATAAGTCCATATTAATGGACTATTTTTGTCAACCAACCATTATGTTCTAAACATAATTACAAATCTTTAAGAGTTGTACAAGGCAACTCTCATTTCTTCATACAACAATTTGTAAGTGAAGAATCATGGCACATAAAGTGTCCATGGCTTTGTGCTTTCTTCTCAAGTTCCTTGTTCATGTAACAAAGAAACAAGCACTAAGTGTTTGCATTGACTAAGAGTTGTTCAAAGCAACTCCTATTTCTTCATACAACAATTTGTAATTGAAGAATTATGACATTTAAAATTGTTGTCCTCTTTATGATAGAAACATATTCTTCTAATGATACATTATCAATAGGAAGATTGTGAGGATGAGACTACTTAGGTACATTTACAAGCCATTAAAGACAATCTATGGTTTTGTAGTACTAAGTCCGGAAACTAAAGCATTCGGCTTTTCTTTGTCAAGTTTTGGATAGCGTTTGCAAATATATTGGTAAACAAATACATAACGAATATAAATTGATTGATTTTAAGCCATTTGATTCGGGTCTTTAAATCAAATAGCACCACCCACTATTTTTGGCAAATTCCATATCCCTCAAAGGAATTCGAGAGTTTTGGATGAAACTCTTAGTAGGTTATGGGAGACTCACTACTACCAAGCCCACCTCACAATGATATGATATTGGCTAGCATTAATAATAATGAGAGAGTACGCTTACTCATTTGCAACTAATGCAAGTACCCATCTTATTTGGCCTCTAGAGAATGTTACCTCACAATGATATGATATTGGCTCCATTGCACTTAGTTAAGTCATTCCCACCATGCTTAGTTCGTGAAGGGGTTCAAGAATAGCCTCACAATGATATGATATTGGCCATCCTCGTTGCCTACACCAACCTCATCATATGTTTATGGATTCCTCCTGAGTATAAGCATGCACTTTGTACTCCCCCATGATAGGGTGAAGCCGGTGTACAAGTCATAAACGATTGGATCCCACCACGGTGGAAGGCCTACGAAAGAGTGTTCTAAGCACTCTCACGCTTATCAACTTAATAATGGTTTGGTTGAGGGTTTTAGGTCTCATCACATATAAACATACATTTTAATCTCTATTAAAACTATTTTGGTCCTATTACAACTATTGGTCCATATGATTGTTTTTAGTTGTATATAATACTCCCACTATGCTTATAAAACGTTTTTAAAGCAAGAGTATATGATACTACTAACATAACCTTTGCATTCATTTGATGGACTATATAGTTGCCTTAGGGCCTTAGGATGACTATGAACCTTTATTTAGATTCAACACGAGCCTTGTGTTGAATCTCGGTCTAGGGATGGTGATTGATTTTAGTTACGCGTTTAATCACATTAAGGCGTGTTGTCTTAGGGGTGTTGGACCCAACTACTTCATTTTCATGCATATCAAATAAAGCAAGAAAGAAGTACTTCAAAGTAAAGGTGAGCTTATGCTCATTAAAACATTTGCATATAACAAATTACTTTAAAGTAAAGAAGAGCTTAAGCCCTTTTACAACATTTGATCAAATCAAATTACAACCAAAATCTAATCTACACATTCCCATGGTTCAAACAAATTTGAAACGGCCTATCACATAGCTCAATTATATTAGGCTTAGGTTCATAATCACCCTTTAATTAATTAACACTTTAACTAATTAAATTGAATGCAACATTTTCATTTGGTTTTTGTATCCATAAAATTGATTTAAATGGAGCTAAACAAAATCAAAATCCAATTCTCATTTAAAGAGACAAAACAATTTTGTTCTCTACTTAATTTGGGCCAATATGCAATAACCACAACTTTTGGGCCATAAAGCAGTTAACCTCAACTTTTGGGCTATATTGCAAAACTTTTGGGGTCACTTTGTAAAGACACAAAAGTCCACTACTTCATGTAATTACATTAGAACCCAAAATTTAATCAATGCAAAAACTTCATTAAAGGAGCAAAACAATTTGTCCTTTAGCGTTTTTGGACTTAAACGTAAAAACGTAAACTTTTGGGCCAAAGTGCAAATACACAAAAGTATCAAAACTTTATGTAATTGCATAAAAGACCCAAAAGTACTCCCATTGAGGGAGGGCCGGTTTTTAGAGAGGGAAAGGGAGTGGAGATAAGTCCACAAAAATTTGGAAATTTTTTCAACAATTTCATAAAGCCTTGCAAGTGGAATTTGGTTGTTGTGAATCATAAAACCATGCATGTGGTGTGTAAGGTGTGTAAGGTGTGAAAGATCACAATTTCTATCACCTTTCAAAAAAAAATTTTGGTGATAGAAAATTCACATCAACCAACACAAAACAAAGAGTTTATGAAATTAACCAAAACTTTGAATCAAAACACAAACCTTTTTGTTCTTGGCAAAAATATCAAGAACAATGAAGAACACTCATGAAAAAACTCAAAATTTTCCATGAACATTTTTCACCCAAAAACATTCCAAAACCATTCAAACTTTTGGGAAATAACATCTAACCAAACTAGGGTACATAGGGGTTCCAAAAGTCACTTGAAAACACTTTTAACAAGTCAAACAAGAACCCAAAAATCCACCCTTTGGATTTGGCCGAAAATCCCCAAAGTCATGGCACCAAATTTTAGCTCCAATATTCATGCTCATATGAACTACATCTACAACATTTGAGATGGCAAATTTTCTAACAAAATTTACATTCAAAGAAACAAGAATAAAGCTTGTAACATATTACAACTTTTAAATCACAAACTATGAACTACAAAACCCAAAAGGATTCACCAACTACTAGACCTAGGCTCTGATACCACTTGAAGGAATATTTTGTGAAAACATGTTCATTTAAGCAACATCAATAAGCATGCAATTAACAATTAAAGGCGGAATCATGCTAGCATGCACTTAAAAACAAAATATTAACCATGAAATTCAAAGCCTAGTAGATTGGTGAACCAAGACTCAACTCAAATCAAAGTGAGTTGAGAAATATATACCTTTGTAGATTCCTCTTTGCATAAGCAAAGGCTAATCACCCAAAGAGAGGGCCTTCATTCCTTGCATCTAAAATATATGGATTTGGATGGATGAATAGGTTTCTCCAAGTTCCCAAAATTGAGAACCTCTAAGTCTCTTCACCAAGGAGAGATTGGAGAAGAAATGAGTGACCTTGGAGTAGTGGGATTGCAAGATGCACCCCCCAAGGTGGCCGGCCTCTTTAGAGAGACAAGTTCTCACCAATTTTCTCCAAAACAAACCCTTAATGAATTTTTGGCTATAAAGTCATATTTATACCTTTATTCATTTGAGTGGCAAACTTGTAAATAAGTCCAAGTTCACTACCCTAAACATCATGGCCGGCCATTGGGATATTATTGGGCTATTATGCCCTTGTGAATCTTTATTCATTATGTTGTCATACAACCTAAGTCAATGGGCTTGACGTTCGAAGCCCATTGGGCCTAAACGTCCAAAACTATCCCGAGGTCTTTTAACGAACTTATTCGTTTGATTAATTAACATATTAATTAATCATTGCCATAAATAAATGATTAAACCATTTAATCATTCTTACTCATCTCCGTTTAATCTCCAATCTCCACCTCTTATGGTGTGCGATCCATTAGGTTCCTTTTAGCGAGGCAGTGGGCGATTAAAACCATTTGAAATTGATTGTGAATTGAAACTTACTTTCAATTCTCCCTTTAGTGATTATACACGTTTAGGGCTTCCACAAACCATGAGTGACACCTTGCAGCATATCATGGTTACCCAAGCTAATCAGAAGAGGTAGAGAAAACCTATTCAGTTTGGGATTACAAATGCAGTACGGTCTTTCTCTAATACAATACTCTTGACCACATTGTTTGGTTTGATAGTTTATTTATTCATGTCTACTATCCAATGTGATTCGTGTGCTTATATGATTTCCTTGAATGTGATTCGGAACGCATTCCCAAATCTCATTCATACTCTGGCCAGAGATTCTAAATCATATAATAGAGTATTCTCCCTCAAACAGTTTGAAGGTTAGAGATCCCTTGTTGCGCATTCACTTGCCTCCATGACTAAGTGGCTTAACCCCAACGATGCCGTGGACACCCCGATGGGGTGACTTTGACATAATCAAAGATCAAGGACTTAACCACAAGACAACTGTGATGCCTCAGGTCAAAAGACTAATTTGCATTATCCCAAACATGAGTTCTCATGTGACATGAGTATGAGAACTCTTCGTTGATCACGTTCAGTGAACTCATTCTCTACTGAGCACCTACGTACTTGTCTTGATGTCACACACACCAATGACTCGAGACTAGTCACTCTCCCTGAGAGAAGACATAGCACGTACCGATCTTGACGGACTGTCAATGCCCAATTGACAATCCTATGATCAGGAACATTTAGGATGTGTCTACGAAAGAATGGTCTCATGAATCTAACTTCATTAGATTACATTCTTCCAATCACATATTCCTTGGACTTTATCGTTTAAGCATATAACATTTATATGAGACGGCTCAAACAATAATCTTTGCCCTTTATAGTTAAACTAGATTAGTTTAACATGTAAAATGTCCGTAAAGTATCATCATATGATTGTCTTTATGGCACATTTCCAACAATAGATTGTTACGGGAAATCAATTTCTTTTCTTTGTCCTGGACTACCAGAGGTTACTTTTGTGGGTGAAAGAAGTGGGGTGAAACATGGTGTTATTTCTGCCACGAGAGCAAATAAGTTGTTATCGAAAGGTTGTCAAGGATACTTAGCACATGTGGTGTTAAATGATGTTGTTCCTAGTAGTGTGGAGGAAGTTGGAGTAGTCAGGCACTATCTTGATGTATTCCCAGATGATTTTCCTGGATTGCCGCCAGACAGAGATGTGGAGTTTTCGATTGATTTGCTTCCAGGTACGGATCCTATATCTTTGACTCCATATAGAATGGCTCTAGCTGAATTGAGATAATTAAAAATTAGTTACAGGAAAGTTACAGGAATTAACTGATAAAGGTTTCATTCAACCTAGTACTTCACCTTGGGGAGCTCCGGTGTTATTTGTAAGGAAGAAAGATGGAACTTTGACATTATGTATTGATTATAGGCAATTGAATCGGGTAACGATTAAAAACCGTTATCCATTGCCTCGTATCGATGATTTGTTTGATCAACTCAAGGGTGCATGTGTGTTCTTTAAGATTGATTTGAGATCTGGCTATTATCAGTTGAAGATTAAAGATGATGATGTACATAAAATGGCTTTCAGGACCCGTTATGGACATTATGAGTTTTGGGTGATGCCATTTGGATTGACTAATGCACCAGCAGCTTTCATGAGGCTAATGAATGAAGTATTCCAGCAATATCTTGATAGATTTGTCATTGTTTTTATTGATGATATTTTGGTATACTCTAAGTCGAAAGCAGATCATATTCGACATCTTAACTTGGTATTAAAGAAATTGAGGGAGCATCAGTTGTATGCCAAGTTTAGCAAATGCCAGTTTTGGTTGAATCAAGTGGCATTTTTGGGACATGTAGTATCGGCACAAGGAATTCAAGTAGATCCTCAAAAGATTGCAGCAGTGGATAATTGGGAACAGCCACGAACCGTCATTGAGGTGCGAAGTTTTCTTGGTCTAGCAGGTTATTATCGACGGTTTGTTTAAGATTTTTCTATGATTACTTTACCACTAACGAAGTTAACCAGGAAGGATGTTAAATTCGAGTGGGACGAGAATTGTGAGCAAAGTTTCCAACAGCTGAAATATTGCCTCACTCATGCTCCAGTATTGGTACTTCCTAATGATAACGGTAACTTTGAGATTTAGAGTGATGCTTCTTTGAATGGTTTGGGATGTGTTTTGATGCAGCATAATAGAGTGATCGCCTATGCTTCTCGACAGTTGAAGATTCATGAAAGGAATTATCCTACTCACGATCTTGAGTTGGTAGCCATTGTCTTTGCTTTAAAGATTTGGAGGCATTATCTCTATGGCGAGAAATGTAAGATCTTCATAGATCATAAAAGTCTTCAGTATCTTTTTACTCAGCATGATCTTAATCTTCGTCAGCGAAGGTTGATGGAGTTACTAAGTGATTATGACTGCACTGTTGAGTATCATCTGGGTCGTGCAAATGTGGTAGCTGATGCACTGAGTAGAAAACCTCAAGGTCGACTTAATGCTTTGTTTGCTTGTCGTGTTCCTCTTCTTGCAAATTTGAGTGCTACTGGAGTAAAGTTGGAGTTAGAAGAACGAAGAGAAGCTTTTCTTGCTAGTTTCCAAGTCAGGCCAGTTTTAGTCGATCGTGTACTTGAAGCTCAGATGGTAGATGAAAAGATCTAAGAAATGATCCAATTGAGAAATGGAGGGAAAAAGAAAGACCTTAGGATTCGAGAATCGAATGGCATGCTTATGCAGGAGAACATAATGTATGTGCCGAATAATGAGGAATTAAAGAAGGAAATTTTGGATGAAGCACATTGTTCAGCTTATGCAATGCATCCAGGAGAAACTAAGATGTACCATACCATTCGACCATTTTATTATTGGCCGGGTATGAAAAGGGAAATTGCAGATTATGTAAGTAGGTGTATTGTTTGTTAGCAGGTCCAAGCAGAAAGAAATAAGCCTTTTAGGCGGATGCAACCACTTCCCGTTCCTCAGTGGAAATGGGAAAATATAACTATGGATTTTGTGTATAAGCTTCCTCGTACACATAATGGATTTGATGGCATTTGGATGGTTATAGATCGGCTTACCAAGTCAGCACACTTCATTCCAGTAAGGGAAAAGTATCCTCTAAATAAATTGGCTAAGTTGTTCATCACAAAGATTGTGAAGTATCATGGAGTTCCAGTGAATATTATTTCTGATCGAGATCCAAGATTTACTTCTAAGTTTTGGATAGCTTTTTAGGAAGCTCTTGGTACGAAATTGCTTTACAGCACTGCTTATCACCCTCAAACGGATGGACAATCAGAGAGGACTATTCAGACGTTAGAGGATATGTGGAGATCTTCAGTGTTGCAGTTTGGTGATTCTTGGCATGATCGTTTAGACTTGATGGAATTTGCCTACAATAATAGTTTTCATTCAAGCATTGGTATGTCACCATTTAAGGCACTTTATGGTAGAGCTTGTTGTACGTCATTGTGTTGGTCAGAGGTTGGCAAAAGAGTACTAGAGGGTCCAGAGATTGTGGATGAAACTACTCAAAATGTTCAGGTGATTAAGTTTAACCTGAAGGCGGTCTAGGATCGAAAAAAGAGTTTAGCAGATAGACTTGCTACTGATCGAGTATATGATGTGGGTAATTTGGTATTCATGAAATTGTCACCTTGGAGAGGTGTAGTACGGTTTGGAAAGAAAGGCAAGCTAAGTCCTAGGTACATAGGACCTTATGAGATCACTGAAAGGATTGGTGAAGTTGCTTATAGATTGGAGTTGCCTCCGGAGTTATTTAAGGTACATAATGTGTTTCATGTCTCAATGCTTCGTCATTATGTAGCAGATCCGTCGCATGTGATTCCGGTTCAACCTTTGGAGATTAATTCGGAGTTGACGTATGATGAAGAACCAGTGACTATCTTGGATTGGAAAG
The DNA here is from genome assembly GCF_916048215.2 of Malus sylvestris. Classification (NCBI taxonomy): domain Eukaryota; kingdom Viridiplantae; phylum Streptophyta; class Magnoliopsida; order Rosales; family Rosaceae; genus Malus; species Malus sylvestris. The sequence goes on along the minus strand of NC_062265.1, from coordinate 15,180,743 downwards.
ACAAAGTTCTAAGGAATAAGACAGTGAGCTTGGTAAAAGTATTGTGGAGGAACCACTCAGTAGAAGAAGCTACTTGGGAGACGGAAGATCGAATGAAAGAGATGTATCCAAGGTTATTTTATGAATATTAGTGGATTGAGTGTTGTATGAATTTCGAGGACGAAATTCTATAAGGAGGGCGGAGATTGTCATAGCCTGTCCCGAAATTTATTTATTGTGGATGTGAAATGACGGAATTGCCCTTAAAAGGCTATTAAGGTACGTGTGACATGTTGTTTGAATATTGCATACTCTCCTAAATTCTTGAAAAATTTTAAGTGGATTAAAAGTTGTATACAATTTGTGTGGTTAGAGACTTAAAGGAATTTGTATTATGGTTTGTTTTGGGTGGACCACACACATACACGTGACAAGCACTCACCCCGTGCCCTCTCTCTCTTCCCTCTCAGTTCATTCTTTCTTTCTCCCTCTCGAACTTGTACGGACAAGACCCAAAAATACTCAAATCTTCACGGATCGATGCCAAAAGGTGAGTTCCTTCATCCTTGCAAGCTTGTGAGTTTATTGGTATCATTTTTGGAACTTAGAACCTTTGAAAACTCCTGAAATCCGAACCCCCAGTTTTAAGTACTGTTCATGTGGACGTGAAATGTGGATTTTCAGGGAATTCTAAGCTTACAGGGAGCTTAGTGAGGTCCCAAGGAAGCTCGGAGTACTTAGTTTGAAGGTTTTGGACGTCGGGATCGTAGGGTTCGAAGTTGGCCGGTTTTCTTGGATTTTCTCCGGTGAGATTTAGTGTGTTTTTTGAGCCTTAGAGTAGTGCATCGTGATTCTACATGTTTAGGGCTTCATTTTGGTATAAAATGCGTAGAAAATGGTTGAGAAATGATGGAGAACAAGGCGATTGAAAAATCTCCAGTTTTCCGGCGCCGGCGAAACCAGTCCGGCGATTGGAGGTAGGGGATGACGTGCGTGGGGGCGTGTAGAACCGTGCCTATCCTGGCGCGTGGGGGCACGTGGCAAGTCCAAAAATTATTCTAAAAATACCTCGACGTCCGTGACGTCAAGTAAGTCACTGTGGTATATTCATATACCCAATTTGAGCATCGTATGAGAAGTTATTACGTACTGTTGGTTGTATGCTTTAAATAATATTTTTATAGTTGTTTCGCATATAGGTGAGACCTATCCCGAGGACGAGCGCGTTCAAGGGCGTCACGGGGGTAACGACCTTTCGACTTACCAGTGAGTGAGTGGGCAGTATTTTCTGTATTTACCTATATACTATTGATTTTTCCCAGAAATTGAATTTAAATGAAAGTATGTTTTCAAATGCCATGCATGCATATTATGAAATATATGAATTAGTATTTGATGCATATATGTGAAATGGTGTTGTGGACGCACATGTGAGTTTTATGTCGTTCATATGGTGTATTGATGATGTGAATTGTGTTGAGAGCTCATAACCTGCACCCCTGGTATCAGTGCTTATATTATTCACCCCGCACCACACGCTCACCTTGGATCCAAGTAGGTGCCTGTCGTACAGACCATTAGAGGTAGTTCCGACATGTCGTACAGACCATTAGAGGTGGTTCCGACTTGTAGGTGACTTTAGATTGTTAAACAGTTGTTAATGAGAGAAGCACTAGAGCGTATTCTTACACCATTCTTGTCGTACAGAGTACTTCAGGTAGTTCCAATTTATATGCAGAGTAGTGCCGTACAGGTCACAGTGGTGACTCCGGTTGGGTTGGATATTGAGCTATAGAATTTACCGTACAGGACAGCTGCAGGGTCTCCGGTTGATTCCTTATTTCACTTGTTATAATGTTGCATCATTATTCTGTTATTGACGCTTATAGCATGACACACTTTCTGGTTTTTGAAAAAGATTGGTGATTTGAGTTATTTGAAGAATTATATGCATATTATGTTATTTTATGGGAAAGTATGCAGGTTTTACAGCGAGGGGTTAGAAATGTTATTAAATGAAGTGTTTTCGAAAAGCTTTGTTTTACTGACCCACTCAATTTTGTTTTGCGCCCCTCCAGGTTCTAGTTAGCGGTGTGGTGGCTCACGAGGATTTCCACGGTGTACTGACAGACTACATAAATGTAGGACTCACCGTCGAGTGTTGTAATTTAGTTATGGTCCTACTTGACTGCACCTAGTACTTATACTCTGAATATGTGTGTTTCACACTCTAACTCACTCTAGCATGTTAGTGGTTATTATTGCTAGTAGTTGGTTTTATTTCCTTCGTATTTCTCTTATCTTTTGCTTCCGCATCACACTTTTGGTTACGTCACGCTCACGTGACGGCCAGCACACCTTGATTCTAGGATTGGGGTGTGTCAAAAAGTGCCTAAAGACAAGAGTGCGCTATGAGTGGGAATGAACCCATTTCACACGCAACGTTAGAGCATAAGTATATTAGTGTGGGTAAGGATCATACCCTTATAGGTAGCCACCTATATTGAGATTCGCCAAGAATCCTCGTCGATACAAACTTATAGCAGCTAAAACCTGGAGGGGCGAAAAACAGAAGGGTGAGTGGGCTAAAACAAAACGTTTGAAAACACATTTCTCTTTTGTGAACATAATAACCCCTCACTGTAAAACCCGTATAATTTCCTAGAAAATAATAATACATACGTATATAGAAATCAGGCTTGAGAGCAAAGAAAACCAAAGTATGTACCATGTCAAGTATCTCAGTAATAAATATGTAAGCCAGGTGCTGTGAATCAATATAAAATGATATGTCGGCCGACACACCCCGACCCGGAATGTCCACTAAGACTCCGAATCGAGCTGTGTTGGCTGACACCTGGAAGGTGACGAAGCCATAAAGTATAGGGATGTGGAAAATGTGAATGAATTTAAACCTAAAAGTGCCTAAAGACAAGAGTGCGCTGTGAACGGGAATGAACCCATTTCACATGCGACGTCAGAGCATAAGTAAAGTACAGCAGTATGGGTAAGGATCATACCCTCAGAGGTAGCCACCTATACTGAGATTTGCCCAGAATCCTCATCGATACGAACATTCAGTAGCTAAAACATGGAGGGGCGAAAAATAGAAGGGTGAATGGGCAAAAACAAAACGTTTGAAAACACATTTCTCTTTTTTGAACATAATAACCTCTCGCTGTAAAACCCGTATAATTTTCCAGAAAATAATAATACATATGTATATAGAAATCAGGCTTGAGAGCAATGAAAACCAAAGTATGTGCCATGCCAAGTATCTCAGTAATAAATATGTAAGCCAGGTGTTGTGAATCAATATAAAATGATATGTTAGCCGGAGTCACCTAATGTGACCTGTACGGCTGAATCTATAGCTCATAAACCAATTCCAGCACACTAGTTGAAACCACCTATTGTGGTCTGTACGATAGGCTGAGTGTAAATAGATACGCTCTGAGTACTTGCATTACTACTTTAAACGTCTCTGCACACTTTACTGGGAAGTTCTGCTCACGTGAGTTCCCAGAAACAAAACCGTGAGGGTGTGGTCGGGGCCAAAAACGGATAATATCGTGCTACGGCAGATTCGAGCCCGGGTCGGGGTGTGACATACTACACAATATACAAAAGAATATAAAAAAACTAAAAAAAGAAAGAAAGAAAAGAAAGCCTTTTCACGTATGATAATTTTCACACAACAAGTTAGAAGTGCTTTTAGCACCTGGAGTGCTCCATCGAAAAATCATCACTTACTATGGCGTTTTAAGAAGAACTTCAAGTGCTTATTGAAAAAGAACTTGTATTTTTATTAAAAAGTCATTTTGGTTTCGGTCCCTAATCAATCTAATTGTTTGACTAAAACCTTGTTTGTTTAAATAATTTGATTGAGGTCCCTAGCATCATTTAAGAGATTTAACTCATGTATTTATGCATTTAATGTCCCACAAATGATGAAATTTAAAAAATATTAAAAAATATTTTTAAAATATAATAAATACTTAAAAATTAATTTTAGAGTAATATTTGTTCTTCACAAAAGTTATAGCAAAAAATAATGTACACACATAATTATTAACATATTTTGAAAAATAACTATTGATATATTTTAAAACATAAAATAAATAGATATAATTAACATGGGTACATTTAGCAAAATTAAAAATTGCTACAAATAAATTAAAAAATATGGGTACAAATAAAAATAAAAGTTTAAAAAATATGGGCACAAAAAATAATTAATATATGTGACACACCCCGACCTAAATCGAGGCATGCTAGCCGTCACATGAGGATGACGTAGCCATGTGCACAGTGCGGAAGCAATAATGATATAAGAAATGCGAGTAAATAAAAACCAACGGACTAAAATACTAGATGAGATAAGGTGAAAGTGTGATATTAAAAGTGACTACACATAATCAGAGAGTAGGTAGCCTAAGTGTAGTCCAACATGACGAATACTAATTATACAATACCAAAGATGGTCCTACAATAGTGATAATCTGTCAGACCTGCTGTGAATTCCTCGTAAGCCACCAACGAGCACTCCTAACTAGAACCTGGAGGGGCGTAAAACATAAAGTGTGAGTGGGTAAAAACAAAGCTTTTCAAAACCATTTCACTATCAAAGTAGTAACCCCCCGCCATAAAACCTATATAATTCCCAGAAAATAGCATATATGATTATATCTCAAAATCATATTCAAAATAACAAATCCACTGAATATACCATGTCCAATCTCAGGAAGAAATAAGCAAGCCAGGTGCAATAAATCAATAGGAAATATTATGCCAGCTGGAGTCACCTAAAGTGACCTGTACGGCTAGGTCCACAACTCATCAATCAAATTCTGCACACGAGTCGAAACCACCTAGTATGTATGACAGGCTAGGTGTAAATAAATACGCTTAAGTGCTACGGTCACGTGAAGGCTGTGCGAAGTATTCGCAAGTCACCTACGAGTTGGAACCACCTAATGTGGTCTATACGACAGGCTGGCACCTGCCTTGGATTCAAGGTGAGCATGTAGTGCGGGAGGTGAATGATCACGTGAAGGCTAGGCCCTGTCATCGGGCAGAGCACTAACACCGGGGTGTAGGATAATAAACTCAAAGTACATCTTAACACTAATATACTCATTACCATCACTACTATCAATATACTCACCTGAAGCTTACCTAAGCGTCTGAAGCATTGAGCAACAATATATATATATAACCATACTAATGCACAATTAAACATAGAGAGCATTTGACATGGCATTTCAAAGTATCAAACCATTTAATTAATTTTTCTGGGAAAAATACCAACTGTATATATATATATATATATATATATATACACTAAAAACCAGAAGCTCACTCACTGATATGTGGAAGGGTTGTAACCCCCGAGCCTTACTTGACTGTGCTCGTCCTCATGATAAGTCTCACCTATATGCGAAACAACTATTTAAACATTATTTTTAGGCCCATAAACAAAACTAGGTAATAACTTCTCATACATTGCTCAATTGGGGTATATGAATATACCAACATGTCCTACTCAACCTCAGGAACATCCCCATAATTTTAGAAAAAATTTTTGATGTCCCACGTGCCGGCCAAGGCACGACCAGATGCGCAGCCATGCGCAGGCACGTGCCTGGCACACCAAACGGATTCCTTAACAGCGTTAGGGAATATTCCGTTAAAAATTAGCATATACCGTTAAAGATACCTGATGCCGTTAGAATATTCTGTCTTCTTCTTCTTCCTTGGTTCGTTGGAGTCTGGTGCCAGTCACCGCTGTGATCGCTGGATTCTGGAAAAATTTCAAACCTTAATATCTTCTTCAATTCTCAAGCAAAATTCCTAAAATTTATACCAAAATGAAGCCCTCAACATGTAGAACATGATCTTACCTTTCAAAGGTCCTAAAAGCAACGGAAACTTATCGGAAAATTTTTGATAATCCAGCCACCTCTGCAACTTGCCAAACCCGAGCTTCCCGACGTCCAAAACACTCCAAAACTCTTCCCTAAGCGTCGTGAAGAAGTTCTAAAGCTCCCTAGCACCCTAAAACTCGGACGAAAAGTTCGCGATCAAGACAAGTGAACTGTACACCCATCGGAGCTCCCTGGTTCTTGAGTCTGCGAAGTCCCCACGTCCAACCAACGCTATAGATCAACTCCTAAGGTTGCAAGGAGCATGAAAACAGCTTCCAAAACCCTGATCCGAATGGAGAGTTAGGGTAGGAGTTGTCCGTACGATTGTACGGAAATGGAAAAAAAATCCGAAAAGGAAGGAGAGAGAGAGAGAGAGTCAACGGGTGTGGGTGTGGGTGTGGGTGGGTGTGTGTGTGTGTGTGGTCCATATTATGTCACCAAACAAAACTAACAAATGACTTAAATTCCAAATGCTTAGGAATAAAAAGGATTGGTCCAAATCCAAAGCTTAAACCACACAACACAACTCAACGATTAAAGGGCATAAAAGTCATTTCACACCATCACTAAAATATTTCGGGACGGGTTGTCACAATATGGGTACAAATTAAAGCTAAAAAAAGGGTATAAATTAAAAGAAGGGTTGCAAATTAAAAATGGGTACAAACTAAAATTAAAAATATATAATAAAAAATTTAGCCATAATTATAAATATATCAAATATAACGTTTTTAACACTCATTGAGTATATTTAGAAATAAAAAATATTTTATAATTAAAATAAATAATGACGTTTATTAAAATCTAAGGATCTTGATAAAAAATTGAAAAGAAATAAGGTTTTAATTAATGGAGTAGGAAATATAGGGATGGAACCAAAATTTTCTTTTATTAAAATATTAACGTACTTCCAATTGAAGCATTTCGAGTAAAATAGAATTAAGAGCTTAAGTATTTTTTAGAGAAGTACTTCTAATATTATTGTACTTAAGGTGTCACTTTTTTCATGTGTCATAAGAAAAAAATTTATGTACGAACATCACACAATTCAATATATAATGTAATCATAAACTCGAAAATTTTGTAGCAAATAATAAGAGAACACGTGTACAAAATAAATGTATTGTATTAATGAGTCTAGGGTTACAATCTCTTTATAAACTTGATCATCTAATTTGATCTCCGAAGATGAAAAAAAAAGTGTTGTAGAGTAGTGTTGTTGATCCGTGATCTTGGACGAACATAACAAAGAGGTTGTTATGTTGCCGTCTTAACTGCATAATATTGTCAGACTGTGTAATTGAATAACTAATAAGTTTGACATTCTATAGTTTAGTTAAAATTTGTAATCTGACAATATAAATATTTATCTCATGACAATATTGTAAAAATAAAACATAATATCATGTCCTTATGATTAATCGGTTAATCATATCTTTTATTACATACACACATGGTACAACGGTAATCACATGCGGTTTGATATGACTTTCATTTATATGATTGGGGTTTCCATATGATTATCATTCATTTGGGATTTATTAGGGTTCTAAATTATTGACTTTTATGGGACCACCCAATGGACTTAATATTCACAAATGAATGATAATCATATGGTTTAAAAATGTGACTTAATATTCACAAAAAAATATTCACAGCAAGTATGTGACATCCCTAGCATTACTCATTTAAAAATTTGGTTTAAAAATGAGTAATGCTAGGAGGTCAAATTTTTAAACCAAATGTACTGAACAAAATAGGGATAGAGGGAGGAGGTTTGGCGACAACAAGAGAGAAGAGAGAGATGTGTAATTGTGAGGTGTGTTATGTCACCCCATTGTGCCTTTATTTATAATAGTACGAAAGGTAAATTCCTTACCCCAATAGATTGGTAGAATGCCATAAGGCTATCCTAGATATGATAGGATTTACATGATCACATTCCTAATCTAATATGAGTGCAACACTCCCTTGGAGTGTGTAAATACTCGAACAAAACATCACATCAGGTCTTCAGCAGATGAAGTAGATCAGTTGATGAAGTCATCAACACAACAAGCGAATGCGAGCCTCAAATTAACGAAATTATGCAGTGGTAGTAAAACTCACAAAACCCCGCTATGGTAAAACCTAAAGTAGGTGCAAAAACCATAGGTTAAAGAGAAAAGTGAGAAGTATGCGTAATGTCAAAACAAACGTCATACGGGACGAAAGTAGTAAACCTTATAAGAGTATGATTAGCTCAGGATGGGTGCCTTATTAAAACTTCGTTAAAGTAGCAAAAACCTAGTGGGAAAAATGCTCCTAATCGTAGGGAAAAAGAATACATTAAGATCAAGTGAGTGTACTTTTAGATACTCAAGGAGTTTTACATAACTTTTGGAAACTCAGAGCATTTGACATAACTTCCAAATAAGAGAATTACAAGCTATTCAGGTCATAAAGTTTACACATACCGATTCTTTAGACGAGCTTTTGAAAAGTAGACTTGGGAAATGACTTTGTGAAGAGACCAGCCAGGTTTTCCTGGGAATGGATTCGCTTGACTTCAATGTTTTGATGATGTTGTTGCTGACGAGAATAAAAAAATTTCGGCGCAATGTGTTTGGTGTTGTCTCCCTTAATGTATCCTTTCTTCAGTTGATCAATACATGCAGCGTTTTCTTCAAAGATTGTTGTAAAAACGTCAACAACGATAAAATGACTGCTAGTACTTCAAATATGTTTCATGATGGCTCTTAGCCAAAAGCAGTCACGCGAGCCTTCATGCAAGGTGAGTATCCCAGCATGGTTCGAAGAATTCGCAACTAATGATTGCATAGTAGACCTACTATCCTGGGCCGTCGGCTACGCATGAGCCACAAGCTCTAACTTCAGATCTGTAACTTTTTGTGCCAACATGGCAACCTGTCTCGTTCTCTGTTTGGAAAAAGAGGCAGCATTGTCACAATGATGCGCATTCCTATCCCACAGACAACCTTACCTTGCCTATGCCCGAGGTTCTGATCCAGGATCTCAGTCAAGATTTGAAAATCCACATCCTTGGTTGGAGAGACGTCCTAGATCAGGGCCTTCAGGGAAGCTGTGATGCCAGCTCTTGGAGAAAATCCTTGCTCTTCTCCACCATACTACCTGTAATAATAGAAAAAAACATATTAATATTTTATTTATTAAATAATATTTAATTAGTGTTAAGACTATTTAAAAATGTAAGAATAATAACAATTACATAAACTACATGAAGTTGTTCAATGATCTCATTGCCGAGTCGAACATAAACTTCCTTAAACATGTCGATCTTTGGAAACTTAGAACCTTGCTGAAAAAAATATTAACAAATTTGTTATTAGTTGTAATAGAAATTAATATGTATTACAATTTAAAATTAATATACTTTTACCTTACGCCGACTTATAGGAGAAGCACCTTGAACCGGAGCGTTGGAGACGTTTCTTTTTCAACCTATTTATCGTGTTTGCCTTCACTCACTTTTGTTAATATTATTATACTTACCACATACATAGGCTCCTGAAAATGTGAACACAGCCACGCCCAATCCTCCGTGCGCTCATCTAACCCCCAAGGGTAGTTATCTGCATGAGTGGTCTCTAGATCTAAATATAACTCATAATGCTTGTGGAGGTCACTCTTCCACTAAGTGTATTGGCTTGAGAAGACCTCGTGTAGGTAGGTTGTTTGGTCGGCATCGAGGTTCTCATAAAGATGCTGCAAAACAAAAAAAAAATTAAAATAGTAAAATATTTTAATATTTGTATACTTTATTAAAAAAAAAAAGTAGTAATAGAAGTTGATAGTACTAACCGACAACTCATGCAACATGTCCTTCTTGTTCGCCTCCGGCATGGCTTTCGAAGACAACGAAGCCAACGTCGAAGGCCAACCTACTATGCTGCTCCTTCATAGCAGTTGCATGATGTTGAGGATCAAATGTAAATCTTGATCTAGCTGTTTGTGGCGCGTGTCACCTTTGCGGTCTTCAGCCGTCTGCATGGCCCCCTAATATGTTTCTAAACTACAAAACAACAAAATTTAAGGTCAAAACCAACTTAATAGTTTTTTAAAATTCGACAGAACCTCCTCTAAAAGTATAACATTTTCCAAAACTTGCAAACAGTAATACAACAATAAACACATCCAGCTAGAGCATTTTCAATAATTTAATTACAGATATGAAAATGAAACCAGCATTCAGACATTAAAGGCAATTATAATCATTAACAAATAATTTTAAACTGAAATCAATTACGATATCAACAAAATTATTTAATACATTTCTGGGATCATTCTCAGTCGACAGAGACAACTCCGGCTGGTTAGAAGTGCGGGGTGTCGGTGAGTCCAAGGTGCGTTGGTCAGTGGATGATTCACCGAAGAAGTCGATGGCACGGGCACCTTAGACATCGAGGATCAAAAGGAGGTACTAGAGCAATTGGCGTTGGGTCCGAAACTAGTGGAGCATGTTGATTAGTTGAAATGTGTATTTGGTCTAACTCTACTTACTGCTTTGCTTAACGGACCAAAAGCAAATTCATTTTACTTGATCTAAAATTTCATCTTCATACTATTCTTTTGGCCTTAAGTGAGCCTCTATTTTGTCGTAGAAGGCTTTATCGTTATGACATCACTTGTGGTCCTACGACGAACCTTGTTTCGTCGTGCAATTGATAGTTACGCGACAAAATTTGATGCGTCATGAAAACTTTGGTCGTGCAAATAGTTTTTTTTTTTTCCTACTAGTGTAATTATTTTTGTTATTTTGGTCCTTATTTAACATAATTTTTCACGGAAGAACCAAAATGATTGATGATGGACAAACTCAGGGACCACTTTTATCGATTTCAAATCTCAAAGACCAAAGTGAGGAGTTATGCCAATTTTAGAAATCATTTTGGCTAAAAAACCTTTAAACGGGTAAAAAAAATTCCCCAAATCAAATGACAGGTTGGCTTGAAAGTCTTTTTTAACTAAAGAGATTTCCCATAACTACATCGAAAGTTATTGTTGGATTAATCTACTGAATAAAATTAAGGGAGTTTTAACAAAACACTCCTGGTACTGTTCACTTTTAACGAAAAACCACATTTTTACCTTTAACTGGCACTGTTCACTATACCTTTAAAAAGGGCTTTTCGTTAAAAGAGAAGTTTTTATGGACTTTTCGTTAGTTTTCCTTAAAATGAATCCTACTTCGAGCTAGCTAAAAGCGTAAAAGGAGTTACATTATCAATAAGTCAGTAGTTTGCATTTCACATGTACCCAAAGGCCTCGTTTGGTAGCTCGAACTATACTGACTATTTCTGTCGGATAGGATAAATAGCCACCATATAGTACTGACTAAATTAGTTGGGCGTTTGGTGTAGTATCAGACTAATGACTATATTATTTATATTGTGTTTGATTTTATACAGGATAGGAGGAATCAAACTTAAAATAAAATTAAACTTAAATAAAAAATAAAAAAAAAACAAAAACCATCACTTTTGTTCCCAGATCTCTCCGCCACACCCCTCAAACTCCCTCCCTCTCCCTCCCTTCTTTTTCTTCCCCGACTGTAGAAGAATCCCAAATAAATTCAAACAGCCAGTTGCAGAAGAATCCCAAATTGAAATCATCTCTCTGTCACACCATGTTTCTTTGCAAGACCTAGTTGCAGGGGAGGACGGCGAGTAGGCGATGAGGAAGGCCACAAGGAGAGGACGACAAGGAAGGCGACAAAGACTAAGAGAGCAGAGATGGCGAGAGAAAGCGATGGCGACAGAAAATGACGGCGACAGAAAACGACGGTGAGAGAAAGGGATGGGGAAGACGGTGATGGTGAGAGAAGGTGACGGGGAGGACGACGACGCCGAGAGAAGGCGAAAGAGAGAGAGGGCCGACTAATAATCCAAGCCTTTTGGTTGGTTTTATTAATCCGACGTATACCGTGTTAAATAAACAGACCGGTTCAATTAATCTGGCGCTTATTTAGTACGAGTGAACGCCAAACACCTGCATCCGTATAACTAGTCCTATCTGATCCTTTATTCAATCTGCCAAACATGGCCAAAGTGTACCACGTACCGTAATCAATTGGAAACCCTAATCTGTCTTATTGTTGACCTTAATCACTCAAAAAAGAACGTACGATAGTTTCTTCCAACAACCGAACACTCGCCGCTAGACCCTAGCCTACCCCCAAATTTGACTTTAAATTTAGACTTTATTGCAAATATGTCCTAATTTCAAGGCTTTCGATATGAAGTTAGCAACGTTATGTTGACGGGATAAGAATTAAGATAAATATAAAAACTACGACGACATGCGATTGTGCCTAAGTAAGACCCTTGAATTAAAACGACTTTGATAAAATTATTGCCTTATTTTTTATTTTTTCTTATTGACTAGTTATAAGATATGTATAAAGGTGTACTAAAAAAAACAAAGATATGTATAAAGGTACTTACAATGAGCACACCGATTACAAAGTTACACTATCATAATTAGTTAGGCATCGAAATCAATCACAAACATCTATTAAGACAGATCCGAGGCATCCTCTAATCAAATAAAGACAACTACCACTAAATCAAACCCTAATTCGTGATCTACTTTAACATTTGAAAGATAACCAAAGTTTAACTTTGTGGTTTCCTAAACGATAATTAATGCACTATATTGTTTAATTATTCTTTTCCATGAGTGAGCCAAACCAAGAAGCAGCCCGACTACCATTTTCACGTCTTTCAAGTCCAGATCAGTTAGTGACATGGAAGTTGGAAGTTAAGGTCTTCAAGAAGGGGAGGCTTTTACCTTGAGGAAACAAGTAGTGGATGAGGGTGATGATGAATGAGAAATTGAGATAAACATACAAATTACAGAACGCGAAAAAAGTTTTAATTAGTTATTAGAAAGTGTCACTGCCTTGATGTTAGGGACTTAATCATATTTTAATTAGCTAAATTTTAAGCGTATTCCAATAAACAAAACAACCCCATTCCCATCTCCATTAATAAACAATTATATCTAAAAACCAAGTCCATGAAATGGGCACATAATTAAACCCTAACCCCCATGTGAAAGGCATCAATTGATGCCTCGAATCTGGCTTCTGTCATGACTTCTTTCTGCTTTGCTTTCTCTCTCACCACAGCAAGCTGCCCTATATTTCCGGTTCGAGGCTGCTGGCTGGTTGCGACTTGCGACCCATCTTCTCATATTCTCCAGGGAAGACCAACAGAGCTTTCACATGTGGATGTGGCCATGTGGGTTTCTTTATATCATAAAATTGGTTAAAAAGCATGGATAGCTGGTGAGTTGATCATGATCAACTAATTAATTATGCTCATTATTTTACTTGGAGATTACTTAATTAATTTAGCTTGAAAACGACAAATTAAGGTAGCCACGTGATTGATGAAAATTTGCTGTAAGGAATCTTTCTGGTCATGCATCGCGTCAACTGCTTAATTGGAATTATTAACATTAGTTAATTAACCATTAAGCCACCAATAGTTAGTTAGCATTGCGTCAACACCCTCCTAATTCAATTTACACCAACTAGTAATCCTTAAACTTCTAAACTTATTTACACTTGCAAATTAGTTCTATTTAGATATTGGTATAGCTACCTTGCATTGATAAATGCTACATCTAGTGATGAAATCCAAATCTAACCAATGAAATATCCATCAAGTTCTATATCCTCATTCCAAATCTACTTGGAATTCAGTCCTCATATCTTAATTAGTTATAAAGGTTGAACGTAATTTAATTAATTGGCGGCCATAGAAGTGGTTTTTTTATTTTTTATTTTTTATTTTTATTTATTTTTATTTTCCAATAAACCATTCAACTTTATTGATTAATCAGGACATACGTTCACGTTACCGTTAACACTTTTTTTTATTTCTTTCTTTCTTTTTTTAAAGAGGGGGACAACCGTTAGTTGGCAAGACATGGTTATCTACCTATTTTTAGGTCCGGAGAGGTTATTGGGAATTTTACCTTGCCCGTGGCCGTAGTCAAGCATACTCACTAGCTCAGAGTATTGAACTTGAGAACTCCCATACTTTTTTGTTTATTGGACATCCGTAGTCCGCGTCTTTACCACTTGACCACTATTATTGTATTTACTTGGCTTTCTCCCAGCGTTTATGAAATTTCCGTTTCTCAACCCAAAACAAAGATAGAATACTAACAAAAATATTATTCTTACAAACTATTTGTACCATCTCTTAAAGCCGCATGCGTTGGTAGGCCCTACCTCTATTAGAGAGATGGTACAAATAGACGATAAGTGTAGCATACTAAATACTCTAAGCTAAGCTAAATTAATATATTGACAAACTTCAAATTAATTCGCTGAGATAGTTTGAAATCAAACTCTAATGCATGCAGTTTGAAATCAAACTCTAATGCATGTGATGACCAAGTTTTGGTTGCATACATGGAATATAGATAAAACAATTTTGCAAGCTAGGAAAGTTTGTTGGCCAAAAGGCAATATACTTGATGTGCAATTAACATCAATATTAGTTATAATATACTCAACCTAGAATTCAGTTCCGAAGTAGCTGATGAAGCTAATGAAAGTGGCAATTGTTTTCTACAGGGAATTCTTGTAAAGTGATTTCGTATGTATTAGACAAATAATTGATCCAATGAGAATTGTTATATATACATAGTGCATGAGTCATTTTAATTAGTACGAGAAGTAACTTGGAAGTTGAACTTTATGATATTTTAATATATTGAACTAAACAAGTTTAAAAAACTCTACAACTAACGTATGCATGTTTCGTATTAACTTGATTTAATACGGGTAGAAATTTGTCTTCATCAGTCTACGAATTGATCAACTGAAAAATGAAAAGAAAACATATAAGATAACTTTGAGATAATGCTTACATGGTTTCTTAACTTTTAAATTTCCATAGTTTATAACATTTACAACCAACTAAAAGTGATTTCTTTTGATTATTTTTCAATATATTTTTGTCAGTTGACAATCCTAAAGATTTACATAGCACACATATCAAATCTGTGTATTATATTACCTATAGATATCTTTTCATAGTTTCTTTTGGTGTAATCTACGTTGGGATAGTACTGTTTTTGTGTATAGATCATTAAAATTCTGCTATGTTTGTGAAGTTGAGATTTTTATATGGAAGAAAATAACAAAGAAAATTGTACGGATTTCATTGGATAAATAACATTATCCACATGTTTCATGTTTATATAATATCAAAACCAATATATATGATTGTACCTGTTTCATTTCCTAATTAAGCAACAATTATTTACAGATTGATGTTTTGGAAAATATGGATAGTGTTATTAGCTCAATCATATCTAATTAAATAGACCCACTTGTATATGTGTAAAGAGATAATATAAATGTAAATAGCTTCTTCCAATTTAAAGTGCTTTTATTTAGAGTCATGTTAGATCAGATAGTGAAGCATACTTTAAATCTTCATATACTTTTAAAAAGCCGCACTCTACTTTTTCCCGTTCTTTGCATGATAATTCTACTTTTTATGGCCTCTGGGTCTTCAGCCGGTACTGGCGCCTGCAGCAGCGCCCCTGAACCTCTGGTTGTTGTTTTCTTAAATAGCAAAAATTATATCATCAGCGTAACACACATAGTTAATTCTCGTTTCTTTACTCATAAGGTCTTGCACCTTCACATCAATTTGGTGAAGAAAAAATGTTCATTATGACGGGATACAACGGCCTGCCCTTTTATACAGGAGCCAAAAATATTTGTAACTATTCAAATTGACAGTAATTCTAGTGAAGGATATTTCTTACAAATGACAAACAAGTGTGGCATGAATTTTACAATAAAATTTTCCAAATAAGGATGACATCTGAGATGAATGTCGCGCATGTCACCACCTCTTGTGTGCTTATCAATAAATATAATAGACATTGATCAGCATCGTTTGAAATGTATAGCTAGCTCAATCCAATTAGGAGCTTCAGTTGAATATTAAACTGCGCGACAAACATGAATAAATAAAATAAAAATATTAATAAATAAACAAGAATGCTGAAACGGCTACAAAAACCCCAAGAGACTACACCGTGACTAACTTATACTACAGAGCTATGAAGTGTTATATTTATAGAGAACAAACTAACCCTAATGGTAACAAGCTAAACCCAAACTAAATTTATAAGAAAACCCAAACAATATAATACCTCAAATACTAATATTTTCCAACTGTGGATCCTGTAAGCTTTATATATATATTCTCATCTCTACCTAGCATGAGGCATTTTGGGAGCTCACTGGCTTTGGGTTCCATCATAACTCCGAAGTTAAGCGAGTTCGCATGAGAGCAATCCCATGATGGGTTACCCACTGAGAAGTTCTCGTGTGAGTTCCCAGAAACAAAATCGTGAGGGCGTGGTCGGAGCCCAAAGCGGACAATATCGTGCTACGGTGGAGTCGAGCCCGGGATGTGATGGGAGCCTGGGCCGTGATGTGACAATTTGGTATCAGAGCCAATCCTTGACCTGATGTGTGCCGACGAGGACGTCGGGCCCCTAAGGGGGGTGGATTATAACATCCCACATCGCTCAGGGGGTGGATCCTATGAGCTTTATATGTACATTCCCATCTCTACCTAGCACGAGGCCTTTTGGGAGCTCACTAGCTTCGGGTTCCATCTTAACTCCGAAGTTAAGCGAGTTCACGCGAGAGCAATCCCATGATGGGTGACCCAATGGGAAGTTCTCGTGTAAGTTCCTAGAAACAAAACCGTGAGGGCGTGGTTGGGGCCCAAAACGGACAATATCATGCTATGATGGAGTCGAGCCCGGAATGTGACATCTTCAACTCAAATTACATCCGAATTAATTACACCGTAAGGCATATCTCGGTAGATGATGAGCTACTTGGTTGTCACTCCGATGAACAAAAGAAATAGTAATCTTAGGGAACTGAACTACTGCATAATCTCCTTGGCATCGTCGATGAGATCTCCAGACGAAGCCAAAGATTCCACTTCCGCGTAATTTAATTCAGCAACTGCATCTTGTACATTAGATTCATCATGATTTAATTATTTCATATGACATTGTAAGATTAAGTACTTGTGACAAAATACAATACTACATTGCCAGATTTTCCTTCTATATTTTTATTTCCTAAGAAAAATCTGGTGTTGGTGGTTTTTCTTGTGCATGAGAGTATCATATACTTCATATCGCTGATCCATAAACTGCTCTGCTTTCATGGCCTAGCCCGAATGTTTGTCCCTACCGAACCTGACTAAACCCAGAAGTTGACACATAATGAGAACAACGCAATTTCTAAGGTGCGCAACCGAGCTTTGTGGACTGCACGTGTGGACCAAATGTGGGCCGTTGGATGAAATATGAATGACTAAAAACTAATCCATCAAAATAAGCTTAGGGTGAAACTGGCACATAAATGACCCGTCATGTGTTAAAAATGGTATCTAGCATCAGTTCAGTATTTTTGGAATTTAAACACTTCCCTCCCCACCCACTCCCCTCACCCCGACATCAACAATTACCATCTTAAATTTACCTTCTCCTCCCAAAACTCTCAATCTCCTACAGCCCTCAAACATCTTTCGAAAAGTTGCTTATAGTTCGAAAAATTTGTTGTCGTTCAATACCCAGTCGTAGTTGTGTTGTGCTTGTTGTCACTAGCCTCACTGCACTTTGACACATAAGTTTAGAAATTCAGACGAGTTTGGTTCGAGGGCGAGCAGTTAGTTCCACAAAAAGTACGTGGTGCTTGCTTGATTTGAGTTGGGTCTAGAGTCGTTGCTTCCCTAATAGTTGACATCATACTTCATTCTCCAAAGCAAATTTGAAATTTGGTGAGTTTGGTGATAGGATTTTTACCACATGCAAAAGAAGGGATAAAAACACTTAAAAATACTTGCAAGAGAACAAGGTAGTTGTAGTATAAACGGCTCAAGCAATGTCGTCCTCCACAGGGATTGAATGAATAATCTGTATTTAAAACCAACTCTTAATTAATTATTTAAAACAAAGTTTGAAAAATGTTGATTTTGGAATTTTAAAAATAATACAAACAATTTAAAAAATTTGAAAAATAGTTAAAAGAAAATGGTTTTGAAAATCAATTTAAAAAGACACTACGGTTTCCGCCGTCGTCATGAACAATCTTATAAAATTTTACCAATCACTTGTGAATTTCCATATACATTCTTTGAATGTTGGGTTTTCCTAATGCATATCCTCCTTGTGATGTTCAAGTGAAAACGTATATCTAACATGCAACCCGTCTATAATATTCAGATCAAATATACATGCAAGCCTAATTAAGTTTTGTGAAAACCCTTTGAAAAACCATGAAACCCTTAAGAGCATGATGTTTTCCTTAAGTGAACTTACAATTACTAATCACAAGAGGCTATCCTCAATTTCAGGGTGATGTTCCAACAAAAAGTTCATCAAATTACTTGTCTAAATACCCAAATGGGCGTGAATCATTAAGACAATTAGATAGTTTCAAATACGGTAATCAATAATTCAAAGCAAGCATGCATCCATCTATTGGACTAGTTATGCATAATCATAAAGAAAAATATTATTAAGTACATGGACATAAAACACCTTGTAAATAAACTTGAATTGTCAAAAGCTCTTTAAGCCAAATACTTCAAAGTAGTGCATATAGAACCCTAATGCTAAATAGCCTTATTTATACTACTACAAAATAAAATCCTTCCTAGAAAAGGTCTTCTAGAAACCAAGAAACATAATAAAATAAGATAGCTAGGAAATACATTCCTATTCTAACTTTGGGAAATCTGGGTGCACAAAGAATCCCACATTTTTGGACCACAGGGCTCCAAATTAAAACTTAGGTCGCCCTCTCCAAGTTCGTAGAAGAGCCTAATAGCAAAAACACCATCTTGGATGCCCAAAAGCCCAAATAATTTCAAAGGGTCAATTTGACAATGCTACGCGCTGCTCCTTTATTACTTCGACATAAATTCTCCGCTTAGTAGAAAAATCTGAAACATTGACATGAACAAGTTGAAGGACTCATGAACATCCTTCAATTGGTGTTTGATCACTTTTTGCTCAAGAGGAAGTCGCATGTCCTACATTGAAAATACATAACAAAACATTAAAAGCTCACCAAAACATACCAAGAATAGGGGAAAATATATAGTATAAAATCAACTCATCATTAGGAAATATGGAACCCTAGAAATAAATTTGGTTATTTATGTTAATTTGATTAATTATGGCAGTTGGTTGATGAAATTAGTTGAAAATGGGTTTAGGGTTGATGAAATTAGTTGAAATTGGTGGATTTTTGTGGAAGTTTTGGAAAATTTTTGTGGGATGTAGGTTTATGAAATGTTGTTGACAAGTTGTCTATAACGGATAGGTCGTTTAGTTTTGTTTTGTCGAAATTATATTGTTGAGTTGGGAATGATTTTTTATTTTTTTTATGAAATCATTGTTAATCTTATGAATTAACTCCGCCTGTGTAAGTTTATCTTACATTGCCGATCCCAAGCCCGGATAAAGGAGGAGGGGAAGGGCGTCAGGTAGTCGATAGCCGGCACTCCTCGGTTACGTCGAATCCTTATGAAAATGAATCCAGAACGAAATCGCGCTAAAGTTAGGACGTCAATCGTAAGTGGTGCGCTGTGTGGCCCGAGCATAGTGATAAGTGAGCAAGGGTCGCTATATCTCCATCGGCACCAGGATGCAGTGTTAAATGAGCAAGGGGGCCATAGAAACTTCTTTTCGAACGACTCCACTCAAAGTTGTTTGGGAGCATATGCTCCTATCAACTTTACACAAGACACATAAAAGAAGTACTTTGATCCTATTAGATGGGGGAGGGTGAAGAAGTTAGGATAGAAGGGTAGAGTTCAAGAGAGTAGAATGCGTTTAGGAATGTGGAATATAGGAACCTTAACGGGAAAATCTATGGAAGTAGTGGAAGTTATGGTGAGGAGAAGGATAAATATTATGTGCCTACAAGAAACTAAGTGCGTTGGTCTTAAGGCAAAGGATCTAGAAAACTCAGGGTTTAAACTTTGGTATTCGGGCACAAATAGAACCAGAAACGGTGTTGACATCATCGTTGACAAGACCTTGACACAAGATGTTGTAGATGTCAAGAGGGTAGGAGATAGAATCATAGCAATCAAGATTGTAATAGGACAAGAACTCATCAATGTGATTAGTGCGTACGCACCTCAAGTAGGGTTGGATACGAGTTCGAAGGAGAAATTTTGGGAAGACCTAGGAGACTTGGTGCAAGGAATTGCTCAGACGGAGAAGTTATTTATAGGAGGAGATTTAAATGGACATGTGGGCAAGGAGACAGGCAACTATGGAGGTTTTCATGGTGGCCATGGTTTTGGGGAGAGAAACGAGGATGGGGAAGCTATCTTGGATTTTGCAATGGCATATGATCTCTTCTTAGCCAACACCTTCTTTATGAAGAGAGAAGAAAATGTGATCATCTACAAGAGTGGATCGTCAAAAACACAAATAGATTTTCTTCTAATGAAGAAAGGGGATCATATAACTTGTAAGGATTGCAAAGTTATACCGGGAGAGAGCTTGGCGAATCAACATCGCTTGTTGGTGATGGATGTACATATCAAAAGAGTGAGAAAAAAGAACAAGACTTGGAAGTGCCCAAGGACTAGATGGTGGAATCTAAAAGGAGAAAAACAAGCCATTTTCAAAGAGAAAGTAATCATCCAGTGTGTGTGGGATAGAGAGGGGGAAGCTAGCCAAAGGTGGGATTCCATGGCTAGTTGTATCCAAAAAGTAGGAAAAGAGGTATTAGGAGAGTCCAAGGGCTTTGCTCCACACCAAAAGGAATCTTGGTGGTGGAATGAGGAGGTACAAAGAAAGGTGAAGGCTAAGAAGGAATGTTGTAAAGCCTTATACAAGGATAGGATCGATGAAAATGGTGAAAGGTATAGAAGAGCGAAGCAAGAGGCGAAGAAAGCTGTGAGAGAAGCTAAGTTAGCGGCTTATGACGATATGTATGAGCGACTAGATACCAAAGAAGGAGAGTTGGATATCTATAAACTAGCTAGAGCAAGGGAAAAGAAGACAAGGGACCTAAACCAAGTGAGGTGCATCAAGGATGAGGATGGAAAGGTTCTTGCTACAGAGAACGCGGTCAAAGACAGATCGAGAGGTTATTTTCACAATCTTTTCAATGAAGGACATGAAAGGAGTACTTCTTTAGGGGAGTTGAGTAACTCAGAAGAGTGTAGAAACTACTCATTTTATCGTCGAATCAGGAAGGAAGAAGTGATTGTAGCTTTGAAGAAGATGAAGCATAGAAAAGCAGTGGGCCCAGACGATATACCAATCGAAGTGTGGAAAGTCTTGGGAGAGACAGGTATAGCATGGCTCACTGACATTTTCAATAGGATTTTGAAAACGAAGAAGATGCCAAATGAGTGGCAAAAGAGCACTTTGGTGCCTATCTACAAGAATAAGGGTGACGTACAAAATTGCATGAACTATCAAGGTATTAAGCTAATGAGTCATACAATGAAGCTCTGGGAGAGAGTCATTGAGCATAGATTGAGGCAAGAGACACGAGTTTCGGACAACCAATTCGGGTTCATGCCAGGGCGCTCAACCATGGAGGTAATCTATCTCTTACGAAGATTGATGGAAAGATAAAAAGATGGGAAAAAGGATTTACACATGGTCTTTATAGATTTGGAAAAAGCGTATGATAGGGTCCCAAGAGACATTCTTTGGAGGATTTTAGAGAAGAAAGGAGTACGAGTAGCATATATCTAAGCTATAAAGGATATGTATGAAGGAGCAAAGACTGCCATAAGAACTCATGAAGGACAAACCGAAAGCTTCCCCATAACTGTAGGATTACATCAAGGCTCATCCTTAAGTCCTTACCTTTTTGCGTTGGTAATGGATGTGTTAATAGGACATATTCAAGATGATATTCCTTGGTGTATGCTTTTCGCAGACGATATATTGTTGATAGATGAAACTCAGGAAGGGGTAAATGCGAAGCTTAATCTTTGGAGAGAAGTGTTGGAATCTAAAGGTCTTTGCCTAAGCCGATCAAAGACAGAATATATGGAGTGCAAGTTCAGTGCAAATGGAGGCCAAAATGAGTTAGGGGTGAGGATCGGAGATCAGGAAATACCAAAGAGCGACCGTTTTCGCTACCTAGGATCTATCTTACAAAGGAATTGAGAATTAGATGGAGATCTCAACCATAGAATACAAGCTGGATGGATGAAGTGGAAGAGTGCATCTGGCGTGTTGTGTGACCGCCGTATGCCACTGAAGCTCAAGGGAAAATTTTATAGGACGGCAATAAGGCCGGCGATGTTGTATGGCACAGAATGTTGGGCGGTGAAGCATCAACACGTACACAAAATGGGTGTAGGGGAGATGAGGATGCTTCGTTGGATGTGTGGGCACACGGGAAAGGATAAGATTAGGAATGAGGATATCTGAGGTAAAGTAGGAGTAGCTGAAATTGTAGGAAAGCTGAGAGAAAATCGGTTACGGTGGTTTGGACATGTACAAAGAAGGCCTACTGACACTCCGGTTAGAAGATGCGACTACGGGACAGAGGTTCAAGGCCGAAGGGGTAGAGGAAGACCTAGGAAAACTGTGGAAGAGACTCTAAGAAAAGACTTAGAGTACTTGGATCTAATGGAGGACATGACACAGGATCGAGCACAATGGCGTTCTAAGATTCATATAGCCGACCCCACTCAGTGACTTGAATTTTTCAAGTCTCAAACCGAGAAGTTTTCCTCACTCGGGAAATTAAGGGAACACTACCTCAACCTACATGTTCCATTCACAAAGCTTCAACATACAAGCTTCAACAAAAGAAAAATTCAAAGAACTTAGTGAAGAAGGCTTTGGTGTATTTAACACAATACGTTGAAATGAAGCAAATCTTATTTATTGATATCTCCGATAAGTTACAAATATGTACATATACATGAGTCAAAATAAACAAACAAGAGGGAGCCTTCACAAAGGTTGAAGGAATATTTTGTGAAAACATGTTCATTTAAGCAACATCAATAAGCATGCAATTAACAATTAAAGGCGGAATCATGCTAGCATGCACTTAAAAACAAAACATTACCCATGAAATTCAAAGCCTAGTAGATTGGTGAACCAAAACACAACTCAAAACAAAGTGAGTTGAAATTTATACCTTTGAAGATTCCTCTTTGCATAAGCAAAGGCTAATCACCCAAAGAGATGGCCTTCATTCCTTGCATCTTAAATCTAAGGATTTGGGTGGAAGAATAGGTTTCTCCAAGTTCCCAAAATTGAGAACCTCTAAGTCTCTTCACCAAGGAGAGATTGGAGAAGAAATGAGTGACCTTGGAGTAGTGGGATTGCAAGATGCACCCCCCAAGGGGCCGGCCTCTTTAGAGAGAAATGGAGAGACATGTTCTCTCCAATTTTCCCCAAAACAAACCCTTAATGAATTTTGGCTATAAAGTCATATTTATACCTTTATTCATTTGAGTGGCAAACTTGTAAATAAGTCCAAGTTCACTACCCTAAACATCATGGCCGGCCATTGGGATATTATTGGGCTATTATGCCCTTGTGAATCTTTATTCATTAAGTTGTCATACAACCTAAGTCAATGGGCTTGACGTTCGAAGCCCATTGGGCCTAAACGTCCAAAACTATCCCGAGGTCTTTTAACGAACTTATTCGTTTGATTAATTAACATATTAATTAATCCTTGCCATAAATAAATGATTAAACCATTTAATCATTCTTACTCATCTCCGTTTAATCTCCAATCTCCACCTCTTATGGTGTGCGATCCATTAGGTTCCTTTTAGCGAGGCAGTGGGCGATTAAAACCATTTCAAATCGATTGTGAATTGAAACTTACTTTCAATTCTCCCTTTAGTGATTATACACGTTTAGGGCTTCCACAAACCATGAGTGACACCTTGCAGCATATCATGGTTACCCAAGCTAATCAGAAGAGGTAGAGAAAACCTATTCAGTTTGGGATTACAAATGCAGTACGGTCTTTCTCTAATACAATACTCTTGACCACATTGTTTGGTTTGATAGTTTATTTATTCATGTCTACTATCCAATGTGATTTGTGTGCTTATATGATTTCCTTGAATGTGATTCGGAACGCATTCCCAAATCTCATTCATACTCTGGCCAGAGATTCTAAATCATATCATAGAGTATTCTCCCTCAAACAGTTTGAAGGTTAGAGATCCCTTGTTGCGCATTCACTTGCCTCCATGACTAAGTGGCTTAACCCCAACGATGCCGTGGACACCCCGATGGGGTGACTTTGACATAATCAAAGATCAAGGACTTAACCACAAGACAACTGTGATGCCTCAGGTCAAAGGACTAATTTGCATTATCCCAAACATGAGTTCTCATGTGACATGAGTATGAGAACTCTTCGTTGATCACGTTCAGTGAACTCATTCTCTACTGAGCACCTACGTACTTGTCTTGATGTCACACACACCAATGACTCGAGACTAGTCACTCTCCCTGAGAGAAGACATAGCACGTACCGATCTTGACGGACTGTCAATGCCCAATTGACAATCCTATGATCAGGAACATTTAGGATGTGTCTACGAAAGAATGGTCTCATGAATCTAACTTCATTAGATTGCATTCTCCCAATCACATATTCCTTGGACTTTATCGTTTAAGCATATAACATTTATATGAGACGGCTCAAACAATAATCTTTTGTTGGAAATGTGCCCTAAAACCAATCATGTGATGATACTTTACGGACATTTCACATGTTAAACTAATCTAGTTTAATATAAAGGGCAAAGATTATTGTTTGAGCCGTCTCATATAAATGTTATATGCTTAAACGATAAAGTCCAAGGAATATGTGATTGGGAGAATGCAATCTAATGAAGTTAGATTCATGAGACCATTCTTTCGTAGACACATCCTAAATGTTCCTGATCATAGGATTGCCAATTGGGCATTGACAGTCCGTCAAGATCGGTACGTGCTATGTCTTCTCTCAGGGAGAGTGACTAGTCTCGAGTCATTGGTGTGTGTGACATCAAGACAAGTACGTAGGTGCTCAGTAGAGAATGAGTTCACTGAACGCGATTAACGAAGAGTTCTCGTACTCATGTCACATGAGAACTCATGGTTGGGATAATGCAAAGTAGTCCTTTGACCTGAGGCATCACAGTTGTCTTGTGGTTAAGTCCTTAATCTTTGATTATGTCAAAGTCACCCTATCGGGGTGTCCACGGCATCATTGGGGTTAAGCCACTTAGTCATGGAGGCAAGTGAATGCGCAACAAGGGATCTCTAACCTTCAAACTGTTTGAGGGAGAATACTCTATGATATGATTTAGAATCTCTGGCCAGAGTATGAATGAGATTTAGAAAAGTCGTTCTAAATCACATTCAAGGTAATCATATAAGCACACGAATCACATTGGATAGTAGACATGAATAAATAAACTATCAAACCAAACAATGTGGTCAAGAGTATTAGATTAGAGAAAGACCGTATTGCATTTGTAATCCCAAACTGAATAGGTTTTCTCTACCTCTTCTGATTAGCTTGGGTAACCATGATATGCTGCAAGGTGTCACTCATGGTTTGTGGAAGCCCTAAACGTGTGTAATCACTAAAGGGAGAATTGAAAGTAAGTTTGAATTCACAATCGATTTGAAATGGTTTTAATCGCCCACTGCCTCACTAAAAGGAACCTAATGGATCGCACACCATAAGAGGTGGAGATTGGAGATTAAACGGAGATGAGTAAGAATGATTAAATGGTTTAATCATTTATTTATGGCAAGGATTAATTAATATGTTAATTAATCAAACGAATAAGTTCGTTAAAGACCTCGGGATAGGTTTTGGACCTTAAAGCCCAATGGGCTTCGAACGTCAAGCCCATTGACTTAAGTTGTATGACAACTTAATGAATAATGATTCACTAAGACCCAAAAGCCCAAACAACACCCCATGGCCGGCCATTTAGAGGAAGGGTAGTGAACTTGCTTTAATTACAAGTTTGCCACTCAAATGAATAAAGGTATAAATATGACTTTATAGCCTTTTATTCATTAGGGTTTCTTTTAGAGAAAATTGGTGAGAACTTGTCTCTCCATTTTCTCTCTAGGAGGCCGGCCCCCTTGGGGGGTGCATCTTGCAATCCCACTACTCCAAGGTCACTCATTTCTTCTCCAATCTCTCCTTGGTGAAGAGACTTAGAGGTTCCCTACTTTGGGAACTTGGAGAAACCTATTCTTCCATCCAAAAATATAGATTTAAGATGCAAGGAATGAAGGCCCTCTCTTTGGGTGATTAGCCTTTGCTTATGCAAAGAGGAATCTACAAAGGTATAAATCTCAACTCACTTTGTTTTGAGTTGATTAATGGTTCACCAATCTACTAGGCTTTGAATTTCTTGGTTAATGTTTTGTTTTTAAGTGCATGCTAGCATGATTCCGCGTTTAATTGTTAATTGCATGCTATATGATGTTGCTTAAATGAACATATTTTCACAAAATCATCCTTCAAGTGGTATCAGAGCCTAGGTCTAGTAGTTGGTGAATCCTTTTGGGTTTTGTAGTTCATAGTTTGTGATTTAAAAGTTGTAATATGTTACAAGCTTTATTCTTGTTTCTTTGAATGTAAATTTTGTTGGAAAATTTGCCATCTCAAATGTTGTAGATGTAGTTCATATGAGCATGAATATTGGAGCTAAAATTTGGTGCCATGACTTTGGGAATTTTCGGCCAAATACAAAGGGTGGATTTTTGGGTTCTTGTTTGACTTGTTAAAAGTGTTCAAGTGACTTTTGGAACCCCTATGTACCCTAGTTTGGTTAGATGTTATTTCCCTAAAGTTTGAATGGTTTTGGAATGTTTTTGGGTGGAAAAAGTTCATGGAAAAATTTTGGGTTTTTTCATGAATGTTCTTCATTGTTCTTGACATTTTTGCCAAGAACAAAAAGGTTTGTGTTTTGATTCAAAGTTTTGAATTATTTCATAAAGTTTATGTTTTATGCATTTTCAAATGTTTAAATGTTTTAGATATTTGTTTAAATGGCAATAGAAATAATGGTGGGTTTGAAAGGATTAAAACCCTTTCACACACACCACTTGTTCACTTGCATGCTTTATGTCAAACTACAAATCAACACACACATCACTCCATTTCTTCTTCCAAAACTGGCCCTCCCTCAAGTGGGAGTACTTTTGGGTCTTTTATGCAATTACATAAAGTTTTGATACTTTTGTG
This sequence comes from Malus sylvestris, assembly GCF_916048215.2. NCBI lineage: Eukaryota > Viridiplantae > Streptophyta > Magnoliopsida > Rosales > Rosaceae > Malus > Malus sylvestris. The sequence goes on along the minus strand of NC_062265.1, from coordinate 15,153,521 downwards.
TATTTGCACTTTGGCCCAAAAGTTTACGTTTTTACGTTTAGGTCCAAAAACGCTAAAGGACAAATTGTTTTGATCCTTTAATGAAGTTTTTGCATTGATTAAATTTTGGGTTCTATTGTAATTACATGAAGTAGTGGACTTTTGTGTCTTTACAAAGTGTCCCCAAAAGTTTTGCAACATAGCCCAAAAGTTGAGGTTAATTGCTTTATGGCCCAAAAGTTGTGGTTATTGCATATTGGCCCAAATTAAGTAGAGAACAAAAATTGTTTTGTCTCTTTAAATGAGAATTGGATTTTCATTTTGTTTAGCTCCATTTAAATCAATTTTATGGATACAAAAACCAAATGAAAATGTTGCATTCAATTTAATTAGTTAAAGTGTTAATTAATTAAAGGGTGATTATGAACCTAAGCCTAATATAATTGAGCTATGTGAAAGGCCGTTTCAAATTTGTTTGAACCATGGGAATGTGTAGATTAGATTTTGGTTGTAATTTGATTTGATCAAATGTTGTAAAAGGGCTTAAGCTCTTCTTTACTTTAAAGTAATTTGTTTTATGCAAATGTTGTAATGAGCATAAGCTCACCTTTACTTTGAAGTACTTCTTTCTTGCTTTATATGATATGCATGAAAATGAAGTAGTTGGGTCCAACGCCCCTAAGACAACACGCCTTAATGTGATTAAACGCGTAACTAAAATCAATCACCATCCCTAGACCAAGATTCAACACAAGGCTCGTGTTGAATCTAAAGAAAGGTTCATAGTCATCCTAAGGCCCTAAGGCAACTATATAGTCCATCAAATGAATGCAAAGGTTATGTTAGTAGTATCATATACTCTTGCTTTAAAAACCATTTTATAAGCATAGTGGGAGTATTATATACAACTAAAAACAATCATATGGACCAATAGTTGTAATAGGACCAAAATAGTTTTAATAGAGATTAAAATGTATGTTTATATGTGATGAGACCTAAAACCCTCAACCAAACCATTATTAAGTTGATAAGCGTGAGAGTGCTTAGAACACTCTTTCGTAGGCCTTCCACCGTGGTGGGATCCAATCGTTTATGACTTGTACACCGGCTTCACCCTATCATGGGGGAGTACAAAGTGCATGCTTATACTCAGGAGGAATCCATAAACATATGATGAGGTTGGTGTAGGCAACGAGGATGGCCAATATCATATCATTGTGAGGCTATTCTTGAACCCCTTCATGAACTAAGCATGGTGGGAATGACTTAACTAAGTGCAATGGAGCCAATATCATATCATTGTGAGGTAACATTCTCTAGAGGCCAAATAAGATGGGTACTTGCATTAGTTGCAAATGAGTAAGCGTACTCTCTCATTATTATTAATGCTAGCCAATATCATATCATTGTGAGGTGGGCTTGGTAATAGTGAGCCTCCCATAACCTACTAGGAGTTTCATCCAAAACTCTCGAATTCCTTTGAGGGATATGGAATTTGCCAAAAATAGTGGGTGGTGCTATTTGATTTAAAGACCCGAATCAAAAAGCTTAAAATCAATCAATTTATATTCATTATGTATTTGTTTACCAATATATTTGCAAACGCTATCCAACACTTGACAAATAAAACCGAATGTTTTAGTTTCCGGACTTGGTACCACAATCCCAAAGAATGTCTTAAAAGGATTGCATATGTATCTAAGTAGTCTCATCCTCACAATCTTCCTAATGATAATGTATCATTGGAAGAACATGTTAGAAAAGTCTATCATGAAGAGGACAACACAAACAACCAATGCTTATTCCTTCGTTATATGAACAAAGGAACTTACGAAGATTAGCATAAAGAAAAGGACACTTTTAGTGTTATTAGTTCTTCACTTACAAATCGTTGTATGAAGAAATAATGAGTTGTTTTGAACAACCCTTAGTCAATGCAAACACTTAGTGCTTGTTTCTTTGTTAAATGAACAAAGAACTTAAGAAGAAAGCACAAAGGCATGGACACTTAATGTGCCATGATTCTTCACTTACAAATTGTTGTATGAAGAAATGAGAGTTGCTTTGAACAACTCTTGAAAGTTTGTAATTATGTTTAGAACATAATGGTTGGTTGACAAAAATAGTCCATCAACATGGACTTATGATGATTTTGAATCATTGAGTGTTGAAGTATTAAAACACTTCTAGAGACGGGAACTAGGCAAGGACTTCACCTTTGTGTCCCTATCCTAATCGTTCACTAAGTTTATTGTAAACTATGTAGTGTACAATAACCACATGCTCTCCAAAATGTTTGATGTGTATAACACAATTGAAATAAATTTCAAGAGAGATAGTGGGAGTTTAGGGACCTTGACTATGGTAGTCAAAGGAGAAGTCAAATGAAGAAAGCGAAATAACTCCAAGGGAACAAACTTTCTTTATGAAAGGATGGACATTGGAAGGGGTATTTGCAAGAAATGTCTTGCAAGTGTCAAGAACACACCTTTCGAAGGCGTTGTAAATTGTTCTTGAATAGTTCAAAACAGTTGGTTCTTCTACTTGAATGTTTGATTCCGTATTAGTAACTAACTTTTACAATCGTTGTAAAAGTATGGCTAATAAGAAGTAGAAGATATATGAGAGAAGAGAAAGTACTTCACATTCGGAAAGCGAATAAAATATAGATTTCTGCGAAAGCAGATGATACTTACTTCCTCATATGAACTACCAAAGAAATTGGAAAAACCAAAGATTGTCTTTACATTCCAATTTTAAGGAATTTAATTCCGTCACTATAGTAGAGATGGATGAATGTTTTGTTTGACAAAACATTGTTCTTTATTAATCAATGATTGGATTATAGTAATCTAATTGATTGTCTCTATAGTAGAGATGATATGGTAGTGTTAACTGTTTAGAATACAACGATGCTTAAAACCCAAAAGGTTGCAAAGTAGTTACTAATCCCAACTAAAGTTGTGATACCTCTAAAACATAAATTACGAGTTGGTCATAGATGGACGCTTTGGATCATTAGATCCGGATCCAATACCTTCTTGTTAAAATTGTATAGAGGCGAAATGTTCGAATCTTTATTCTTTTGGAAAGAAGAAAGAATCACAAAGTTGTTGAGGTTAATTCACTTAGATGTTAGTGGCACTTGTCCACAAACATAATACTACTCATGTTGGATAACATTCACCGAAGATCACTCTCGGTTGGACTATAGTTTATTTTTGAATAAACACAAGTCCGAATACTTTGCAAAATGTTTCAAAGAATTCAAGAAATGTAAGTTGATGAGTAAGACGTCTAAAGTATTTACATCCTCAGATTTGATCCAAGGAATGGTAACACTTTAGAATAGTTTTCTTGAAAGATATCAAGGAAAGAAGCATCATAAGATAATGGATTTCTCCATTAGGAGAAGAACGAACTTGAATAAGATTTAGTTCGTTGGATATTATCAATTACCCATATATATAGGATATATACTTCTAAAAACAATATGATTGTCAATTAGAAGATCTTCCGAATTTTTCATGACTCCATAAGATGTAGTTGGAAAGAAAGACAAATCTTAAGCATGTTAAGATTTGGGGTTGTGTGTTAATACACAATATTTGTTTGATAACAATCTTGTAGGATATCCTTAAATTAACTTTTGGATATCGCTTCTATAAACCAACTAACAAATGTTGTTTTGTTGGGTAGTTCATTGTAATCCTACAATGTGATTTGCCTAAGAGCAAATGAACGAAGGATAGAACTCAAAGAATGGTTCTTTGAGAGACAAGAAAGTAATCAACAAATATAACAACCTAGTTCCTATACCACAAGCTCCAAGGTAGTCGAGAAGGATTTATAAACCGTCTCAGTTGAATGGTATGAACTTTATGACTATGTCATAGAGTTGCACCTCTTAATTCGAAAGAAATAAGAATGAAAATCCTTATGACTACATTGAGTGCATATACGATATATACTCATGGGAATGGTAAAGTACCATTTGACCCGAAATAATGAAACCTTCATAAGCTAATTGGTAGCTTAAGGTGACTACAATCAAATAGAATGGTTGACTTTGAAGGAACCATTTTTGACGTAGTCTTAGTTTCAATTAATTCGAAGATTGCTAGCTACAACTAAATGGTGATTCAATGTTTGGACATAATATGGGTTTCCGAAACCATTATTAAGATAGTCTTGATAATATATGTCTAAAACTATGAATCACAAGACATATAAGTTGTAGAGATCCATCCATCATGGATCTTAGCAAGCTAGTGGGAGCTATAAGCGTCTTATGAGAGAAAGGTCAAATCGTTTGATTTATCATAAAGATGTAAATGAATCTTTTGTTTACTAGTTTTACAAAAGATTAGTGGGAGTTAATCATATTCCTAAATTTGTATATATATATATATATATTTATGTGATATATATGAATATATGTATGATATATTAATTTTGGAAATGAAAAGAATATTTCTTCGTTAAAGTTATGACTTTAAACATTATATGAAGATAGAATGTATATGGGAGACATAGTCTATATACATGGGATGGAAATCTATATTGATAGATTTTAGGATATAATTTGATTATATAAATCCCTAATAATAGACAAAAGATGCTAGGAAGTTTCTCATATGATGATAAACTTTAATCAGAAGAACAACTCTAGTGAGACTAGGAGGTAGCTCTTCTCAAAGGGAACGTACCCTTTGACTCCCAAAGAAATAATGCGTAAATAGAATCCTTTATGCGTAAGCAGAAAGGTGATTTATGTATTTCATATTGTATGAAAAACATTGATATGGGTTGTACCTAGAAAGGTACAAGACGATATCAGTGTAAGCCCAGGATCAGAACCATGGCAACTGTCAAGTAAGTCCTTAAGTATTTAAGAAATACTAAAGGATAAATTCCTCAAAGATTGAGGAAGAATAAGAGTAACGTAATGGAATCGTAAATGTATTAAATTATGAATCTAATACATCATTGGATGTTTCTTCATTACTAATGAAGAGATAAACGGATATCTCTTTATTATGACTAAAGAGATATTTGGATGGAAACATTAAAGTAATGACTTTAGTGTGTTCCATTATGAATGCAAAATATATTGCCATATAGAAGTTTACAACAATGTTGTTTGGATGGGAAAGTTCATTTATGAACTCCCTATTCGGTTCCAACCAGAAAGTGTATGACACTAATGGGGCGATAGCTCAAGCCAGGGAATCAAGGTCTCATCAAGGTCCAAACTCAAATGAGAGACTGAACCACATGATTGAGAATCATGTATAATGGTGACGTCGTTATTCTCAAGGTTGCTTCTAGGGATAACATATAGATATCCATTGCCTAGGCCTACTATTCAGCCATTTATGAAATGACTACATAAGAGGTATCATCACTGATGACTAAGCTGATTGGCTCTAGTGCAAGTGGGAGATTGTTGGAAATGTGCCCTAAAACCAATCATGTGATGATACTTTACGGACATTGCAAGTGGGCAAAGATTATTGTTTGAGCCGTCTCATATAAATGTTATATGCTTAAACGATAAAGTCCAAGGAATATGTGATTGGGAGAATGCAATCTAATGAAGTTAGATTCATGAGACCATTCTTTCGTAGACACATCCTAAATGTTCCTGATCATAGGATTGCCAATTGGGCATTGACAGTCCGTCAAGATCGGTACGTGCTATGTCTTCTCTCAGGGAGAGTGACTAGTCTCGAGTCATTGGTGTGTGTGACATCAAGACAAGTACGTAGGTGCTCAGTAGAGAATGAGTTCACTGAACGCGATTAACGAAGAGTTCTCATACTCATGTCACATGAGAACTCATGGTTGGGATAATGCAAAGTAGTCCTTTGACCTGAGGCATCACAGTTGTCTTGTGGTTAAGTCCTTAATCTTTGATTATGTCAAAGTCACCCTATCGGGGTGTCCACGGCATCGTTGGGGTTAAGCCACTTAGTCATGGAGGCAAGTGAATGCGGAACAAGGGATCTCTAACCTTCAAACTGTTTGAGGGAGAATACTCTATGATATGATTTAGAATCTCTGGCCAGAGTATGAATGAGATTTAGAAAAGTCGTTCTAAATCACATTCAAGGTAATCATATAAGCACACGAATCACATTGGATAGTAGATTTGAATAAATAAACTATCAAACCAAACAATGTGGTTAAGAGTATTAGATTAGAGAAAGACCGTATTGCATTTGTGACCTCGGGATAGGTTTTGGACCTTAAGGCCCAATGGGCTTCGAACGTCAAGCCCATTGACTTAAGTTGTATGACAACTTAATGAATAATGATTCACTAAGACCCAAAAGCACAAACAACACCCCATGGCCGGCCATTTAGAGGAAGGGTAGTGAACTTGCTTTAATTACAAGTTTGCCACTCAAATGAATAAAGGTATAAATATGACTTTATAGCCTTTTATTCATTAGGGTTTCTTTTAGAGAAAATTGGTGAGAACTTGTCTCTCCATTTTCTCTCTAGGAGGCCGGCCCCCTTGGGGGGTGCATCTTGCAATCCCACTACTCCAAGGTCACTCATTTCTTCTCCAATCTCTCCTTGGTGAAGAGACTTAGAGGTTCCCTACTTTGGGAACTTGGAGAAACCTATTCTTCCATCCAAAAATATAGATTTAAGATGCAAGGAATGAAGGCCCTCTCTTTGGGTGATTAGCCTTTGCTTATGCAAAGAGGAATCTACAAAGGTATAAATGTCAACTCACTTTGTTTTGAGTTGATTAATGGTTCACCAATCTACTAGGCTTTGAATTTCTTGGTTAATGTTTTGTTTTTAAGTGCATGCTAGCATGATTCCGCCTTTAATTGTTAATTGCATGCTATATGATGTTGCTTAAATGAACATGTTTTCACAAAATTATCCTTCATCTTTGCCCTTTATAGTTAAACTAGATTAGTTTAACATGTAAAATGTCCGTAAAGTATCATCATATGATTGGCTTTAGGGCACATTTCCAACAAAGGTTGCTTAGGAGAAGTCTCAGCAGTCGGTAGAGCCTCAGAAAGAGAAGGCACCGGAGGGGGAGCATTTAGAGCCTCAGTACTGGGCAGAACCCTAGAAGGAGGAGGCATCGGAGGTTGATCATTTGGAGCTTCATTACGCGGTACAGCCCTAGAAGACGAAGGCAATAAATGCCCTTGGAACAAACCCACAAACCTCTGATGATCAAGTAAAATCTGACCATCAGATTCCTTAATCTGATTAAGCTTCCTCTTCATGTTTGTAGCATAGTCATGTGCGAGCCAGTGCAACTGTTTATTTTCATTCTTGAGCCCTCTAATCTTCTATTTGAGACTCATCACTTCAGCAGCCAATGATTCAACTTGGCGGGTTCGAGCAAATAGGCGTTGGGCCATATTAGACACAGAACCGGCACACTGAACACTGAGAGCCAGAGAATCCTTAACAGCCAACTCATCAGACCTTTTGGAAAGTAGTCTGTTACCTTTGGGAGTGAGAAGGTTCCTGGCCACCACCGCAGCGGTCATATCATTCTTCATCATGGAATCCCCAACGGTCAGATGACCAGTAGGGGATAAGAAGGATGGGTGCCATATGTTGTCTGGAGAAGGCGTGGCTGCCTCTTCAACAAGGTTCAAGTCAAAATGACGGTCGGAGGGGCCAGACATTTTCAAAGGTGTTGAAGAGAGAAGAGGTTGGACAAATCAAGATCTTAGAAGTGCAAGAAGAGAGCTTCTACTGGTGTGCTTTGGAACTTAATGCCAGCCCCTATAAAAATCTGCACTCGACGAAGCTTCAGAAATCGAAGAGGTGCCTGTTCAGAAATCGAAGAGGCATTTACTTTCTCAAAAGCTGGGCTGCTCAGAGACCACGAAGGCCGATCTCAGAAATCGAAGAGGCGTTTGCTTTCTTAAAAGCTGGGTTGCTCAAAGAGAACGAAGGCCGATCTCAGAAATTGAATAGGCGCTTGCTTTCTCAAAAGCTGGGCTGCTCAGAGACCACGAGGGCCGATCTCAGAAATCGAAGAGGCACCTACCTTTTCAGCCTTGTTAGCACCTGTCACATGCACACTCAGCTTTGCGGAAATTACAGGCATTCTGTCGAAGATTTCTGGTGAAGTAGAAAGCACGTGAATCTTACGGTTCAATCATCCACTTTCCACACGCAACATCAGCTCAAGGGTACCACAGATAACTTTGCCAAAGATCTTTGACAAAGTTTAGACACATGAAGCTTGCAGCTCCCACTACATCGCTATGACCAAGAAGGGTAAAAGAATAGCAAAGAAACAACACTAACAAAGTTTAGACACATAAATTTTGAAGGTCTAGCTACCATATTATTACCCACAAGGGTAAAGGAACAGCACCACTGCTGGATAATTGGAAAGTCCCTGTGTGTCAACCTCTGTGCTCCGTGGCAAGGTAGACTAGCAAACATGCCCAACCTTTACTCACATTCGAGAAAACACTCCCAACAAGATTGCTTGCTCCAAAATCGAAGAGGCACCGCCCTCCGAATCTCGAGAGCTAGACTCCCAACATGATTACTTTCTCAAAATTCGAAGAGGCACCGCCCTTCGAATCTCGAGAGCTAGACTCCCAGCAGGATTGCTTTCTTAAAAATCGAAGAGGCACCGTTCTCTGAATCTCGAGAGCTAGATCCCCGACAGGATTGCTTGTTTGAAAACCGAAGAGGCACTGCTTTCTCAACTTCGAGAGCCAGATCTCCTTGGATAAAGCTTGTCTGTAATCTTCACACGCAACATCAGCTTTCCTGATACCACGGACAACTTTTTCAAAGTGCTCTGACAGAGTTAAAACACAAGAAGCTGGCAGCTCCCATTATCGTGCTATGACCAAGCAGGGTAAATGAATAGCATTACTACTTGTTGTTAGGGAGACTCTTATATATGTCGACCTCCATCCTCAACAGACAGGCAGACCTGCAAAAATGCTCAACCCTTCGTCATATTTGAGAGGGCACTCCCAACGAAGCCTCTCGAAATACTCAGCTTTCTTTCCCCCCGATAATACCTCTGCAAACAAGCTACACCAGAGCAAGAATATCTCATATTATCAGGGTTAAAAGCAAGAGTATCCCATATCATGCTTTTTCCCTGTCTTTTCCTTTGGCCTTGTTCTTACCTGCAAGACAAAGAGAAAGAGAGCAATCAGTCAGCACTTGGAATCAAGCTTCCAGTCAGGAACTGACTGCCTGGAACCCCTTACCTGATTACTTACCTGGCATTGCTCTCGAGTACTCATCTTCAACATCTTATGCTTCCAGAGAAGATACCATATTTGCCTGAGGAACAGATAGGGCAAGTCAGAAGGATACAAGGAAGCATGTGATGACAAGCATAATAGAACACATGCCGATACATCCACTACTTTGTCAACAGCAAAAGTATCCTATATCAGTAAGGTCGAACGTACTTTAGATTTGATGGACCTGTTTTGACCTTCAAATTCTTGAGTCAGCCTTATACTCTAGAGGAAACCAGAAAACCCTCTAGCCCAGTTCAAGAATAAGCCTGTGGAAAGTTACTTCTTCAAAAGCAAAAGTATCTCATATCATCTCTTCTCCTTTTTCTTCTCTTTATCCTTCATGCTGCCTTCAAGATTGGGAGAATGAGAACAATCAGGCGGAACTCGAAATCAAACTTCTGATCTAGGACTGATTGCTTGGAGCTCTGATTGCTTACCTTGTCTGTTACCTCTTTCAGCAGATCCCCTAGCTCGACGACTTGGGGGACTCCTACTACATTGTTTGTATCGCGCTTGACCAAGCCTGAAACTACAAGTAAGCTTCAAGCGAAATTGATACATTACCTTGTGCATCTCCACCAGTTAAAGATACCACCCCTGGATGGAGGAAGAGTACTTCAAGAGAAGATGCCACATCTACCTATGAGACAGATAAGGCAAGTGAGGACGATATCATACTTCGGTACTTAGAAGCTTCGTGATTACGAGATCATTCTCCCACAATATTTCCTAATGTCATTTGTACTAAATCATTCACTTGTACTCACTAAAGGAGAGCTTGAACCTATGTACTTATGTAAACCCTTCACAATTAATGAGAACTCCTCTACTCCGTGGATGTAGCCAATCTAGGTGAACCACGTACATCTTGTGTTTGCTTTCCTGTCTCTATCCAGTTACATACTTATCCACACTAATGACAGGAGCAATCTAGCGAAGATCACAAACTTAATACTTTCTGTTGTACCAAAGTCCTCACTGATTTTATGCATTAACAATCCTTAAGTCCTTACCTTTTTGCGTTGGTAATGGATGAGTTAACAGGACATATTCAAGATGATATTCCTTAGTGTATGCTTTTCACAAACGATATAGTGTTGATAGATGAAACTCAGGAAGGGGTAAATGCGAAGCTTAACCTTTGGAGAGAAGTGTTGGAATCTAAAGGTCTTCGCCTAAGCCAATCAAAGAAGAATATATGGGGTGCAAGTTCAGTGAAAATGGAGGCCAAAATGAGTTAGGGGTGAGGATCGGAGATCAGGAAATACCAAAGAGATACCGTTTTCGCTACCTAGGATCTATCTTGCAAAATAACGGAGAATTAGATGAAGATCTCAACTATAGAATACAAGCTGGATGGATGAAGTGGAAGAGTGCATCCGGCGTGTTGTGTGACCGTTGTAGGCCATTGAAGCTCAAGGAAAATTTTATAGGACGGCAATATGGCCGGTGATGCTGTATGGCACAGAATGTTAGGCGGTGAAGCATCAACATGTACACAAAATGGGTGTAGCGGAGATGAGGTTGCTTCGTTGGATGTGTGGGCACACAAGAAAGGATAAGATTAGGAATGAGGATATCCGAGGTAAAGTAGGAGTAGCCAAAATTGAAGGAAAGATGAGAGAAAATCGGTTACGGTGGTTTGGACATGTGTAAAGAAGGCCTACTGACGCTCCGGTTCGAAGATGTGACTACGGGACATAGGTTCAGGGCCGAAGGGGTAAAGGAAGATCTAGGAAAACTTTGGAAGAGACCCTAAGAAAAGACTTAGAGTATTTGGATCTAATGGAGGACATGACACAAAACCGAGCACAATGGCGTTCTAGGATTCATATAGCCGACCCCACTTAGTGGGAAAAGGCTTTGTTGTTGTTGTTGTTGTATTGTTAATCTTATGAATTAAGTTGATAGTACTTAAGTCATAAAGGTTTATTCGCTGTAGATGTAGTGTTATGAAAACTTGTTGATGACAGGTTATGTATAAGAGATACGTCGTTCAATTTTATTTTGTTGAAGTTATATTATTGAGTTGGGAATGGTTTGTGGTGATGAAATCGTTGTTAATCTTATGAATTAAGTTAATATTACTTAAGTCGTGAATGTTTGTTCACTGTAGAAGTTGATATTACTTAAGTCATGAAGGTTGTGTTAATGTTATACATTGTTAAATTTGGTTGTTATCAAGGTATATATTGTTCAATTTGGTTGTGCTGAATGCTTGTATTGTTATGTGTATAAAACATGGCAACTCAGAGGGTTCATTTAGTAACAAAAGAGAAAAAATCGTATAAGGGAAAAGTGAACAACCTTTCTCAACCAAGTTACTTTCTAGGAGTCGTGCGTTAAAAGTTTAATGACACACAACTTGCTGGTTTTAGGGCATCATGCTTTGGATACTTAGGGTGTGTTTTTTGTACCAGACTATCTCAGACTGGACTGGCTTCAAGGACTAAGCTGGACAAGCTTAGAATAGATTAACCTGGACTAACTTAGTGAAGTGTTTGGTGTAGTTTCGGACTAAAGAGCAGGATAATAAAAATTATTGTTCTTTTTTTTTTTTTCTAGAAGTCTCTATGTCTCTCCCTTTTTCTCTAGTCAAACTATCTCTACTCATTTTTCTCCAACGATTTTTATGTTTTTTGGGTTTAGTTTGCAATCTACATCACTCCCATCGTTGATTCAAGCTCATCTCACATATTTTTTTTGGGTTTTATGGGTTTGATCTTTTGGGTTTTATGGGTTTTTTAGTTCAATTTTCTGGGTTTTCAGGTTGTGGGAAGTGAGGAAGGAGGAGAAGGGAGGGGAAAAGCGAAGTGGGGGTAGCAAAAGATCCATCTTTGCCGTCGTTTAGGTCGACCAGATGACGAAAGGCCCCAAATTGCTGATCGAAATGCCAAAATGGTGCTAGGTTTGCGGGACAATGGAGATTGACGACAACCATTTCTGGTTTGGTCACTAGAGAAGAGGGGTTGATGCTGCTCATGTTGGTTCGTGAGACCTTACTTGTAGACGAAGGAGGCAAGACTAGCAATCCCGTTGTTTTTTTGGGGGGGGGGGCGTCGCTAAGACCCTCTAGCGAAGTTCTTAATCCTGTTTAGTCGGGGTGAGTCTCATTAATGCTTGTCCTAACATGTAACAAAGATGGCACTGCCACTTAGTCCAGTTCAATCTAGTGAGTGTAAACAAATGCACCCTTAGAGAGTGTCGATAGACTAGCTTTTAGTGATCAATTGGTGGATGAATTGTCACTCTGTAGAGTGAGTAATCAAGGGTGAAAGATTTAGAGGGACTCATATATTTAATAGGCTACAAAGTGACCCTGCTCACGAAGATGGACTTTTGGCTCATTACAGGGCTTTGTTATGATAAACTCTATCATATAGAGATTGTGTCTTCCAACATTAGGCTTTTAACTAAGTATTTTCTTGAGAAATTTGGTTTTGTAGGAGAGAGTAGCAATGGTAAGGGTAGGAAAGGAAAATATAAAGCAAAGATCGATCGTCCCCAAGACAAGCTCCTAAATGACATGGATAGGTTCAATAGTTATTCCTCAAGTGTGATATCGTTTGAGCAACTACAAGACAACCTCTCTTTTGCTACTTCTAGAAGAGGGAGATGAAGAATGGATGATGATGAGGAAGGACATCAAGAGACAAAAAAGGAAGAAGGCAAGGGAAGTAAAAGGAGGCAGAGATCCAGATGGGGTTGCAAAGGGTTTAGTTATGCTTTTCAGATACTATTTGTTGCTTTGATTGAGCAGTAATAATGGTTAAATTATTGTGATTGAGTACTAATATAGTGTACGTATAAGTGTGGGTTTACAAAATAATTCCCCAACTAGAGAAGCCATTACGCTATTACAAGATGACTGATCTGGCAACCATCCCAAGAATTATGTAGTGGTTGACATTGAAGAAGCAATGTCACATCCCAGCCCGGGCCCTTACCACATCCCAGGCTCGACTCCACCGTAGCACGATATTGTTTGCTTTAGGCCCCGATCACACCCTCACGATTTTGTTTCTGGGAACTCACACGAGAACTTCCCAGTGGGTCACCCATCCTGGGATTGCTCTCGTGTGAACTCGCTTAACTTCGGAGTTTCTACGGAACCCGAACGCAGTGAGCTCCCAAAAGGCCTCGTGCTAAGTAAAGATGAGAATATACATATAAGGCTTACAAGATCCACTTTCCTGGATGATGTGGGATGTTACAAGCAGCCCATCTATGAGCAGTTGTAGATGTACATAAATAAGAGATAAGGGGTATGACTTCATTTGAAATTGTATGAACTTTATGAATGAACGTGAACATTTGTGAATGTTGGTGTATGTTTGTGAAAACTATATGTGTGAGAAATATAATTATGAAAAGTTGTGTTAAATGGTAGGTGGTGGGGATTCGAAAGATTGTGTCGACTGCATCAGAGAGGGACAAAGGCTACTGGACATGGAGCGATGATGCCAATGTAATGATGCCTGACACCTTCACTTTGATGTAAATGATGTCGATGAGTTGATAGTACAAATAAAAGAGTTGAAGGTGACTTTAGCGAATTTGGCGCATGAGAAGGATATTTCAGAGATAAAGATATTGAAGAAGGTGGAATCGTTGATCGAGGAGGTCAAGGAATTGAGGAGGGGAGTTAAGGTAAAACATGTGGAAGGGAAGAATGGGGAAGAAGAAAAATAAATGTGGAAAAGCAAGAGGAAGAGGATGAAAAAGAAGAAGAAGATGGAAAATAATAAAAAGATGAAATGGGGATGGGAAGAATGAGGAAGAAGAAGAAGAAGAAGAAGAAGAAGAAGATGCAAAACAAGAAACTGATGAAAAGGAAAATAGAAGAAAAAGAAGAAGAAAAAGAGGGTGGTCAAAATGAGGTTGATGAAAGCAAAAAGAGGGGAGGCTAAGGGATCAAGAAAGAAGGAGGTTATGAGAGGTGTGGACGAAGAATGTTTGAACGAGCTTCTACAAATTGTTAAGTGGGATAGTCCCGAAGCTGTATGCATGGAAATGGCTGGATTGATTGGAGAATGTGTACTAAAGCAGTATGAAGAAGCCCAAAGTTCTGACGATGAGATTGTTAATTGGTGAGTAAGTGAGAACGAAAAGGAAAGGCCAGTACATGAGTGGGACATCAAAGGCTTTGAGAATGAAACAAAGGGTGAAGAAGAAGATGAAAGTCGTTTGCCACGCAACCTTGATCTTTGACGTCACAAAGTGAAAAAAACTCCAAGACGGTGAGCCGAAGAAGAATGTTTTGCAAAGGGAAGTAGTACTTAAAGCAATGGACAGAAACTGTGTGGTTGAGGCGGTCAAGTATTTCTATCAATTCAAAAAGGTGAAAGAGAATCAGAACAAGTAAACGATAATTGATGTTTGGATTTTATACGTTGAAAATTATATTGATTAAATGATTAGAATGATGGGCCTTAATTTTTTTTGGGTACATTGTTTGTTCGGTTGCCCAGTTGAAGAATACAATGGTTAGACACATTGATTTTTTGAGGCGGCTCCTTGACAAGGAATGGTGGATGTCAACCAATGTAAGTCACTAATTCCTATTTGGTTGGAGTTATATAAATGTGTTGGGATTACATTGGGGTCATAGTTTTATTAAAATTTGAGTATTGCCACACTTTCATTTGTAGTTGCATCTCCTGAAGAAGCATGTCGAGAAGGGTTGGAGGATAGGAAAAGTGTTGAGCACCAACACAACCGACTAATTTTTGGTAAAGTATCCGACCAAATTTCTACTAATATTCTAAAGTTTTCAAATTGTGATGTTGGGTGTGTTTTCGAATGTTTTACGTGTTGTACATGTTTTTTGATTTATTTTCCAATTGTGGACAGTCGTAGTTTGAGCGCTCCTATAATGCGAGGACAGCTCAAAGAACAACTAGAGGCTACAAAGGCAAGCGTCTAAAAATTTCTTACCAGTGCTGTTAAAGACTGTGAAAAGGGAGGGGAGCCATTTTATACATCATGGTTGGTTGATGTGGAGAGGGTCTACATGCCCCTCAACCTTGACCACCAATCGTTGTTGTTGAGATGAATCTTGCAGCTGGGAGAATAATGGTGTACGACTCAATGATGTCTAAAACCCAACATGTTAAGTGACTGCTAAATTAGGTCACATCACTTACTGTTGCCTAATGTCCTCTGAAGCCCGTCCAAGGAGGTAAAAAAAAACATTTTTTTTAAAAGCATAGTAAACCCTACTTCTACTTTTCTATTCTTTTCTACTGTCATTAACAGTAGTTTTTAGAAAAATCACATTTGATGTTACAGATTTTTTAATAAGTTGTTTATTTTTTTTAAAAGCACCACAATCCCAACCTAGCCCTAAGTCTAAGGTCCATACAACAAGACAATGGGTGAGTTCGAGTTCAAATTTTATTAAATTGTTAGTGAGTTTACATTGAATTGTCTGTATATTGGTATTGAAACTTGTTGAATTATTGTATCGCATAGGGGGATTGCGACATTTTCACTTTAAAAGTGATTGAGTTCTTGTCTTGTGGCCTTTCTTTGGATAGAATTACGCCCACCAACATCCCTAATAACCCACTGAGGATGGCGATCGACATGTTGCACGGGCTTCACAATGTGTAGTATGTGGTGCATGATTGAAAATTTTAGTTTAGAAACTGTGTAGTGTAGAATAACCGCTGAAGAACAATGGTAGTCCATAAACAAGTATTATATACATATATGGTGTTGGAGAAAATTTTATTTTGTTGAGACAGTTTGTAGTTAGTTGGGATGAATTAAATTTGTTGGACAACTTGTTTTGTGGATGTTTGTAGCTGATTTCTCTATATTATTACATTTTTCATTTCCTTCCAGATTGTTACTTATTTTGGATGGCGTAAGTGACATCCCTTGCAATTTTATATATGGAAACAATGTTTGGGACAATATCTGAAGCCGTCCCTTATGTTTAATTATTGTGTGCCAATTGCTGAAACTAACCTTTATAGGTCATTAAGGTTTGTGATAGTATATGAAACCATTACTTGTGTGTTATGAAAGTTTGTGAACGTTAATGAAGCACAAACTTATGTCTTATGAAGTTTTGACAGTTCTAGCAACCAACCCCTGTATGTTATCAAAATATGTGAATGTTTATGAAACATGTACTTAACGATTACAAAAGAAAATATATTAAGGATTGGAAGTTTGACTGCTAAGTGTTACATTCCAAAAAGTAAAAGGAAATTTGACAAAAAAAACATTGTAACGTAAACACCCAACGAAACATTATGTCAATCTGAACAATCTAAACCCTAAAACATTAGTTAAAACATGATGTAACAACCTAAAAATTATTCGGAAGCAAAATCTGATGATAGGCCAAAATAAAGTCATGGTTAATCTTTACTCTATTAACCATGTTAAATCTCCTTTAAAAACAATTATTTTAAATTTTATTTTTGTTACTTTATGGCTGCATCTAACCTCCTCATTGGACTGCCTATGTACCCTTAAACTGGATCAAGTTATTCGTAGGTCGCCGTCAAAGTTAAACCATTTACTAAAAATATTCAAGTGGTGAATATGTTCAATTATTGAATCACATGAAATGAATATCAAATATGAATTTAGAATATCGAATTTAACGTAAAAAGGCACAGTCGGCCAACTAGCCATGCGCCTCCACACGCGTCGCCACAGGTGGCAGTTTTCAGCGGTGGTAGTTTTCAGCGAACGGAAACCCAATTTTCCGACTAACTCTAAAAATTACCAAATTTCACAGACTTGTAGAACAAGTCAAGGGGAAGAATTTTCATATGGGGACCAAAGTACAATTCGGCCGAAAAACACCTGAAATCTAGCATGGATCACCATAAACCTTATAAATGGGCTCATTTCGATTCGACAATTCCTGAGCTCCAACGCCCTAAATTTTGATTAGGTTTTCTCCTAGGTTCGAGATGAGTGGGTTAAGGGTCGTGGTCAATGACAGAAAGTATGGGAAAGGCAGAATTGCCGTTGTGATCTCGAGACACCAACAACACAAATTTGTCATGAAATATGACCAAATCAGCTCGAGTTTAGGTGGGAAATGAAAAGGAATACGACTTTGAGTTGTTTGGTGATGGTGGATCATTTTGATTCACTGGGCAAATGCTGTGAAAGGCGTCAGAATTTGTTGTTGTGGTTGGGTCGGCAACTGGGTCACGCGAGTCGTGTCTCTGACTCGATTCGCTGGGTATCTTCTCTCCCTCCCCTCCTTACTCCCATTTCCCCTCTTTTCTTCCCTTCTGATTGGTCCCCTACCCTCCTTTTCTTTTCTCACCCTAATCCCAGCCACACATGTGGCTTTTCTGCACCAAGTGACAGCTTTAGCAACCTTCCAGATTAATGGTCAAATGACCATTTTGCCCCTATCTTTGTTCATTTACATCTCATTCGTTATAACTTCGATTAGCAAATGGTTTTCACCTACGCGCTTGTGGGATCAAGCTCTATCGAAATATGCTAAGAAATACAACAAATCATAAAAGGAAATACGTTCATTTACAAATCATATGCTAAGAAATACGTTCTTGTATAATTATGTTTAGCCAACTTGGGGCATTTTCATCTTTTCCACTTGTTGAACAAATATACGCCATAAATATAAATGTATCATAACTCCAAATATGACTACCAAATATTGAATAATAAAATCCAAGAACAAAATTTCACATTTCCCCCCATTTAAATTTCATAATCGTCAATTAATTTGAATTTCGTAACTAAATCACATATTTAAAAAGGGTTGTGATTTTCACACACCCTTAACTACTTTTCCCACACCTCTTCCTATTTTTTAATAGTTAATTGGTATCCTATTATTTAATCTTCCATATATACCCTTCCTACTTTTTGATGGTAATTAATGAAAGATTAAATAGGGAGGGGTATATATGGAAGATTAAATAGTAGGATACCAATTAAGTACTAAAAAATAGGGGTGTGGGAAAAGTAGTTAAGAGTGTGTGAAAATCACAACCCATTTAAAAATAATCAGGGTATTACACATGAAAACCTAAAACTTAAAACTAAACAATATAAACTTTCATATGAAACCAAATGAATGCCTTCATCATTGATTTTCACCCACGACCTGCCTACAGCCTGCACCTTCACTTAATAGATATTTTCTTCTATTTTTAGATGAGCCCCACCCAACTCAATGACTGTCTTGTCGTCGTCATCCGGACCTACTCTTGACTTATCCCCAACCCTATCTTCCTTAATAATTCATGGTTGAGGGAAGCAAAAGTTAGATCATCCTCCCTATTTGGCAATGCAAACCCTAAACCCTTTACATCCTCATTCGACAGCACGTTTGGATCATCCCCGAACATCTTATTGATCATTGACCAACTTACATCCTTCTCTTTCTGATCACATCCACAATTCTCTACTGTTTGTCTCTCCTAATAGAAGCAAACCTCAAACAGCTTTTCATAATTGAGAAAAGTTGGCAACTTTTCCCGTTCACCACTAGAACTCGCTTAAGTGGCAGACAAACATCCACATCTATTAACACCCGAATAGCCATTGCATTAAGGGAATTAATAGATGCATCATCATCAAATCCAATCTTCACCCCAGCTTACTATTTCTGCGTCTTTTTCCCTCTTGAACGCGCGAACTCTCAGCCCCCTTTCTCTTTGAATGAAAGATGCCCGCTGAAAAAAATTCAAAAGTTTTTTCGTTCCACTGGGTCACACCAACCCTATTCTATCATGAGCTCAAGAAATCAGGATTGCCTGATTGTCATCCGTACACAAGGTATGTTTGTAAGGTTTGCACCTTAGAAACGCCCATGGCCACAAAGCAGGCCACAATGTGCCCAAATTTTCATTAATTTCTCCTTTGACTTTTTCACGGGAAATTGTTTAAGTTTAAAAAAATATTTTTAATATTAGGATTTAGGACTGAATAAATCAACATTTATAATTTTAAAGCTATCAATGAAGGGAAGTAATAGTAAGTATTACTGATCTTAATTGGAAAAAAAAATATTTTTATTGTCCTTTGGTTTAATAGGAGAATTGTTTTTATTGACATTTATTAGAACTATAATGACCTTTGATCATTAATATTAATTCTTTAATCTATTTATTTTAACCTTTCAAAGAGAGAGAAAGGCTGCGATCCATCATTAGTCCTAGACCTGTAAATGGGTCGGGTTTATCTGGTTTGAGTCGGGTTCAATCCAACCCGTTATGCTAACATGTCTCCTAAACTTGACCCGTTAAGCTAACGGGTCATCCAAACCCAACCCGTTAATCCAATAGGTCACCCATTTCACTCGTTAACACCTGTTAACAAATATTTTTTTTTGGTCGGTGCTGCCATTGACTGTTAGTGGCTTTGCTGACTAGCTGGGAGGTCGAGGTCGAGGAGGAAGCTGCACACGAACAAGTGTCATGTTACGCCCATGTGCTCCCACCATATCATCTCACATCTTTTTTCAGACAACCTTTACCTCATCTTTTACCCTGCTCGACGTGCAAACCAATGATAATGATCTTAGGTGCGGGTTCTCGCCACCTACGGCCACCTCTAGGAAGCGCTCTCACTCTTCTACTCCCTTCATCCCCCACCAACCCACTGCCCCCAAACCTACGCCACTCTCTTCCACACTTGTGGCCGCCACCGCCACCTTCAAGACGACCTCTCTTTGCACCATTACATGATCGCCCACAACCCCATCCACCTACCCAACCTTTATGTCACCAACCACCTCATCAATATGTATGCCCAGGAGAAAACTTGTCCCTTGGACCGCTCTCATTTCTAAGTACAGCCTATGCAGGCAACCCCAAAAGTGTTTGAGTAGTATTTAAGCAAGAATAAAGCATTAAATGAGAAACATGCACCCGAAGTGACCTAAAGTGAAATTACTCAACATCCTCCACTAACAAGTGCTAACGGGTTGACCCAAAGTGACCCGTTATTTAATGGGTTCACCCATTAGTGACCCGACCCGTTAAGCATCCACCCAATACTAATATTAACAGGTCGGGTCGGGACGGGTCCAAAATGTGAGGTCTAGTTAGTCCCATTCATATTGTCTACACTTAATCACTCATGCAATCAATATGGTGAGCTTTTTATGTAACATGCCTGAATGCAATTACAAGTGGAACCATTTGATATGAGTTGTAATTTGTTTTGTGAGGACTAATGTCAGACTTTTTGTTTTATTCAACACGCTCCCTCATATTGGGCCACTCTAGAGTGGGTCACATGTGGAGCTACATTGGTTTTGTTTGTAAGTGAACCCAATAATTTTGGTCCAGATAGGGATGGCAATGGGGTTGATTTGGTTCGGATGTGCCATCCCTATACCCGAACTCGTTTATTTTCCCTGAATGCTCACCCTATTAACTAAATGAAGAATATTAAAAAAAATGATATTAAATAAATTGCTATTATTAATACAATTGATACAATGCATCTAATAAGTAATATTAAAAATTTATATTACTAAGAAAACATTTACACTCTTTAAAATTATAAGCATATAATTTCTATTATTAATGATATAAAAGTAAATAATTATTTTCATATTTAATAATGCATGATTATTACCAACCCTTTTCATATAATAAATATTTATAATTTTTTTATTCATGGATGAAATAGTTTAGTTTCGGGTATGGGTTTAAGGGCGGATACCCCAATAACCATAGCTAAACTCGAAACTAAAAATTTTACCTGACGGTTACCCATAATCGTAAAATACCCGAACTTTTATGCCCGAAACTGTGACAACCTGCCCCTCATTTTACGATTTTATTAATTTTAAATGAGTGAATTTATGAAAATGCCCCTAGAGGCAATGATTTTGAATTTAGTTGACCATCGTTCAGAGAGATGTATGACTCATTATTTTAGCACATTTGCGTAGTATGCAAAGATACGAATGCGTGCGCACAAACGAAATCGAAATCAGAGCTAAGATGGAGATTTTTACGAATTTACAAACGTGAAGGGCAATTTGGTAAGTTATGTTGGGAGATATTTTTTGAGTTCTTTTGTGAGCCAGTGGGGCCCATGCCTCATTTCTCCCTCTTTCCCACTTTCCCAGCCCACTTCTCATAGGTCACTCAATCTCTCTCTCTCTCTCTCTCTCTCTCTGTCTCTCTCTTTATGATCTCCTCTTTCTCTCTCCTCCTTCTCCTCTCTCTCCCTGCAAACACAAAGACCACACCACGCCAGTCTCGCCAAAATGATGATCACTACCACCAAGAATCTCAACTAATCGTGAACCACCATTGATAGCCATGAACTCTCTTCCTTCATTTCACTCTCTCCCTCACTCGCTCTAACCCTATCACTTTAACTCTCCCCTTCTCTGCTCCACCATGCTAAAGCTTCTCCACCACCCTTTCACCATTTTTCACGGCAAACAACCTAGACCACAAAACCACCAGTTCTTTATAAGCCACCAAACCCTCACTCGAGATCTGTACTCTTTGTTTATGCACGAATTGAGGAAAGGTCCGTCCTAAGCTAAATTTCTCCAGCGTAACTTTTCCATTTACGGCCTAGGTAAGCTTCGAGGTTCGTCCTTTCTTTTCTTCTCGATGAGATGGCTTGACTTCTGAATTACCATATGAAAAATGATCATGTTTGGTGCAGAAATACCTCGGGAAAATCTTCCCCAGCTATCTGACGAACCATTGGAGTTTTGCAGGCCTTTTTTCGGTCGATACTGACCATGGCTCGACATGATTTTGGTATATAATCCTGCTTTTCCCTCTGAGCTTCAAATCCATATATTTTGTGTTGAAAATGGTTGTGAAATCGAGCTAATAGGAACCGAGGAATTTTACTGGTCAAAATTTTCTCGGAAACCCTCCTATGCTATTTTGGACACCTTGAGTCCGTTTTTGACATCCATTTAGTGAAATTCTAAAGTTTTAACATAGTTGACCATCGAGGCGTCTTGGTTGATTTTTCGTTGATTTTTTACAAATTTACCGGGGACCCTCCCTAGCGTATTTCAACGTTCTGATTCCAAATCCACACTCTGTTTTCCCAAATTTATTTGTCTTAGTGGAGTTTTACTAATGGGTCCCCATATTATGCTTAGGTGCGATTACTATTGGAGACTCCGGCTATCCTAGTTCGAACGGCTGTGACCTTGCAAGTAACTGTGAATGGGTCTTTTCTTTCATATAGTGTGTGTGTGTGTGTGTATATATATACATTTGAAAAGGAATTTCCTACGTATGCCTAGATTAGACTAACGTTTATAAGAATTAACGAAATAACGAAAGATTATGAAATCATCGTAAATCCTACGAGATGCTTAGGTATGTGTACGTTTATGGGATTTTAATTATGGCCATGATTAATATTTTATTTATTACTGTTATGTCGATGTGAATTATCAAATCACTATGGCATGACTGTTTATGTTATATGCTGCACCAGTGTTAGTACTCACCCAGGCCAGGACCAGTCTTTCACGTGTATGTGCACATCGCACCGTACACTAACTTTGGATCCATTGTAGGTGCTAGTCCTATCCTAGAGTGCTAAAGGCAATTAGGACTCGTATGTGTTGCGTATAACGCCAGTCTTCATGTGATTGTACTACTAGAATGTATATCACTCAGTCCTGTTCATGTCAGAATACCTTTGCATGAACTCGTGTGTCAACATGTGTCAATAAGCACTCGATATGATAGGTTGCTTATGCGAGATTATGTGATTACGGACGTCATGTGTTACTTATGGGATATTGTGCTGTATTAAATTATTGAGATATTGCAGGTTATGGTAAGTACTTTCATATTATACGTTTTATGTATATTTTGGGAACTATACTTGTTTTACAGTGAGGGGTTATAATGTTCTGAAAAAGGTTTTTATAAAACTTTATTTCTAGGACCACTCACCCTTGTTTTACGCCCCTCAAGGTTTTAGTGGCCGAGCTATCATGTCGACGAGGATTTCTGGCAAACTGTTGTTGTGGGAATACTACCGACGGTATAATTCCTCTTTTACCTTTACTGTACTTTACTTATGCTTTGACATCACATGTGAAATGGGTTCATTCCCGCTCACATGCGCACTCTTACATTTAGGCACTTAGATTTAAATTTATTCACATTTTCCACATCACTACACCTTATGGCTTTGTCACCCTTCTGGTGTCGGCCAACACAGCTCGATTTGGAGTCCAGGTGGACATTCCGGGTTGGGGTGTGTCAGAAACCGAACCATTCGGATCAGTTACTTGCGGGGATCGGATTTGACGAGTTAAATGGCCATCCCTAGGTCCAAATCCCCGCTCTGATACCATGTTAAAGTTTTAGAAAGATGTGCTGCGATCCACCACTAGTTGCATCAATATTATTCCCACTTAAGTACTTGTGCAATCTTCAATGGATGGGGTTTTATGCAAAAGGGCTCGATGAAATTTGAAGTAGAACCATTTTATATAAGTTGTGATTTGTTTTGTAAGATGACCATGGAGCTTTTTTCTTTATTCAACAATTGTTGGAGAAAAATGTCATCGTTATAAGTGGAAGAAGCATGACTGAATTATGGGAAGTACCTAAGTATAGGTACATGTTGTTATTTTCTTATTATCATTACTTATTTATTAGTAAGAGTGTTGTTAACCCCACTCCTTTATCTTATTTTCTCACCCATATCAAATTAAATATTTTGTTGACGGCCCTCTTGCAAAAGGACCATGAAAGACCTACACAAAGACTTCTAAATAAAATTAAAATTGAAAATAAAGATACTACTCTAACCACTTTTCATACCACATTTGTACCATCTATTTAATTGAAAATGCTAAAATAAAAACCCTAACGTTGTCAACCCTCACAAACCAACCTTGACTACCAAGCCATCACTCAACCCCACCCCCCTCCTCCCCCACCCGGACACACATACACACTCTCTCTTTCGTGATAGTTTGCCATATTGATTTGAATTCGGCAACTAGAAATGTGTACAGAGGAGGTCTAGATGGGTGGAAGTAGGCGGTTTGGGAGCTGTGGTGGTTCTGCAAAAGTAGAGACTGGGGTGGGTTCTAGGTGTTTGTGGGCGCACATGTGGTGTACAGGGTGGTTGTGCAGATGGATTTTGGGAGGGATGGGTAGCTAGAATTTTAGGGGGGGGGGGGGGGGAGTGGGAGGGGCAGGGAATAGTTGTATGGTTGGGTGGTTGTCTGGATTTTTCTTTTCATATGAGGAAATAGTATTCTCTTATTTTTACTTTTAATGATGGGTGACAAAATAATTGAAGTGAAGAGATAAAAAGAGGTGGGGGGGGGGGGGGGTAATAGTAGCACTCATTAGTAATACATTCCTCATGATCATTTTTATCATAGAAGTTTCTTAAACCAAAAACATTGATGTCAAATTGACTAGCATGCCACCTAAATTTGTCTGCTTCAAGGTGCCTTCTATAAGGAAATCAATTGTTTCATCGCAACTTGGTGTTGGAAATTTTTTGATAAAATGTTGGTAATGAGTAACATAAGGGATAAAGTATTGATCGAAGGTACGTAGATGATTAAAGACAATATTTGTTTCCAATATTTGTGCGCAAGTGAAAACCACAAATGTGTATTCATACACAAGTAATTGGGGCTAATAATGCATGAAAGATAGCTTAGTCATCTATGTACCTTCAAGCAATCTTTATCCTTCATCACAATTATAAACACTTAGTTATGATAATTTTAACCCAAAACTCTTGCTGTGACATATTATTTCTTAAGGCTAGGTTTGGGTAAGGGATGGAGCTCAAGTAGTAAGAAATAGATCACAAAATATTAGATAGGAGAGACTCATAAAAGCCCTCCATGGGCATTACAAAGGTATGTAATTAATTTAATTTGAGCATGAGCCCAAGTTCATACTCCTCATGATCCATCGCCTCTAATTTTTTAAGAAAATTTTATGAAAATGGCTTCAAATATTTACATTTTAATAAAAAAATCATCCACTAACTTTATTTAATGATACGGGCACAATTGGTGCTTTTACAGGACCAAAAAGGGTCTAAGTTTCAAACCTTATGAAATTGAACCAAAAATTAAACACTATTTATGAAACTTGACCAATAAATAGACACTATTTATGAAATTAGACCAATAAGTAGGCAGTATCTATGAAACTGGACCAATAAGTAGACATTATTTATGAAACGAAAGCAAGAATTAGGAACTATTTCCAGAACTAAACTAATAGGTGGAAACTATTTATGAAACTAGACAATATTTATGAAACATGACCAACAATTAGGTACTATTTATGAAAGTGGACCAGTAACTTGGCATTATTTATGAACCAGACAAAAAAAAGACACTATTTATGAAACTGTATCAATTACTATACATTATTTATGAAACTGGACCCAATAACTAGGCATTATTTAAGAAACAAAACCATGAACTAGGCACTATTTATGAAACATGACCAAGAACTAAGCACTATTTATGAAACATGACCAAGAACTAGGCACTATTTATGAAATTGCACCAATAAATAGTGTAATACCGTTCAATTTCATAAATAGTGCAGTTTCATAAATAGTTTAGTTTCATAAATAGTGTTTAGTTTCATAAATAGTGTTCAGTTTTATAAATAGTGTCTGTGATGGAGGCACGGATCCCGCACGTCAATTTTTTTTTATTATTAAAATTGTGTCATTTTCATTAAAATTTAAGTTTGTTTGTCATTTTTATTAAAATAAACTTAGCCCAAGCCCTTTTCATGAAAGATCTCAATTTTTTATGATAAATTCTTTGCTAACATGACATCAATTCCTTGTGATTGGAAAATCCCTCACCCAAACATAATTGAAGGGTTAATAATAAGCCCTTGAGAATGGACAAATAATACAAGTTTCTTTCCATGTCATGCCCCTTTAGGACTTATGCTCCCATATCTAAACGACCAAAGGTTGTTGCTTTACTTAATTGAACTTCAAATTAATGTTGCTTACACAATTTGTCATACCTCCAACATGGACAAAGATTTTGTTGTGACTGTGTTGAGTCTTAAAATTACACAGTTTATGTCACACACATGCTGAAGTAACTAAGAGCTAACTACATTGGTGGCTTGAATGCTGATGCTGGCGTGCCAACTCACTAACCGAGCTTGATCGACCAAGTAATCCTCTATATGGTGATGTGGTAAAGGTGAAGGAAAAAATTTTGTCCTAGCTAAGAACAAGTAAGAACATTTGAATACATATGCAAACTATTAACACATTAAAGTAGGCATGCATTAAAAAACAATTCATAAAACCCATGACTTTCAAAGCCTAGTATATGGTGAACCAATAAACTCTTTAACAACATTTAAAGAGAATGTAAGATTTAGAGTTTCTTTACCCTTGAAGCTCATCCTTGTTTACACAAGGGATTCACCCAAGTGGAGGGCCTTCAAGTCACCTCCTTGCTCCTTGGATCTTCCTTGTGATTTTCCTCCTTTTAGTGCTCCTTTGCTTATTTGAGGATTTGAGGATTTGTTCTCCAAAAACACCAAAAGTTTGATGTCTCTAAGTCTCTTCACCAAGGATGTGATTGTGAAGATGAAATGGATGACTTAGAGAAGAATAGATTGCTAGCTAAAACTCCTCTAAGTGGCCGGTCTCTTTAGAGAAAATGAGAGAAAGTGTTTCACCTCATTTCACCAAGAAAAACCCTAAATGAAAATAAAGCTATAAAGTTGAATTTATACTTCATCACATGTGAGTGGCAAACTTGTAATTAATCCAAATTTGCAACCCCTCACCCTATGGCTGGCCTTACCTTGTTATTGGGCTAATTTGCCCATTTTGTTTTAGTTGTCATACAACTTAAACATAATGGGCCTTGTGGACCAAAACGCTTTTGGGCCGCGAAACCCAAAACCAACATATAAGCCCAATACGAACATTTCGTATAATTAATTAACTAATTAATTAATCTTGACCATTCTTCAATTAAACCATTTAATTGCTTATCCATTTCATTTAATTTCTTCACCAACATCCTTATTCGGTGTACGATCCATTAGGTTCCATTTAGCAAGGTAGTGGGCGATTGTTACTCTTAACGATCGATTGCATTTCAATTCTCCCTTAAAATTAGTGTTTGCTAATCTTTAGGGCTTCCACATACCATGAGTGACACCTAGCAGCATATCATGGTTACCCAAGCTAAGTAGAAGTGGTTGGAGAACCTATCCAGTTACAACTACAATGCAATACGGTCCTTCTCTAATACAATACTCTTAATCACATTGTTTGAGTGATAGTTTGTTTCATGTCTACTATCCAATGTGATACTTATCTATATGATTCAATTGAATATGATTTGGAACAAACTTCCTAAGTCATATTCATATGCTTTGGCCAAAGACTTTCGAATCATATCTTAGAGTATTCTCCTTCCACCATGGAAGGTTAGAGATCCCTTGTTGTGCATTCATATGCCTACACGACTAGATAGCTTGACCCCAACAATGTCGTGGACATTCCAATGGAATGCCTTTAACATGATCAAAGATCAAGGACCTAACCATTAGACATCTATGATGCCTCAGGTCAAAGGACTACTTTGCATATTGCAACTCTCGAGTTCTTACATGACATGTATGTTCGAACTCTCTTTTGATCGTTGTTCCGTGTACTCGATCACTCTTTCGAGCACCTATGTGTTTGCCTTAGCGGATTGTCAATGCCCAATTGGCAATCCTATGGCTTGAGACTTGTCACACTCCCGCTGGAGTTGACATAACACATACTAACCTTAGCGGATTGTCAATGCCCAATTGACAATCCTATGGCTAGGAACGTTTTAGGAATGAACATAAGAGAAAGGTCTCGTTAATCTAACTTACTTAAATCACTTATCTCTTAGATCAAATACATTCCTTGGATTCCCTTATTGCTTAAACACAAGATACAATAAATAGTGATTAACAATAAGCTTTGCCCTTCATTAAACATATAAAAGTTTAATACAATAAGTATTCCAAAAGCTATTACATCAAATGACTGGCTTTGTGGGCATACTTCCAACAAAAGGCACCGCTAAATCTTGAATCAAGCGATTGTGGCCGAAGAAGAAATACTCTTAACCTTGAGTTCTCCAACCTAAAGACAAAGTATGCAAATTGCTATGAAGTTTTCGATCTTGTACACCATGTTCGGTAGCCTCGACTATATTAATGAGAATATAGGTCTGCCGGATCAGTAACAAACTACATAGATAAAGATACTTAAAAAGAGATGATAATCTTAATCGTGAAAAAGGTTCGGCCATCTGTATGTCGAACTCTAAATGTAACCTGAGAGTAACTAATCATACAACACCTCACTTTGCTGAAAAGGTTGATGAAGTGACTTTTGCTAGAGAAGAATCAAAGACTTTTCGGCGGCTGAGACTTTAAGATAGCTAACCATCCATATATTAATAGAGAATCCTCGTTTGTCTAGCCGGTTGAAACTCCTAAGGTAAAATAAATCTACAGATTCAGTTTCACTGGTTGCTTTTGGAAAATCGCATATATCCAGTGGATCGTCGTCTGTCGACTATCAATGCAAACCTGTCTATCTAGTCAAAATTTGGGCTAAACGGTCAGTAAAGTAGTTAGTTA
This sequence comes from Malus sylvestris, assembly GCF_916048215.2. Classification (NCBI taxonomy): domain Eukaryota; kingdom Viridiplantae; phylum Streptophyta; class Magnoliopsida; order Rosales; family Rosaceae; genus Malus; species Malus sylvestris. Next base: position 15,124,633 of record NC_062265.1, on the reverse strand, counting down.
AAACAAAAAGGTGTGAAAGGGTTTCGCGTAAAGTGTTGATTTGTGTGTTGAGTTGAAGGTTCTCTCTATGTTGCAAATCATGTTGTATATATAGGGACAGACTTCTTGATGCTTAAATAGAGTTCTGATACTACTACATTCTTCCACCAAAACTATATCACTGCCAAGGCTCATTTACTTCGTCTTAAACTAGTACTCTGAATTTGGTCATATTACATGATGAATTCATTCATTATCAAACACCAATCCTAATACTTTGGTGATTAATCCAAATCTTATCACAAATCCATCTTGATCCTACTTGCGTGGATATTTAATATTGGGCTTAATGAGGATGAAGGCCCAAGAACACAAAAAGCAAAGAGAAGATTGGGCTTGGGCAAATTGATGGCCCGTAAAGAATTAAAAACCATTTTTGCAAGGAACAGACAACAAGCTTATTTGAGAAGTGATGGGCGACAGAAGGTAATTCACCTCTTGCAAAAAGCACTTTTCAAGGGCATGGATGGGTAAATAAGTGGTGACTCACCACGTTCTAGAGGACATCACCAAAAGGCAAAGCTTGGACAATCGAGCTAAAATGTTTATAAAAGTAGCATGGGACCCTAGAGACAAGGACACATCAAAAGACATCCCACTTTTCTCTCAAACAAGCAAGAAACCAGAAAGCTTTAGTTTGTCCAGACTCTATTTGACACACCTCGGCAAGGAATATCCATTAGGACTCCTAATCAGGCTGTGCTGGCTGACACCTAGAAGGTGACGAAGCCATAAAGTGTAGTGATGTTGAAAATGTGAATAAATTTAAACCTAAAAGTGCCTAAGTATAAGATTATGTTGGTGAGTGGGAATGAACCCATTTCACACATGATGACAGAGTATAAGTACAGTACAGTAAATAGAGTGGAGAATTATACCATTGAAGGTAATCATCTACAGCAAGACTTGCCCAGAATCCTCGTTTATACGAAAGCTCAGCTACTAAAACCTAGAGGGGCGAAAAACAAGGGTGAGTGGGCCTAAAAATAAAGTTTTAATAAAAACCTTTGGGTAAATTACGTAGTAGCCCCTCAGGTTTGAGGTCTATTACAACCCCATACAACATCTTTAAAACATTTCACTTCCATACCTCACGTACTATTTTATTTCAAAATAATACCTCCGTTAGATTTTTCATCCATTGGTCTGTTAAATGCTGACGTGGCTGCCACATTATGCTGATGTGACTGCCACGTGGCAAAAAAACAATTTTTTATACATTAAAAATATTATAAAATTAACGCTATTAAAATAAAATTAAAAAAGAAAACCCCCGAACCCATATCCCCTTCCTTCCCCCTCACCTCTTTACAACTCCCCTTTACAAAATCGTCTTCCCTGACCCAATCTACATCATCGACAATGGCATCGGTCGCTCCTCCGTGGCCCACTTCCTTCGTCGCTACTCCCCTGTTCATCTCAACTTCACCATCTGGATCTTCGAGCGCAACCCCGTCGTCGGTGGTCGCATGGCCATCGTCAACGTCTTCGGCCACATTTTCGAGGCTGGCACCTCCATTCTACACCCTAGGTGTTGGAAATATGCCCTGAAAGTCAATCTTTGGAAGAAACCTTTCAGGACAAATGAATCGATGTATGGATGACTCTTATACATCAAATGGCAAAGACACGAATTAGGACTATCTCAATAAACGATATATGTCCTAAATAGTGTATCCATGGACAATGGATCGATTGAAGAAGTAATCTAATGATGTTAGACTAAAGAGACCTTCTTCACATAACCATTATGTCCAAAAGGTTCCTAGTCATTGGATTGTCGGAGGGAAACTGACAATGCTTAGACCGGTACATACTGTGTCCACTTCAAATGGAAGGATGGAAAGTCTCATCCCATTCGTGTCGTGACACTAAGACAAGTATGTAGGTGCTCATTAAGGGAATGAGTTCACTGAACACAATCGAATGAGAGTACTTGCATGGAGGTCTACTCACATGTCAAGCAAGTAACTCTAATGGTTAGAATAATGTAAGTAGTCCTTTGACCTGAGGCATCGTCGTTGTCTTGTGGCTAAGTACTTAATCTTTGATTATGTCAAAGTCACCCCTGAAGGATTATTTTGTGAAAACATGTTCATTTAAGCAACATCATATAGGCATGCAATTAACAATTAAAGGCGGAATCATGCTAGCATGCACTTAAAAACAAAACATTAACCAAGAAATTCAAAGCCCAGTAGATTGGTGAACCATTAATCAACTCAAAACAAAGTGAGTTGAAATATATACCTTTGTAGATTCCTCTTTGTATTTAAACAAAGGCTAATCACCCAAGAGATAGGGCCTTCATTCCTTGCATCTTAGATCCATGGATTTGGATGGATCTACACCAAGGAGAGCATGGATGATAAATGAGTGACCATGGAAGAATAGATGGCTAGCTACAACTTCCATGGTGGCCGGCCTTTCTAGAGAGAAATGGAGAGACAATTCTCACCAATTTTCCCTAAAACAAACCCCTTAATGAATAAAAGGCTATAAAGTCATATTTATACCTTTATTCATTTGAGTGGCAAACTTGTAATTAAAGCAAGTTCACTACCCTTTCTCTATATGGCCGGCCATGGGGGGGTTGTTTGGGCTTTTGGGTCTTAGTGAATCATTATTCATTAAGTTGTCATACAACTTAAGTCAATGGGCTTGACGTTCGAAGCCCATTGGGCCTTAAGGTCCAAAACCTATCCCGAGGTCTTTAACGAACTTATTCGTTTGATTAATTCACATATTAATTAATCCTTGCCATAAATAATTAAACTATTCAATTATTCTTACTCATTTAGTTTGTTTCATCCATCTCCACCTTATACGGTGTACGATCCATTAGGTTCCTTTTAGCGAGGCAGTGGGCGATCAAAACTCTTTCAAATCGATTATGAATTGAAACTTACTTTCAATTCTCCCTTTAGTGATAATACACTTTTAGGGCTTCCACAAACCATGAGTGACACCTAGCCGTATGTCATGGTTACCCAAGCTAATCAGAAGAGGTTAAGAACCTATTCAGTTTGAGATTACAAATGCAATACGGTCTTTCTCTAATCTAATACTCCTGACCACATTGTTTGGTTTGATAGTTTATTTATTCATGTCTACTATCCAATGTGATTCGTGTGCTTATACGATTTCCTTGAATGTGATTTAGAACGACTTTTCTAAATCTCATTCATACTCTGGCCAGAGATTCTAAATCATATCATAGAGTATTCTCCCTCAAACAGTTTGAAGGTTAGAGATCCCTTGTTGTGCATTCACTTGCCTCCATGGCTAAGTGGCTTAACCCCAACGATGCCGTGGACACCCTCCTGATGGAGTGACTTTGACATAATCAAAGATCAAGGACTTAACCACAAGACAACTATGATGCCTCAGGTCAAAGGACTACTTTGCATTATCCCAACCATGAGTTCTCATGTGACATGAGTATGAGAACTCTTCGTTGATCGCGTTCAGTGAACTCATTCTATACTGAGCACCTACGTACTTGTCTTGATGTCACACACACCAATGACTCGAGACTAGTCACTCTCCCTGAGAGAAGACATAGCACGTACCGATCTTGACGGACTGTCAATGCCCAATTGGCAATCCTATGATCAGGAACATTTAGGATGTGTCTACGAAAGAATGGTCTCATGAATCTAGCTTCATTAGATTACATTCTCCCAATCACATATTCCTTGGACTTTATCGTTTAAGCATATAACATTTATATGAGACGGCTCAAACAATAATCTTTGCCCTTTATAGTTAAACTAGATTAGTTTAACATGTAAAATGTCCGTAAAGTATCATCATATGATTGGCTTTAGGGCACATTTCCAACAATCTCCCACTTGCACTAGAGCCAATCAACTTAGTCATCAGTGATGATACCTCTTCTGTAGTCATTTCATAAATGGCTGAATAGTAGGCCTAGGCAATGGATATCTATATGTTGTCCATAGAAGCAACCTTGAGAATAACGACGTCACCATTATACATGATTCTCAATCATGTGGTTCAGTCTCTCATATGAGTTCGGATCTTGATGAGACCTTGATTCCCAGGCTTGAGCTATCGCCCCATTAGTGTCATAGTGTCAGTACACTAGATACACTTTCTGGTTGGAACCGAATAGAGAGTTCACTAAATGAACTTTCCCATCCAAACAACATTGTTGCAAACTTCTATATAGCAATATATTTTGCATTCATAATGGAACACACTAAAGTCATTACTTTAATGTTTCCATCCAAATATCTCTTTAGTCATAATAAAGAGATATCCGTTTATCTCTTCATTCATAATGAAGAAACATCCAATGATGGATTAGATTCATAATCTAATACATTTACGCTTCCTTTACGTTACTCTAATTCTTCCTCGATCTTTGAGGAATTTATCCTTTAGTATTTCTTAAATACTTAAGGACTTACTTGACAGTTGCCTTGGTTCTGATCCCGGGCTTGCACTGATATCATCTTGTACCGTTCTAGGTACAACTCATATCAATGTTTTTCATACAATATGAAATACATAAATCACCTTTATGCGTATGCATAAAGGATTCTATTTACGCATTATTTCTTTGGGAGTCAAAGGGTACGTTCCCTTTGAGAAGAGCTACCTCCTAGTCTCACTAGAGTTGTTCTTCTGATTAAAGTTTATCATCATATGAGAAACTTCCTAGCAACTTTTGTCTATTATTAGGGATTGATATAATCAAATTATATCTTGAAATCTATCAATATAGATTTCCATCCCATGTATATAGACTATGTCTCCCATATACATTCTATCGTTATAGAATGCTTAAAGTCATAACTTTAACGAAGAAATATTCTTTTCATTTCCAAAATTAATATATCATATATACATTCATATATATCACATATATATTTATATATATATATATATATAAATTTAGGAATATGATTAACTCCCACTAATCTTTTGTAAACCTAGTAAACAAAAGATTTATTTACATCTTTATGAGAAATCAAACGATTTGACCTTTCTCTCATAAGACGCTTATAGCTCCCACTAGCTTGCTAAGATCCATGATGGATGGATCTCTACAACTTACATGTCTTGTGATTCATAGTTTTAGACATATATTATTAAGACTATCTTAATAATGGTTTCGGAAACCCATATTATGTCCAAACATTGAATCACCATTTAGTTGTAGCTAGCAATCTTCGAATTAATTGAAACTAAGACTACGTCAAAAATGGTTTCTTCAAAGTCAACCATCCTTATTGATTGTAGTCACCTTAAGCTACCAATTAGCTATTAAGGTTTCATTATTTCGAGTCAAATGGTACTTTACCATTTCCTTGAGTATATATCATATATATACACTCATTGTAGTCATAAGGATTTTCATTCTTAGTTCTTTCGAATTAAGAGGTGCAACTCTATGACTTAGTCATAAAGTTCAAAAAACCATTCAACTGAGACGGTTTATAAATCCTTATCGACTACCTTGGAGCTTGAGGTATAGGAACTAGGTTGTTATATTTGTTGATTACTTTCTTGTCTCTCAAAGAACCATTCTTTGAGTTCTATCCCTCGTTCATTTGCTCTTAGGCAAATCACATTGTAGGATTACAATGAACTACCCAACAAAACAACATTTGTTAGTTGGTTTATAGAAGCGATATCCAAAAGTTAATTTAAGGATATCCCACAAGATTGTTATCAAACAACTATTGCTTATTAGCACACAACCCCAAATCTTAACATGCTTAAGATTTGTCTTTCTTTCCAACTACATCTTATGGAGTCATGAAAAATTTGGAAGATCTTCTAATTGACAATCATATTGTCTTAGAAGCATATATCCTATATATGGGTAATAGATAACATCTAACGAACTAAATCTCATTCGAGTTCGTTCTTCTCCTAATGGAGAAATACATTATCTTATGATGCTTATTTCCTTAATATCTTTCAAGGAAACTGTTCTAAAGTGTTACCTTATCTTGGATCAAATCTAAGGAGGTAAATACTTTAGACGTCTTACTCATCAACTTACATTACTTGAATTCTTTGAAACCTTTTGCAAAGTATTCGGACTTATGTTTATTTAAAATAAACTATAGTCCAACCGAGGGTGATCTTCGGTGAATGTCATCCAACATGAGTAGTATTATGTTTGTGGTCAAGTGCCATTAACATCTAAGTGAATTAACCTCAACAACTTTGTGATTCTTTCTTCTTTCCAAAAGAATAAAGATTCGAACATTTCGCCTCTATACAATTTTAACAAGAAGGTATTGGATCCGGATCTAACAATCCAAAGCATCCATTTATTACCAACTCGTAATTTATGTTTTTAGAGGAATCACAACTTAGTTGGGATTAGTCACTACCTTGCAACCTTTTGGGTTTTAAGCATCGTTGTATTCTAAACAGTTAACACTACCATATCATCTCTACTATAGAGACAATCAATTAGATTACTATAATCCAATCATTGATTAATAAAGAACAATGTTTTGTCAAACAAAACATTCATCCATCTCTACTATAGTGACGGAATTAAATTCCTTAAAATTGGAATGTAAAGACAATCTTTGGTTTTTCCAATTTCTTTGGTAGTTCATATGAGGAAGTAAGTACCATCTGCTTTCGCAAAAATCTATATTTTATTCACTTTCCGAATGTGAAGTACTTTCTCTTCTCTCATTAATCTTCTACTTCTTATTAGCCACACTTTTACAACGATTGTAAAACATAGTTACTAATACGGAATTAAACATTCAAGTAGAAGAACCAACTGTTTTGAACTATTCAAGAACAATTTACAACACCTTCGAAAGGTGTGTTCTTGACACTTGCAAGACATTTCTTGCAAATACCCCTTCCAATGTCCATCCTTTCATAAAGAAAGTTTGTTCCCTTGGAGTTATTTCGCTTTCTTCATTTGACTTCTCCTTTGACTACCATAGTCAAGGTCCCTAAACTCCCACTATCTCTCTTGAAACTTATTTCAATTGTGTTATACACATCAAACATTTTGGAGAGCATGTGGTTATTGTTCACTACATAGTTTACAATAAACTTAGTGAACCATAAGGATAGGGACACAAAGGTGAAGTCCTTGCCTAGTTTCCGTCTCATTAAGTGGTTTTATCACTTCAACACTCAATGATTCAAAATCATCATAAGTCCATGTTAATGGACTATTTTTGTCAACCAACCATTATGTTCTAAACATAATTACAAACTTTCAAGAGTTGTACAAGGCAACTCTCATTTCTTCATACAACAATTTGTAAGTGAAGAAACATGGCACATAAAGTGTCCATGCCTTTGTGCTTTCTTCTCAAGTTCTTTGTTCATTTAACAAAGAAACAAGCACTAGTGTTTGCATTGACTAAGGGTTGTTGAAAGCAACTATTATTTCTTCATACAACGATTTGTAAGTGAAGAACTAATAACACTAAAAGTGTCCTTGTCATTATGCTAATCTTCGTAAGTTCCTTTGTTCATATATCAAAGTATTAAGCATTGGTTGTTTGTGTTGTCCTCTTCATGATAGACCTTTCTAACATGTTCTTCCAATGATACATTATCATTAGGAAGATTGTGAGGATGAGACTATTTAGGTACATATACAATCCATTTAAGACAATCTTTGGGATTGTGTTACCAAGTCCGGAAACTAAAGCATTCGGCTTTTCTTTGTCAAGTGTTGGATAGCGTTTGCAAATATATTGGTAAACAAATACATAACGAATATAAATTGATTGATTTTAAGCCATTTGATTCGGGTCTTTAAATCAAATAGCACCACCCACTATTTTTGGCAAATTCCATATCCCTCAAAGGAATTCGAGAGTTTTGGATGAAACTCCTAGTAGGTTATGGGAGGCTCACTATTACCAAGCCCACCTCACGATGATACGATGTTTGGCTAGCAACAATAATAATGAGAGCGTACGCTTACTCATTTGCAACTAATGCAAGTACCCATCTTATTTGGCCTCTAGAGATGTAACCTCACAATGATATGATATTGGTTCCATTGCACTTAGTTAAGTCATTCCCACCATGCTTAGTGCGTGAAGGGGTTCAAGAATAGCCTCACGATGATACGATGTCGGCCATCCTCGTTGCCTACACTCACCTCATCATATGTGTATGGATTCCTCCTGAGTATAAGCATGCACTTTGTACTCCCCCATGATAGGGTGAAGCCGGTGTACAAGTCATAAACGATTGGATCCCACCACGGTGGAAGGCCTACGAAAGAGTGTTCTAAGCACTCTCACGCTTATCAACTTAATAATGGTTTGGTTGAGGGTTTTAGGTCTCATCACATATAATCATACATTTTAATCTCTATTAAAACTATTTTGGTCCTATTACAACTATTGGTCCATATGATTGTTTTTAGTTGTATATAATACTCCCACTATACTTATAAAACGGTTTTTAAAGCAAGAGTATATGATACTACTAACATAACCTTTGCATTCATTTAATGGACTATATAGTTGCCTTAGGGCCTTAGGATGACTATGAACCTTTGTTTAGATTCAACACGAGCCTTGTGTTGAATCTCGGTCTAGGGATGGTGATTGATTTTAGTTACGCGTTTAATCACATTAAGGCGTGTTGTCTTAGGGGCGTTGGACCCAACTACTTCATTTTCATGCATATCATATAAAGCAAGAAAGAAGTACTTCAAAGTAAAGGTGAGCTTATGCTCATTACAACATTTGCATAAAACAAATTACTTTAAAGTAAAGAAGAGCTTAAGCCCTTTTACAACATTTGATCAAATCAAATTACAACCAAAATCTAATCTACACATTCCCATGGTTCAAACAAATTTGAAACGGCCTTTCACATAGCTCAATTATATTAGGCTTAGGTTCATAATCACCCTTTAATTAATTAACATTTTAACTAATTAAATTGAATGCAACATTTTCATTTGGTTTTTGTATCCATAAAATTGATTTAAATGGAGCTAAACAAAATGAAAATCCAATTCTCATTTAAAGAGACAAAACAATTTTTGTTCTCTACTTAATTTGGGCCAATATGCAATAACCACAACTTATTTGTGTCATAAAGCAATTAACCTCAACTTTTGGGCTATATTGCAAAACTTTTGGGGTCACTTTGTAAAGACACAAAAGTCCACTACTTCATGTAATTACATTAGAACCCAAAATTTAATCAATGCAAAAACTTCATTAAAGGAACAAAACAATTTGTCCTTTAGCGTTTTTGGACCTAAACGTAAAAACGTAAACTTTTGGGCCAAAGTGCAAATACACAAAAGTATCAAAACTTTATGTAATTGCATAAAAGGCCCCAAAAGTACCCCCACTAGGGGGTGGCCGGTTTTGGAAGAGGATATGAGTGATGTGTGTGTTGATTTGTGAGTTTTGACATAAAGCATGCAAGTGCACAAGTGGTGTGTGTGAAAGGGTTTTAATCCTTTCACACCCACCATTATTTCTATTGCCATTTAAACAAATATCTAAAACATTTAAACATTTGAAAATGCATAAAACATAAACTTTATGAAATAAATCAAAACTTTGAATCAAAACACAAACCTTTTTGTTCTTGGCAAAAATGTCAAGAACAATGAAGAACATTCATGAAAAACCCAAAATTTTTCCATGAACTTTTTCCACCCAAAAACATTCCAAAACCATTCAAAATTTAGGGAAATAACATCTAACCAAACTAGGGTACATAGGGGTTCCAAAAGTCACTTGAAAACACTTTTAACAAGTCAAACAAGAACCCAAAAATCCACCCTTTGGATTTGGCCGAAAATCCCCAAAGTCATGGCACCAAATTTTAGCTCCAATATTCATGCTCATATGAACTACATCTACAACATTTGAGATGGCAAATTTTCTAACAAAATTTACATTCAAAGAAACAAGAATAAAGCTTGTAACATATTACAACTTTTAAATCACAAACTATGAACTACAAAACACAAAAGGATTCACCAACTACTAGACCTAGGCTCTGATACCACTTGAAGGATTATTTTGTGAAAACATGTTCATTTAAGCAACATCATATAGGCATGCAATTAACAATTAAAGGCGGAATCATGCTAGCATGCACTTAAAAACAAAACATTAACCAAGAAATTCAAAGCCTAGTAGATTGGTGAACCATTAATCAACTCAAAACAAAGTGAGTTGAAATATATACCTTTGTAGATTCCTCTTTGTATTTAAACAAAGGCTAATCACCCAAGAGATAGGGCCTTCATTCCTTGCATCTTAGATCCATGGATTTGGATGGATCTACACCAAGGAGAGCATGGATGATAAATGAGTGACCATGGAAGAATAGATGGCTAGCTACAACTTCCATGGTGGCCGGCCTTTCTAGAGAGAAATGGAGAGACAATTCTCACCAATTTTCCCCAAAACAAACCCCTTAATGAATAAAAGGCTATAAAGTCATATTTATACCTTTATTCATTTGAGTGGCAAACTTGTAATTAAAGCAAGTTCACTACCCTTTCTCTATATGGCCGGCCATGGGGGGGTTGTTTGGGCTTTTGGGTCTTAGTGAATCATTATTCATTAAGTTTTCATACAACTTAAGTCAATGGGCTTGACGTTCGAAGCCCATTGGGCCTTAAGGTCCAAAACCTATCCCGAGGTCTTTAACGAACTTATTCGTTTGATTAATTAACATATTAATTAATCCTTGCCATAAATAATTAAACTATTCAATTATTCTTACTCATTTAGTTTGTTTCATCCATCTCCACCTTATACGGTGTACGATCCATTAGGTTCCTTTTAGCGAGGCAGTGGGCGATCAAAACTCTTTCAAATCGATTATGAATTGAAACTTACTTTCAATTCTCCCTTTAATGATAATACACTTTTAGGGCTTCCACAAACCATGAGTGACACCTAGCCGTATGTCATGGTTACCCAAGCTAATCAGAAGAGGTTAAGAACCTATTCAGTTTGAGATTACAAATGCAATACGGTCTTTCTCTAATCTAATACTCCTGACCACATTGTTTGGTTTGATAGTTTATTTATTCATGTCTACTATCCAATGTGATTCGTGTGCTTATATGATTTCCTTGAATGTGATTTAGAACGACTTTTCTAAATCTCATTCATACTCTGGCCAGAGATTCTAAATCATATCATAGAGTATTCTCCCTCAAACAGTTTGAAGGTTAGAGATCCCTTGTTGCGCATTCACTTGCCTCCATGGCTAAGTGGCTTAACCCTAACGATGCCGTGGACACCCTCCTGATGGAGTGACTTTGACATAATCAAAGATCAAGGACTTAACCACAAGACAACTATGATGCCTCAGGTCAAATGACTACTTTGCATTATCCCAACCATGAGTTCTCATGTGACATGAGTATGAGAACTCTTCGTTGATCGCGTTCAGTGAACTCATTCTCTACTGAGCACCTACGTACTTGTCTTGATGTCACACACACCAATGACTCGAGACTAGTCACTCTCCCTGAGAGAAGACATAACACGTACCGATCTTGACGGACTGTCAATGCCCAATTGGCAATCCTCTGATCAGGAACATTTAGGATGTGTCTACGAAAGAATGGTCTCATGAATCTAACTTCATTAGATTACATTCTCCCAATCACATATTCCTTGGACTTTATCGTTTAAGCATATAACATTTATATGAGACGGCTCAAACAATAATCTTTGCCCTTTATAGTTAAAATAGATTAGTTTAACATGTAAAATGTCCGTAAAGTATCATCATATGATTGGCTTTAGGGCACATTTCCAACAACCCCATTCGCGGATGTCCACGGCATAATTGGGGTTAAGCCACTTAGTCATGAAGGCAAGTGAATGCGCAACAAGGAATCTCTAATCCTCGATTAGAGAGGAAGAATACTCTAAGATATGATTCGGGAATCTTCGGCCGAAGTATCGAGCGTAATAAAGGAAAGCGTTCCTATACGACTCAAATGAGTCATATAAGAAGGAATAATCACATTAGGGGTTTGACATAATATATCCATACCCTAATAATGTGATTGAGAGTATTGTTTTAGAGAAGGATCGAATTACATTGTAATTCCAACTGAATAGGTTCTCCGAACAACTTCTACATTAGCTTGGGTAGCTATGACATATGGTTAGATGTCACTCATAGCTTGTGAGTTCTTCTAGATGATTAAATGTAGTCATCAAAGAAGAAAGGTGAATTAAAATGAAGTTTTAATTCACTAAGTGATTGGATTAAATATAATCAATTGAATTGATGTCAATCACCTCACTGCCTTGCTAATTAGAACCTAAAATGATTGTACACCGATACACTCTTGTAGTGAGTAATTAATGGATGATGGAAATAATTAATTGGATTAATTAAGTGTTGTGATTAATTTAGAAAGTCTAAAGAAATCATAAAAGCGATAAAAGATCGTTTTGGGCTTAAAGAAACGTTCGGGTTTAATTGGGCCCATTGGGCCTAAACCCATTGGGCTTTTATTCAAGCATTGGATGACTAGAAATATATATAAAAGCCCAAAGCCCAAACCAACACAAAGGGGCCGGCCCTTGCAAGTGGAGAGGGAGAGATATTTAGTCAAGTTGTTGACTAGGTTTCTTTTTGTCTATATAAGGAACTTTATAGAAATTTAATCCTAAGGGTTTTTGTGTGTTTTTGAACAACAAAGAGGCAAAAGAAAATAGCTCTCTAAAACCACAAAGGCCGGCCACCTAGAGGGTGTTTTAGCTAACAATCTTTCACCCTTTTGGTTATTCCTCCATCCATCTCACTACACTAGTGGGTGTGGATCTTTAGAGGTCTTCTCCTTTGGAGACTAAAGGAGAACCTTGGAGCACTCTTACTAACAAAGTGGAGGAGGCAAGGAGGGAGGCTAGGCTCAAGGACTTCAAGGAACAAAGGGCTTGGAGGTGGTCCATCCTTGGTCTCAAGTCTAGATCAAGAGGTATAAGACTAAACTTTCACTTTGTTCTTTACTAAAATGTTTTGATGCATTATATATAAACCTATGAACCTTGAAGGGGATTTGCATGACTATAGCTTTGATAATATTTGATAAATCGCTTCCGTTGCTCATGTATATAAATTTTGAATTGTATATGCATGCTAGTCATTTAGAAATCCCATGTGTTAATCTCATAATTTTCCCTTCACTAGGAACCTGCACTCTTTGAACTACACCAAGCTCCTCAACCTCGTCGTCAATAGCCTCTTCGACAACGACGAATCCTCCTCTTCTGCTTTTGGAATTTGGGACAGCCGTAAGTTTGTGTTCAAGACTCTGGGCTTCAAATCAGAGCTTCCTTTTGTCGATAAGATTGTTTCGCTTGCCAATTCACTTCTCATGCTCTTTAGATATGACTACTCCTCTATCAGGATGGACAAATTTGTTGAGGTATAAAACTAAATAAATGGTTTATTTATTGAGTTTTAATTTAGGGTTTTGTTGTTGAATTTGGTGAATTCTGAGGGAGTGCTCAACCTGATCTCCGCCGATGAGGCCATGGCGGAAATGTGATGGGGGATGGGAGAAGGTCATGGGAGAGAGAGAGAGGGAGAGAGAGAGAGGGAGAGAGAGAGAGAGAAAGAGAGAGAGAGAGAGAGAGAGATAGTGCTCAAATTCTACATTTTACAGAGGGGAGAGAGAGAGGTCGATGTGGGATCTGCATTGAAGGGTGCTCGAGTGGAGGGGATGGAGGGGTGGAGGGGATGGACGGACGAGAAGGAAGAGATAGGTAAGGGGGTCAGGGTGGGATGTGGGGTTACGGGGAAGGATTTCCGGGTTTAGGTTTTTTTTATTTTTTTATTTTTTTTATTTTTTTTAATAGGGTTAATATTATAATATTTTTATTGTATAAAAAATTGTTTTTTTTCCATGTGGTAGCCGCATCAGCACAAATGTGGCAGCCACGTTAGGATTTAACATATCAATGGATGAAAAATCTAACGGATGTATTATTTTGAAATAAAATAGTACGCGAGGCATGAAAGGCAAATGTTTTAAAGATGTTGTATGGGGTTGTAATAGACCTCAAACCTGAGGGGGTATTATGTAATTTACCCAAAACCTTTTGAAAACATTAGATCCCCTCGCCGTAAAACATGTATAGTTTCCAGAAATTCATACTACGTATAAGTATGAAATTAAATGCAAATCAACAGTCAATCCAGAAGCATGCCACATCACAATATTTGTGATACCCTGAAAATTTAAATATATGAATATGTGGAGAAAATAAAAAATAAATCGATATATGGTTGTGAAAAGTTGAAATGAAAACTTTTAAAGTTTAGTTTCCAGAGACTATTATAATTTATGTATTTGTATTATTGAGATTTTATATTATTTTTCGAGAATTTATATTAATTTATTTGAATTTTGAATTTTAATTAAACTAGTTACGAAGTTGAAGTTTGGAAAATAATTATTTAAAATCCATAGACCTTTAGGGGTCACAATTAATATTTTTGAATAGAGCTCGATCTCACGAACGCATAGGCACAAACCATTCATGAAACAGAGTTATAATGAAGAAATTATTAACTTTTAAAGTCAGGGATATTTTAGTAATTTTACTTCATTTTTAGAAGGCTCCAGAAAATCTGGAGCGAATGCGTGTGCCACGTGTGTGGCTGGGATGAAAATAAAAAAAATTGACGGCTAGAAAGGAGGGGAAATGAAAGAAAGGGGAAACGGGGGATCCCTGACCAGCGACTTGGTAACCCGACCCGGTCAGTTTCCTTGTCTTTTCCGACGGGTTGTCACCCATTTTTCCAGCGAATCACATCAAACCACCACTTGGAAAACCTTGCATAACCTTCCCTCTTCCTATTACACCCCAAAAATCATAAGATTTGACCTTGAAATTAGGAAAAACGCACCGATGAGTGCGTCGGTGTTTTCCCGAGATCCACCAAATTTTGAAATGATTTCATCCAATTACCACTACTATTAGACTTCCCTTGAGTCCTGGAACAAAGCCCATGCATTGGTTGGGACGTCAGAGTTGTTTTGGAGTTGAATTGGACTTGGCCGCAGGTATGAAACTTGCTCCACTCATTGAGATCTACAACCCTATAAAATTTGGTAATTTTTGGAAATAGTTGAATTTTCTGGCAAGTCGGGGCGGCGGCAAGTGGCCAATGGGCCGACGTTGTCTTTTTCACGCTAATTTTGATGTTTTGAGTCCATATTTAATATGCATTTGGCGTGATTCATTTTTTTGGACATGGTTAACGATTGAACACCCAAAAACAAAGGTTTCCGGTGGTTCGTAAAACAATTGAGGTGTTTCCCGGCCAAATTGGACTTGGCCGCAGGTATGAAACTTGCTCCACTCATTGAGATCTACAACGCTGTAAAATTTGGTAATTTTTGGAAATAGTTGAATTTTCCGGCGAGTCGGGGCGGCGGCACGTGGCTAATGGACCGACGTTGTCTTTTTGACACTAATTTTGATGTTTTGAGTCCATATTTAATATGCATTTGGTGTGATTCATTTGTTTAGACCTGGTTAATGATTTTTGGTCACTAAATGTCGAACGAAAATGAGTTAGGAAGTGGAATGGTGAATTACGAAAGACTTGATCACGCTTAAGGGTACGTAGGCAGTCTACCAAGGTTAGATGCAGCCTTAAATAATTTGAGAATAAAATTTTTAGAATGGGAATTGATTTGTAAAAGAAAATGATGACAAAGTGAGAATATAATATCACATTTGGTATGACAATTATAATTATGGATAATGGATGGAAACAAGGCTTTTAATTAAAGAATCACGATAAGTGGTAGTTAAATAATTGAGAAAATTCGTTAATTGAGAAATTGTACAAAGAAAAGGGAATTTGGTCAATAATTTGAGTTTTAACATTATGTTATGGAAATCAAATGTTGGCCATAAATTTTAATGTGAGGGATTAGGAAATTGAAGCAGTGAATCAGGATTAATGGTAGTTAACTAAACAAGAGTTTAGTTTAGGCTTATCACTGATAATATTCCCCAAATTAGTATTTTGGGGGCGAGTTGTTTCAATATCACAATAGTAATATGAGTGAAATCAGGTGATCAACAACCTATGCGAGCACACCAGTCAAAGTCACCTAATGTGACCTGTACGACAGGGCTAGGTGTAATAATATACGCTCTAGTGCTACGATCACGTGAAGACTAGTGCTATGCGTGGTCACCTACGAGTCGGAGTCGCCTAATGCAACCTGTACGACAGGGCTAGCACCTACTTGGATCCAAGGTGAGCATGTAGTGTGAGAGGTGAACATACACATGAAGGACTGGCCCTGGCCCGGGGCGAGAGCATTAACACCAGGGTGTAGCAATGATGAACACTACATGAATATAAGCATGCCATAATGATGCAATAATTCTAACCAACATAATAAACTTACCTGAACTTACCTGCACATCCTGTATGATCATTTTAGCATTTCACAAATTCACAATAGTGCAACATTTCTTAATCATGGCATGAAATGAATAAATCAATTCAAAAACATTTTTGGAAACTAACAATCATATATATACTATAAAAGGGAAAGGTACTCACTAGGAATCCACGTTACAATTCCCTAGCACGAATATTAAGGCATCACGAACGATCGTCGCCTAAAGCAAATAGCAAATCACGTCTCCGAATTCTTATCGATAGAACACGTAACTTACGCAAATCACATCCCCAAGGTCGTTCAAGAATGATTTGAAACCCATCAACCAAAAGTCAACCGTCGGTCTAAGGTCGATGGTAGGGTCCACAACCGTACGTAACTCAATCCAGAAGATCTGCACTTCGGATTTCCGATCCACAAAATTTCATTACGATCCAATGGTTGAATCTCTGCCAATTGTAAATTTAAATGGTGGTCAACGTTTTATTTTACTAGCTTACAATTCCAATTCGGGAAGATCTGTATATCGGATTCCTGATCCGATAGTTCTTATGGTCCTCAAATATTAGGTACTATAATGTATTAAAGTTTGGTGATGATCTAGTGGTCGGATCGTCAATTGTTATAATGTTCAAGCGGCGGACCTTAGTGAAATTATACCCAAACAATGGAATTTCATTAATCAGATGAAAAATATTAAATCGGGGCATCCAAATTAGCCTAAGAGGGTTCCCAAGAAATTTCAAAAATGTCAACATAAGGAATATTCTAAGAATATTTCTAAAATATTGTGAGCCTAATTTCAGAAATGGGCTGACTGGGCATTGGCCCAAAGGTTATGGACCAACATTAAGGGTCGGGTTGTCACACCATTCTTTTAATTAGATCATCCATAGAAAGTCATCTTTTGTCTAGTTTAGAAGCTCTGTTACCTTCCCCTAGTGTTGTAGTATCGATTCTCTTTACGAAACATGTTTTACCTTTCATTCCCCAAAGATTACAATCCTTGTAAAACAAAAAAAGAATTGGCTTTTGTTGAGTGCATAAAGTTAAATTTAAATGCCTTCTTTTACTTAGGTTTTTGACTTAAAATCTCTATGCATCACAAGGGATTTTGTTGTTTGTATTGTATTTCAGGATGAAAGTAAGGGCTTGAAGAAATCATCTTATTTTGAATATTTTAAGAGCCTAGAATGGATAGTTCGAAGCCCAACTCACCCAAGACCAAACCATAGCTCACAAGTGACCCAAGATCTGCCAGAAAAGGCCATTGCAAAACGGCCAACTTGCGAGCTTTGCCTCGAAGTACTCAGAATGAATTAGAAAATGGGCCATATATGTTTAGAAAGCCCTAGAAGTCTTCTTTCTGATGATATTTACAACTTGGGATTTGGAGAATTCGACAAGAAGTTATGACTGAATAAAAATGAGCTATTCAGATACAAATTCTGATATCAGCTAGTTTTCAGTTACTCCTATACTAAAAGCTGAGTGTAATGAGCTATAAATGAGAGTCAATTCATGGATGTAAATGTGTCAGATGTTAGAAAAATCCTAAGCCTTTTAATAGGAGAAAAATATGAAGGGAAATCTATGAGATTCATGGATGGGATTTCTAAATGACTATCATGCATATACAAATCAAATTTAATATATGAAAGCAGCGGAAGCATTAATAACATATTAACAAAGCTATAGTCATGCAAATCCCCTTCAAGGTTCATAGGTTTATATATAATGCATCATATAAAATTTTAGAGAAAAGAACAAAGTGAAGGTTTAGTCTTATACCTCTTGATCTAGACTTGAGACCAAGGATGGACCACCTCCAAGCCCTTTGTTCCTTGAACTCCTTGAGCCTAGCTTCCCTCCTTGCCTCCTCCACTTTGATAGAATGAGTGCTCCTAGGTTCTCTTCAAGTTTCCAAAGTAGGAAACCTCTAAAGATCCTCACCCACTAATGTAGAAGTTTATTCGGAGAACCTATTCAGTTGGAATTACAATGTAATTTAATCCTTCTCTAAAACAATACTCTCAATCACATTACTAGGGTATGGATATATTATGTCAAAACCCTAATGTGATTATTCCTTCTTATATGATTCAACTGAGTCGTATAGGAACGCTTTCCTTTATTACGGTCGATACTTCGGCCGAAGATTCCCGAATCATATCTTAGAGTATTCTTCCTCTCTTATCGAGGATTAGAGATTCCTTGTTGCGCATACACTTGCCTTCATGACTAAGTGGCTTAACCCCAACTATGCCGTTGACATTCTGATAGAGTGACTTTTGACATAATCAAAGATCAAGTACTTAACCACAAGACAACGACGATGCCTCAGGTCAAAGGACTACTTACATTATTCCAACCATTAGAGTTACTTGCTTGACATGTGAGTAGACCTCCATGCAAGTACTCTCGTTCGATTGTGTTCAGTGAACTCATTCCCTTAATGAGCACCTACATACTTGCCTTAGTGTCACAACACGAATGGGATGAGACTTTCCATCCTTCCAATTGAAGCGGACACAGTATGTACCGGTCTTCGCATTGTCAGTATCCCTCCGACAATCCAATGACCAGGAACCTTTTTGGACATTTGGTTATGTGAAGAAGGTCTCTGTAGTCTAACATCATTAGATTACTTCTTCAATCGATCCATTGTCCATGGATACACTATTTAGGACATATATCGTTTATAGGGATAGTCCTAATTAGTATCTTTGCCATTTGATGTATAAGAGTCATCCATACATCGATTCAATTGTCCTGAATGGTTTCTTCCAAAGATTGACTTTCAGGGCATATTTCCAACAAAATACACATAACTAGAAGGAGAATAAAGGAGAAAAAAAAAAAAGAAAAACATAGAATCTGTAGAGAGCATGATTCTTTAACCTTGAGCAGTTTCTAGGTTTTAGCTTTCCTAACTTTTTAAGTGTTTTGTTATGTTTTTAATTTAGTTTATGGATACTTAAGGCTGCTTTGAAGCCCTATACATGATTGAATTAATGTTATGATGCAGCTTTAGTTTATCAATTTCATTTGCAAGCTAGAATCAGTTTTCTGTTTCAACATTTCAAGCACATATTTTCAAGCTTAGCTACCTTGTTTATGTTTGCTTTCTATTGGGAATGATAAGGATGACTGCCATATCTTATTTCATTCATTAGTAACATGTGGTTAGGTTCAGAACTAATCATGTAAATTGATTCCATGAAGTTCTAGGATAAATGCCATGTTCTAGGGTTCATGTGATGTTCATAATCCTCTTCGTTCTTAATGAGTTTCTAGGTGCTAAATCTGAGTATATGCCATGCTAGGTTGCACCTGTAAATATAAGTTTTATGTATGCCATGCATCTAACATGCAAAGTGGAGAGGATTCATACAATCTAGTTCTATGCCATGCTAGATATGTGAACATCTTAGTTGTGCATTTGAAAGGGATAAGTTAAAAGATCATATCACTAATTCAGGAATGTTTAGGGGAAGGCCTTTATTTAATTGAAGTCAGATTTAAGTCCTAAAAACGTTTCTAACCTATTTCATGTCTTAGGTTTGTTTATAGATAGTTCTAATTTTTCCCTTTTCTTTCTGCCTTTATTTCTTTTCCAAAATTACAAAAACCACCCCTCCCCCCTTTTTAAGTCCTAAGGAGTCTTTAACTATTGCTAATTTGTAAAAGTCAAAGGTTTACTAAGTTGTTTCTCAGTCCCTGTGGTTCGACACCCTTACTTATGCCACTATACTGTCCTTATATTTTCACTCGAAATGAACTTCAACAAAATGGCGCCGTTGTCGGGGACTGCGCTTAAACAACTTTGTAATTCCTTTTAGTTTTGTTTACTAACTTAATTTATTTTGTTTTCAGTTGTATGTCTTTCAATCCATTGAAGCAGCCCATTGACTTAGAGCAGGTACAAAGGGTGGTTCAGTCAAGTTCGAGTAAGAGGCGTACACTTAAACCTGTGAGGATTCTGATAACTCAATCTTTGCCAAGTTCTCCTTGCCACTTAGAATCACATACACCAAAGTCAACTTCATCCTCACCCAAGGCTGGATTAGAAAAAGACGAGATGGCTATGGCAAACAACAAAAACAACAACAACAATGATGACGAGGCTAATCTGGCTTTGAAGGAGTATGCGATTCCCAAGATCAATGAGGAGTGTTCATGCATTCATTATCCTGATACCACCATGGATAACTTTGAACCCAAATCAAATATGATCCATCTTTTACCTAAATTTAATGGTTTGGCAAGTGAGGATCCCCATTTGCATATCAAGGAGTTTGTAGAAGTGTGCAATACCATTAAGATTTAAGGCATGACCCTTCAAGAGATACATCTTAGGCTTTTTCCCTTTTCACTAAGGGAGAAAAGTAAGGCATGGCTTCACACTCTTCCATCCGGATCCATTGAAACTTAGGATGTGCTAGCTTCCAAATTTCTGCAACAATTTTTCCCAGCTCAACGCACTAACAAGCTTAGGCGCGAAATCATGTCAATTGTGCAAAATGATGGAGAGTTGTTCCATAAGTATTGGGACCGTTTCAAAACTTTGTTGCATTCTTGCCTTCATCACAACTTGGAACAATGGTTGCTCATGCAATATTTCTATGAAGGATTGCTTGATTCTGATCGTATAATGGTGGATGCTACTACTGGTGGTTTGATGAACAAGACGGTTGACCAAGCCAAGACCATGTTTGAGGACATTGCTTCAAATACAAAGCAATTTAGTTTCAGAAATCAACAAACCAAGAAGGGTTATGAGGTTAGTACTTCAAATGATAACTCTTAAATTTATGAATTAACTAACCTTGTTAAGTAACTTGTATCCCAAAAGCAAGTTGTGGCTATTTGTCAAGTGTGTTCCATGCAAGGACATTTGTTTGTACCATACTTAGGGCCTCTGTATTTAGATCTCGTATAAATACTCGGGGGACTCAAACATAATTATGTAATAAAGGTAGGGGTAAATATGTAATCAGTGAGGAAGCCTTATTCTATAAAAGGACTGCTCACCCTCACAATTAGAGTAGGCCATTTTCTAGGCCTGAGGTCTCTCATATTCAGAGGAAGCCTCCTCACCCCCAAAGGCTTCACTCTCACCTCACAAACTCTTTCTCCCTTTCAGAAATACAATATCAGTGTGGACGTAGCCCAAACCTTGGGGTGAACCATGATACATCTTGTGTTATTTACATTTCTTGTAGATTCACGGTCGGATTTACGTTGTTTCAAGACCTCCGATTTTGTGCATCAACATTTGGCGCCGTCTGTGGGAAACGACACAAAAAGCTATGTCGGTTCTCTTTCATTTTTCCATCTCACCACCGTGAGACCTCACCACACTCCATCATGAATCTGCTCATCTAAAAAACCCCAAAACCGTTTCATCACCAGCCAAAATAGACCGCTGGGAAATTTGGGTTGGACCATAGAGAAGTTACTTGGGCCCAGCCAACTCAGATTAGTCACCGCGAATCTCTGTTGATTTTTCAGGTGGAATGTGAGGGCAGAAATAGTGACTTTGGCGTTCGCAAGCCTAACATCTCCGCCGTTCTCGTCGTTGCGTAATGCGAAAATTAACTTAACACACAAATTAAACCCTCTTTTGACAATTGTAGTATATGTATAAGTAGGGATCGTTTTGGACCGGGGATTAGGAGGGCTTGCTAATAACCTCTAAACTGACTCAAAAACATAAAAACAGAGTGAAAAATGTTTGAATAGACTCAAGGGACTCAAAACTGGTTCAAAAGACTTAAAACAACTTAAAAACACTCAAAACTGCCTAAAAACACAAACTGGGCAGTTTTTTACTCTAAACACAACTTTGAACGAAAATTGGGTTTTGGCTTCACCTAAAACAATAAAAAAGACAAACAAAACAGATTTGAAACACTTTGAAACAAGAAACTAAAAGGGGGGTTTTGATTTGGATGAAGTTGAAACAAACAAACAAGTATGAAAACTAGACAGATTGTAAAACGAATTTGAGAAATAAGATGATGGATGGGATAGCTAGAGGCTTTTTCTCCACACATGACAAGTATGCAAACAACTCAATTTCCAGTTACTACTTCATTGAATTATGAACGACAATGCCCCAAATTAACCGTGACATCATTAGTTAACCCTAAGATTTTCCTTGTTTTATTGGATTGGATGACATCATTCGACAACCCAAAGCATTCTTCAAAAGTTCCCTACATGACATCATAATAAAGATACAATCAAAGATCATTACGTTGAATGAAAATTATAAGCATTGACAAAGCACTTGCAACTATGACATCATGTCACTCATGCTAGAATTAAACTTAACGCGATCGTTTATAAGCGACCTCCACTACTTATGAATATAAGTTTGTAACGATTATGTGAAACTTTCTTATATTCTAGCATCGGATTTATGCATGCCAATTAAGTGTCGATCCTTAATCAACAAATACAAATAAGTTATCAATCAAATAGTTAAGCCAATTGCATTCACGAATCAAGAGCTTATAACTGGAATTTATCAAATCATATTGCACACATAATCATGGCTTTGAAATCACCCCTAGCTAAGAGGGGTTTAGCCACTCATATTCACAACAAAACGAAAGATAATGAATTGAAACATAGTAAATAAAGAACGAGTTGCACCTAGAATGCTTCAACAATTAAGCTTGAACATCCAAGAGTCCTTCCTTCTTTCTTCCCTCATGGCACAAGGTTAAGTGTAAGGTTTGGTTGATGATTTGTATGGAAGTGTTTGAGAGAATGAATGGATGTTTATGGATGAAGGTTGTATTGAAATGGGGATGAATGATCAAGCTAAAACTCAACTCTATGGCTGCCACACACACTTCCTTTTATAGAGGAAGTGCACGGCAATGGAGGGGAAAATGGTGGTGTGTGCAATGATTTAAAGGTGAAAATGAAGTAATGATGCAAAGCATGGGGGTAAAGTGGAGTGGTGTTGCAGCAATGAGTGCATGGAGTGGTGTTGAAATGATTAAAAGGTGAAAGTGAAGTGATGATGCAAAGCATGGGGGGTAAAATGGAGTGGTGTTGCAGGTATGAATGCAAGTAGGGAACATGAATGATTGTGCACATGGTAGAAAAAGGAAAGGGAGGTAGAATGGTGCAGAAATGAGTCAAAGGTGCAAGTTGAGTCATGATACACGGCATGGGATTCCAAAGGTGGTGGATAGTGCATCAATGGGTGCATGTAGTGGAGGTAAAAGTTGTATGAAATCTGATGGGTGAAGGGGACAAGGAATGTGCAGCAATTGAGTGCAATGATTCAATATAATAGTGCATGAAATCAGAAATAATAAAGGGAACAAGGTTGGTGCACGACAAGGAGGGATAGTGAGTGTAATGGTGCATGAAATGAGTGCAAGAAATCTGGTGCATGAAGGGGACAAGGGTGATTATGTATGGCATGGGTGGAAAGGTGAGTAAGTGGTGCATCAATGAGTGCAAAGAGGTGAAAGGATACTGTGCACATGGTAGACAAAGAAAAGGAAGTGGAATGGTGCAGCAAATGAGTGCAATGAGGGAACATGGATGAATGTGCATGGCATGAGTGGAAATTGGAGTGATTTATGGCAGAAAATAACAAAGGGATGGCTCCCTTGCACGGCAAGGAAGAAAAATGGTAAATGATGGTATGGCTTGGACTTTTAGGGCAGGTTTAGGGCTTGTAGAACATGTAATGAAATGTCCCTAAGTATTTAGGAACCCTTTGTGTGACTGAATCTTTGGTAATTTAGGATTAGGAAAGGTAACGACAAGATAAGGCAAGTTTGACTAGTCTTTCCTCATTCTTAATGGTTTCCTTGTCTTCCTTGGTCCTCAATTTATTTTCTTCCTCTCCTTGGCACATTCCTAGCTTCTTTAGATCTTTAATTTTGTCCAACCACTTTGCTCCATGCATGTGATATCCATTCCATGCCCAAAACTCCTCCAAAAGGCACCAAAATGCACTTCTTTGAGTTTTTAACCCTTTGTACCTACAACCACACGAAAATGGCTTGAAATACTAAATCAACTAAGAAATAACAACATAAATGCACAAGAACAAGCTAACTAAGTCGCATAAATATGCTCCTATCAAATTCCCCCACACTTAGCTTTTGCTAGTCCTCGAGCAAAACAAAACAAGCGAAACAAAGAAAACATAACCTAGACCTTCCAACATTTGCCTCAGGGATTTTTAATGAAACATGACATGCCAAAGATCATCACTCACATAGATTTACACAATCCTTACCGTTAAGCATACTTAATCATAGTCACCATTCACTAGCTCACATTTAATCAATTAACACAACATTTTGTAGTAACATGCCTTAGAGAATTCCCTCAATCCCTTACTAGATACACTCTTATTTTCACACAAGAATTTCTGACTACATTCCCTATACTAGGTATATGTGAGAAGATTAATGTAAACATGAAAACTAGTACTCACATATGTGTTTCAACAAAGAAGCAATTTCTGGAATTATTAATTCATGTATATATATGATCTCATGAATGGAATGCTACTACTTAGAAGCGAGAACCAGTGATATCATATGCTCATACCAATTTCAAACTCCACATATTGAAACACACAACACTCAAGATGGAAGTCAAAGGTTGTAACGGGGTTAAGGGTGTTGGCTAACAAAGAAAGGTAAAGGTAAACAAACGTTCTTAAAGCAATAGTGAGCAAAGTAATGATTTTGACACTTAGAATTCACTTTTTGTATGTAAAAATCTACTTAAACACAAAGGGGAAGTTCATGCAACACTTAGGGTCAAATTCAAAATTTTGGACCCTTTCTTCAACAATCAACACTAAGTTCATTCTCACTTATTTTCAACTTTTTTTCTTTCTTTTCTACTTTTCAACTCTTTTTTTTATTTTTTTATTTATTGCCGTGCCCTATGGCACACAAAACATACACTTTGAAACATTTCCCCCACAGTTGTTTTTTGCAATAATGTTACCAAAAAGGAATTCCTTCTAAATCATGCTCCACTATACTTCAAGAACAAGGGTATGGAAAGTCCTAATGTAGGCTAGGTAGGGATAATGTGGTTAACAAAGAAAGTAGGCTAAATAAAGCTGAAAGGGGTTAAAACCTACAAAACAAATGACAAAGATGGATTCGGCAATTTAGCTTTCGTTCACTAAACAACTTCATCTTGAATATGTGTTATGCGAATCAATGTCATGCTTTGAATGGAATGGGCATGAGTTCTAGTATTTAGATCTATAATGATGAAACACATTCTAAGTAGCAACCAAGCAAAGAATAATGAGATCATGCAACGACGTTAGAAAACAAGACTGCATAGATTAATAACTCTCCAAATAAACATTTAGGCTCAAGTCTCTCAGAGATGTAGCATTAGTTTGAGTTCCTTCCTTCAAGCATGTTACAACAACTGATTTTTTTTTTCTTTTGTGATTGCCTGTGAATTCATAAACTATAACTACAACCAAGCATAAACCAAAGAGTATATCAAACTTCCATCCATGTTTGTAACTTTCTTTAACAGTCATGCACTTAAAAACCATATCCTCATTATTGTGTTGGAAGGTACCCTAAGACACAAACAAACAAAAACAACTCAATTTGGCTTTTTCAAAACAATTTTTCAAATTTTTATCAAATTTTTGAATTTTTATGTCAAAACACAGTACAAACACTTAAAAACAGTGAAAAACAACATTGTAAGTGATAGGTGAATAAAACCCACGAAATTGCATAAAAACACTTGTTTACCCCCTTACACTTAAATCAAACATTGTCCTCAATGTTGCAAGCATAGACTTATACTCAAACAAGCAAATAACATATCTAATAAAACATGACAAGTATGGCAAAGTAAAAACAAGACATAGTATAGTTTAAGAACGCAAATCTGGTTATGGAGGTAGATGATCTTGTTGACTTTCCATAGCTTTGATCTCGAACTAGTTTAGAATTCTGAGCAAGGAATATGAGAGTTCCCTGGTTTCAAATCAGACTGCTTTTGCTGGGTTGATTTGATTGTGCAGTCTGCATTCTTCTCTGCTTGTTTCTTTTGCACGGTAGGCAGGCACGAGGTAGAGGTGATGGTCTGTTTCCTTTTTCAATCTTTCCAAGTGCCGACCATTTGCTTTCTTTCTCCTTGTCCCTAGCTGAGGATGAATTAGCACATTGTCTCCACATGCTTCAAGGTATCATTTTCACTTCCCTTATCTATTCTCTAGGCAGATGTGGTATTTTTTCAGGAGGCATAAGATGTTGAAGATGAGTACTCAAGAGCAATGCTAGGTAAGCAATCGGGAAGGTGTTCTAGGCAGGTGGTTCCAGATCGGAACAAAGACAAAGAGAAGGACATAAAGAAAGCATGATATGAGATACTCTTGCTTTCAACCTTCATGATATGAAATACTTTTGCTTTTGATGAGTTGTTTGCAGAGGTATCCCAGGGAATAAGGAACACTAGTGACTCGAGAGGCTTCGTTGGGAAGGCATTCTCGAAGATGAAGAAAGGTTATGTATGTCTGCCTTGCTATGGAGGGTGAAGGTTGACATTTATATGAATTAATAACAGGTATTATTCTTTCACTCTTGTCGGCAACCGTTGGATGATTGAACAGTAAACTTCACGTGCTTTCTACTTCACCAGAAATCTTCGATCGATTACCCGTAATTTCTGCAAGGTTGAGTGTGCATGTGACAGGTGATGACACGTCTGAAAAAGCAAGTCCCTCTTCGATTTCTGAGATCGACGCTTCGACAAACTGCCCGTGATTTCTACAAAGCTAAGTGTGCATGTGATAGGCGCTGACACGTTTGGAAAAAGCAGGTGCCTCTTCGATATCTGAGATCAGCGCTTCGACAAATTATCCGTGATTTTCTCAAAGCTGAGTGTGCATGTGACAGGTGATGACACATCTGAAAAAGCAAGTGCCTCTTGGATTTCTGAGATCGGCTAGTGGTCTTTGAGCAGCCCAGCTTTTGAGAAAGGAAGCGTCTCTTCAATTTTTGAGCGAGCGCCTCTTCGATTTCTGAAGCTCCGTCGAGTGCTGATTTTTATAGAGGCACGCATTATGTTTCAAAGCACTTTTGAATTACCACCTGTAGAAATTCCCTTCTTACACTTCTGAAATCTTGATTTGTCTAACCTCTTCTTCAACACCTTAGGAAAATGTCTTGCCCATCTGATTGTCGTATTAACTAAAATGTCAGGAAAGATATTGACATGTCTTCTCCAGACAACATTTGGCATCCATCCTTTGTATCCCCCAATGGTCCTCTTATAGTTGGGGATTCTATGATGATGAACGATATAATCACTTCGGTGATGGCCAGAAATCTTCTCACTCCTAGAAACACTAGGATACTTTCCAGGCGGTCCGACGAGTTGGCTGTTCAGGACCCTCTGGCCTACAACGTCCGATATGCAGGCTCAGTATCAAACATGGGCCAACGCCTTCTTGCTCGATCTCATCAGGTTGAGTCGTTGATGGCTGAGGTGGCCAGTCTTCGGTAATAGGTCAAAGTGCTTAGGCACGAGAATAAAGAGTTGCACATGCTCGCCACTAATTACTCAACAAGTATGAAGAGGAAGCTTGACCAGCTGCAGGAGTCCGAGGTTCGGATTCAGAGTGATCATCAAAGGTTTGTTGCATTACTTCAGCAGCAACTGCTGCCTTCGTCATCTAGCACTTCACCAAGTGTTGAGGCTCCAAAAAAACAATCTCTGGTGCTTCGTCTTTCTGGAGGTCCGTCGAATGCTGAGGCACCACCTGACCAATGAAGGCTCATTCCTGCTTGTTTGCACTTTCTTGTATTTTTCTACCTTTCTACCTAATGTTCCTTTTTCCATGAAAATGAATGTAAAAACACCTTGCATATCTGTCAATGTTTCACAAATAAACCTACACGAAAAACAATTAAACAAACAACAAATAAAAATGACAATCATAGCAAAATAAAAATGCAGCAAAGTAAAGGTTTTTAGGAACGCAAAACTAATCATGGAGCGATTCAAAGATCTTCCTTATTTGAATACATGGGTTGCCTCCCAAGAAGCGCTTGCTTTAACGTCTTGCAGCCGAACGAAACTTCCTTCTAAGCTTGGATAGGGCCCACGGCAGTGAGTGAGATTTCTTCCACAATCTGCCCCATATCACTCTCATATTATAACTTCAGATGATGCCTGTTCACTTTGAATTCGTCGTCGTTCCTTAAGCTTTTAACTTGGACTGCACCATGGGGAAAAACATTAGTAACAACAAACGGCCCAATCCACTTAGAACGTAACTTACTAGGGAACAAACGTAGACGGGAATTGAATAGCAGCAATTTCTGTCCAAATGAGAATGTTTTTCCCCGAATCATTTTGTCATGAAACGCTTTTGTTTTCTCCTTGTAAATTCATGCATTCTCATAGGCTTCGTTCCTCATCTCCTCAAGTTCATTCAATTGGAGCTTTCTATTTATTCCAACAGCATCTAAGTCCAAATTGAATGTTTTCACAGCCCAATGCGCCTTGTGCTCTAGTTCCACAGGTAGGTGACACGGCTTGCCATAAATTAGTCAAAATGGAGACGTCCCCAGAGGTGTTTTGTAGGCAGTGCGATATGCCCACAGTGCATCATCTAAACACAAGCTCTAATCCTTCCGGGTTGGCCCAACAGTCTTCTCCAAGATTTGCTTTATTTCTCTATTCGAAACTTCGGCTTGGCCACTTGTTTGAAGGTGGTATGGCGTGGAAACCCGATGCTTGACATTGTACTTTTTAAACAGCGCCTCAATGGTGCGATTGCAAAAGTGGGAGCCTCAATCGCTTATGAACACCCTCGGCATGCCAAATCTGGAAAAGATGTTAGCCTTGATAAAATCTGCCACCACTCTAGAATCGTTAGTACAGGTGGCTTTGGCTTCCACCCATTTTGACACATAATCAACGGCTAGCAAAATATAAGTAAAATCATATGAGGGCGGAAAGGGTCCCATGAAATCCATACCCTATACATCAAAGATCTCCACATTAAAGATAGGGGTTTGCGGCATTTGGTCCTTGGCACCTATTGTACCTGTTCTTTGGCATCTATCACAAGTTATGCAAAATGTTTTAGCATCCTTAAACAATGTAGGCCAATAGAAACCACTCTCTAAAACCTTAAGGGCCATCATTTGGGTGCCAAAATGACCTCCACATGTATAACTATGGCAGAATGCAAGAATTGAATTAAACTCAGAATTGTTCACACATCTATGAATAATCTGGTCAGGACAATACTTTCATAAGTATGGATCATTCCACACATAAAATGGTGCATCATTTCTGAGTTTATCATGCTTGTATTTATCTAGAGTGCTAGGAACTTGTTTTGTGACCAAATAATTGATCAAATCAGCATGCCAGGGCTCACTTACCTCTAGGGACAGCAATTGTTCATCATGGAATGTCTCTAGAAAGGGTAAAGAGTCATCCTCGTGTACCAAATGGCTGAGGTGGTCAGCCACCACGTTTTCACTCCCCTTTTTGTCTCTTATTTCAATGTTGAACTCTTGAAGTAGGAGCATCCAACGAATCAGCCTTGGTTTCGCCTCCTTCTTGGTGAGAAGATACTTTAACGCTGCATGGTCAGAATATACAATCACTTTAGTGCCAAGTAAGTATGAACGAAATTTATCTAAAGCAAAGACAACTGCAAGAAGTTCTTTCTCAGTGGTAGAATAATTCAATTGAGCATCATTTAGGGTCCGGGAAGCATAGTGGATGACGTGGGGCTGTTTGTTCCTCATTTGGCCTAAAACAGCACCAATGGCATAATTGAATGCATCACACAATAGCTCAAATGGAAGGCTCCAATCTGGTGGCATGATGATAGGGGCCGAAGTCAACATGTCCTTGAGAGTTTTGAAAGCGGTCTCACAGTCCTTGTTGAACTCGAAGGATACTTCCTTTTGGAGTAATCGGCAAAGGGGTTGGGAGATTTTTGAGAAATCCTTGATGAATCTCCTATAAAATCCTGCATGGCCAAGAAAAGAACGAACCTCCCTCACCGAAGTGGGAGAGGGTAAGTGACGTACAAGATCTATTTTGGATTTATCAACCTCAATCCCTTTTTCTGATATGATATGCCCCAAAACTATACCTTGTTTTACCATAAAATGGCACTTTTCCGAATTCAAGACAAGATTAGTTTCGATGCATCATTGTAAGATGAAAGTAAGATTGTTCAAGCATCCATCAAATGAGTCACCAAAAACACTAAAGTCATCCATAAACACTTCAATGATCTTTTCCACAAATTCTAAGAAAATACTTACCATACATCTTTGGAATGTGGCTGGTGCGTTGCATAGCCTAAATGGCATGCGTCGATAAGCAAAGGTACCAAAGGGACATGTGAAGGTAGTCTTTTCTTGGTCATCGGGAGCTATCACAGTCTGATTATAATCCGAATAGCCATCAAGAAAACAATAAAAAGAATGACCGGCTAACCTTTCAAGCATTTGATCAATAAAGGGCAGCGGGAAGTGATCTTTTCTTGTTGTAGCGTTGAGCTTGCGATAGTCAATACAAACTCTCTATCTAGTTTGGATTTAGGTGGGCACAAGCTCATTATCTTCGTTTTTTACCATAGTGACTCCGGACTTTTTAGGAACAACTTAGACCGGAGAGACCCAATGGCTATCAGAAATTGGGTAAATCACTCCACAATCGAGTAGCTTGATGATTTCCTTCTTCACAACGTCCATCATGGGTGGATTGAGTCGGCGTTGTTCTTCTCTAGATGGTTTGGCTCCTTTTTCCAAGAGTATTCGATACATGCAAGTGGTAGGGCTAATTCCCTTGATATTAGCCAATGTCCACCCAATGGCAGTTTTGTATTCCCGAAGCACCCTCACCAACTTGTCCTCCTCTTGTGCAGTGAGTGAAGAAGAGATGATGACGGGTAGCGTCTCTTGTTCTCCCAAAAACACATATTTCAAATGGCTAGGCAATGGTTTAAGCTCTAGGGAAGGTGGCTGGATTACAGAAGGAAGCAACTTGTTAGTTGAAATGGGAATTGAAACAAGGTTAGGAGACTTACCAATATGCCTTGGATTTGACTCTAGGGTAGCAACCATCTCCACCAATTCTTCTTGAATAGGCACGGCAAGGTGTTCCTTGTTGTTGTCGTGGGCATGCCTAAGTGCTAAGCCTTCGTTTTTTAGTCCAATGCGTTGCGTGAAAGTCTTTTCAAATGCATCATTAGTCAAATCATCAAGGAATTCCTGCGCCAAAGAGGCAATCACATCAATAGAGAAACAAGAGTGACCATCATGAGGATATCTCATAGCATCAGAAATATTGAATTCAATAACTTCCCCATCAAATTCCATGGTCAATGTTCCCTTGAATACATCTATCTTTGTACGGGCAGTCTTCATGAATGGTCGGCCAAGTAAGATTGGTAATTGAGGGGAATGGTTTGAGTCTTCCATTTCAAGCACGTAGAAGTTCGCCGGGAAGACCAAGTGATTCACCTGCACTAAAACATCTTCCAAAACACCTTTTGGATGCGCATTAGATCTATCGGCCAATTGAATGATCACTCCATCATTTTTTAATTCTCCCAAGTTCATAGATG
The DNA here is from genome assembly GCF_916048215.2 of Malus sylvestris. NCBI lineage: Eukaryota > Viridiplantae > Streptophyta > Magnoliopsida > Rosales > Rosaceae > Malus > Malus sylvestris. The sequence goes on along the minus strand of NC_062265.1, from coordinate 15,092,525 downwards.
CATATATTGAATAAGGCATGATATTTATTGATGCACCTAGATCTAACATGGCATATTCAAAGCGAGTATTTCCTATAACACAAAGAATTGTAAAACTGTTGGGATCTTTGCACTTAGGAGGTAATTTTCGTTGCAACACTGTTGAGACATTCTCACTTACGCTTACCACCTCTTTGTTCAAAGCCCTCTTCCTTGTAGTGCACAGTTCCTTCAAGAACTTAGCATACTTGGGGACTTGTTTAATTGCATCTAGAAGTGGAATGTTGACTTGCACCCTTCTGAATATGTCAAGGATGTCTTTGTCACTCTCTTCCTTCTTTGATTGCACAAACCAGTGAGGAAAGGGTGCATTGGGTGGAATGGAATTAGAAGTCATGGAATTTGAACCCAACTTACCTTTGGTGGTCGAATTAGGGTGTGTAGGTGGCTGCGGCAAAGATTGCTCAATCCTTACCGTGGGCAAGCCTTGTTCCTTCTCCTTATATTGCATCTTTTCGTCCTCCTTTTGATTGGATTTAGATAGGTTGGGATCAGATCCAACTTTTTTTTCCACTTCGCAAGGTGATGGCTTTGGCAGATTCGAAGCCTCCCTTTGGATTCACATCCATCGAACTAGGTAACTTACCTTGTTCTCTACTAAATTGCCCTATGAATTCAGCCATTTGTCCCACTTGTCTCTTCAATTCAGTCACTTTTTGAGCTTGATTTTGCACTTCCTTGGCGTAATTGTACATATCTTTGACTTGATTTTCCTGACCCTTTGCCAACGTAGTTAGTAACTGAATAACTTGAGCATTATCAAAAGACGAACCTGAGTTATTTTGGGCAGGTTGTGTTTGGGGTTGTGTGGGTGCATACGGCCTTTGGTAGAATCCCGGAGGTTGATGTCTGAATGCACTTTGTTGTTGGGTTTGTTGGGGCTCTCTCCATTTGAAATTTGGATGATCTTTCCAGCCTGGATTGTATGTATTCGAGAATGGATCATTCCTTGGTTGGTTTTGACTCCCAAAACCCATGGCGTTGGCAGATTCCCACCTTCCGTTTTCGATCAATTGAGGGCACTTATCCATGAGATGTCCATTCATTGAGCACACGCCACAAGCAGCCACACTTTGTACCTTCGGTATTTCAACCACCTGCGAAAGAAGAGTAGTAAGGTTAGCCATTTGACTTTGAAGTTCTGGAACAGCACTTACCTCGTTAACTTGTTGCTACCGTGGATTATCTCTTTGACCAACGCCTTTATATTGTTGAGCATTCAATGCTCGGTTAGCAATTAAGGTCTTGGCAGCCATGGGTGTTTTGTCCACCAAAGCTCCTCCTGATGAGGCGTCTAGCATTTGGCGTTCAATTAGTAAAAGCCCTTCGTAGAAATATTGAAGAAGAAGCTCCTCCTTCATTTGGTGTTGTGGACATGAAGCAACAAGGGTTTTAAAACGTTCATAATAAGTTGGAAAGGATTCACCTTGGTTTTGCTGAATGCCACTAATCCTTTTGTGTAGTAGAATGACTCGAGAAGTTAGGAAAAACTTCTCCAAAAATGCCCGTTTCATACTCTCCCATGATGTGACAGTTCTAGGGGCTAGTTCATACAACCAATCTTTAGCCTTCATTTTCAGAATGCTCCCATCAACATTTACAAGGGTCATGCTCAAATAAACAACCTCAAACTCCTTCAAATGTTTATTAGGATCTTCCATGGACAACCCATGGAACTTAGGAATATGGTGCAATAAATTGGACTTTAATTCTAACTCGTCGCTCTTGTTTTGGGCCGCCCTTGGATATTGAATGCATAAAGACATAGCATTGTCCAATCCCGAAGTGGAAAGCTCCTTGATTGTTCGATTGTCTACTACCATATCTTGGACTTCTTCCAAAGTCCTTGCCGTGGCCTCCTCTTGCTCTTCTACTTTGTCTTCTTCAAGATCTGGTGCAGGTTGAGGTGGTTGGGGTTCTTGTTGATTCCTTGCTCGTCTCAAAGTTCGTTCAAAATCATCATCAAAGTCAAAGATGTGCTTATGAACAGGTTGAGAACTTCGAGTCATAAACCACCTAAAATAAGAAAACAAGTAAAGTCAACAATTAGGAACAAAAACACATGAAAATAAACAAAAAGAAATAACAAGGGATTAGCAAAATTGCTAATCCCCGGCAACGGTGCCAAAAACTTGAAGCGAAAATTAACTTAACACACAAATTAAACCCTCTTTTGACAATTGTAGTATATGTATAAGTAGGGATTGTTCTGGACCGGGGATTAGGAGGGCTTGCTAATAACCTCTAAACTGACTCAAAAGCATAAAAACAAAGTTAAAAACGTTTGAATAGACTCAAGGGACTCAAAACAGGTTCAAAAGACTTAAAACATCTTAAAAACACTCAAAACTGTCTAAAACACAAACTCGGCAGTTTCTGACTCTAGACACAACTTTGAATGAAAATTGGGTTTTGGCTTCACCTAAAACAATAAAAAACACGAACAAAACAGATTTGAAACACTTTGAAACAAGAAACTAAAAGGGGGGTTTTGATTTGGATGAAGTTGAAACAAACAAACAAGTATGAAAACTAGACAGATTGTAAAACGAATTTGAGAAATAAGATGATCAATGGGATAGCTAGAGGCTTTTCCTCCACACATGACATGTATGCAAACAAGTCGATTTCCAGTTACTACTTCATTGAATTATGAACGACAATGCCCCAAATTAACAGTGACATCACTAGTTAACCCTCAGATTTTCCTTGTTTTATTGGATTGGATGACATCATTTGACAACCCAAAACATTCTCCAAAAGTTCCCTACATGACATCATAATAGAGATACAATCAAAGATCATTACGTTTAATGAAAATCATAAGCATTGACAAAGCACTTGCAACTATGACATCATATCACTCATGCTAGAATTAAACTTAACGTGATCGTTTATAAGCGACCTCCACTACTTATGAATATAAGTTTGTAACGATTATGTGAAACTTTCTTATATTCTAGCATCGGATTTATGCATGCCAATTAAGTGTCGACCCTTAATCAACAAATACAAATAAGTTATCAATCAAATAGTTAAGCCAATTGCATTCACGATTCAAGAGTTCATAACTGGATTTTATCAAATCATATTGCACACATAATCATGGCTTTGAAATCACCCCTTGCTAAGAGGGGTTTAGCCACTCATGTTCACCACAAAATGAAAGATAATCAATTGAAACATAGTAAATAAAGAACGAGTTACACCTAGAATGCTTCAAAAATCAAGCTTGAACATCCAAGAGTCCTTCCTTCTTTCTTCCCTCACGGCACAAGATTAACTGTAAGGTTTGGATGGTGATTTGTATGGAAGTGTTTGAGAGAATGAATGGATGTTTATGGATGAAGGTTGTATTGAAATGGGGATGAATCATCAAGCAAAAACTCAACTCTATGGTTGCCACACATGATGCGAAATAGATAAGCACACAAATTAAACCCTCTTTTTGTCAAATTGTAGCAAAGATGTAAGTAGGGATCGTTCTAAACCGGGGATTAGGAGGGATTGCTAAACACTTGGAAACTGACTTAAAACTCAAAAACAAAGTTTAAAAACACTAACTTAGACTCAAAGAATGCAAAAGTAAAGGTTAAAACACTTAAACAAACCTAAAACTCAAAACAGCAACTAGAAGGCTCAAAACAGCAACTAGAAGGCTCAAAACTGCCTAAAAACCACTTTCTGGGCAGTTTTGAGCACCTACACTAATTTGGACGAAATTTGATGAAAACTTGAATCAAAATACTTAGAAACACAAATCAAAACACTTTCTAACTAATCTAAGACTTCAAATTAAAGGGGGATTTGTTTTGGACGAAAATTTAACACAAAACAGAAACTTTAATTAACACAGATTGTAAAAATGATTTTGGTGAAATAGATGGTTAAAAGGCTAGTTAGGAGGTTCTTCTCCACACATGTCACACTTGCAAACAAAACGATTTTCAGTTGTTCTTCCAATAAAATTATGAATACTCAACGCCCCAAATTAACCGTGAATTGCACTAATTAACTCTCAGTTTTTCCACAAGTTATTAAGTTGGATGATTGCATACGACAACCTAAAACATTCCCTACGAGTTCCCTACATGAATTGCATAATAGAGATACAAGCAAGAATCATTACGTTCTATGAAAAACATAAGCATTGACGAAGCATTTGTTACTATGAATTGCATGAAACTTATGCTAAGAATTCATTCAACGCGATCGTTTTCAAGCGATCTTCACTACTGGTGATTATAAGGTTGTAACTATTAGGTGAAACTCCCTCATAATCTAGCATCATATTCATGCATGAAAACTAAGCGTGCACTCTCAATCAACATACATAAATAAGTATCAATCAAATAGATGAACGAATTGAATCCACAACTTACGAAATAACAACTGAATGTAATCGAATCAAATTGCAAGCATGTACATGGTTTCGAATTACCCCCCAACTAAGGGGGTTTAGTTCCTCATACTCACAACACAAAGTTTATTGAATTGAAACATCAAAGACATAAGAAAGATTACACCTAAAATGCCAAAGAAGTCCACTTTGAAATCTGCACAGAAAGCTCCTCTTTCTTCTTCTCCTTGCTGCGGCAGTGAGGGTTTAGGGGCTGTTTGGATGTGATTTCGGTTTAGGGATGGATTTGGGATGATATGGTGGTTCGGCAAAGGGTAAGGGAGGTGTATGGTGGTGCGGCACAGTGGGGTAGGTTGCTGGAATGGATGAGTGGCGGCTGGAATGGATGGATTTTGGGTGATGGTGGCTGCGGCAAAAGGTGGGGAGAAGGAGAGATGATTTTCTAATTTTGTGGAGAGGGCTAGATGTATGCGGCTAGGGTGTAAGGGTGGTATATATAGGCACTTAGAAACCCTAATGAAATCAGATTTTTAACAATGGGCTAGGGTTAGGTGCGGCTTGGGTTTAGGAGAAATGGACTAGGGTTTAACATGGCAGATTTTAGATGATTAGGCCCTAGGGTTCGGCATGGGTTGAAGGTCCACAACTAAAAGCCCAACGCCAAGAATAGAAACTCTCGAAAATGGAAACCTCCAAGAATAGAAACTTCCAACTTTTAGAAACTTTGGTTGCCAATTCCGATTTAGGAAAGATCGACCCAAAATGGAAACTTTTAGGCTTAGCTTTCCTACTTCAAGTAGGAAACCTCAAATCATCAACTCTTCAATTCCATCCCAACCTTGCGTTCCAAGCATGTCTTTTTCAATTCAAGCTCACTTTTTGCTCCAAAAGCTCCAAATTGCATCATTTCATGTAATATGTCCGCTAAACCTGAAAACACAAGAAAGTAGCTTAAAAGACTACTTTAACGAAGAAAACATAACAAAGATGCATAAGAACTAGCTAACTAAGGCGCATAAATATGCTCCTATCAACACACACGTCCTTTTATAGAGGAAGTGCACGGCAATGGAGGGGAAAATGGTGGTGTGTGCAATGATTCAAGGGTGAAAATGAAGTAATGATGCAAAGCATGGGGGGTAAAATGGAGTGGTGTTGCAACAATGAGTGCATGGAGTGGTGTTGAAATGATTCAAAGGTGGAAGTGAAGTGATGATGCAAAGCATGGGGGGTAAAATGGAGTGGTGTTGCAGCTATGAATGCAAGTAGGGGACATGAATGATTGTGCACATGGTAGAAAAAGGAAAGGGATGTGGAATGGTGCAGAAATGAGTCAAAGGTGCAGGTTGAGTCGTGATGAACATCATGGGATTCCAAAGGTGGTGGATGGTGCATCAATGAGTGCATGTAGTGGAGGTAAAAGTTGTATGAAATATGATGGGTGAAGGGGACAAGGAATGTGCAGCAATTGAGTGCAATGATTCAATGTAATGGTGCATGAAATCAGAAATAATAAAGGGAACAAGGTTGGTGCACGGCAAGGAGGGATAGTGAGTGTAATGGTGCATGAAATGTGGGCAAGAAATCTGGTGCGTGAAGGGGACAAGGGTTATTATGTATGGTATGGGTGGAAAGGTGAGTAAGTGGTGTATCAATGAGTGCAATGAGGTGAAAGGATATTGTGCACATGGTAGACAAAGGAAAGGAAGTGGAATGGTGCAGCAAATGAGTGCAAGGAGGGAACATGGATCAATGTGCACGGCATGGGTGGAAATTGGAATGATTTATGGCAGAAAATAAGAAAGGGATGGCTCCCTAGCACGACAAGGAAGAGAAATGGTGAAGGATGGTATGGCTTGGACTTTTAGGGTAGGTTTAGGACTTGTAGAACATGTGATGAAATGTCCCAAAGTATTTAGGAACCCTTCGTGTGACTGAATCTTTGGTAATTTAGGATTAGGAAAGGTAACGACAAGAGAAGGCAAGTTTGACTAGTCTTTCCTCATTCGTAATGGTTTCCTTGTCTTCCTTGGTCCTCAATTTATTTTCTTCCTCTCCTTGGCACATTCCTAGCTTCGTTAGATCTTTAATTTCGTCCAACCACTTTGCTCCATGCATGTGATATCCATTCCATGCCCAAAACTGCTCCAAAAGGCACCAAAATGCACTTCTTTGCCTTTTTAACCCTTTGTACCTACAACCACACGAAAATGGCTTGAAATACTAAATCAACTAAGAAATAACAACATAAATGCACAAGAACAAGCTAACTAAGTCGCATAAATATGCTCTTATCATTGCGTAAGTCTCCATCGACCCACGGAAGATTCCCGCTCCTCTATAAATCTCTGAATTGGGGTCAAAGATCTCTGCTTCTTCCCATAGCATGCTCGTCTACAAAACCAAATCAAAACGGCGACGACTCAGAATCCGAAATAGCGTCGTTGACTTCGTCTTTTTCGAGTAACTTGACCTACAAACTCTACGTAGGGCTCGAAGGCATTGGGTTTCTCGAGACGACGTACTTGATTTATCTCAAGCTCACACCTCCTAACCCACCCAAGTCATTAGTCTTGATCCACCGTGTCCACACCGCCACATCGGCGACATTGTACACGGCGTCGTCACAGTACCAAAACCAAAGAAGATGAGGATCTGCTGCACTGCTATTCAACAACAATAGTAATATTAACGGTAAGAAGCGGGCCACAGTACCGGAAGCCGTGGCATGGCACCACAAGCACGTGGTGGGGCCCAACCAATGCTGTTTCGCGGTGACTCAGGAGATCGTGGTGCCCGTGTCCACCGTGTGGTCGGAAGTGCGGCGCGTTGACAACCCACATACGTACAAACACTTCGTCAAGAGCTGCCACATCATCAAGGGCGGCGACGACATGGGGACGATGCAGGTGATATCGGGCTGCCGGCGAACAGCAACACAGAAGGGAAAGAAGTATTCTTCGGCCAAGATCTCCTTACTTGGCAATATTCACGGAGTCTTAGTTGGGAGGGAAGTATTTTCATATAGGATTTTATATGCTTCTCGAGAATCACATTATTCGATATTTAAAGCTGCCATATGGGATTTTGATTGAAGCAACAGGCTAAAAATTTGAGAGTTGCTGCTTTTATGGCTTTCGGACATCACCCATCATTGGAGTTACTTTTGTAACTTTTGGGAGAATAATCCCAGCTTGGAATGAGCGAGCGAGAGAGAGCTATGATTTATAATCTAATAAGGTCCCACTCGTCACTGTCAGCAACCACATGTCCACCATGATTTATAATCCATCCACCAGGAACGTTCATGCAGCCCCAAACTTGATGACAATCTCCGAAGATGCTCTCGAACGTGATAGCTGGAGCCATTCAAGAAGGCATTAACTTCTGAAAAAGATAAAGACTCTCATCATGAAAGAGTGCATGTTCCCACTCTTCATATACGACACCATGATGTTAAAGTGAAAAGAAAAGGCAAAAGAGAAAGCAAAAGCAGAAAGCAAAAGTAAGGAATAAACACCCCACCAGAATGATGTGATTTACTTTTTTTGACAGATGTATGATGTAATTTATCTTTCTTATCTCTCGGAGACATCTATATAACCCTCATCATAGGGTAATAATACAAAAAAAAAAAGGGCAAAGCCCAAGGTAAATCGGCTGGAATGTTGTGCGGAAAGCGAAGGCCCATAAGCCCAAAATAGCACCAACCAGGTGATCAAAAGTACACCTAGTACTTCAAAATTATACATGAGCACTACTCATGTCAATCCTACATAAACATTCATGAGCATTACTCATATCAATCATATATAAACATTCATGAGCATCACTCATGCCAACATTCATGAGCATCACTTATATCAACATTCATGAGCATCACTCATGACAACATCCATGAGCATCACTTATGTCAATCAACATAAACATTCATGAGTATCACTCATGTCAATCAGTTTCAAAGCTTCATTTACAAAAGCTCTAGCTTCAAAAGCTTCATTTACAGAGCTCTAGCTTCAAAAGCTTCATTTACAAAAGCTCTAGCTTCAAAAGCTTCATTTACAAAGCTATAGCTTCAAAGCTTCAAACGCCACAAGCCGAGCCAACCAAGGCAACATAAGCCATAAGCTAAGCCAACCAAGGCAACATAAGCCACAAGCAGAGCAGCCTCGCAACATGTGCTACTTCTAGTTGAGCATTATTTCAGATTGAACACTGCCTCATATCGAGTATTCAGGTCTAGACGACATTTAGTTACTTCGGCCCACACATGGACTGAATTTCAAGTCTCTAGCCAAAAGACTCTATTGACGGAAGACTTGGGGGACTACTGTTTGCACCATACTTAGGGCCTCTGTATTTAGATCTCGTATAAATACTCAGTGGACTCAAACGTAATTATGTAATAAAGGTAGGGGCAAATATGTAATAAGTGAGGAGCCCTTATTCTATAAAATGACCCCTCACCCTCACAATTAGAGGAGGTCATTTCCTAGGCCTGAGGTCTCTCCTATTCAGAGGAAGCCTCTAGGGGCTTTACTTTCACCTCACAAACTCTCTCTCCCTCTCAGAAATACAATATCAGTGTAGACGTAGCCCAAACCTTGGGGTGAACCACAATACATCTTGTGTTATTTACATTTCTTGCAGATTCACGGTCAGATTTAAGTTGTTCCAATACCTCCAGTTTTGTGCATCAATAACATTCATATGAGGCATGTCCTCAAGTGCAAGGGTTTCATGAAGAAGCAAACATGGTAAGAGGATTTCAAGGAAACCAGAGACCTAGAAATGATCATTTTGCTCCAACATACAACCTAGGATAGAGGAATCATCCTAATTTCAGATGGGGAAACAACAACAATGTTCAAAATCTGCCACCTCCCCAAGCTACACCAAGCAAGTCTCTTGAAGACATCATAAGTACATTGGCTGGACAAGTGACTTTTTTAGCTTAAAGCACTCAAGACCTCAAGGTTTCAACCCAAGCTTGCATGAATAAGACTGATCGTTCAATTGTAAACTTAGAAACTCAGGTTGGATAGATTGCAGCAGTCATAAGCCAAAGAAAACCAGGTAAGCTTCCTAGTCAAGTTGTTGTAAATCCAAAAGATTTGAACAATGCACAGGTGAATGTGATTACTTTGAGGAGTGGAAAGGAGGTTAAAAGCACCAAGGAGTCTAAAAAAATTGATGAACTTGTGGCTGTCTAACAAGAGGAAGAAGAAGACTATACTCCACATATGCCTTACCCTTGCAGGTTTGTCGATTCAAAGAAGAAGCAGCTAGAGAAGGAGCTTCTAGAGACAATCAAGAATCTAGAAATTGCAATTCCTTTTTTCAAGGCAATCAAGCATATTCCAAGTTATTCAAAGTTCATAAAGGAATTGTGCACAAATAAAAGGAATGTGGAACTCAATGTTGTGGTGGCATTTGGTGAAAAGTGTCATTAGTTTTGCAAAGAAAGTTGCCACCAAAGGAGAAGGATCCTAGAAGCTTTACCGTTCCATGTCAAATTGGTCCAATGAGGTTTGATAAATGTTTATGTGATTTACGTGCTTCGATTAACTTAATGCCTTACTCTATTTATGAAGCACTTCAATTAGGTGATCTCAAGCCAACTCATATGATGATTCAACTAGCAGATCGTTCTCTTACTCATCCTCGAGGAATTGTGGAAGATGTGATTGTCCAAATCGGTGACCAAGTTTTACCAACAGATTTTTATATTTTGGACATGGAGGAGAGCCCTCTACCAAATCATCTTCCTCTCATCTTTGGTCGAACATTTTTAGCCACAGCTCGTGCCATCATTGATTGTCATTCTGAAAAGATTACCATGACTGTTCTAGGAGAAACAAGAACTTTTCAAATCCTTGAAGCTATAGGTACCCTAGTGACATTCATGAATGCAGTTCTATTGATTTAAGCTTAACATTGCAGGCACCAGTTGAAACACAAGGTTGGGATGATCCACTAAATATAGCACTCACTTTAACTGAAAGTGAGGAGGATGCATATGACGAAGCAAGAATTGAGATACTTGCTACCTTAGAAACCATGCCATTTTACGCGCCTTCAAGGTGGCCATGTTTTGAGCCTCTTCTTAGCTCAACAGAGAAGCCAATTTCTTCTGTGATTTAAGCTCCAAGGTTAGAACTCAAGCAAATCCCTTAACATCTAAAATACGCCCATTTAAGTGATGTTGAGACAGAAAAGCTAGTAAGAGTTCTAAGAGAGAATAAGAAAGCTATTGCTTGGACAATAATTGATATCAAAGGAATTAGCCCACCAAAGTGCATGCACCGGATTCTTTTGGAGGATTGAGCAAAGCCAACCAAAGAAGCTCAAAGACGCCTAAATCCACCTATGAAGGAGGTGGTGAAGAAGGAGATTTTGAAGCTTCTAGATGTAGGAATTATTTACCCAATTTCTGACTCAAAATGGGTAAGTTTGATACATGTGGTCTCTAAAACATCCGGCATCACAGTTGTCAAGAATGAGCATGATGACATGGTGCCAACAAGAGTGCAAACAGGTTAGAGGGTGTGCACTGATTATCGCAAGGTCAATGCAACAACTCATAAGGATCATTTTCCTTTACCTTTTATTGATCAAATGCTTGAGCATCTTGCAAGTCATAGCCATTATTGCTTTTTGGATGGTTATTCTTGATATAACCAAATCACGATAACCCCTAAGGACCAAGAAAAGACCACATTCACATGCCCATTTAGCACGTTTGCCTATAGACGGATGCCATTTGGATTGTGCAATGCCCCTGCAACACTTCAGCGATGCATGATGAGCATATTCTTGAACATGGTTGGGGACATCATTCAGGTGTTTATGGATGATTTTTCTATATTTGGTGACTCTTTTGATGTATGCCTTCACAATCTTTCTTTAGTGTTGCAAAGGTGTAGGGAATGCAATTTGGTGTTTAACTGGGAGAAGTGTCATTTCACGGTGCAACAAGGCATTGTTTTAGGCCATATGATCTCTGCTCGTGGAATTGAAGTAGACAAAGCCAAGGTGGACATAGTGAACAGGTTGCCACCCCCTACATCAGTGAAGGAACTTCGATCCTTTCTTGGACATGCTGGATTTTACCGTCGATTCATCAAGGACTTTTCTAAGATTTCAAGGCCTTTATGCAACTTGTTGGCTAAAGATGCTCCATTTGAGTTCAATAGCAAGTGCCATGAAGCTTTTGAGAAGCTCAAAAGACTCCTAACTACTGCCCCTATGATCATGCCACCAGATTGGAGCATTCCATTTGACCTTATGTGTGATGCCTCAAATTATGCAGCGTAAAGTTATATTTATATGCACTCCTTTACATAGGTTTTTGACTTAAAATCTCTATGCATCACAAAGGATTTTGTTGTTTGTATTGTATTTCAGGATGAAAGTAAGGGCTTGAAGAAATCATCTTATTTTGAATATTTTAAGAGCCTAGAATGGATAGTTCGAAGCCCAACTCGCCCAAGACCATACCATAGCCCACAAGTGACCCAAGATCCGCCAGAAAAGGCCTTTGCAGAACGGCCAAATTGCAAGCTTTGCCCCGAAGTGCTCAGAACGAATTAGAAAATGGGCCATATATGGTTGGAAAGCCTTGGAAGTCTTCTTTCTGATGGTCTTTACAATTTGGAATGTGGAGGTTTCGATAAGAAGTTATGACTAAATAAAGAAGAGCTGTTCAGATACAAATTTTGATAACAGCTAGTTTTCAGTTACTGCTATACTAAAAGCTGATTGTAATGAGCTATAAATGAGAGTCAATTCAAGGATGTAATTGTGTCAGATGTTAGAAAACTCCTAAGCCTTTTAATAGGAGAAAAATACACAGAAACAAAAGGAGAAGAAAGAGGGGAAAAAAATAGAAAAAACACAGAATCTGGAGAGAGCATGAGTCTTCAGCCTTAAGCAGTTTCTATGTTCTAGCTTTCCTAACTTTTATGTATTTTGTTATGTTTTTAATTTAGTTTATGGATACTTAAGGCTGCTTTGAAGCCTAGACATGATTGAATTAATGTTATGATGTAGCTTTAGTTTATCAATTTCATTTGCAAGCTAGAATCAGTTTTCTGTTTCAATTATTTTAAGCACATATTTTCAAGCTTAGCTACCTTGTTTATGTTTACTTTCTGTTGGGAATGATAAGCATGACTGCCATATCTTCTTTCATTCATTAGCAACATGTGGTTAGGTTCATAACTAATCATGTAAATTGATTCCATGAAGTTCTAAGATAAATGCCATGTTCTAGGGTGCATGTGATGTTCATAATCCTCTTCATTCTTAATGAGTTTCTAGGTGCTAAATCTGAGTATATGTCATGCTAGGTTGCACTTGTAAATATAAGTTTTATGTATATGCCATGCATCCAACATGCAAAGTAAGAGAGGATTCATACAATCTAGTTATATGCCATGCTAGATATATGAACATCTTAGTTGTGCATTTGAAAGGGATAAGTTAAAAGATCATATCACTGATTCAGGAATGTTTAAGGGTAGGCCTTTGTTTATTTGAAGTCAGATTTAAGTCCTAAAAACATTTCTAACCTATTTCATGTCTTAGGTTTATTTTTAGATAGTTCTAATTTTTCCCTTTTCTTTGTGTCTTTATTTCTTTTCCAAAATTATAGTTCTAATTTTTCCCTTTTCGTTCTGTCTTTATTTCTTTTCCAAAATTACTCAAACCCCCCCTCATTTAAGTCAGAATGAGTCTTTAACTATTGCTAATTTGTAAAAGTCAAAGGTTTTACTAAGTTGTTTCTCAGTCCCTATGGTTCGATGCTCTTACTTGTGCCACTATACTATCCTTATATTTGCACTCGAAAGGAACTTCAAGAGGCTGCAAGAAGTTAAACCTTACCCGACAAGGTTATAATCTTGCTCAAGTCTCTTTTGTTTGCGTTTACATAAAGTAGATCAGTTGTTTATTGCATTTTCCATTGTGTTTCAAACCATTTTCAACTGCCCCTCGTTTAAAGTTATGATTAATCTAGCTAAGTTAATTAACAGAGCTTCTTTAGTTTTAACTTTAATCAAAGAAATTGTTAGAAGGGCCCTGAACTCCCTTTATCTGGACATATAGTATCATGAGCAAAAGTCCTTGTTTACAAGGCAAAAAAAAACAACTTTATAAAGACTTAACCCATCTGTAACAATCCAGTAAGATCAAGAAATCTAAGTAACTTGTAGCACAAGTAATCAACCTAGTTTATAACTAAAAAAAACAGTCTGTTATACAAAGATAACAGTGGTGCGCTCAGATCCATGTTAGTTTTGATTATGAGCCTCAAGGCCTAACAAAGGCCATACAATGGCACCATTCAAACTAATAGCAAACTCACATTGCAGCAAACAAAGCAGCAAATCTTACTCGTTAGGCAAGAACTCAGGGGAGCTGTGCTAGGGACAGATCCAACCCGAACAAATCCTTTAGACAATCCAACCATGTCTAGAAATCGACCGAGCCACCAACACCTCACTACTGGCCGAACACTTCTTCATTGGGTTGAGATTTGCAGCTCCTTTTCTAGACTATAAACCAACTTGGCCCAAATCCAGAATTTCAGGCCCCAACAGATTGACTTTTCCAAAATAAGAAAATATTGAATCCATAATAAAAAGTTAACATTAACTTTCGAATTTTTAAGAAAATCGCTATTTATTCACCCGTTTTTACTTCACACACGCCCTTGTTAATTTTTGGCCATTAATCTTCTTCAATTTATTTGATCTGATGGCCATAAATTGAGAGGGGTGTGTGAGAAGTAAAAATGGGTATATGGATACCACTACCTTTATATTATTGAAGCTCATGCCAATACATATTTATTCGACTTAGTTAGCTTATTTTCTTGCATTTACATAGCTAATTTCTACTTATTAGAGTGTTTTAAACTATTTTCATGTGTTTTCAGGTTCAGATGACAAAGTTGGCAAGAAAGTGCAATTTGGAGCATTTTGGAGTAGTTTTGGGCTTGGAATGGACAACATGCGTATGGAGCATAATGGATGGACGTTTTTGAAGATCAAAAGAGTCTAGGAATGTGCTAAAGAGATGGAGAAATTAATTCAAGACTTGGAAGATAAGGAATCAGCTAAAAGGAAGGAACATTATCCAAACCTTATCTTATCCAACATTATCCAAACAAATCTTATCTTATCTTATCCTAACCTTATCCTAATCCTATTCTACCTAAATTCTACCTGCAAGGGGGAATTATTTTCAAATTAGGATACCTAAAAACCTGGTTCTAGAAGCCACATTTTGTTCCTAAAAATGTGCTGCACCCTAGATCCTTGTCCTTGTTGGTTTGTGCTGTGCAATCCCTTTCCAACACAACCTTTAAGTGCCAAATCCTTCTCCAAAACTACTTTGTGTCATGCCTCAGCCAATAAATACACACTTATGCCGCACCATTCAAGAACCACACATAAGAGCCTAAAATCAGAAAAACTCAATTGTGCCGCAGCTTTGTAAGGAAGGAAGGAGAGGAGACCCTTGGAGCCGTGCCTTGCCATTCAATCTTGGATTGCTGGAACGTTCCTAGGTGTATTCTATCTTTTGTTTTCAATGTTTAATTCTAATTGTCTTTGTTTAATTGCAAACATGTGGAACTAATTTCATTTTAGCTAGAAGTGAATTTGAAGCCATGAACATATGTGTGATATGAATTGATTACATCCAGTTATTGTTTCATAAATTGTGAATGCAATTTGCTTAACTGTTTGATTGATAACTTATTCTTGTGTGTTGATTGAGGATGCATACTTAGTTTGCATGCAGGGATTTGATGCTAAAATATAAGGGAGTTTCACCTAATAGTTATGAACTTATATTTCCAAGTAGTGGAGGTTGCTAGTCACGATCGTGTTAAGTAAATTCCTGGTAGGAGTATCATGCAGTTCATAATTACAAATGCTATATCAATTCTTATGATTTTCACAGAACTTAATGATCTTTGATATATATCTTTATTATGCAGTTCATGTAGGAAACTTGATAAGAATAATTTGGTTGCGTCGCTAAGTCCAATTAAATGAATTTAGGAAAATTTGATGGTTAATTTGTGCAGTTCACGATTAACTTGGGGCATTGTCTTCATGGTTTACAGGAATAATAATTGGAAATTGATTTGTATGCATATGTGTCATGTGTGGAGAATGACCCTCTAGCTAGCCTTTACCCCTTTCATTCACCCCAATTTCGTACCAATTTGTTTGTTTTCTGCAAGTTACTTAGTTTTAGTCTTAAATTCATCAAAACAACCCCCCTTTGGTATTTTGAGTCGAGTTAAGTGTAGAATTCATCCAAATCACCCTTTAGTTCTTGTTTTGAGTCAATTTGTTTGTTTTGTGCTATTTGGAGTTAATATGGTCAATTTTGAGTCAGTAGAGTCTAGTTTTGTGTTTTTGAGTTAAATTTGTGTAGAATAGCATCCCTCCTAATCCCCGGCCTAGAACGATCTCTACTTACACATACATCAACTATCAAAAAGAGGGTTTAAGTTTGTGTGCTATTTTATATCACATCATACATTAGGAAGAAAAAAATGGAGCCAACTGGCATCGGGTGGAAAATCAAGGATTAGGTACGCTAGACACATAAGACATGATTGTCGGACTACATAGGTAACCTTACTCTCTTATCCGTAAAATACAAACAGAAAGAACAAGGGCGTCGGGCTCTATCCATCAACTAACAAAGTAGGGTACTTTCTTCCAGCTCAAAGCGATTAGAAATGGCTAACTACCCAATAGAACCCTATTTCCCCTGAAACCCACTTTCCAAGTAAAACTAAGAACTTAATTACAATCCTCAAACAGTAAATCTACAACAAAATCTGATGGTTCCACTAACCAAGTTTTGGGACTACCACTGTAAACGGGTCGGGTTTATTGGGTTTGGGTCGGGTTCAACCCGACCCGTTAACAATTATTATTAATTTTTTTTTTTGCATAGAGTTTATATTTTGTTGTTAAGATTTTATTGAAATTACTAAAATATCCTCAACAAAGGGATGTTAACGGGTGCTAACGAGTCTAACGAGTCTAACGGGTTGACCCAAAGTGACCCGTTATTTAACGGGTTGTTAACAGGTTCACCCGTTAACGACCCGACCTGTTAAGCATCCACCCAAGTACTAATATTAACGGTCAGGTTAACGGGTCGCGTCGGGTCGGGTTAACGGGTAGAGTCCAAAATGCCAAGTCTAACTACAATTTTGAATCCTGGAGCGTACGAGTCGGTGAACAGTTTCATTAGCCTGACAACGAACATTAACTTTCGTTTTAAATCCTCATGAAGATAACCAAACATGAAATGATTAGTAACTTTATCAAAAGTCAATAATAAGTTAATTCCAAAATATGAAACATGTTAAGCTGTGCAAGAATCATTACAAGATTTGGACAAAGTAAAGAGGTCCAACTCTAATCCCACTAGCTAATAGAATCTTTCAAAATTAGGATAGACTTAAAGAAGTATTCGTAACCTCTAATTTCCCCCTGTTTTTCAGTTAATTAGGTGGAAAATCGTCTTCAAATTTGAAGGACATGAGTACTGTTTAGTGTTATATAAACATAACTTCCAGGACCCTTGAAATTTTGATCAAGAAACAAATTTTCACTCACTTTAGGACTACAGTGACATTTTGTCGGTTACAATAACCGGAATATATATAATTATATTAAAAAAGTTAATGATCATTTGATTTAATGGCGCTCCAAACAAAGGTGTGACTATAAGATTTCATAGGCATGGGTTAAAAAGTTGTTCAGTTGGAATGAGAATTTGGCTAATGATGAACCACGCATCTAGTACTATTTTTCTTTCGGCACAACCAAAAAAGTGCACTGTGCTTCCTCCCTTGTTAGAGTTCATCTCAAGTTCAAATATCATGGACGACAATTGAATGCAAGGAAAAAAAATCCCTACAGAGAGGAGAAATTGTATAGAACATGAAACATTGGTGTCTAAATGGGATGAAGATATCCATGTTGGGGCATGTTGCTTACCATCCTGCACCAACTGTGATTAACGATGCCCTACAGACATATACTACAATGTTCAAGTAAACAAAATTTACCTGCTGAGTGTTGAGAATATATATCCGCATTATATCATTTGAGGATATGTGTGGTCTGCACTCTACACAGAGGACTTCAATCTTGCCTTCTGAGTCAGTAATTTTTAACAACTTTAGGGAATCATGGGATTTGAGGATATGTGGTGAAGGCACTACCTAGCTAGCAGCAAATCCAATATGATTTTTCAGTGCTCAATCATTGGATTTGTGTGGTCAACTGAAATGCAAATTTTTGTATGTTTTGAAAATATTGTGTGATGAAAACTTGATAATACGGTGTGCAGAACTTAAAATATTGCTGTGCTGATTGCACAGTGTATTAGTGATGCAGTAAAAACTAACAAACAAATTAAACCCTACATGAACTGCAAAATAAAGATACATATTAAAAATCATTAAATTCTATAACAATCATAAGCATTGACATGACATTTGTAACTATGAACTGTATGATACTCTACCAAGAATTTACTTAACACTATCGTGACTAGCAACGTCCACTACTTGCAAATATAAGTTCATAACTATTAGGTGATATTCCCTTATATTTTAGCATCAAATCCCTGCATGCAAACTAAGTATGCATCCTTAATCAACACACAAGAATAAGTTATAAATCAAATAGATAAGTAAATTGCATTCACGATTTATGAAATCATAACTGGATGTAATCAATTCATATCACACATATGTTCATGGCTTTGAATTCACCTCTAGCTAAAACAAATTAGTTCCACATGTTTGCAATTAAACAAAGACAATTAAATTTAAACATTGAAAACAAAAGATAGAATACATCTAGAAAGGCTCCAACAATCCAAAGGTCTTGAATGGCAGGCACAACTCCAAGCTTCTTCTTCTCCTTCCTTCCTTGCAAAGCTGCGGCACAATTATGTATTTTTATCTCTGAATTTCTCTCTAAAAGCTCTCTTGCGTGTGGTGTTCTAAATGGTGCGGCTAAGATGTGTATTTATAAGGCTAGGGTTCAACACAATTTCTGAAGGGAAAAGGATTGCACATCAATAATTTGTAGAGGAGAAGGATAGCACAATCCTAGGAGGAAAGGGAATAGGATACACAACAGGTTTCTAGGCTTCTATAAAGGGGTTGTGGCAGGTTTCTAGAAGGAAAGGGATAAAAGGGTGTGGCACCAATTTAGGGCAGAGCATAGGGCTTCTAGAACCAGATATTTAGGTGATTTAATGTGAAATTGATTCCCCCTTGCAACTGGAATTAAGGTAGGATAAGATTAGTATAGGATAAGATAAGATAAGGTTAGTTTGGATAAGATAAGGTTGGATAATGTTCCTTCCTTTTAGCTGATTCCTTATCTTCCAAATCTTGAATTAATTCTTCCATATTTGTAGCACATTTTTAGCCTCTTTAAACTTCCAAAACGTCCATCCATTATGCTCCATTCGCATGCTATCCATTACAAGCCCAAAACTGCTCTAAAATGCTCCAAATTGCCTTTTCTTGCCACTTTTGCCAATTGGACCTACAAACATATTAAAATAGCTTAAATCACTATAATAAACAGAAATTAACTCACTAAATGTAAAGAAACAAGCTAACAAAGTCGCATAAATATGCTCCTATCAATTAGAGTACATGTTCATTTTTCCCAGACAAGCAACATTTATTTTATGGCAAAAATTTTGTTTCAGTTTATGTGGTTATGCTCATATTTGCGTGTTAGTGTGCATATTTTACCTTTTCATATTTACCTAGTCACTTCACTTTGCCTTTTACCTAATCACTTCACTTTGCCTTTCTATCTTTATATTTCCTCTTCCTCTCCTTTTTGTTTTCCATCTTACTCTATGTTCTTTCTTTTTGATTAAAAAAAAATTATTCTCTCTTTTTCTCTGTTCTTTCTTTCTTCCTCTGTCTCTCTCGATTTCTCTATCCTAATTTCCCAGGTCTTGCCTAAGTACAAGTCCTATATGTAGGCTTTAACTGATCGATATATCTTTTGCAAAAATTAATTCAGAATACTTATGATCATTAAGCCAGATAATTCATAATTATCTAGTTAAAAGAGATCTAATTAACTTTATAAGCTTTATTGCTTGTGTTGACCCTAAAAACTACCAAGCCTACGTGGCGCACAGGCCGAGTAATCTACGAGCTAACTACATCCTTCGGTGAATGCAGGGCGTGCCAACTCATCGACTGAGCTCGGCCGAGGAGTAAAATTTGTTGATGTTGCGTTAGGTGCGCAGCTGACTTCTGCATCTTGCGATTGTGGCCGAGGAAGGAACACGTCTCGACCTCTTGGGTTCTCGAACCTGAAGATAAGGCTACTATTCTTACGAAGTTCACGAATCGTCGTCGTCGGATTCGGTCACAGTGATTGTATTCGTCAGAGTAAACTCATGCCGAATCGACACCAAAGTGTAAGGGCACAAATACTCAAAGTGGATATAAGTCTTAATAGTGAACGTGGTTCGGCCGTCTGAATGCCGAACTCTAAATCCCACTTGAGAGTATCCAATCATAAAATAACTCGGCGTGCAATGCGCCGAGCTCAATAAGCTGTAACACCTCGGATCGCCGAGAAGGCTAATGAGATAACCTCGATCAATAAGGATTCATAAATCCTTCTCGACCAAGACTTGGATAGGTAACCAACCATCTTCGCCGCAGTGCTGTTGATGCCAATGGAAGATGCTGCGAGATCGACCGATTCTATAGCGACAGAGCTATCTATGCAGATTGAAGATATCACCGGTTGCTTTCACAGTGTTGTTGATGCCAACGGAAGATGTGTCAGCAAAAAGAGAAAATAAAAAATCTCAAAGTTGTTAAGAGAGTTTGCGCAGGGCAGTTGTGTGTTGAATTGGAGGGGGTTGAACAATGCACAGCCTCTTCTATTTATAGCATCAGATAAGTAGAGTTAATGCGTGTAGTTAAACCCTACTCAGATTAGGACTTCTTCTTCTAATCAAACACCATCTCGAGTACTCCTACTCCCATCAGGATTTTGGACCTAACCTTTCTATCAGGCCGTATTCAAAATGTGTCTTGACCTCCTCATCTCACCGGGACTCCTTATCACACCAGGATTTCTGTTAACTGCAGAACTTCCCCCGCCTCTTCCTTATCCAGGCCGTTCCTTTTCCTACTCGGATTCAAACGACCCTAACCATGCGGCCCATGACAAGACGACCCCTAGCAGTTTTTAAATAAATCCTTCCGGGCCGAGAATGATTCTACACTCGACCCAAACCAATATTTTGGGCCTAAACAACTTGTAATATTGAACAAGTCATGTTTAATGCATTGGTTTGTCTAACAAAAAATGTCCACAAGCTTACATATAAGACAACTAAGAACCCTCCTACAAACAAAGACAATGATACGATGTACGACAACTATTAGACCTGAAATGCTTAAACTAACTCTTAAGAATGTGCCTACAACGTATATCAAGTTACTATCGTTGCAAACATCTCGCACGAGATAAAAATTTGGATTAAGTACCTAAAACTCTCCAACTTTTTAGTGTTGACGCAAATCGATCTCAACCTTTTTAAATATTCTAAACTAGTACGCAACCTATTAAAAATGTCACATCAGTTAATTTTTCAAACTTAGATTATTTTCAAAACCCATTAATTGGGTATATCATGGACAATATTAATATTAGTTGCTCAAAATCTAAATTTCAAATATAGATGATATAATATGGAATCCAATGATCAAATAGGTATTGAATTGAGTAAAAAATGGACCAAAATTGAAATTAAATCAGGAGGGCAATCTCTTAACAAAAAAAAGGGTTAAGAATTCAGATAAGGTTTCAGGGAGATTACATATGTTCACATGATTTCCTCATTCCCCGATTCTCGGCTTTTTAAAGCTTCCAGTTCTTTGTGGGTAGTGAAGATGGTGAAGGCCCACATCATGGCAGTCCATACCATTTTATCATCCTCAACGACCTTATTCTCGATGTTAGTGACTAGAGTTGTAGGGTTGAGTTGGTGATTTTGCCTTGGGGTTTGGAGGTGATGGCATGATGGGGGTGGTGGTAGCCTTTAGTTGGTGGAGGCATGCTTCCATGACCTTCTATTGATTTTGGAGACAAAGCAATCCTAGCTAATTTAATAGATGTTTAATTGGGGCTTAACATATGTGAAATTTTCAATAGGTTTAGTACTTACTTCGAATGTTTAAAAAGGTGGAGATTTATTTGGAATGACACTAAAAGGTTGGGGAGTTTTAGGTACTTAATCCTAAAAATTTTGATTAAGTTGAACTTGAAACATTATGGTTGCAATGTTTGAAAGCCAAATTAAGTTCTTTTTCATGAAGACCATTTTGGCTTGAATTTCTTTGGTCTGTGCAGTTACTGCAGTAATATTTTACATTGACTGATTTAATTTGGGGTGGAAACGCAACCCAGTTGATGATGAATAGGCATGCATATATTAGCTCGCCAGAGATAAAGCTTCTTTGTGCTTTGTTTTATTGATCTTTCACTCAGCCTTATCAGAGTGATGCATGCATATCCTCTTTCAATTAACTGGAAAGTGGAAAACATAATGCAGGATCTTTCTATCTTTGTAAGAAAGATATATAGACTAACACTATGAGCTCCTTTCTTTAATGTCAAGCATCAATTTCTGACTTTTTGTAGAGAAAGTTTGAGAGAGCTGATGTCAATCTGAATGGTTTAGGAATTTTAGGTTTGGCAATAAATAGTTAATTTTGGATGAAACAAAATAAATGGAGATAGATATATAATAAGAAAACGTCAAGTGTAGAAAGGAACCTAACTGAATAGAACCGTTTTGTGGTTTAGTTTGTTCGGTTAGAACCACAGTTTGAAAAAAACGCACGATATTGCATAACGAAACCGTTACATAGCGCGACATTGCATAACGAAACCTCCCAATTATGGTTTGAACAGTTCAGGCAGTTTTTTGCTCATTCCTACTTATAACATCACTCCCTTCTAGAGTTTTGTAAACCTAGTTTACAAAGCCTAATCAGTAATCACTTAGGCAAGCATCTAGCTAACTAGTTTTTGAACATGTCGTTATTCATCTCAGTTGATTCTATAAATGCTTCCTGTTAAAGTTGCATTCTTGTCTGTGTATTCCTGATTATTTTTTTGTTTGATCCAAAAGACATTCTTAAGAATGTTGCACGTCAAAATACTCGTCGTTATATCATTGGACTTTGTACTAAATTCTCTCCTCAATCATTCAAAGTTATCATCGTCTCCAAGATATATTTCCTTTTCATATTCCTATGCTATCCATCAAACTTACATCATTGGTGTATGTATGGAAGATGCATTATACAATCCCATCGAATTTCACCTCCTACAAGTAACTAACTCAATTTGAACCAATAAAAACATATGCGCTCTCAAAAGTTGTTCCTTCTACTCTTCTAGGTTCGAGCTGTATAGCACAAAATCAGGCAAGGCCATACTAGTGGCTTCATGCTTTTCTATCACATCTTTTTGTACTTCAGAGCGGTTTACTATCCACACACCCCTTTTTACTTCATACACACCCTCTTAATTTGCAGCTATCAGATCGACTGAGTTATAGAACATCAAATAACAGAAATTAACGAGGGATGTGTGGATAGCTCACCCTGTTCCCAAATTGCATCTAGGTGAAAGCTTTAAGTGAACTTGTTTCTGTACCATGATCTTACCAAAATGACGCAACAATTGAGTTAAAAATGACATGTGTTCAAGATTAATAAAGTTTTTATATCTTAACCATATTATCTTTGTCACTTACTATTGTCACGGAATAGAAATAATCCTATTTTTCTTGAAATTTTTATGTATTATATATAATCAATAATAGAGAGATGATTTAAATAGAATTAATTCCACCAGAAAACGTAAACATAAAATAGACCATAGTGACTACTCACTAAGATTAAGGTCGAAAGTTGATATGCATGCTTTTTTAACGGGAAACAAGTAGAAAGCAAGCTAGTGCATGCTCGCAATAAAGGAAGAAATTATGAATGTATATGCTTGTATATAATTGGTTTATTGTTTTGGTGTCTTGAGTAATTCCAAAACAAACAAACAAAAAAAATCATTTGAATCCACTTAATAGTTATAGTGTGGTCCTTGCCCGTTTCCTTTTATTTAAGTCATACAATATCTGATTACGAGCTGAACAATATCTCATGCTTGATCTTAAGGTTTGCTTTCTCTATGGATTGAGTGTGGCTCAACCTTGGTTATCATTTTCTTTCTTCTTCAAGTTCTTTAGTGAAATGGCGTCTTTGGATTTGTTCGTCAAATTGTTTGACTCTTTTAGCAAAATTTTTTTCTCAAAATTTTGAGAGGGCAATCATTTCACTAATTATGGAGTTAATTATGTTGGCTTTCATTAGTGGGATCGTGTCCCATCTTTTACTTCTACAACTTATTCTAAGGATTGTTCTTTCATAAATTTGTTTTTGTAGATTGTTTGGAGGGGTTAGTTTTATGTTTTTTTTTTCTTTTTTTTTTCAGTACAAATTATCAAGAAATGATGAAGGGAAATTGTCCAAAGTCCAATCATTTGGATAGCCACAAATTTTTTATACAAGGAACATTAAGTTCATCTAAACTACTAAGAAAGATTCACAATCAAGTATACATTGTTCTAGCCAACTTGACTAAGTCACGTATTTATTTTTATTTTTCATTTTCTTTTCTGAAAAGATATGCGACTCCGTCACTTTAAAAATAAATAAAATACTGATAAAGCAAAGTTGAAATGCAAGTAATTCAATATTAATTGGTTGGCTTTGGAATATGAAAGAAAACTGATACATATATGTGGTGGTGGCCAAGGTTGTCTAGCTCATTTAGTTGTTCATAGCTCAGAATCTCAAAAACACTAACTAAGCACATAATTATTTCATCCTTTTGTAATCTAATCCTCATTCCTCTTTGTTTAATCCCCTTTAATATTTTTTATCCCAAAGAATTTTACAAACCCAAATAATTCCCTTAGACTTTAGTTCATATATGGGAATATGTCCACCATATCAGATATCAGAATATCTTTCATGTTAGTCTTCATATCTGGGTATCCATAACTGATGTCACATGTGATCTTCATGTGATTTGAATTACAATGAAAACAAAATATTCTGAATAAGAATCTGAAGCCGTCCAAGGCATTAAGTTACGTTTTGCATGTCCTATTCTCTATCAAGTTAATAAGTCGGCCATTAGCCAAATCCTATTTCTTATCATGTTCCATCAAATTTCTTTTTACTCATACAATATTCTAATTAGGGGTACACCGTATCCTTGAACGGATAACCATCTTTTAACTATGCTGGCATCCTCTGTTCCTCGAACCAACAAGGGTAGTATAGAAATGTTCACCTATTGTCCATCGACTACATCTTTTGGCTTGATCTTAGGCCCTAACTCACACTCCGCGGACGAACCTTGCAGAGAGTTTGATCAAATGTGAACTACAAGAGGAGGACTTGAACTAGCATGAAGAGGGAGAAAAGCACATCTGCTCTAGCTAACCTGACTATATCTTTTGTTAATTTTGCACCTTACGCCAAAGGAGTTTTGATTAGCATTTTCATTCGATAAGCATGAAGATTTAGTTTGGCCCTTGCATGCATTATCATCACGCACTATAAATGCACCACCAACTCTCTCTCTCTTCTTTCATAATTGGCAGTTACAAAAAGAGCCTTTGAATTTGCTCCTTTTAGGAAACAAACATCCTTACGAAACAAATGCACCATAAATAACCAATATTATCTCGAGAAAAAGAAAACAAAAAAGGAAAACCAAACTTTCATCTTTTCCTTTGGAAAATATATATTTGAAACAAACCCACCAAATCTTGCAATCCATTTAACACAATGTCTGCAACAACAATATCAAATTTGGAAGACAACCCAACTGAGGCCATCCAATTTCTTCAAGGTTACGCTTTTGGAGCTGAAAATAGAAAGGGAAATAGCTCTTCCTCTTGTGGCAGTGAACTTGACATGGTTTGCCAAGATAGGCATCACAACAGCTTTCTTGGCAGGCTCGGGGAGCTCCAACTGGCTGGCAGTACGCTTGGCTTCACTTTTGCTAATGTCACCGGCTTCTCAGTTTTAAATGGGCTCTGTGCTGCCATGGAACCTATTTGTGGTCAAGCTTTTGGAGCTAGAAATATAAAGCTCCTCCACAAAGCCCTTCTCATGACAACTTTCTTGCTGCTCCTCGCAATGCTTCCTATTTGGTTCTTGTGGCTCAATGTTGACAAAATCCTCATCCATTTTGGCCAGCAAGAAGACATTTCAATGATTGCGAAGACCTACCTCTTCTATCTCTTGCCAGACTTGGTAGTTACTTCACTCTTATGTCCCATTAAGGCCTACTTGAATTCATAAGGCATCACATTGCCATCAATGTTCTGCTCGGGTCTAGCACTTGCTTTTCACATACCAATTAACATCTTGCTTGCGAAAGCCAAGGGTCTCAAGGGTGTTGAAATGTCTATGTGGATCACTGATCTCATGGTTGTGGTTCTACTTGCGTCGTATACATTTGTCATTGAAATTAAGGCAAAGGAAGGGAGGTGGAAGGAAGGGGGTTGGCTTGATTAACATGTCAGCGATTGGAAAAGGTTGCTCAAGCTTTGTGGACCTTGCTGCCTCACTACCTGCCTTGAATGGTGGTGCTATGAGATATTGATGTTGCTCACAGGCCGGCTTGCGAATACCAAGGAGGCAGTGGGAGTATTAGCAATTGTGTTAAACTTCGATTATCTGCTTTACTCGGTGATGCTTTCTTTGGCAACTTGTGCATCAACCCGTGTCTCCAACGAGCTTGGAGCAAACAGAGCAGGCCCTGCTTATCAGTCTGCATTTGTGTCTGTTGTAGTGAGTGTGGTCTCGGGTTTCATAGGCGGTTTGGTGATGTTAGGAGCCAGGGGAAGTTGGGGGTCTTTGTTCACTCATGACAAAGGAATTTTAGGAGGTGTGAAGAAGATGATGCTACTGATGGCTTTAGTCGAGGTGGTGAATTTCCCTTTAGTAGTTTGTGGAGAGATTGTCCGGGGAACGGCGTGACCGTGGTTAGCCATGTATGCAAATCTTGGTGGGTTTTACCTTCTGGCCTTGCCCTTGGGAGTTGTCTTAGCCTTCAAGATTGTACTTGGGCTCAGTGGATTGCTGGTAGGGTTCTTAATTGGAATCGTTGCATGCTTGATTTTGTTGCTAATTTTTGTTTTTAGGATCAATTGGGAAGAAGAAGGTTGCAAGGCACATACACTTGCATCCGTTAGTTGTCAAGCACCAGAATAACCTGAGAAAGGTCATATCTTCCCGGTAAAACCGGATCATGTATAAGTAAACCACGTTTCGGCTCACCACCTATGAAATGGTGACTCCGACAGCCGGTTCTAGCAATGTTTTATTGTACGTTAAACATTCCCTGGCATATAAAAGTGTGCAATTCCTATGCAGTCAAGATATTGCTAGAGAGCAAGAGGCTAATGTGGCCTCCAAAATGCATATGTAGACAATCCAATTCCATGGCGGAAAGAATCCGGCTAAGTCGAATATCATTCCGCATGAATAAACTTTTCTCCTATTTGCAAATTAAACGCAAGAAAAAATTCATTGTACAGGGATGAACTTGCAATGCCATTGACATCTCTCTCTGAATAACATCACTGTTTCCCTCTTTGGTGAAGAAATTTGCATCACAGATCAATGAAGACAAATGGAAGATATCATCCGTCGATGAATCCAGGTTTAGTACTTGAGGACTCAAGCTCTTTAGCTTTCTCCTCATTGAAGCCAAGGCCAGCCATTATCTTGTGGCCCAGAGATTCCCCTTCATACCAGATGCCAAGAAGTAGATAAGATGTTGTAATTTCCCTGCTATCGCCTGCAATTGAGATGTTACTAAATTAAATCACATAGACTTCATAGCGCAGCAAAAAGAATTGAGAATCCCGATAAGAAAAAAAATGGCCATGTGTTCTTATAGCTTAATTCAACATTATCTATAATTGCGAATTCTGGAAGATAGGAGCTGCCACATAATGCAAAGGTTTTTACCATATAACATCAAATAAAAGAGATATTCTACTACTGTTTCTTTTCACCCCATACATAACGCAAACTCATAGAAGCCAATCCATGGATCCTCTACTCATCATCTTCGTGCAACTATGCAGCACGTCACACTAAATCTTATTTAAAGCAGTCAGAAAAAAACGTTTCACAATGGAAATTCACAGATGACAGAAGGAAGAATGAAATTGCAAAGCATAGGAAACATCATACACAGTGCAAAGAAAATAAAATCCCACAATCATATGTTATGTTGTCCAAAAGAAGTTACCAGCCCACATGTTCGTTGATATCATCTACGATATTATGCATTACCTATCAATATATTTGAATCCATATGTTTTCTTGCATACCCAAGATACCACTTGATTGAGCATTCATACCAATCCCAAACCAGTAGAACACCTCAGGATACATATACAGAAACAAATTTAATTCACATAAATTAAAGGGCCAACAAAAGAGAAAGAAATTATACAAATAGAATGTCTAGAAATTCACCAGATTTGTTCTTTTTATCAACAGCCCAATCAAGCACTCATTGAGCTTCCTCAGTCAATGCGGGATGCTCAGGACTGAAAAACCACATGTCTGCTTTCCCAAGTAACTTAATTGTTTCTTCACGCACCTTAATAAGTGTAATTGCATTTTCCCTTAAAAAATTGGCAGCGAGACTGGTTCCTTCTACCCAATCCAAAGCCAGCTAAGTATACCACATAATTCACTAGATTCACTATAGGGGAAGTATGTGGTAGGATCAGATATTCATAAGATAGATTTCTTTTCTTGGTAAAGATGATAAACATAGTCTTGGTATCTTATATTTGCATCCCCTTTTACCTTCACTAATTTCACAACAAAGTTGTTATGCATAAATTATAACCGTAGAAACGTGCACACAATTTGCCAACTGAGCTTCAACATATGCAGTTCATGTTAGTTATCCACATTCAACACTATCTTAATCCCACAACCATCTCAATTTCAAATTTTACAGTTCTAGATTTACAAATATTAGTCCTTTAATTCTAAGGATTGTTTTCCACCTGAAAGTGTAATTCAACATGATTTAAAATGGAATCCAGACGTAATTATAGCAGCAGTAAGACAACATATAGGAAGATGATTTCAGAAAAAACTACCCGAAAAAAAATACTAAAATTAACAACAATAAAAGCATAGAATGGTCAGAAAATTGTTTACCCTCAATGTGGATCCCCATGAGAATTGCTTCAGTCCCAGTAGTTGCATACTTGGCTTCCTGGCTTCCAATTCACCCATGGAAAATGACTTTATAGCCCACCAAGACTACCTGCATCCACCTACCCAATTCCAAAACCTCAATCCCAACAAAACCCAGAAATCAAAACAAAAAAAAAACCCACCAAGAAAATCAGACAAAAATACTCACTTGGGCACTTTCTCAATGGACGAAATTATTTCCGCATTTCTTTAATGACCAAGTCAAAAGCATCTGAAGTTGAGCTTAGTCATCCAAAAACGTGAAGAAAAAAAAAGTATTGAAAATTCCAGAGAATTGGGGTGCTGGGGATGCGAGAGAGTGGGACTTACGCGGTAGAGAGGTTGAGACAGACGGTGGCGGAGAAACGATGGAGCTTCGGCTCTTGGGTTCTAATTCTGAGACTTGAGGGCGGAAGTGAGAGGTTGTTGGCGCTCAGCCATGGGCTCTGCAAATTGTTGGGTCTCGTAGTGGAGTCGGGTTCAGTTCTGGGGATCAGGGCGAAGGTGGTCGTTAGAAGCTTGGAGAGGGAGTGAAGGGCCATTTCCCGAGTGAAGGGTTGAATTGGATATGTGGAAGGATATGGGGGGGCAGGAAGCAAGGACAGGGCCATTTCTTCAACCCAAAGTTCTTTACAATTGGGCTTTTCGTACCCTGTATGGGGTGTGCACGGCTCGAATTCGATTAGGCCATCTCCAACCGATCCGGCCAAATGATCATAGGCTAAAATATAGTTCATTTTGACACGAAAACCGTCTTCAACCGAGGGCTAGGCCAAAAGGTATGTGGGCCCCACTAGGCCATAATTCATCCACTAGGCCAGCAGGCTTGCCAAAAGGAGCCAACCAACCTGTTTGCACCAGAGCCGGCTCTAAGATTTCAGGGTGCAAAAGTGAATTGGAGGCCCTAAAAAGTGCTAAGAATTTAATTTTTAATTTTTTTTGTTAAAAAAAAAAATTAGTTTTCATTTGAGTTTATATAAATTCTAATAGCACAAACAAATTTAACAAATCAATAAGCAAAAAGGTAGCATATTGTTCTTCCTTAACTTTTTAGAGGTTTAGGGTTCGAATTTTCATGTTATTGTGTGGAATTTTTATATTATTTTGTGGAAGCTTATGCATTTAATAAAAAAAATTAAATAAATAATGGAGACGAGTTGCGAACCCCTCCCTTCAGCCAATATTAAGATGCATTAATACCACTTGCGCTAAGACTCGAGTTCGGCTACTATATAAACCATATGCATGCAAAATGAAAATTTGGGGCCCTTCCGATTTGGTGGTCCTGTGTAGTGGCACCACTTGCACTTCCTTAGGGCTAGCCCTAGTTTGCACCAGCATAAACCCATGGTAGCTTATGTCAAGTTACTGTTAGATTTGATTTTTTTTTTGACGAAATTTAAAAAAATAAAAAAGAATTCTAACTTTTTTTCCTATAAATACCTAAGCCATTTTTACACAATTTCTCACCTCCTTTTCACTATTCCATACTATCTTACATCATTTTATTTCAATTCTTCATCAATTTTTCACATCCTTTTCATTATATAAAGATAAGAAATCTGGAGGCTTATTCATTTAGCGACAAGTAGCACTCAAAAATATGTCCAAATACTTTATTTTAATATGGTAGTTTGGTTCAATTAACCATATTAATTCATTTAAAATAATAAATTATTGAGGGGGCTAATTAGCCCCCTTCAATTGGAAATGGATTTTTTGTCAAACGGGCTATGTTTTTGCCTATGACTTTTTGGTCACCTCGGTTGGAGATGATATAAAATATGGTCTGTCAATGTTCATTAAAAAAAATATATTTTGCAGAGCTATAAGGTTAAACATGGCCCTTTGACCCCTTTTTCGGTTGGAGATGGCCTATTTATCTCCTACGGCTAATTTGGGGTAGCTTGATAATCCTATCGTTTTCAGTTTTTATTTAACATATTTGAAATTTACATATTTGTTAAATGAAACTACTTTGTTTTTAATTTTTAGATTTTGGATTCCATTCTTTTATTTTCAATTTGACACACCTCGACCCGGAATGTCCACTTGAACTTCAAATCGAGTTATGCTGGCAGACACTTGGAGGGTGACGAAGCCATAAAGTGTAGTGTAGTGGAAAAAAGGACGTGAATAAATTTAAACCTAAAAGTGCCTAATCAAAAGAGTGCGCGAGTGAGCGGGATTGAAGGCATTTCACACATGATGTCAGAGCATAACACAATATAGTAAATAGGATAAGGGTTATACCACTGAAGATAACCATCTCTTGAGATTTTGCCAAAATCCTCGTTTACATGTAAGCACAGTTACTAAACTTAGAGGGGCGAAAAACAAAGTTGAGTGGGTTAGCAAAACAATGTTTGTAAGAAAACCTTTATTTTCGAACATAGTAACCCCTTGCGTAAAACAAGTATAGTTTCCATAAAACATACTACGTAAGTATGTAAACAAATGTACAACAGCAATATAACTAGAAATATGCCAAGTCATGATTGTGAACACGGAAAATTCCTGAAACGAAAGAGACAAGAACGAACGCGCACAAACAAATATTATGTATTTGATGATTTTGGGTTACAATCTCTCTCTATTTTGATCCTCTGATTCGATCTCCGTAAGGTGTTGAATTGTGGATGTTTCGTTGATCCAAGGGCCGTCGGGGCTTGATCTTGAATTGGTGGATGATTGTTGATCCAAAGGGCCGTTGGGGCTTGATCTTGGAAGAACGATGAACGAAGAACACTTTCTTCAAGGGCCGTCGGGGCTTGATCTTGGAAGAACGAT
Source organism: Malus sylvestris (assembly GCF_916048215.2). Classification (NCBI taxonomy): domain Eukaryota; kingdom Viridiplantae; phylum Streptophyta; class Magnoliopsida; order Rosales; family Rosaceae; genus Malus; species Malus sylvestris. The sequence continues at coordinate 15,060,906 of NC_062265.1, read as the reverse complement.
GAACGAAGAACGAAGAAAGCTTTCTTGATTCTTCGGGAACTTGGATGCTTGAGAGCTTCGGAGTTTCAGAGCTTCAGAGCTTCAAGGTGTAATATGAATTGGTCCCTTCAAATGAATGAAATGGGCTGGTATTTATAGAATTTTCCAAGGCCTAATTTTGAATATAATATTCCAGATGAAATAAGTCGTTTCTGCCAGGTGTTGACACGTGTCCTATTTGATGACTTTTCCAACTTATTTCAATTTTCGTTGAGTCACACGCTACGTGTAAAATTTATGTAATACATGAGCGTTGACACTTTGATTTATCGGTCAACATTTATTTACTGAAATTTCGATGTCTACAAATGCCCCCACTTCAAGGCGCGTCGTATACATGTGATTGTCATGTGTAGGAGATGCGTTTTGAAGTCCCTTACTGTAGATGTCGATCCAAGGGCCGTTGAGGCTTGATCTTGAATTGGGCTGGAGATTTCTTCAAGGGCCGTCGAGGCTTGATCTTGAATTGGGCTTGAGATTTCTTCAAGGGCCGTTGAGGCTTGATCTTGAACTTTTGTTTGAAATTTCTTCAAGGGCCGTCGAGGCTTGATCTTGAATGTTGAAATTGGGCCACAAGGAGCTTCATGTGGTAGATGATATTTGGCTTTGGTAGTGGATGAATCGGCACGTATTTTGTTGTGCTTGTTGACTTTCCACAGCTTTGATCTTGAACTGGGTTGGAGGATTTTCTGGATTCCTCCAATTGTTGATTTTCCACCGCTTGTTCTTGAACTGGATTTGATTCAAATATGGTGAACGCTTGATCTTGAATCGGACTTGTGATTTCCTCAAGGGCCGTCGAGGCTTGATCTTGAATTTGGCCGGAAACTTCTTCAAGGGCCGTTGAGGCTTGATTCTTGAAGGTTGACTCGAACACATGGCAAGCAGGCACGAGGTGAAGGTGATAACCTGTTTCTTTGTTCAATCTTTCTAATTAACACCTGAGCAGTTTGGTCAACGGTATGATCTTCAAGATTGATGGGCTTTTCTTCCAGTTGGTGACTTGATCTTTAAGGATTCGATTCAAGGGTGGTGAATCGGCACGTGCAGCCCACAACGCCTAGTAAGTCGACCCAAGAATTTGAGGGTCAAAACGAGTTCTTCATCTCAGACTCTTTCTGCCGAGTTGGCTGTGCATGCTGCATTCTTCTCTGCTTGTTTCTTCAGGCAGATATGGCAGCTTCTCGAGTTCCTCAGTTCGGACTCCTTCTGCTGAGTTGACTGTGCAGACCACATTCTTCTCTGCTTGTTCCTTCTGCACTTTGTCTCCACATGCTGCAAGGTATCATTTTCACTTGCCTTATCTGTTCTCCAGGCAGATGTGGCAGCTTCTTTGGAAGTACAGCAGCAGTGCGAAACGAGTACTCGAGAGCAGTGCTAGGTAGGCAATCAGGGAAGGGTTCCAAGCAGTCGGTTCCTTACCCGAGTTTGAGTGGAAGTTCCGGCATATTGTTTTCTTTATCCTTGTCTTTGTAGGTAAGAACAAGGACAAAGGAAAGGACAGGGAGAACGCATGATATGAGATACTCTTGCTTTCTACCCTGGTGATATGAGATACTTTTGCTTTGGAGTCATTTGTTTGCTGAGGTACCCCAAGGAATAAGGAACACTGAATGACTCGAGAGGTTTCGTTGGGAAAGCATTTTTGGAGATGAAGAAATGTTATGTATGTCTTCCTTACTATGTAAGGTGAAGGTGGACAGTTTATAGGAAGTTCTTTAATACCTGTAGAGGTACTATTCTTTCACTCGTGTCGGCAACTAACGCGTGATTGAACAGTAAAATTTCACGTGCTTTCTCCTTCACCGAAAATCTTCGACAAATTGCCCGTGATTTGCGCAAAGTTGAGTGTGCATATGACAGGTGATGACTCGGCTGAAAAAGACTGGCGCCTCTTCGATATCTGGGATTGGCGCTTCGACAAATTACCCGTGATTTCCGCAAAGCTGAGTTTGCGTGTGAAGGGTGCCGACACGTCTGGAAAAGCAAGATGCTTCTCCGATTTCTGAGCTTGCCTCTTCGATTTTTGAATTGGCGTCTTCGAATTCTGAGCTTGCCCCTTCGATCTCCGAAATCCCGTCGAGTGTTGATTTTTTATAGAGGCACGATGTTCGTTTCAAAGCACACTTGAATTTTACTTGTGAAAACTCCCTTCTTACACTTCTAAGATCTTGATTCGTCCGACCTCTTCTTCCTTCAACACTTTGAAAATGTCTGGACCCTCCGACCGTCGTTTTGATTTGAACCTTGGTGAAGAGGTAGTCCTGTCTTCTCCAGATAACATATGGCGCCCATCCTTCATATCCCCTACTGGTCCTCTTACTGTTGGGGATTCGGTGATGAAGAATGATATGACCGCTGCGGTGGTGGCCCGGAACCTTGTCACTCCCAAAGATAACAGACTACTTTCCAGGCGGTCTGATGAGTTGGCTGTTAAGGAGTCCCTGGCTCTTAGTGTGCAGTGTGCGGGTTCTGTGTCCAACATGGCCCAACGCCTATTTGCTCGAACCCGTCAAGTTGAATCGTTGGCGGCTGAAGTGATGAGTCTCAAACAGGAGATCAGAGGGCTCAAGCATGAGAATAAACAGTTGCACAAGCTTGCACACAACTATGCCACAAACATGAAGAGGAAAATTGACCAGATGCAGGAATCTGATGGTCAGATCTTACTTGATCATCGGAGGTTTGTGGGTTTGTTCCAGCAGCATTTACCTTCGTCTTCTGGGGCTGTACCGACTGCTGAGGCTTCAAACAGTCAACCTCCAGCGCCTTCTCTTCCTGGAGCACTGCCGAGTTGTGAGGCGCCACCTGATCGTCCTTGAATATCCCCTCTTGTAAATTTGATTTGATTTGATTTGATTATTTTTTTTTTTTTTTTTTTTTTTTAAGGTATGTATAATGCAAATTTATGTAAAATTTCCAGAAAAATAAATAAAATGGACTTTTATTTCTCTTAATGTTTTTTTTTTTCTTTTTGCACATGGTGCCAGATGCACCATCCATTTTTTTTATATTTTCCTTTCTTTTCCCCTGCTTTTTTTTGTACATGGTGCCTGAGCACCAAATATCAAACAATTCTTTTTTCTTTAATCATGGTGCCAGACGCACCAAAGATCAAACCCCTTTTTTTTTTTTTTTTTTTTTTTTTTTTTCTTTTTCTTTTTTTTTTTTTTTCTTTTTTTTTTTTTTTTGGCCTTTAATCATGGTGCCAGATGCACCTCTCCTTTTTTTTTTTTTTCACGCGGTGCAATCATCACTTTGCTCCACCATCCTTTTTATTTATTTATTTAATATATTTTTTCTGTATAAATTTGGGTGGTGGGTAGAGGAATTTGCAGGGAGCGGAGCAAGGAGGCCGAGAAGATGGTGCTTCGAGCTTTACGACCGGCTAGTCGTTTGACGGCGGTCGTTGAAGTTCTTTGCTATCATGGTGGCCATAGTGACGAGCTCGAGGGAGGCAAGGCGCTGCGGTGGATCACCTTCCAAGGCAGTAGCAGAGCAACGGAAGCAGACTAACCTTCGAACCCAAGCCCAAGACATCAACCCTTGGAACACTTTCGGAGATGAGGATCTCGAACAGGAGGCTATCGAAGAACTGGTGGCGATTGAAGGAGAAGACGATGAGAAACAGGAGAACTGTAAGAAAATGCCCTAGTGAACACCAGCACCTCCAGCGACCCTTGGAATCGCCGTCAGCACCATGTGCGCTCCGTACCCCATGGAGGAGGTGGATTTGGGGATGCAGTGTCGTACAAAGCCAGAGAATCACAGTATTAGCAGTGGCATCAACAAACAGAAGACACCGCCGTCGCTGCGCCTTCGCCGCCATCAACGCCCTGCAACCTGTGATGTATGTTGGAGATTCATTCCAAGACCTGGCGATGACCCTAGCATCATTCTACCACTGCACCAACTTCTTTGAACCGTTGCAACATGTCCAAGCTACTCAAGTCTGTAAAGAAAATATGGCTCTGAAGCTGACGACGGCAGTGGCACCATTGTGATGAAGCCCCTGGAGCTGCGGGAGTTGCGGGAGTTGCGGAGCCCGGAAGGCAACCATAGAATCCCATTCGTCAAGAGCCCGGAGATAAAAGATTGCTACTTCACTGTTGTGCTAATTCGAGTTGGATGACGATGCGGCAGTGAGGGAGTGGTGTTGATATGTTGAAGACGGTAGAAAGCTTTAAGCGTGGTCAAGCTCGGGGACAGCTAAAATGCTTTTTTCAAAGTGCTAGCAGGAGCAGCCTGAGAAACAGAATCACCAGTTCGGTATATCTCAACCGGTGAACGAACCCCTCCATGCCCAACATTTGACAAACTCTGAAGCGGAACCATAGCCTTCTATTTGCCTACTGCGTTGCCGGACTCAACAAGCCCTATCAACTTGTGCATTGTAATAACTGCCATCTTATCAGGATTTGTCACGACATCATCAGCCAAAACCTGCTTGGTCTGCTCGCAGATTGGGGGAGAGGAAGAGTTGGCGGAGAAATCAAGGCCGGAATGGAAAATATTCCCGAGCTGCATCAACGAGGAGATAACACCGCTAAGTTATTCATCTGGTTTGCTTTAGTCAAATGGATCAATCTGCGGGTCATGCTCGCTTGCCATCATCATCCCTTAATTGAAGAACCTTTGCATGAACTCTGAAAGCGTAAACTGCCGGTAAAGCGCTGGTTTCTCCAGGGAGACCAGCTCTGGCAATGGCCCGTATGAGTTATCCCTTTCTACTCACATTGAAAAACACAGCGATTGACACACGGGGTTCACGGGATGAGTTCGCCAACACACGATGATCTACACTTCGGTATTCACCATTGGACACAATCTGAAGAAAATCCCCAATGTTGATGACGAGGGCACCGGGAACAGGTTTCACATCCACCCAACCGTCACCGTACTTAACCTGCAGCCCACCTATGCGGTCCTGAAGCACCACGGCCAGCACTACCCGTACTGCCCACAACATGATCTGACGATCTGGAAGAACCCGAACGTTCGGCAGGCGCGGCTGATTTGGTCGACGATCGGTGTGAAGATCCGCCAGGTCGATGGTGGGGATCGGGGTATCGGGTTTGGTATGGTGTCGGGGGTCGAGCGGCAAAGGATTGGTTAGCATTTGGTCACCCATTCGCCGATCGAGTTGACATGTCAGCTGTAATGGGAAGTGGCAACATGCCTTCTGAATTGACGAGGTAGGCCTCTGCTCCGGTTCTCCAGTCATCACCCAGTCGCCATTCATCAGCGTCTTAAGCGCAGACTGGGTCTCCTGCGCTTCTGCTGAATCTGCTGTCGCTGCTTCTCGGCGAGCTCATCATTCACTGCTGCGGCGGCTGCTGCTGCGGATCGGACGAAATCTGTTGTGGTACCAATCCTCCTGATGGTTGCTGCATCATGGTGAAGAAAGGTGGGTGTTTGGGTATGGTGATAAAGGCGTCCTCGTGAAGGAGGAGGGAGGACTGCGGCGCGATTTTGGGAAAACAGATAACCTGAATCCCGGATTGAGTATGAGAGAGCTGGGCCTGGGGGGATGAGGTATGGACTGAGAGAGCTGGGCCTGGGCTGATGCGTTTTGTTGCTGGTGGAGCTTGGTGTTGGGCCGAGACATATATATATATGTTTCCCTTTTTTTTTTTTTTAAATACATAATAACATATGTATATTTTTTTTTTCTTTCTTTTCTTTTCTAAATACGTAATAACATATGTATTCAAATTTTTTTTTTCTCGAAGAAACTGTAATTTAATTTTGTACAAAGAAAATTGCAAATTTTCTTAACAAAATAAATTTGTAATGAAATTGACCTTCTTTAATAAAACATTTATTCTTTTGATTTTGATGTGACTGAACTTGAAATTGAATATTCAAGCTGCCTACGTACCCTTCCAAAGAAAGAGATCAAGTCAAAACGTAGTTCAAATACATTTTTTTTTTGTATTTTCTTTTGGTGCCGTTTGCAGTTTTAACTCATGCAGGCAAGGAGTGTTGGTGTCGTTTGCAGTTTCAACTCGTGCAGACAAGGAGTGTTGGTGTCGTTTGCAGTTTCAACTCATGCAGACAAGGAGCATTTGGTGCTGCCTTTTATGCTCGTGCAGACCAGGAGCGTTTGGTGCCGTGTTGCAGTTTCAGCTCGTGCATGCAAGGAGCGTTGGTGTTGCCTTTTATGCTCGTGCAGACCAGGAGCGTTGTGCCATGCAGTTTAGGCTCGTGCAGGCGAAGAGTGTTGTGTCTTGCAGTTTAGGCTCTTGCAGACAAAGAGCTTTGGTGTTGCCTTTTATGCTCGTGCAGACCAGGAGCGTTTGGTGCCGTGTTGCAGTTTCAGCTCGTGCAGGCAAGGAGCGTTGGTGTTGCCTTTTATGCTCGTGCAGACCAGGAGCGTTTGGTGCCGTGTTGCAGTTTCAGCTCGTGCAGGCAAGGAGCGTTGGTGTTGCCTTTTATGCTCGTGCAGACCAGGAGCGTTTGGTGCCGTGTTGCAGTTTCAGCTCGTGCAGGCAAGGAGCGTTGGTGAATTTGTCAAGTAATTTTGGAGAGGCGTTCCTCACAATCTTCATAGCAAGGAGCCTTGACCGAGTGATTGAAGAAGTCTTCAGGAAAGAAATCACGCATCGTGATGGGGATGGACGATCTATGTGTCGAAATTTCATCATCTTCAACACGTTCATGTTGCTTTGAAGGTTGACAAGAGCTGCTTTGCCCCCTTTCCGATTGGCGGACATGTGGAGGAGACGTATGCTTCTTGTGCAATTTCTTAGGAGTGACTTGAGTCCATCCTTCAACTTTGCTTGTCTTGGACGATGCCCCCAGCGGTTGAGGTGAAAATTTTGAGTCAGAAGAGCCAGAAGTGAAGGTGGTATAGTTTGACTTCACCACATCGTCAAGATCTAGCTCGATGATTCCTTTCTGAGCCAGCTTCATGATGAGATCTTTCAGCACGAAGCACTTTTCTGTCGGATGACTGATGAAGCGGTGGAATTTACAGTATCTTGGACTGTCAGTACGATTCATCTCTTCCGGCCGTCTGCACTCAGGCAAACTGATCACCTTCTTGCCCAACAGGTCATCTAGCATGGCAACCACATCAGAGTCGGGGAATGGATAAGTCTTCTCCTCAAGCTCCTTCAAAGTGCGTCTACGTGTCTCTTGATCACGAAAAGCTTCGGTTTGAATCGCCTTGCCTCGTGTGGATATTTTGATGGGAGATGTGTTGACCGTCATCGCTTCCTTGGTGGGTTTCCATGCAGCCTTTTCCACCTTTGTCCCAAGAACTTTGTCGTTCTTGTAGTCGGCGATCGATTCTTTCTTCCCATGATGGGCGATGCTCAACTCCATGTCATGGGCGCGAGTGGCCAATTCCTCGAAGGTCCGTGGTTTAATGCCTTGAAGGATGTATTGCAAACCCCATTGCATGCCTTGGATGCACATCTCGATTGAAGAGGTTTCCGAGAGCCTGTCTTTACAGTCGAGGCTTAGAGTGCGCCATCTGTTGATGTAGTCAATAATTGGCTCGTCCTTCCACTGCTTTGTGCTCGTTAGTTCTAGCATGCTCACAGTGCGGCGGGTGCTGTAGAAACGGTTGAGGAATTCCCTTTCCAATTGCTCCCAGCTGTTGATGGACTCAGGCTCTAGGTCCGTGTACCACTCAAAGGCATTTCCTTTCAGCGAGCGCACAAACTGCTTGGCGAGGTAGTCTCCCTCCGTCCCTGCGTTGTTGCAAGTTTCGACGAAATGTGCAACGTGCTGCTTTGGGTTTCCTTTTCCATCAAACTGCATGAACTTTGGTGGTTGATAACCCATTGGCATCCTTAGGGCATCAATTTTCTTGGAATAGGGCTTCGAGTAGAACAAGAAGGTATGTGAGCTCCCTTCGTACTGTGCCTTGATAGTGTTGGTGATCATCTCCTGCAGCTGCTGGATAGAAAGAGATCCCATGAGTGCCGCTGCTTGGTCTGGCTCCGGCTTCCCATCGATTTTCTTCACCGGGGGTTCTTCGTCTCCGCCAGCTCCTCCCTTTAGTGGATCATCCTCTGGGTCGGGTTTATCGCCGTCCTGCGCCTCCAGTCGGTTGACTAGTGCTGCAATTTGCAAGTCTTTTTCTTCCACAGTTCGGGTTAGCCTTGCGATTGCTTCATTCATTTGAGCCAGCTGCTCATCGATTGAAGTTGCTCCAATAGTCATGACTTGCATGGCTGAACTGTCGCTTGAATCGGCATCGGAGAGCATGGATTCGGCGTATTTCCTTGGGCTTTCCCCCCTTGGTGCCCTTAGTGAGGCTAAGGTGATCAAAGGCTCGTGCCTTGGGTGCTTTTGTTCCCTTGGCAGAGTTGATGCAGAGGTGAAAGAGGCGGCAGAAGTAGCTCTTGCCATGCTTCGAGTCGTGATGCCCAAAGTGACACCAGTTGCGACGAGGGCGCCTTTGTTCTTTGCGCCGATTATGGGAACAGCTTGAGCCTTCCTTGACGTCATTGATTTTGGAAGTGTGCTTATATTCCTTGAACGGAGGAAGAGATGAGAGGTAGAGATGTCCCACTGGGCGTGCCAATTTGTGAACACGGAAAATTCCTGAAACGAAAGAGACAAGAACGAACGCGCACAAACAAATATTATGTATTTGATGATTTTGGGTTACAATCTCTCTCTATTTTGATCCTCTGATTCGATCTCCGTAAGGTGTTGAATTGTGGATGTTTCGTTGATCCAAGGGCCGTCGGGGCTTGATCTTGAATTGGTGGATGATTGTTGATCCAAAGGGCCGTTGGGGCTTGATCTTGGAAGAACGATGAACGAAGAACACTTTCTTCAAGGGCCGTCGGGGCTTGATCTTGGAAGAACGATGAACGAAGAACGAAGAAAGCTTTCTTGATTCTTCGGGAACCTGGATGCTTGAGAGCTTCGGAGTTTCAGAGCTTCAGAGCTTCAAGGTGTAATATGAATTGGTCCCTTCAAATGAATGAAATGGGCTGGTATTTATAGAATTTTCCAAGGCCAAATTTTGAATATAATATTCCAGATGAAATAAGTCGTTTCTGCCAGGTGTTGACACGTGTCCTATTTGATGACTTTTCCAACTTATTTCAATTTTCGTTGAGTCACACGCTACGTGTAAAATTTATGTAATACATGAGCGTTGACACTTTGATTTATCGGTCAACATTTATTTACTGAAATTTCGATGTCTACAATGATATATTAAATGCCACAGTAATATAATCATGTGATAATCAAGTATAACTAAGTGCTTATCCATCTAAGATGACACACGAGTTTGTACAGATAATTTCTGACACGAACAGGACTGGGTGTAATCAATACACTTTAGTACTACGATCACGTGAAGGCTGGTGCAGAAGCACGGTCACATGAGAGTTGCAATTACCTAATGCAAACTGTATGACAGGGCTGGCACCTAACTTGGATCCAAGGCGAGCGAACGGTGCAAATGTGAACATACACATGAAGGATTGGCACCGGCCTTGGGGCAAGTACTAACACCGGGTGCAGCAAGATGAGCATGTACAAGTATGTATGAATGTCAGGACAGTAATATCCCAACCATATAGCAACATTTATCACAATTAATATCACAATAACGATACTTGGCAATATAAACGTAAAGGTGAAGTAAATACGCATTTATGGAAACTATAATTATGTATAGGTATAAAAACAAACTGCCCACTCATAGTTACTTGCGATGACACATCCGTTCGAGCTACGAAGTCGGAGTCTTCGATAGTAATCGCACCTAAGCATAATATTGGGACGCATTAGTAAAACTCAATTAAAATGCTTGAATTTTGAAAAACGAATAGTGGATTTGGAATCAGTGCGTCGAAATACTCTAAGGAGGGTCCCGAGCAAATTTTGTAAAAAGTCAACGGAAAAGTCAACAGTTTACGAAAAGCCCACATAAGAAATATTCCAAGAATATTCCAAAGAACATTCGAAGAATATTCTAAGCCCAATTAGGTAAATGGACCAACTGGACCTTGGGTTAAAGAGTCATGGGTCAATGGCCCAAAAGTTTGGACCAAAAGAATAAGGGCTGGGCTTTTGGGGTGAAACTCTAAAGTGAAACTCAAATTTTAAACAACGATATCTCATTCGTTTCTCAACCAAAATTGATGATTCAAAGACCTAAGTGAAGTAGGAAATGCAAGGAACAAAACCATACCTAAATAGAGCCAAGTTAATGTCTGTGTTGGCCGGAAAAATGGCCTGAATGTGGCCAAATGGCCACGGTCTAAGTTTTCCAGAATTTGAGATATTTCATCCCAAATTTGAAAGCTAATTTCTAGTTCGATATTTAACCAAACTCAATGATTCAAAAGCCAAAATGTAGTTATGAATGTGGAGAAGAGATTCATACCAAGTGGGGTCCAAGTGGTGGCCGAAGTTGGCCGGAAAATGGCCAAACGACCAATGCCTGGAAAATTCCAGATTTGCATAGTGACTTTCCTTGAGTTTTTCCGAGTTCCTACACCACCAAAACCACCCAAAAACTTACTAATCGTGAACCTAGACACGACGTACAACAATAGAGATCAATTTTGAGGCTTACCTTGAATAGTGCATCTCGGAGGTGAGTTTTCGAATGGTTTTTCTTCTATTTTCTTGGTTCAAGAAGTTGTAGGAACTATGAGGGAAGGTTGTGGTGTAGTCTAGGTTGTTGTTGTGTGTTGTTGTTTGAGTGAAAACCCTCTAGGAGGGTTGGTTTTTTAGGGAGGAAGGAGAGGGCCGAGAGTGAGGGAGAGAGTTTGAGAGAGTGAGAGTGTTTAGAGAGAGAGCTCGATATTTTCAAAAAAGGGGAGGAGACTCACGGGTACAGGGGGAATATGTGGGCCCTAGTGGCTCACAAAACAATGTCACTAAAGACGAAACACAAAATATTCGAAAAATGTTCGATGTTTTGATACGTAAAATCTTCGTTATAACTCCAAATTCGATTCCACTTGCGCCTACGTGTTTGTACCATTGAGTATTTCGAGAATACACTAAAATAGTAGCTTGTACCCATCGTGAAATGATGGTCAACAAAAGTCAACAACCTCGCCTCTAAGGACATTTTCGTAAATTCATATTTTTTAAATTAATAAAATTGTAAATGTAGGGACGGGTTGTCACAAATTTTTATTTTTCTAAAAAAAATAAAAATTGTGTTGCAGTCCTATTGGAATAGGAATGTGATTATGTAAATCCTAACATATCTAGAGATATCTTTTATATTCCCTTTAGTAGTTGATATCCTATTAGAGTTGTAATCCTAAAAGGGTAAGGAATTAACCTTCATTTTTACTATAAATAAAGGCACAACGGAGTAGAATAGAACACACCCACAATTACACATCTCTCTCTTCTCTCTACTATTGTCGCATCTTTCTCTCTCTCTATGGCCTCCATAATCATTCAGTAAATTATGCCTACAACACGTTATCAGCACGCTCTTGACGCTGCGCTAAAGAGAGTTTGATCTTCAATCAGGGGAGCATTACGTTTTAATCATTCTTTTTTATGATTAATTTACTATTTTATTGAATTGATCTACATGCTATTGATTCAATTTAATTTTTCTTTGTTGAACGTGATACAACGCATTGGAGATGCAATTCCGGCTTTCCGAGAAGGAACTTCTACAAATTCAAAGGCTTTTATTGTTTTCTACCAATCAGTACACTTAAAATAAAGTAAGATATTTGAAATGACCATGAAGCATGAAAACATTCCCCATGATGCATGAACCCCTCTACATTTATATTTACCTTCTGATATATATATATATTGTATATGTTCATATATTTTTCAATATATATATTTGTTTCATGCATTACGCAATTTTTGCTATGTGGAATTTGTGAGTCAAAGAATATAAATAAATTAGAAGTATATTAGGGTTTTTCTAACCTTATAAATTTCGAAAAGGAATTTAAGATTTATGCGAACAACTTCGACTGAGCCACGACCTAGGGTTTTTGCATGTTGCTAGGCCCACATGCCTATATAGCAGCATACCAGCCCGTGGGTTTTCTCCTGGTCTAGCCCGTGCCAAACCAAGCCATCCAGTGTTGGGCTTGTTCACGCGCTCACCCATCTTCCATCAGCTTGTATGTCACAGCCCGTCCCGGGATTTTTATATCTGGGACGTGAATTGACGTAATTACCCTTGGCGGGCATTAAGGTACGTGTGTGTGTGACATTATTTGAATTAATTTTGTAAGTTTTGGGATTAAACTTTTGGAATTTGAATTTTTGTGGTTAGGGATTTGGATGGATGGTGAGGATTGTGTTGGGCCACACAATCACACACACACGCACTCCCTGTCTTCTCTCCCTCTCGTAGCACTCTCTGTCTCTCTCCCTCGACCTCACACACACACACCCGATGTGTACGGCACACACCCAAACCCTCCAAAAACTCGACGGATCGAGGCAACCAAGGTATGCATCTTCATCCTTTCGACGTTCTGAGTTCATTGGTACTAGTTTTAGGAAGTGAAACCCTCGAAATCACGGGAAACCCGAACCTCCATTTTTGAGTTACTGTTCATGCACACGTAAAATGTCGTGTTTCAGGGAATTCTAAGCTTGTAGTGAGCTTAGTGAAGTCCTAAGGAGGCTCGGAGTACTTCGTTTGAAGGATTTGGACGTCAGGATCACGTGGTTCCATTTTGGCCGAATTTGTTGGGAATTTTCCGGTGAGATTTCTTGATTTTTAGAGCCTTAAACTAGTCTATCGTGATTCTACATGTTTGGGGCTTCAATTTGATATAAAATACGAAGAAAATGGGTGAAAAACGAAGGAGAACAAGAGGTTTTAAAATTGGCCGGAAAACGGTCGCCGGAAAAACCAGTCCGGCGACCCAAGGAAGAAGAAGGGCGCGTGGGGGGCGCGTAGGCCCGTGCCACGTGCGGCGCGTGGGGGCGCGTGGAACATCAAAAAAAATAATCTAAAAATATGTCGACGTTCGTGACGTCGAGTAGATCACTGTGGTATATTCATATACCCAAATTGAGCACCGTATGAGAAAGTTATTACGATTATTGGTTTGGTGCTTTAAATAACGTTTTATAGTTTTCGCATTTAGGTGAAAATGTGAATTGACGATCCGACCGTTGGATCGTCACCAAACTCTGATACATTGTAATACGTAATATTTGAGGATTATTGGAACTTACGGATTGGGAATCCGAGTTACGGATCTTCCGGAATTGGAGTTGTAAGTTCATAAAATAAAATGTTAACCGTCATTTAGTTTTGGAAATTGACGGAGATCCGACCGTTGGATGGTAATGAAATTTCAGGATGTTGTCCTAGAGATATATTGTGGGCCTCTGGAAGTTATGGATTTAAAATCTGAGTTGCAGATCTTTCGGATCGAACTGCGTAGTGATGTGTTTTATATAAGTTATATTCTATCGATATGATTTCTGAGGTTGGATTTGATTATTGTTCTAGGCGGCGATCGTCATGACGCCTTGATGAGTTGTGCTAGGGAGTTGTAGGGCGAACTCCAGGTGAGTGGGCAGTTTTGTTTTCGTATTACCTATATACTATTGAGTTTTCCCAGAAATTGAATTTAAATGAAAGTATGATTTAAAATGCCATGGATAGATTTATATGAAAACTATGATTTGAAATGCCATGCATAGAAGTATATGAAAAGCATGAATTGATGTATGATGCATATATATATGTGAATTGGTGCTGTGGACGCACAGGTAAGTATCAGGTGAGTTTTATATTATTCATGTGCATTGTTGATGTGTATATTGTGGATAGCTCATAACCTGCAATCATGGTGTTAGTGCTTATATTATTCACCACACCGCACGCTCGTCTTGGATCCAAGTAGGTGGATGTCGTACAGACCAAGTGAGGGTTCCGACATGCTAGTCGTATAGATTACTAGATGTGATTCCGACTAGTGGGTGACCTTAGATTATGTGCACAGATGATTGATGAGAGAAGCACTAGAGCGTATTATTACACCATCCATGTCGTACAGACTACTTCAGGTTGTTCCGACTTATCTGCAGTGTAGTGCCGTACAGGTCATCGAGGTGACTCCGGTTGGATTGGATGTTGAGCTATGGAATTAACCGTACAGGACCAACTGCAGGGTCTCCGGTTAATTCACCATTTCACCTGTTACATTGATGCATCATTTATTTTGTTTTCGAAATTAAAACATGGCATACTTTCGAGTTTTAAAGAAAAATTGATGATTCGAGATTTATGAAAAGTATTATGTTATTATATTATTTTCTGGGAAAAGTATACAGGTTTTACAGTGAGGGGTTAGAATTATTTTTGGCGAAATGTTTTTGAAAAGCTTGGTTTTACTGACCCACTCAATTTTGTTTTTCGCCTCTCCAGGTTCTTGATAGCAGAGTTTTGGTGGCCACGAGGAATCCAACGGTATTCTGACATAATTCACAAAAGTAGGACTCGCCCTCGAGGGTTTCCATTTTAATAATTGTATTTTAAAAGCTTCCAAACTGTGTAAATGGTTACGTCACTCTCATGTGACGGCCAGCATGCCCTCCTTCGGGACGGGGTGTGTCATTGTAGCTGAATAGGTTAATTCTGTTTGGGCTTGCTACCGATGTACTGGACCAAGCCTGATTGACTGGGTTCTTCAGTGCTGGGCTTCATGCCCTTGACCTCTGATCCAAAATGCCAGCGCATGCTGGGCCCCGTCCTTTCCCCTCGGCCCGCTCTGCTGATTGTAGCATGCTGGGCTCCCTTTTTCTTTTTCCCAGCTCGTGACTGCAGCAAGCTTACAAAGCTTGATTTGCAGGTTGTTGGGCTGCTTGCAGCAATCTCACAAGGCCCACCTTCCCACTACAAGCCTGTAGCTTGTACACACTGATTGGCCTACCCTGTGTGGCTTACCCAAGCGAGATTGGCCCGTTTCTGCTTCTAGCTGCACCCAAGCATGGGGTGCCCACGGTTAAGCTCAAAGTGGGGCTATTATTTTCGACCACTTGGTATTATTTTAGCATTCTAAATAATTTTAACCCATATGTTAATATTATTTTTGCTTCTACAATTGACCCCATGTGGACCGATTTATTGAATTAATTAAAAGTGACCTGCAGTCAAGGTTTTAAAAAACGTTAGGCGCTAGTCGGGTGGCGAGCTTGCGCCTAGCGCCTAGGTGGCTAGGTGGGGTCTAGGAGGGCGGCTAGGCGGCCTAGGCGGATTTAGGTATTTTTCTTGTATATCTTATAAATAAGTGCATATTGACACTTACAAAAAATTATACTTATATGAAATCCTTGGATAAGATAATAAAAAAATGATAAAATGCAAAAAGAGTATCCAACAAGTCCAAAATTTAAAAACACATTACGCATATATGTCATATAACCATAGTGGGGAGTATTGTAGGATGACAAATGTACAACAAGTTCATAATTTTAAACCACTTAGACTTAGATAGGATTTTTTATTTTATTTTTTAATTTCCTTAAAAAAAAAAAAAAAAAAAAAACTGCCTAGCTCCGCCTAACCCTGCCTACCCCGCCTAGAGCCAATCCGATTTTTCCAACCGATTTGCAAGAAAACGCCTCGGCTCACCACCGCCTAGGCCATTTTTTAGAACAATGCCTGCAATCCATTAATTTGATAATGAATCCAAAATTATTGACCTGAAGATCACTTTTGGACACTAATGATTCAATAATTTATTTTTATACTTTGAACCATTGACATACTTTCGTAGTAACGAAGCCCTCACACTTAAGTTCCCGAAGAACCTCAAATCCACAACATTTAAATTAGCATATTGCATTCTGTGTTCTTGCAGGAACCTCTCCTTTATGAACTAAACGTTCATAAACTAAATTGAACCTGTAGTTTCAAATTTAGTGCCTTTGAAACCCGAAGATTTCATAAAACAATACACCCATGAAAACCCGATGTTTTTTATGAAAAGCATGTCTTAGAACTCAAATGTTCTAACTTGGATGCTTATGGATGATTCATTCCCATAGCACTAATCACAATCTTGTCCCCTCCAATTCAGTGGATTGTCAAACCGTCACAAGTTCGATTTCCCTTATTTGGACGTTTCTAACTTTATGTGGGGTACAAGACATGAATCTCCACTTGACTATCAAGAAGTTAAGACACCATTGAAGCCAACAATGGCAATGCAGAGCTGAATAAGCCTCCGCCATGATCTTCATTTGAAGACTTATGCCCAAAGCATTACAAACGGAAGTACCTCCTGAACGAGGATTCCATGGCTCTTTGGCTCGCTCTTACGGACTGTCTAGTCATGAAAGACATTGCTTGAAGCACACCCTGATTGTGTCCATGAACGAGTACAATTCTGAAGTTTATAAATCCGATCGAATTTTGACTAGAGAATATTTTTCTCGTCCTTCCATGTTTCTAACTCGTCCCTAAATCAACAGTGTAGAAAGCAGAAGTTTATCAAATTCTCGGATCTGATTACTACCATAAATATATGGTAGAATCAAGGCCTGCCAAGGTGTGGCATCATGCCTAAAGCATGATTCTTGGCACCTAAGACCTTATACTTCAGAATAAGGGATAATATTCGCAAACCTCAACCCTGCAGAATCTATTTCCATCTTGATGGAATAGATCATTGGTTATGCACCTGTTTGTGCCCTTACCAATGTTGTTGAGGAGTACCATTTTTGTAGTCAATATGTGAGATTAATTTTGCTCCACCGAACATCGTTGGAAGAGCAGAATTTTGATATGAATGGCCTTGTTGGCCGAATCCACCCTAGTAACTTTGGTTTAATTTGTGAACATTTTTCCTTGTTCTTGGATTCAAGTTTGGTGTATGTTTTACTTATGGATAATCTTAATGATATTGTCCTCGAATATGAGTTAATTGAATCATGTTTCTATATGCATGTGACCAATTCAATTAAACACATGATTAGGTAGGAACGTGGGAAAGTTAGTTGTCAGGATAATGCGTACTATGTGTTGGAAATGTGCCCTAAAGCCAATCATATGATGATACTTTATGTACATTTCACATGTTAAATTAATCTAGTTTAATATAAAGGGAAAAGATTATTGTTTAAAGCCGTCTCATAGAAATGTTATATGCTTAAACGATTAGTCTAAGGAATATGTAATTGGGAGAATGTGATATAAAGAAGTTAGATTCATGAGACCATTCTCTTTTGTATGCATACCCAAAACATTTCTGATCATAGGATTGCCAATGAATGCAAAGCTAATGTTAGTAGTATCATATACTCTTGCTTTAAAAACTGTTTAACAAGCATAGTGGGAGTATCATGTACTACTAAATCAATCACATGAACCAATTGTTGTAATAGGACCAAATTGTTTTAATAAGATGAAACTGCATGCTTGTATGTGATGAGACCAAAAACCCTCAACCAAACCATTATTAAGCTAACAAGCGTGAGAGTGTTTTGAACACTCTTTCATGGCCTTCCATTATGGTAAGCTCCCATCGTTTGTGACTCTTACACCGACTTCACCTTATAATGGGGGAGTACAAAGTATGTGCTTACACTCAGGAGGAGTTCTATATACATACATGATGAAGTGAGGTAGGCAACGAGTTTAGCCAACATAATATAATTATGAGGCTATGCTTGAACCCCTACACGAACTGGCATGGTGGGAATGACTTAACTAAGTGCAATGATGCCAACATGATAAAATTCTGAGGCATCATTCTCTAGAGGCCAAACTAGATGGGTACTTACATGAGATGTAAATGAGTAAGCGTTTAACAAGTATAGGGGGAATGGCTGAATCCAAGGAGGAAAAGGTTTTGGCATTTTGAATTATTTTAAGACTCTAAGAATCAAGTAGAGAGTGTTGGAATGTGATTAGGATTCCTCCTTGCTACTGGAGATAAGATAAGATAATGTTGGATAAGATTGGATAAGATAATGTTCGTCTCCAACTAGGATTCCTCTTTCTTGTGTAATTCCTTGTCTTCCAAGCCTCAACTCTAATTTCTCTAGAGTTTAGCACATGGCTAACACTATTTAAACATCAAAAACATCCAACCCATATGCTATCCACGCATGTTATCCAATCCAAGCTCCAAATTGCTCTATTTGGCTATTTATTGTCATCTTTACCAACTGGACCTACAATAATACGAAAATAACTTAAATTACTACAATAAATGGAAATTAACTAAGTAAATGTAAAGAAATAAATAACAAAGTTGCATAAATATGCTCCTATCAAATTCTCCCACACTTAGGTTTTAATAGTCCCGGCGCAAAACAAAGAAAACAAAACAAAACCTAAACCTTCCAACAATTGCCTCAGGGATTTCCAATGAAACATGATATTTTAAAAATCATTACTTACATAGATTTTAGTAATCCTTACTCTTGAGCTTATACTTAACTGCAATAATTGCTCACTAGCTTGCATTTAATCAATTAAAACAACATGTGAAAGTAGTAACATGCCTTAGAGAATTTATTCAATTTCTCACCGGATATACTCTCTATTTTCACACAGATTTTCTGACTACACTCCCTATACTATGTATGACACACCCCGACCGAGATCAAGGCATGCTGGCCGTCATGTGAGAGTGACGTAGCCATGCGTACAATGCGGAAGCAATATAGATAAGAATTATATGAATAATTAAAAACCAATTTACTAGAATGCACTACTAAACAGAAAGTGATAGGAGTTAGTTACAACAGTAAACACTCCTAATCAAAGCATAAAGTCTAGGTGCAGTCCGGTAGGACATGTACTAGTTATACTGTACCAGGAATGTCCTACTATTATTTAGATAAGTCAGAACAGCCGACGTCCTCGAGCCAACAACAGCAAGCTTACTTAAAACCTGGAGGGGCGCAAAATAGAAAACGTGAGTGGGCAAAAACAAATGTTTTACAAAATCATTTTCTTTATCAACATATCTAACCCCTCGTTGTAAAACATGTATAATTTTTCCCAGAATCAGAATATGAGCATATACATAATATATATATATATATATATATATATATATGAAATCATATCAATTCAATTCATGCTTCACATAATCATATTCAAATATATGCCATGCCAATATATAATAGAGTAAGCAATTCAGGTAAGAATAAATTCAAAGAAATACGATATGATAGCCGGAACCCCTGTTGTAGTCTGTACGGCTGAACTCATAGCTCAAAAGTTAATCTAGCCGGAGTCACTACAATGACCTATACGGTAATATACTGCACATAAGTTGGAACCACTAAAAAGGGGTATGTACGACAAGATTTAGTGTAATATAATTATACTCAATTCTATTATCTCATAATAGCCGGCACGATAAATCGCTGGTCACCTACGAGTCGGAACCATAAATAAGGTCTGTACAACAAGGCTGTGCACTTAAGTTGGATCCAATATGAGCATATAGTGTAGGAGGTGACATAAATTAACAGGCCTGTACTTCACATTTCTGGCTAAATCACAATCACCCTAGGTGCAGTTTTATGAGCTCAACATTATTCAATCACACATCACATATCATCGATGATTCACATAATCAAACATAACTTACCTAAACTTACCTGTGCCTCCACAACACCACATTTATATATATATGCAACCATGAAATGTATATTCAGAATATAAAAGCATTAGGCATATTATTTCAAAGCATACTTTCCTAAAAATGCATTTCTGGGAAATATGTCAAGTATATAAATATACACTGAAAACAAAAGCCCGCTCACTGATATGTCGACGGGTCGTAACCCCCGAGTCGCCCGTGGATACGCTCGTCCTCAGGATAAGCCTCACCTATATGCGAATTAACTGTAAAAACATTATTTTAAAGCACATAGACAAAACTATCTAATAACTTCTCATACAAAGCTCATTTTTCTATGGCTCACGTGCTGGGGAAGGCACGGCCTCACGTGTATCACCTTCAACCTCGAAACGCCTGAACAGCGTCGTCGGCGACGGATTCTGGGCAGACCTGCAACTACCTCTTTCTTGCTTGTTTTTGCACCATTTTTTATAAAATTTTCACTAGAATGTCATAAATCACGAGAGGAAGAAGGCTATACCTCTTGGGAGCTTCAAATCCCTCGAAAACGCGTCAGGAGAATCCTACCAAAACTGGCCACCTTCGAACCTCGTGATCCTGACGTCAAAACTGAGCCAACAAAGCACTCCGAGCTTCATGAGAACCTCCTAGAGCTCATTGTGAGCTTGGATTGTCCTAAAACATAACCATTCAAAAGTTCATTAATAGTGCTCAACTCGGAGCTTGAATTTTCAACGTGATATTGAACGAGTTCTTACTTGAAATGGGTACCTTTAAACTCGTATGGTCCTCACGAACACAATGGTACCATTTTCTTCCTCGATCTATGAAGATTTGGCTTGGTTCAAGGTTGTCCGTATGGAGGAGAGGGAAGAGAGAGTGAGTTCGAGAGAGGAAGGGTATGGATGTGTGTGTGTGGTTCTAAAATGTACACCAATCAAAACTCTTTAATCTTTTAGCTCTAATTGGGTCCAATTAGTTAGGGATAAAACTAATTGACCCAATTTCTTAACCCAAAATACGAACACACACCCGACGCTCAAGGGTAAATTCGTCTTTTCACAACCACGATAATTATTTCTCGAGACTGGCTGTGACAATGTATATGTGAGAAGATTGATGTAAACATGTAGCCTAACACTCACATATGTTATAACAAGAAAAGGCACTTTCTGAAATTATTAATACACACATGTATATGATCTCATGAACGGAATGCCACTACTTAAAAGCGAGAACCAGGGATTCCATATGCTTGTACCAATTTCAATCTCCACATATTGAAACACATAACAATCAAGATAAAAGTCTATGGGTTGTAATGCTGCCAAGGTATTGGCTAACAAAGAAAGGTTAAGGATAAACAAAGGTTCTTAAAGTGATAGTAAGCAAAGTAATGAAATCAACACTTAGAATTCAACTTTGATTGGAGCACCTAACTTTAAACACAAAGGGGAGATTCGTACAACTTTAGGGCCAGATTCATATTTTTGGACCCTTCTTCAACAACCAACACTTACGAACTCATTCTCACTTCTTTTCAACTTTTTTTTCTTCTTTTTTTGAAACATAAAACGTATGCACTACTTCATTGGATTTAAAAGAAAAAATTCTTCCCCCACACTTGTTTTTCTGTAAATCGTAAATCAAAAGGAATTCCCAACAAGTCATGCTTCACTATTCTTTAAGAACAAGGGTATGGATATTCCTATACCAGGTTAAGTAGGGATAATGCAAGCTAACAAGGAAAATAGGCTAAATAAGGCTGAAAAAGGGGTTAACCTACAAAACATGTGCAATGGATAAGGCTTTTTGGCTCTGGGGGAACTAAACACCTTCATCTTATTATTTGTTATGCAATAATTTTTATGCTTTGAATGAAATGGGCATGAGTTCTAGTATTTGGAACTAAAATGATGAAAAAGCATTCTAAGTAGCAACAAGCAAAGAAATAATGAGATCATGCAATGACTTTATAAAACAAGAATATCATAGATTATTAAGGGCTCGTTTGGATGTGCTTTTAAAATGACTGAAAGCGCTTTTGGTGAAAATGTTTTTGAAACCAATCCTTAGTTAAAATGCAAGTAAATCCTGGAAAATCACTTAGAGTGCTTCTTAGAAAAGCACATAACTGGTGCTTCTTGCAAAAAACATTTCAAGTGCTTTTGGAACCCAAAAACATTTCCTCTAAAAGCACTTTCAATCATTTTAAAAGCACATCCAAATGAGCCCTAACTCTCCAAACAAAGAATAGGCTCAAGTCTCACAGGGTTGTAGAGTTAGTTTGAGTTTCTTCCTTCAAGCATGTTACAAGCATTGATTATTTTATTTATTTTTTTGTCATTACACATGAATTCGTAAATGACAACTACAAGTAGTAACCAAAGAGTATATCAAACTTCCACCCATGTTTGTAACGTCCTTTAACAGTCATGCAATTAAAAACCAAATTCTCATCATTGTGTTAGAAGGTAACCTAAGACACAAACAAGCAACAAAAACGACTCTTTTTTTTTTTTTTTTATATTTCTCAAACTTTTTTGATATTTTTTTTCAAATCTTGTTTTTATGACACACAATAAAACACTTTAAAACAGTGAATAACAACATTAGTAGTGATAGGTGGTCAAATTCAAAGAGAAATCACGAAAAACAATCTATTTACCCCCCAACACTTAAACCAAACATTGTCCTCAATGTTTCATTATCCTTTAAAGATACCTAGGGTTCATTTCTTCAAGGTCGAAACTTGGCTAAGGAGTTCTAAGTCGAAAACCTCAGAAGTGAGGGGGCAATGTTTGGGCCTAAAATAATATTATTGGGCCGAGCATAGGTTTATGTTTGGTCCAAAGCTTTTCCGAAAATGTTATGGGCCTGCCAGGGGTCATGGGCCGCTCAGTTAGGACGGTCGAGTCCTATTCCAAGAATGAGTGATTTGGATAAGAGCGGATGCGTCGAGTCCTAGTATGATAAGGAGTCTTAATGGAATGAGGAAGCTAAGATTTGAGAAGTGAAGGTTGCTGGATAAAGAGTTTGGTTCAAAGTCTTAGTGGAGGTAGGATTGGCCGAGTCTTGGTTGGATTAGGATGAGGAATCCTAATCCGAGTATAGTTCTGATTCGGCCAAGATGAGATTGGCTGCTATAAATAGGAGGGGTGTGCGTCATTCGAAGCCCCCTCCAATTCAATACACAAACTACCCTGTGTAAACCCTCGCTCTACGCGAAACCTCTCAAACATCTTGAGATTTTTATTTTCTTCTTCACTGACATATCTTCAGTTTGGATAAACAACATTGTGGAGGCAACCGGCGAACATCTTCAGTTTGGATAAACAGCGTTATTGTCGTAAAATCGGCCGACTGAGAAGCACCTTAGTTTGGATAAACAGCAATACGACTAGGTCGATTGGTTATCTATCCAAGTCTTGGTTGAGAAGGATTTTAAAGTCTTTATTCGCGGAGGTCATCTCATTAGCCTTATTGGCGAAGTGAGGTGTTACAGATTACCAGGCTCAACACATTGAACGCTGAGTTATTTTATGATTGGATACTCACAATTAGGATTTAGAGTTCGGCATTCTAATAGCTAAACTACATTTACGGTTAAGGCGTACATTTGCTTTGAGTATTTGTGCCCGTATAGTCTGGTGTCGATTCGGCGTGCTTATACTTTTACAAATATAATCACTGTGGCTGAACCTAGTGCCGACAATTTATGAACTTTGTAGAACTAATAACCTTGTCTTTAGGCTCTAGAACCTAAAGGTCGAGACGTGTTTCTTCCTCGACTGCAGTCGTAAGGTCAAGAAGTTAACAACGCATTCAACGCAACATTAACAAATTTTACTCATCGACCGAGCTCGATTTTCGAGTTCGCATGCCCCGTCCACAACTAAAGGACGTAGTTAGCTTATTAATTACTCAGACTACGCGCCATGTAGGCTTGGTAGTTTTTAGGGTCAACTTTTGGCACGCTCAGTGTGATCAGTGCTAAAACCTTAGAGTTCATGACCATTGAGACACGGTCAATAAAAAAGAAAGCAATCATGGGAAAGTCAACAGCCGACCTTCCAGTTTAGAACCTCGGACAAGAATTGTCACATGAGCGCAATTCTCTTGTTACTGTGACCTATAAGGCTACGAGTGCAATCCATCGAGAAAACAAGTTTCTCTTGGTAGCTAGCCTCGCAATGCAGAAAATTCCAACAAAGTTGTAATTGTTTTCATTGAAGGGATAGTAGAGGACTGTGATAAAGATGGTGGTGAAGGTTCTGATTCTCCAACTAGATCTTGTCATCAGAGAAGACTCGATGAGCAATCTCAGGTTCTTAGCCGAGAAGTAAAAAGCATACTTGAAGAAATACACAGTAATGGCGAGGCACGCAACAAAATGCTTGAACTACTGGTTAGTAAAATTTACGACAACGGGCCCACCGATCGTTCTCGACAATTTCCACCTAAGGTTAATCTGTTATCAACGCTACAGGCCAACACAGGATCTGCTTGGCTCAAACTTATCGACTCGGACAAAAAATGAGGATCAAGTAGTAGATCAGATTGATCCGACCAGAGAGAAGAAACGACATTTGTGGATATGATTAAAGTCCAAAGAATGATCGATTCGTCTTTGAAAAAGGGGCCGAAGTTTCCAAAATTCATTCATCCATACCCAGCTTATGTAGAAAAGTTCGAATATCCCAAAGGCTTTTAAGATCCCAGATTTCAACCTTTTTGCTGGAGAATCTGCGCAGTGTGGAGACGTTAATAGTGAGTTCCATAAACTGCGACTATTCAACTTCTCACTGACGGGCTCAACATTCGCATGGTACATCAATGTCCCACGTAACTCCATCCAAAGTTGGGAAGAACTGGTCAAGAAGTTCCACGAGCAATTCTATCAGTCGGGGATGGAAATGTCAGTTTCTTCATTGGCTAGGATGGCTCAAGCATCTGATGAGTCACCAATGGATTATCTTACAAGGTTTAAATTGGGTAGAAATTGGTGCCGAGTACCTCTACCCGAAGTTGAATTTGTTAGGCTTGCTTTGAATGGGCTGGACATGGAGCACAAAAAGAAATTCCTAGGGGCAAACTTCCAAGATATGTATGAACTAGCTCAGCACGTCGAACAATATGATTATTTTCTCTGGGAAGAAAAGATTTTGAAGTCACCATCCCAGGGAATGATTTACAAAAATCCCACGGTTAGCTATGCATCGGCCGAATAGGAGGATTCCCAATATGTCTATGTGGATGAGGTCAAGATAATGATAAATAAATCGTACGTTAAAACATCAAAATTTTACACTTTTGATATCACCAAAGCCGATGCAATTTTCAACCAGTTGTTGATGGTAAAGATCATCAAACTTCGGCCAGAACACAACATTCCTAAGGCCAAATAGTTGAAAACAAACACATATTGCAAGTATCATAATTCGAATAAGCAAACCACAAATAATTGCGTTGTGTTCCGTGATGCTATTCAAAGCTGGATTGATAAAGGCAAGCTAAAATTTCCTAAAAAACTGATGATTGTCGACGTTAATCCCTTCCCCTCGGCGACAGTTGGCATGGTAGATGCTCATTTGCCCAAGAGCAAAGGGAAAGGGAAGGCCAAGTTCATTCCAATACAAAACGTCCTAAAACAGAATTCTCGGCCACAAATCAAGATTGACCTATTTTCCAACGAACCACCCACAGAGTTTTCAGGATTGGCCATAGTCGAGTCTATGTCAGACTCCAATGCAGAGGAAATTGATAGGCCGATGGTTTTATGCTGCAGTTGTAAAACACTTGTCGTCTTAACTAAACCAACGGAAAGACCACCTCAGGCTCCTACACCACGACAACCATCCAAGACCGCGACAACAGCTTCAAAGGAACTTAGCGGAGGCTAACGCTAGAAAGTGTTCGATAGGCTCGACCCTAAAAAATGAACGGAAGGCCCCACCTCAGCTAGACGACATCTTGATTTCGATGCGCATTTTGTAATGAGAATTATTACTCGCGTAACTCCAGCATCTCAATTTCATCAGCGAAGCAAAAAAACTTCAAGCTGCCTGAGCCATGCAACCAGCGTTGGTATAGCTACAATTCTCCCACAGGCATGTATACTGCTTTATCCAAATCCCAAAAACGTCAACACCAGCAGATAAACCCCATGGCTCGACGATAGGCAGCCCAGGCTACTGTGGCTACCAAATGGTAGCCAAAAGAAGCGGCAGGAAGTGGAAATGACCGATAAACCCCGACAATCATGGCAGAATTACAAGGGAAAAGGGTAATTTATCGTGACCTTGAAACTACCATTGAAGAGTTCGAGAAGCATATCAAGCTCCTTCTTCAACTTGGGGAGATGAAAGCTCATTTCGAGCACTTCAAAAAAGAAGTCGAAAGCAAGCGTCCTTCATTATCCCCGCAAGAGCCGTTAATAAGAGTTTGACGGAATCTACGCCCTCCATTCCTCAGTGAATCCTTGGAGTACATGCGAGAATTTCACAAGAAACATTCTACCAATGACTAGTACGGCCTACCCAAGACGTGTCAAGAAACTCTCGCCTTGGCACTGAGTTGCTCGGATGTCAAACAGATTTCAGCATATATGTGAAGCTCGGGTCCTCGGTTTTAAGGTCGACCCATACATACGC
The DNA here is from genome assembly GCF_916048215.2 of Malus sylvestris. Taxonomy (NCBI): domain Eukaryota; kingdom Viridiplantae; phylum Streptophyta; class Magnoliopsida; order Rosales; family Rosaceae; genus Malus; species Malus sylvestris. Next base: position 15,034,664 of record NC_062265.1, on the reverse strand, counting down.
ATAGTCATCTCCGAGCTCCATTTTTCTCTTGATGATCTTCAGTATTTACAACATCATTTTGAAGTCTTCTTGGTTGTATCTTTCTTCGATCTTACTGCCGATGAGAAAGATCGTGTGGCACGTTTGGATGCCTACTTAGACACAAGAGACACCCGAATCACCTATAAAGAACTAGCCCGTAAAGTACTGCAGAGGCAACATTAAGCACCAGTAACAACGAGCTTGAGGGCGACAGTCAGAATAAAACAGGATCAGTTTACATGCCATAAGGGCAAGTACCTGTTGAGGCACAAAATGATGAGGTCGATGATGCTCCAAGGCATGATACCGCAGTCTTCGACAACCCAAAAGATGATGACCAAGATCCGATGGGCCCTTCAGTCCTCAAAAATATGGAAATCAGCATGGTTCATGTTCTACCTACTGAATTTTAGCCAACTGCACACCAACCAAATTTTTTGGATGGCGAGGTGGTTGCCGATGAAGCAACACAAGTCGATTTCATCAAGTCGATTTCATTGCCACCACAGAAGATGGGCAAGTGAGTAAAGATGACACACTTAAAGTAGCTCTGGCCATATTGTTTCCCGACCTGGTTAATCTTGAACATTTGAAGCCATTGTATGTCACAGCTCATATTGAAGGTTATCCAATCTCCAAAAGTTTCATCAATTGTGGGGCGATGGTTAATATCATGCCCGTATCCGTTATGAAGACACTATGCCAATCTAATGACGAACTCATTCCATCCGGAATAACCATGAGTAGTTTTGTCGATGACAAGTCTCAGACCAAAGAAGTTTTCCCTTTGGAGGTAAGCTTTGTAGGTCGCACTCACTGCATCCATTGTTGTCGACTCCAAGATCGAGTATAATGCCTTGCTCGGTTGGGATTGGATCCATCAAACAAATTGCATTCCCTCTTCCTCATATCAAGTTCTCATTTTTTGGGATGGTAAATCAGTTGTGGTTCATCGAGGCTACAGTGAGCCGTTTGCAGCCAATATGATTCAGGCACGATATTACAACAATCACATCGGCTATATTACCTTGCAAAGTTTGAACAAGGAAGGACGACCGAATCAAATTTTGCAACAAAAAGCAGCAGAGACTATCCATCAGGATTCGACAAGATTTTGGTTAGCCGATTTAGTCGCAGATGTCGATGTCTTAAAACAGCAAGGACAGATGCCGGGTCGTGGTTTCATTTACCATGGAACAACTGCTGGCCCATTGGTATGCTATTTCCAAGCAACCAAATTCGGGCGTAAACTTAGTAAAATTTTTGGTCGAAGGAGATAACGGCCCAATACTTTCACTCGACAAAGTTCAAGCTGCACCATCCGAGCTTGAGGATAATCAACCTCAAATTAAAGATCCTTTGGAGGAAATAAACATTGGAAAGGTCGAAGTCCCACGACCTTTGTTCATTAATGCATTGTTACCCCAACATGTAAAAATTAAGCTTTGTAACTTGCTCAAAGAATTTAAGGATTGTTTTGCTTGGAGTTACCATGAGATGCCTGGTTTAGATCACACACTAGTTGAACATCAATTACGTATCAAACCTGGGTGTAACCCATTCCGCCAACCACCTCGATGATTTTGTTTGACTTTTAAAAGCTGGGTTTATTCGGACAGCTCGATACGTCGAATGGCTGGCAAACATCGTCCTCGTTTTAAAGAAAAGTGGTGCCCTGTTCATCTGTATTAATTTTTGAAATTTAAACTTGGGAACTCCTAAAGATGAGTATCGAATGCCAATTTCAAATTTGTTAATCAAAGGAGCGGTGAATCACGAGATCTTATCCTTTATGGATGGACATGCTGGTTATAACCAGATTTTCATTGTCAAGGCCAATGTTAATAAAATTACTTTTCGTTGCTCGGGGGCACTCGGCACATACGAATGGGTCGTCATGCCATTCGACCTCAAGAACGCCGGTGAATACTATTTACCATGATTTGATTGGTACCATCATTGAAGTCTACATCGACGATGTTGTAATGAAATCAGAACATTGGCAAACACATCTGGATGATCTCTGTCAGGCTTTCCAGCATATGCACCGGCACAACCTTAAGATGAATCCCGCCAAATGTGCTTTTGGCGTATCAGCTGGCAATTTTTTAGGATTCCTTGTACATCATCGTGGTATTGAGGTAGACGAAAACAAGGCTTGAGCAATCATCAACGCTCCACCCCCGACGACTAAGAAACAACTATAGTCATTGCTTGGCAAGATTAACTTTCTCCATCAATTCATTACCAATTCGGCAATATGTGCCCCAAAAAGATGTCAAAGGCTAAGTGTTGGCCGATTTCTTGGCCAAACATCCCTCACCGTATGAGTGTAGGGGTAATGACGTTGAAATTGGCATGGTGGACATACGCGATAATTACTGGACGATGTCTTTTGATGGTTCTAGTACTTCAGTCTCGGCTGGCATTGGGATCGTTATTCAATCCCCAAATCACAGCCGTTAGTATTTTTCTTTCAAGCTCGATTTTGGTTGTACTAATAATCAAGCTAAATACGAAGCCTTTGTCATCAGTCTCGGTGTCTTACACGATTTATGGGTCACTCATGTTCTTATTCTCGGTGATTCCGAACTTGTGATTAATCAACTTAATGGAACTTTTTGTTGCATAAGTTGTACTCTGGCACCCTATCACATGGTTGCTAACTATTTGGCCTAGTCTTTCGATGGCGTTACTTTCAAACACATTTCACGAGTACACAACACCGACGCCAATGAATTAGCTTAAATAGCCTCCAAAGCACAACTTCTGGGGGCCAAACTAGGCCGAGAAATACTTGTGTCATGACGAGCACACTCGACCTTGATTAATCAGCAAGTTCTCCAATACGATTGCCTGATCCGTACACAAGTCATGTCCGTACCTTTGTTGTTGGAGCGAAAGGACCCTATAGAGGTTTGCGCTATCAAGGAATTACTAGACGATTAGAGAAGGGCGATTATAGGATATCTCGATAACCCAGCGAAAAACACGACTGATGGACAAGGGTCCATTCCGTAAACTACGTATCATACCACAATGAGTTGTATCAAAAAGGTAAGGATGGGCTATTGTTGCTATGCCTCGGCCCATAAGAAGCTACCCAAGCAATGACAGAAATACAGAAGGAATTTGCAGGGCTCATCAATCTGGACGAAAGATGCATTGGCTGCTTTGGTGACACGGCTATTTTTGGTCGAGCATTCTTAAAGATTACATCGAGTACGCAAAGGGATGTGTGCAGTGTCAAATTCATGGGCCTATATATAAAGTTCCGGCCGAATCACTTAATTCGGTCACTAAGCCATCACCGTTCAGAGGATGGGCCATATATGTAATTGACAAAATTGCACCATCTTCTGGGACAACAAAGCATGCGTGGATACTTGTTGTAATAGATTACTTCACCAAATGGGTTGAAGCCAAGTCATATGTCAAGTTAACGTCTAAAGAAGTTTGTAGTTTTGTAGAAGAAAACATCATGACTAAATTCGGCGTACTAGAAACAATCATGACAGATAATGGTGCGATCTTTACATCCGATAGGTTTCAGGAGTATACAGCAAATCTAAAAATTTGACTTAAGCAGTCTACACTGTATTACCCGCAGGTGAATGGACAGGCCGAAGCAAGTAATAAGGTTTTAATCGGTATTCTCGAAAAAATGGTAAAAGAAAGGCCAGGTATATGGCATTTAAAGTTAAACGAAGCATTGTGGGCTTATCGAACTTCACTCTGATTGGCAACCGAAACGACTCCATACGCATTAACTTATGGCCACGACGCTATGTTACCGGTTGAGCTGAGTATAAACTCATTGCGAGTGATCAAACAAAGTAGTTTGTTCAGTGCCGAGTACAGTTAGGCCATAAGATAAGAGTTAGAAGATTGGGAAGAAATTCGGCTTGATGCTTATAATTTATTGGTGGCACAGAAAAAGATTGCCAAGTGAACTTATAATCAGCGAGTCAGACAAAAAACATTCGGAGAGGGTAAGTTGGTTTGCACAGAAGAAGATTGCCCAGGTTCGGCAAATGGTCACCGAATTGGGAAGGGACCATTTTTCGTTCACAAAGTTCTCGGCAAAGGGGCATACCACCTCAAGGATCAGGCTGGTTTAGTTCACAAGTTGCCGATCAACAGGAAATTTTTAAAGAAATACTACCTAGTCACTTGGGAGATGGGATAATAAAAGATCATTTCATTGATTTTGCAAAAGGACGTACAAGTGAAGTTACAAAAGATTCCTAAAAGCCAAAATCCTAGGGGGTCAAAGAATGAAAGGCTTTAAGAGCGGCTTTCAGCTTTAACCACCTTGCTTCGCCCATTATAACTTCGGCTTGCCTCGTCCTTTTGTTAAGTTGAAGTTGCTGGATCCGCTTTATGCCAGACGCGTAGTCTGTCAGTCGATCCTTATTCACCTCAAAATCCTTTTCGAGTTCTAAAGCAATAGCTGACCATTTTTGTTGAAGCTCGACGATTTGACGTTAAAGATTAGCAATTTGATGATCAAGCTGGCCAGCTGTACTTTCTTTGCTTTTATAGCCTTAACCTCCGACCAGTTGGCTTCATGAGCAATCTTTGCAGCCTTTAGGTCGTCCTCAGGAGAGTGTTCGAAATGTGCTCTAAAACTAATCACATGATGATACTTTACGGACATTTCACATGTTAAACTAATGTAGTTTAATATAAAGGGCAAAGATTATTATTTAAAGCCGTCTCATATAAATGTTATATGGTTAAACGATAAGTCTAAGGAATATGTAATTGGAAGAATGTGATCTAAACAAGTTAGATTCATGAGACCATTCTCTTTCATATACATACCCTAAACATTCCTGATCATAGGATTGCCAATTGGGCATTGACAGTCCATTAAGATCAGTACATGCTATGTTTTCTTTTAGAGAGAGTGATTGGTCTTGAGTCATTGGTGTGACTGACACCAAGACAAGCATGTAAGTGCTCAATAAAGCATGAGTCCAATAAACGTGATCAACAAGGAGTTCTCATACTCATACCTCATGAGAACTTATGGTTGGTTTAATGCAAATTAGTCATTTGACCTGAGGCATCATAGTTGTCTTGTGGTTAGGTCCTTAATCTTTGACTATGTCAAAGTCACTCCGTCAAAGGGTGTCCACGACATAGTTGGGGTTAAGTCACTTAGCCATGGAGGCAAGTGAATGTGCAACAAGGGATCTCAAACCTTTAAACCGTTTGAGGGAGAATACTCTATAATATGATTAAGAATCTCTGGCCAGAGTATGAATGAGATTTAGGAAGTTGTTCCAAATCATATTCAAGGTAATCATATAAGTAAGGGAATCATATTGGATAGTAGACATGAATGAACTATCACACCAGACAATGTGGTCAAGAGTATTATATTAGAGAAAGACCGTATTGAATTGTAATCCTAAACTGAATAGGTTATCCACCTCTTCTGATTAGCTTGGGTAGCCATGATATGCTGCCAGGTGTCACTCATGACTTATGGAATCCCTAAAGGTGAGTAATCCAAGTTATTTGGGCAGTAGTATGTGCCAGTGATCTATATTCTGCTTCAGTAGAAGTGCCAAAAATGTGCCCTAAAACCAATCATATGATGATACTTTACGGACATGTCACATGTCAAACTAATCTAGTTTAATATAAAGGGCAAAGATAATTGTTTTAAGCCGTCTCATATAAATGTTATTTGTTTAAACAATAAGTCCAAGGAATATGCAATTGTGAGAATGTGATCTAAAGAAGTTAGATACATGAGACCATTCTATTTCGTATACATATCCTAAACGTTCTTAATCATAGGATTGCCAATTACGCATTGACAGTCCGTTAAGATCAGTACATACTATGTCTCTCTTAAGGAGAGTGACTGGTCGAAAGTCATTGGTGTGACAGACACCAAGACAAGCATGTAGGTGCTCAATAGAGAATGAGTCCACTGAACACGATCAAAACCTTTTCCCCCCTCCTTTTTCACTTTCACCAACCAGCCACCCTATTAAAATAGGGTAATTTTGGGGCTTTTATGCAATTACATAAAGTTTTGATACTTTTGTGTATTTGTACTTTGACCCGAAAGTTTATGTTTTTACGTAAAGGCCCAAAAACACTAAAGGACAAATTGTTTTGCTCCTTTAATGAAGTTTTTGTATTTGATGAAATTTTTGGGTTCTAGTTGTAATTACATGAAGTAGTGGACTTTTGTGTTCTTACAAAGTGACCTCAAAAGTTTGTGTTTTGCAACATAGCTCAAAAAGTTGTGGTTATTGCATTTGGTCCAAATTAGTTGAGAACAAAATAGTTTTGTATCTTTAAATGAGAAGTGGATTTTCATTTCATTTAGCTCCATTTAAATCAATTCTATGGAAACAAAAACCAAATGAAAATGTTGCATTCAAGTTTAATTAGTTAAAGTGTTAATTAATTAAAGAAAGGGTGATTATGAACCTAAGCCTACGATAATTGAGCTATGTGAAAGGCCGTCTCAAATTTGTTTGAACCATCGGAATGTGTAGATTAGATTTTGGTTGTAATTTGATATGATCAAATGTTGTAAAAGAGCATAAGCTCTTCTTTACTTTAAGGTAATTTGTTTTGATCAAATGTTGTAAAAGAACATAAGCTCTTCTTTACTTTGAAGTACTCCTTTCTTATTTTATTTGATATGCATGAAATTGGAGTAGTTGGGTCCAACGCCCAATAGGATAAAGCACGCCTTATTATGATTAAACGCGTAACTAAAATCAATCACCATCCCTAGACCTTGATTCAACACTAGGCTCGTGTTGGATCTAATCAAAGGTTCATAGTCATCCCAAGGCCCTAAGGTAACTATATAGTCCATCAATGAATGCAAACCTTATGTTAGTAGTACCATATACTCTTGCTTTAAAAACCGTTTTACAAGCATAGTGGGAGTATTATATACAACTAAATCAATCACATGGACTAATAGTTGTAATAGGACCAAATTGTTTTAATAAGATTAAAATGCATGCTTATATGTGATGAGACCTAAAACCCTCAACCAAACCATTATTAAGTTGATAAGCGTGAGAGTGCTTTGAACACTCTTGCGTGGCCTTCCACCGTGGTAGGCTCCGATCGTTTGTGACTTGTACACCGACTTCACCCTATCATGCGGGAGTACAAAGTGCATGCTTACACTTCTATATGCATACATGATGTTGTGAAGGTAGGCAATGAGAATGACCAACATCATATCATTGTGAGGTTGTTCTTGAACCCCTACTCGAACTTGCATGGTGGGAATGACTTAACTAAGTGCAATGGAGCCAATTTCATATCATTGTGAGGCTTCATTCTCTAGAGGCCAAATAAGATGGGTACTTGCAAGAGATGCAAATGAGTAAGCGTACTCTCTCATTATTATTGATGCTAGCCAACATCATATCATTGTGAGGTGGGCTTGGTAATGATGAGTCTCCCATACCCTACTAAGAGTTTCCTCCAAAACTCTCGAATTCCGATGAGGGATATGGAATTTGCCAAAAATAGTGGGTGGTACTATTTGATTTAAAGAGCCAGATCAAATGGCTAACAATCAATCAATTTATATTCGTTATGTATTTATTTACCAATATATTTGCAAACGCTATCCAAAACTTGACAAAGAAAAAACCGAAAGCTTTAGATTCCGGACTTAGTACTACAATCCCATAGATTGTCTATAATGGCTTGTATATGTACCTAAGTAGTCTCATCCTCACAATCTTCCTATTGATAATGTATCATTGGAAGAACAAGTTAGATAAGTCTATCATAAAGAGGACAACACTTTTAATGTCATAATTCTTCAATTGCAAATTGTTGTATGAAGAAGTAAGAGTTGCTTTGAACAACCCTTAGTTAACGTAAACATTAGTGCTTGTTTCTTTGTTACATGAACAAGGAACTTGAGAAGTAAGCACAAGCGCATGGACACTTTATGTGCCATGATTCTTCACTTACAAATTGTTGTATGAAGAAATGAGAGTTGCCTTGAACAACTCTTGAAAGTTTGTAATTATGTTTAGAACATAATGGTTGGTTGACAAAAATAGTCCATCAACATGGACTTATGATGATTTTGAATCATTGAGTGTTAAAGTGTTAAACCACTTCTAGAGACGGAAACTAGGCAAGGACTTCACCTTTGTGTCCCTATCCAAATGGTTCACTAAGTTTATTGTAAACTATATAGTGAACAATAACCACACGCTCTCCAAATCGTTTGATGTGTATAACACAATTGAAATAAGTTTCAAGAGAGACAGTGGGAGTTTAGGGACCTTGACTATTGTAGACAAAGGAGAAGTCAAATGAAGAAAGCGAAATAACTCCAAGGGAACAAACTTCCTTTATGAAAGGATGGATAATGGAAGGGGTATTTGCAAGAAATGTCTTGCAAGTGTCAAGAACACACCTTTCGAAGGTGTTGTAAATTGTTCTTGAATAGTTCAAAACAGTTGGTTCTTCTACTTGAATGCTTGATTCCGTATTAGTAACTATGTTTTACAATCGTTGTAAAAGTGTGACTAATAAGAAGTAGAAGATATATGAGAGGAGAAAAAGGTGCTTCACATTCGGAACATGAATAAAATAAAGATCTCTGCGAAAGCAGATAGTACTTACTTCCTCATATGAACTACCAAAGAAATTGGAAAAACCAAAGATTGTCTTTACATTCCAATTTTAAGGAACTTAATTCCGTCACTATGAGAGATGGATGAATGTTTTATTTGACAAAACATTGTTCTTTATTAATGAATGATTAGATTATTGTAATCTAATTGATTATCTCTATAGTAGAGATGATATGGTAGTGTTAACTGTAAAGAATATAACGATGCTTAAAACCCAAAAGGTTGCAAGGTAGTGACTAATCCCAACTGAGTTGTGATACCTCTAAAACATAAATTACAAGTTGGTCATAGATGGATGCTTTGGATCGTTAGATCCGGATCCAATGCCTTCTTGTTAAAATTGTATAGAGGCAAAATGTTTGAATCTTTATTCTTTTGGAAAGGAAGAAAGAATCACAAAGTTGTTGAGGTTAATTCACTTAGATGTTAGTGGCACTTGTCTACAACATAATACTACTCATGTTGTATGACATTCACCGAAGATCGCTGTCGGTTGGACTATCATTTATTTTGAATAAACACAAGTCCGATTACTTTGCAAAAGGTTTCAAAGAATTCAAGAAATGTAAGTTGATTAGTAAGATGTCTAAAGTATTTACCTCCTTAGATTTGATCCAAGGAAAGGTAACACTTTAGAACAATTTCCTCGAAAGATATCAAGGAAAGAAGCATCATAAGATAATGGATTTCTCCATTAAGAGAAGAACGAACTCAAATAAGATTTATTTCATTGGATGTTATCAATTACCCATATATAAGATATACACTTCTAAGACAATACGATTATCAATTAGATGATCTTCCAAAATTTTAATGACTCCATAGGATGTAGTTGGAAAGAAAGACAAATCTTAATCATGTTAAGATTTGGGGTTGTGTGCTAATAAGCAATATTTGTTTAAAGAATTATCTTGTGGGTATCCTTAAATTCACATTTGGATATCACTTCTATAAACCAACTAACAAATGTTGTTTGTTGGGTAGTTCATTGTAATCCTACACTAGGATTTGCCTAAGATAGAGCAAATGAACGAGGGATAGAACTCAAAGAATGGGTTCTTTGAGAGACAAGATAGTGATTAACAAATATAACAACCTAGTTCCTATACCACAAGCTCCAAGGTAGTCGAGAAGGATTTATAAACTGTCTCAGTTGAATGGTTTGAACTTTATGATTATGTCATAGAGTTACACCTCTTAATTTGAAAGAAATAAGAATGAAAATCCTTATGACTACATTGAGTGTATATACGACATATACTCAAGGAAATGGTAAAGTACCATTTGACCTGAAATAATGAAACCTTTATAGCTAATTGGTAGCTTAAAGTGACTACAATCAAGGAGATTGGTTGACTTTGAAGAAACCATCTTTAACGTAGTCTTGGTTTCAATTAATTCGAAGATTGCTAGTACAACTAGTGGGAGCTATAAGCGTCTTACGAGAGAAAAGATCAAATCGTTTGATTTCTCATAAAGATGTAAATGAATCTTTTGTTTACTAGGTTTACAAAAGATTAGTGGGAGTTAATCATGTTCCTAAATTTGAATATATATATACACATATATGATATATTAATTTTGGAAATGAAAAGAATACTTCGTTAAAGTGATGACTTTAAACATTCTATAAAGATAGAATGGATATGGGAGACATAGTCTATATACATGGGATGGAAATCTACAATGATAGATTTCAAGATATAATTGGATTATATCAATCCCAAATAATAGACAAAAGATGCTAGGAAGTTTCTCATATGATGATAAACTTCAATCAGAAGAGCAACTCTAGTGAGACTAGGAGGTAGCCCTTCTCAAAGGGAACGTTGATGCGAAAATTAACTTAACACACAAATTAAACCCTCTTGTTGTCAAATTGTAGTATAAATACAAGTACGGATCGTTCTAAACCGGGGATTAGGAGGGCTTGCTAAAACCTCTAAGCTGACTTAAAAACATATAAACAAAGTTAAAAACACTAAACTAGACTCAAAGAACTTAAAACAAACTCAAAGGACTCAAAACAAGCTAAAAACGCTCAAATCAGCCTAAAAACACAAACTGGGCAGATTTGGACTCTAACACACTTTTGGGACACCTAAAAACACAAATCAAAACAGATTTTGACTAATGAAACACTTTAAAGTAAAAGGAGTTTTGGTTTTGACGAATTTGAAAACAAAACAAGTAAATTAAAGAACTAATGAAATCTGCACGAATTTGAGTAAATTGAATGGATGGAAGGCTATTTAGGAGGTTCTTCTCCACACATGACATACTTGCACATAAACCAATTTTCAGTTGTTCTTTCGATCAATCATGAAACTCAACACCCCAGGTTAATTAAGTCCGTTTAAATTAACCTTCAAGTTCTCCTTAAGTTATTGAATTCGATGGGAAAGCGCATACAACAATTCAAGCATTCTTCAAAAGTTCTTTACGTGAACAACACAATAAAGATACAATCAAAGATCATTAAGCATTATGAAAACTATTAGTATTGACAAGGCATTCGTTACTATGGTGAGCATGAAACTCCTGCCAAGAATTTATTTAACGCGATAGTTTATAAGCGACCTCCACTACTTGTGAATATAAGTTTGTAACTATTAGGTGAAATTCCCTTATACTCTAGCATCATATTCATGCATGCAAACTAAGTGTGCACTCTTAATAAACATACATGAATAAGTTATCAATCAAGAAATTAAACAAATTGAATTCACAACTTATGAAATCACAACTGAAGGTAATCAAATCATATTGCAAGCATGAACATGGTTTCGAATTCCCCCCTAGCTAAGGGGGGATTAGTTCCTCATACTCACAAAGCAAAGATAAACAAATTTAGACATTGAAAACAAAAGAATGAAAACACCTAAAAACGCTCCAACAATCCAACTTGAATGGCAAGCACGTCCAAGGGTCCTCCTTCTTCTCTTTGTTGCGGCACAAGGTGTGGTTTGATGGATAAGTGGTAAATTATGCTGGTGGATGGATATAGGTGAGTTATGGTGAAGGGTGGATGGGTGGATTGTGTTCTCTCGGCCAAGGAATGAAAGTGTAATTGTATGGAGTTATGAGATATGAATGTAGTGTCTTTTGATGGATCTTTTTCTCCCTCATTTGTTATGCTGAAAGGTGGATGTATTTATAGGCTAGGGCGACGACCACCATCTAATTAAGGTGGTAGTGGTGTATGTTGTGGTAATGAGTGGATGTAATGGGTGTAGTGGGTGAATGTTTCGTAATGAATGGATGTAATGGGTGTAGTGGATGAATGTTTGGTAATGAGTGGATGTAATGGGTGGACTGGGTGAATGTTTGGTAATAAGTGGATGTAATGGGTGTAGTGGGTGAGTGTTGTGGTAATGAGTGGATGTAATGGGTGTAGTAGGTAAGTGTTTGGTAATGAGTGGATGTAATGGGTGTAGTGGATGGATGTTTGGTAATTGTAGGTCAACACACTTGCACACAAACATGCTGATTTCTAGCCTTCAAATATTCAAAAACGTCCATCCTCATGTCTCCATGCTTGCACTATCCAATTTTGGCCCAAAAATGCTCCAAATAGCACTTTGTTGCTAACTTTGTTATTTGAACCTACAAACACACGAAAATAGCTTAAAGTACTAAAATAACTAGAATTAAACTACGTAAATGCCAAGAAACAAGCTAACTAAGTTGCATAAATATGCTCCTATCAAATTCCCCCACACTTAGCTTTTGCTAGTCCTCGAGCAAAACAAAACGAAACAAAACAAACAAAACACAACCTAACCTTCCAACATTTGCCTCAGGAATTTTCAATGCACATGACATGTTAAAAATCATCATTCCCACAGATTTTGGTTATCTTCACACTTGAGCACAAACTTAATCACAGTCACTACTTACTAGTTCACAATTAACCAATTAAAACAATGTTTTGAATGTAGTAACATGCCTTAGAGAATTTGCTCAATTCCTTACAAGATACTCTCTATTTTCACACATATTTTCTTACTGCACACCCTACACTAGAGACTAAGACTCACATATGTTATAACAAAGGAAGCAATTTTATGGAGTTATTAAGCATGTTTAGATATGATCTCATGAATGGTATGCTATTACCTAGATGCGAGAACCAGTGACACCATATGCTCATACCAATTTCAAACTCCACAAATTGAAACGCACAACACTCAAGATTGAAGTCAAGGGTTGTAACAGGGCTTGGGGGTAATGGCTAACAAAGAAAGGATAGGAATAACAAACGTTCTTAAAGCGATAGCAAGCAAAGCAATGAATAGACACTTGGAATTCACTTTAGAATGCAGAATCAACTTTTACATACAAAGGGAAGATTCATGCAACACTTAGGGCCGAATTCAATGTTTTGGACCCTTTTTTAACAAACAACACTTTAGAGCTCTTTTTCATACTTTTTTTTTCTTTTCTCTACCCGTGCCTTATTAAGGACTTTGGCACACACAGACACAAGAATCACTTCCCCCCACACTTGTTTTTCTGCAAGAGTTCAACAAAAGGATTTCCTTCTAAATTATGCTTTACTATGCTTCAAGAACAAGGGTATGGATGGTCCTAATCTAGGCTAGGTGAGGATAGTGTGGGTAACAAAGAACATAGACAACACAAGGCTCAACGGGGTTAAACTTAAACACATAATGAAATAGGGGCATGGTAATTTGGCTTTGGTGGTCACACAACTTCATTTTGAATATATGTTATGCAAATCAATGGCATGCTTTGAATGAAATAAGCATGAGTTCTAGCATTTGGAACTAAATGATGAAACGCCTTCTAAGTAGCAACCAAGCAAAGAATAATGAGATCATGCAACGACTTTTAGAAAACAATGGTGCACAGATTATTAACTTTCCAAATAAACATTTAGGCTCAAGTCTCACAAGGTTGTAGCATTCATTTGAGTTCCTTCCTTCAAGCATGTTACAAAAACTGATTTTTCCTTTATGATTGCATGTGAATTCATAATTTATAACCACAACCAAGCATACATCAACGAGTAAATCAAATTTTCATCCATGTTTATAACTCTCTTTAACAGTCATGTAATTAAAAACCAAATCCTCATCATTGTGTTGGAAGGTACCCTAAGACACAAACAAACACACAAAAACAACTCTTTTTGGGTTTTTCAAAACAATTTTTCAAATTTTTATGAGATTTTCGGATTTTTATGTCAAAACACACTAAAACACTCCAAAACAGCTTAAAACACTTAAAAACATCAAGGAACGACACTTAGAAGTAATGGATGATAAACTCCCATGAATTTCATGCAAAACAACTTGGTTACCCCCCCACACTTAAATCAAACATTGTCCTCAATGTTTCAAGCATAAACTCACACAAAAAAAAAAAAAAAAAAAACAAGCAAACAAACAAACAACGAATAAACATGACAAGTATGGCAAAGTAAAAACCAGACAGAGTAGAGTTTAAGAACGTAAATCTGGTTTTGGAGATAGATGATCTTGTTGTCTTTCCACAACTTTGATCTCGAACTGGTTTGGAATTCTAAGTGAGGACTATGAGAGTTCCTTGGTTTCAAATCAAACTCCTTCTGCTAGGTTGATTTGATTGTGCAGTCTGCATTTTTCTCTGCTTGTTTCTTCTGCACGGCAGGCAGGCACGAGGTAGAGGTGTTGGTCTATTTCTTTCTTCAATCTTTCCAAGGGCCCACCTCTTGCTTTCTTCCTCCTTGCCCCTAGCTGAGGATGAATTGGCAAATTGTCTCCACATGCTTCGAGGTATCATTTTCACTTCCCTTATCTGTTCCTCAGGTAGATGTGGTAGACGAAGAGGAAGCATAAAATGATGAAGATGAGTACTCGAGAGCAAGGCTAGGTAAGCAATCAGGAAGGGGTTTCAGGCAGTCGGTTCCAGATTGAAAGATTGATACCAAGTGCTGGCTGATTGCTCTCTTTCTCCTTGTCCCAAAACAACAATAAGGAGAAGGACAGGGAGAAAGCATGATATGAGATACTCTTGCTTTTAACCTTCATGATATGAAATACTTTTGCTTTAGAGGAGTTGTTTGCAGAGGTACCCCAAGGAATAAAGAACACTGAGTGACTCGAGAGGGTTTGTTGGAATGGCATTTTTGGAGAAGAATAAGGGTTATGTATGTCTGCCTTGCAATGGAGGATGAAGGGTGACATTTATAGGAATTAATAACCGGTACTATTCTTTCACCCTTGTCAGCAACCATTGGATGATTTAATAGTAAACTTCACGAGTTTTCTACTTCACAAGAGATCTTTAACAGATTGCCCGTAATTTCCGCCAGGCTGAGTGTGCATGTGACAGGCGCTGACACGTCTGGAAAAGCAAGTGCCTCTTCGATATCTAGAATCGGCGCTTCGACAAACTGCCCGTGATTTCCGTAAAGCTGACTCTGCATGTGACAGATGCTTCTCCGATTTCTGAGCTTGCCTCTTCGATCTTCGAAATCCCGTTGAGTGCAGAGATTGCATGTGACAAGTGCAGAAAAATATGGAAAAGAAGATTGGCCCGTGGTTTCTGAGCAAGCCCAGCTTTTGAGAAAGCTAGTGCCTCTTCGATTTTTGAGTTGGCCTCTTCAATTTCTGAGCTCGCCTCTTTGTTCTCTGAAATCTCGTCCAGTGCTGATTTTTATAGAGGTATGCAGAACGTTCAAAGCACACTTGAATTTATGCCTGTAGAAACTCCCTTCTTGCACTTCTACGACCTTAACTTGAACCTTGGTAAAGAGGTAGTCTCGCCTTCTCCAGACAACATATGGCGCCCATTCTTCATATCCCTTACTGGTCCTCTTACCGTTGAGGATTCGGTGATGAAGAATGACATGACCGCTGCGGTGGTGGCCCGGAACCTTGTCACTCCCAAAGATAACAGACTACTTTCCAAACGGTCTGATGAGTTGGTTGTTAAGGATTCTCTAGCTCTCAGTGTGCAGTGTGCAGGTTCTGTGTCTAATATGGTCCAACGCCTATTTGCTCGAACCCGTCAAGTTGAATCATTGGCGGCTGAAGTGATGAGTCTTAAACAAGAGATTAAAGGGCTCAAGCATGAGAATAAACAGTTTCATAGGCTCGCACATAAATATGCTACAAACATGAAGAGGAAGATTGACCAGATGAAGGAATCTGATGGTCAGATTTTACTTGATCATCAGAGGTTTGTGGGTTTGTTCCAACAGCATTTGCCTTCGTCTTCTGGGGCTGTACCACGAAATAAAGCTCCAAATGATCAACCTCCAATACTTCCTCCTTCTGGGGCTCTACCGACTGCTGAGGCTCCGCCGACTACTGAGACATCTCCTAAGCAGCTTTTGTGAAGGCTCGCTCTTGTAGCTTTTTTCTACTTAATGTTCCTTTTTTTATGAAAATGAACGTAAAAATACCTTGCATAACTGTCAGTGTTTTAAAAATAAACCCACACCAAAAACAATTAAACAAGCAACAAATCAAAATGACAATCATGGCAAAATAAAACTACAGAAAAGGGAAGGTTTTTAGGAATGCAAAACCAATCGTGGAGTAATTCAAAAATCTTCCTTATTTGAATACATGGGTTGCCTCCCAAGAAGCACTTGCTTTAACATCTTCCAGCTGGACGAAACTTCCTTCTAAACTTGGATAGGGCCTATAGCATGGAATTGATCCTTGAATGGATGGTGATACTTGACGTGATCCGGCAATGGTTTAAATTCTAGTGTAGGTGCCTGAATCATCAAAATCAGCAAGTTAGTATATAATAAAATCGAAGTTGGAGAAGATGGCTTACTTGCTTGCTCCAACACAAACTCAATTACGAACACCACATCTTTGAAGGTTGCAGGGATATGGGATTTGGCCAGATTTGGTGTTTTGAGAGTTATGACTTGTCCCGTGTCATAAAATCCAACTTCTTTGGGAATTTTCGTCTCAAGTGTATCTTCTTTGATGAATTCTAGACATTCCCCATCCACTTCTTGCTCTTGATTCGTTGGAAAGGTTTCGAAATGCCTTTCTCACCCTCTTCTTCCTTGGATTGCATAATCTTGTAAGGAATAAGGACATTTGGTGAAACGGGGTCAGGACAAATTGAATTTAGGCTTACCTTGGTTGTAGTGGACAGCATAGAGGGCATATGGGGCTGCGGCAAGGGTGGTTCTTCCCTTGCCGTGGCCTTGTTATTCTCCTTTTCTTTGAGCAGCAGTTGTTCATCCATGTTTTAGCTTGGTTTGGATGTCTTGGGTTCACCTCCAACCTCCATAGCACTTCCCAAAGTGATAGCATCATGGATTTCAAAATCTTCCTTCAAATTTTCAATAGTTGAGTTTGAGAGTTCACTTTGCTCTTGAATTTGTGCCATCAACTCCATAATCTGCCCAATTTGCTTCTCCAATTCACCCGTCTTCTTGGCTTGATTTTGGATCTCTTTGTTTCCATTTTCTACTTCCTGGTTCAAATAGGTGAGTAACTTATTAAACATATCATTATCCAGAGACGTACCTGAATTAAATTGGGTAGTTTGTTGTGGTGGCTGCATAGGTCTTGAATAGAACTCCCCTTCTTACTGCCAATACCCATCTTGTTGGAATTGTTGAGGTTCTCCCCACATGTAATTTGAATAATCTCTCCAATCCGAATTGTAAGCATTGGAAAACATGTTGTCCCATGATTGGCTATGGCCTTGATAATCCCAAACATCTTCATTCGCAGCGAATTGAGAACATTGATGAGTTGGATATCCTTGCCCATAGGACACACCATATGTAGGGACACTTTGCATTGTGGTCCCTTCGACATATTGTGACAATTGAGAAGTAAGTTTCACCAATTGAGCTTGAATGGTAGCAAAATCCATGTCTTACTTCTCTAGTACCTGAAATCAAGGAAACAAAACTAAATCAAATATCATAAGTAAAAATAAAAGACACAAATAGAAACAAAGTCAGTAACTAAAACAAAAGACATGAAAAAGAAACAACGGGGGATTAGCAAAGTTGCTAATCCCCGGCAACGGCGCCAAAAATTTGACGCGAAAATTAACTTAACACACAAATTAAACCCTCTTGTTGTCAAATTGTAGTATAAATGCAAGTAGGGATCGTTCTAAACCAGGGATTATGAGGGCTTGCTAAAACCTCTAAGCTGACTTAAAAACATATAAACAAAGTTAAAAACACTAAACTAGACTCAAAGAACTTAAAACAAACTCAAAGGACTCAAAACAAGCTAAAAACGCTCAAATCAGCCTAAAAACACAAACTGGGCAGATTTGGACTCTAACACACTTTTGGGACACCTAAAAACACAAATCAAAACAGATTTTGACTAATGAAACATTTTAAAGTAAAAGGGGTTTTGGTTTTGACGAATTTGAAAACAAAACAAGTAAATTAAAGAACTAATGAAATCTGCACGAATTTGAGTAAATTGAATGGATGGAAGGCTATTTAGGAGGTTCTTCTCCACACATGACATACTTGCACATAAACCAATTTTCAGTTGTTCTTTCGATCAATCATGAAACTCAACACCCCAGGTTAATTAAGTCCGTTTAAATTAACCTTCAAGTTCTCCTTAAGTTATTGAATTCGATGGGAAAGCGCATACAACAATTCAAGCATTCTTCAAAAGTTCTTTACGTGAACAGCACAATAAAGATACAATCAACGATCATTAAGCATTATGAAAACTATAAGTATTGATGAGGCATTCGTTACTATGATGAGCATGAAACTCCTGCCAAGAATTTATTTAACACGATCGTTTATAAGCGACCTCCACTACTTGTGAATATAAGTTTGTAACTATTAGGTGAAACTCCCTTATACTATAGCATCATATTCATGCATGCAAACTAAGTGTGCACTCTTAATAAACATACATGAATAAGTTATCAATCAAGCAATTAAACAAATTGAATTCACAACTTATGAAATCACAACTGAAGGTAATCAAATCATATTGCAAGCATGAACATGGTTTCGAATTCCCCCCTAGCTAAGGGGGGATTAGTTCCTCATACTCACAAAGCAAAGATAAACAAATTTAGACATTGAAAACAAAAGAATGAAAACACCTAAAAACGCTCCAACAATCCAACTTGAATGGCAAGCACGTCCAAGGGTCCTCCTTCTTCTCTTTGTTGCGGCACAAGGTGTGGTTTGATGGATAAGTGGTAAATTATGCTGGTGGATGGATATAGATGAGTTATGGTGAAGGGTGGATGGGTGGATTGTGTTCTCTCGGCTAAGGAATGAAAGTGTAAGTGTATGGAGTTATGAGATATGAATGTAGTGTCTTTTGATGGATCTTTTTCTCCCTCATTTGTTATGCTGAAAGGTGGATGTATTTATAGGCTAGGGCGAGGACCACCATCTAATTAAGGTGGTAGTGGTGTATGTTGTGGTAATGAGTGGATGTAATGGGTGTAGTGGGTGAATGTTTCGTAATGAATGGATGTAATGGGTGTAGTGGATGAATGTTTGGTAATGAGTGGATGTAATGGGTGTACTGGGTGAATGTTTGGTAATAAGTGGATGTAATGGGTGTAGTGGGTGAGTGTTGTGGTAATGAGTGGATGTAATGGGTGTAGTAGGTGAGTGTTTGGTAATGAGTGGATGTAATGGGTGTAGTGGATGGATGTTTGGTAATTGTAGGTCAACACACTTGCACACAAACATGCTGATTTCTAGCCTTCAAATATTCAAAAACGTCCATCCTCATGTCTCCATGCTTGCACTATCCAATTTTGGCCCAAAAATGCTCCAAATAGCACTTTGTTGCTGACTTTGTTATTTGAACCTACAAACACACGAAAATAGCTTAAAGTACTAAAATAACTAGAACTAAACTAAGTAAATGCCAAGAAACAAGCTAACTAAGTTGCATAAATATGCTCCTATCAAACGTACCCTTTGATTCCTAAAGAAATAATGCGTAAATAGAATCCTTTATGCATACGCAGAACGGTGATTTACATATTTCATATTGTATGAAAAACGTTGATATGAGTTGTACCAAGATCGGTACAAGATGATATCAATGGAAGCCCAGGATCAGAACCATGGCAACTGTCAAGTGAATCCTTAAGTATTTGAGAAATAATAAAGGATGGATTCCTCAAGAATGAGGAAGACTTAGAGTAACGTAATGGAAGCGTAAATGTATTAGATTATGAATCTAATTCATCATTGGATGTTTCTTCATTATGAATGAAGAGATAATTAGATATCTCTTTATTATGACCAAAGAGATATTTGGATGGAAACATTAAAAGTGATGACTTTAGTGTGTTCCATTATGCATGCAAAATATATTGCCATAAAGAAGCTTACAACAATGTTGTTTGGATGAGAAAGTTCATTTATGAACTCTCTATTCGGTTCCAACCAGAAAGTATCTCTAGTGTACCGACACTACGACACTAATGGGGCGATAGCTCAAGCCAGGGAATCAAGGTCTCATCATGATCCGAACTCAAATGAGAGACTAAACCACATGAGTAAGAATCATATATAATGGTGACATCGTTATTCTCAAGGTTGCTTCTATGGATAACATATAGATATCCATTGCCTAGGCCTACTACTCAGCCATTTTTGAAATGACTATAGAAGAGGTATCATCATTGATGACCAAGCTGATTGGCTCTAGTGCAAGTGGGAGATTGTTAGAAATTTACCCTAAAACCAATCATATGATGATACTTTAAGGACATTTCACATGTTAAACTAATCTGGTTTAATATCAAGGGCAAAGATTATTGTTTTAAGCTGTCTCATATAAATGTTATATGCTTAAACGATAAGTCCAAGGAATATGTAATTAGGAGAATGTAATTTAAAGAAGTTAGATTCATGAGACCATTCTCTTTCGTATACATATCCTAAACGTTCCTGATCATAGGATTGCCAATTGGGCATTGACAGTCCGTTAAGATCAGTACGTGCTATGTCTTCTCTCAGGGAGAGTGACTGGTCTCGAGTAATTGGTGTGATTGACACCAAGACAAGCATGTAGGTGCTCAATAGAAAATAAGTCCACTGAACACGATCAACGAGGAATTCTCATACTCATGTCACATGCGAACTCATGGTTGGGATAATGCAAAGTAGTCATTTGACCTAAGGCATTATAGTTGTCTTACGGTTAGGTCCTTGATCTTTGACTATGTCAAAGTCACTCTGTCAGAGGGTGTCCACGACATAGTTGGGGTTAAGTCACTTAGCTATGGAGGCAAGTGAATGCGCAATAAGGGATCTCTAACCTTCAAACCGTTTGAAGGAGAATACTCTTTGATATGATTAAGAATCTCTGGCCAGAGTATGAGTGAGATTTAGGAAAGTCGTTTGAAATCACATTCAAGGTAATCATATAAGCACACGAATTACATTGGATAGTAGACATGAATAAACTATCAAACCAAACAATGTGGTCAAGAGTATTGTATTAGAGAAAGACCGTATTGCATTATAATCCTAAACTAAATAGGTTCTCCACCTTTTCTGATTAGCTTGGGTAACTATGACATACTGCTAGGTGTGACTCATGGTTTGTGGAAGCCCTAAACGTGTATAATCACTAAAGGGAGAATTGAAAGTAAGTTTCAATTCACAATCGATTTGAAAGAGTTCTAATCGCCCACTGCCTCGCTAAAAGGAACCTAATGGATTGTACACCGTGTAAGGTAGAGATTGAAGAAACAACAGAGATGAGTAAGGATAATTAAATGGTTTAATTATTTATGGCAAGGATTAAATAATATGTTAATTAATCAAGCAAATAAAGTTCGTTAAAGTCCTCGGATTAGTTTTGGGCCTCAAGGCCCAATGGGCTTCGAACGTCAAGCCCATTGACTTAAGTTGTATGACAACTTAATGACTAAATATTCACAAAGGCCCAAACAGCCCAATAACACCCTATGGCCAGCCATATTGTTAAAGGAGTGGGTTTTTGTTGGAAATGTGCCCTAAAGCCAACCATGTGATGATACTTTACGGACATTTCACATGTTAAACTAATCTAGTTTTACATATAAAGGGCATAAATTATTGTTTGAGCCGTCTCATATAAATGTTATATGCTTAAACGATAAAGTCCAAGGAATATGTGATTGGGAGAATGTAATCTAATGAAGTTAGATTCATGAGACCATTCTTTCGTAGACACATCCTAAACGTTCCTGATCATAGGATTGCCAATTGGGCGTTGACAGTCCGTCAAGATCAGTACGTACTATGTCTTCTCTCAGGGAGAGTGATTAGTCTCGAGTCATTGGTGTGTGTGACATCAAGACAAGTACGGTAGGTGCTCAATAGAGAATGAGTTCACTGAACGCGATCAACGAAGGGTTCTCATATTCCATGTCACATGAGAACTCATGGTTGGGATAATGCAAAGTAGTCCTTTGACCTGAGGCATCATAGTTGTCTTGTGGTTAAGACCTTGATCTTTGATTATGTCAAAGTCACTCCATCAGGAGGGTGTCCACGGCATCGTTAGGGTCAAGTGACTTAGCTATGGAAACAAGTGAATGCGCAACAAGGGATCTCTAACCTTCAAACCGTTTGAGGGAGAATACTCTATGATATGATTTAAATCTCTGATCAGAGTATGAATGAGATTAGGGAATGCGTTCCGAATCACATTCATGGTAATCATATAAGCACAAGACACACATTGGATAGTAGACATGAGAAAATAAACTATCAAACCAAACAATGTGGTCAAGAGTATTAGATTAGAGAAAGACCGTATTGCATTTGTAATCCCGAACTGAATAGGTTCTCTAACCTCTTCTGATTAGCTTGGGTAACCATGACATGCTGCTAGGCGTCAACCATGGTTTGTGGAAGCCCTAAACGTGTGTAATCACTAAAGGGAGAATTGAAAATAGTTTCAATTCACAATCGATGTAAAATGGTTTTAATCGCCCACTACCTCGCTAAAAGGAACCTAAAGGATCGCACACCGTGTAAGGTGGAGATTGGAGATTAAACGGAGATGAGTAAGAATGATTAAATGGTTTAATCATTTATTTATGGCAAGGATTAATTAATATGTTAATTAATCAAACGAAAAAGTTCGTTAAAGACTTCGGGATAGTTTTGGACCTTAAGGCCCAATGGGCTTCGAACGTCAAGCCCATTAACTTAAGTTGTATGACAATTTAATGAATAAAGATTCATTAAAGCCCAAAAGCCCAAACATCCCTAAATGGCCAGCCATGATGAAATGAATTAGGGTTTTGGTTGTTTAGGTCACTTAAAGAAGTGACTATATAAATGACTTTATAACTAAAATTCATTAAGGAAATATTAAGGGTTTATTTTGGGGGAAAATTGGTGAGAATTGTCTCTCTATTTTCTCTCTAAATAGGCCAACACCTTGGAGGGTACATCTAGCAATCCTACTACTCCAAGGTCACTCATTTCTTCTACAATCGAACCTTGGTGTCGAGAATTAGAGGTTCTCAATTTTGGGAACTTGGAGAACCTATTCTTCCATCCAAATCCATGGATCTAAGAAGCAAGGAATGAAGGCCCCTATCTCTTTGGGTGATTAGCCTTTGCTTATGCAAAGAGGAATCTACAAAGGTAAATTTATCAACTCACTTTGTTTTTGAGTTGATTATTGGTTCACCAATCTACTAGGCTTTGAATTTCATGGTCATGTTTTGTTTTTGAGTACATACAAGCATGATTCCGCCTTTAATTGTTAAATTGCATGCTATATGATGTTGCTCAAATGAACATGTTTTTTCAAAATAATTCCTTCAAGTGGTATCAGAGCCTAGGTCTAGTAGTTGGTGAATCCTTTTGTGTTTTGTAGTTCATAAGTTTGTGATCTAAAAGTTGTAATTGTTACAAGCTTTATTCTTGCTTCTTTGAAAGTAAATTTTGTTGGAAAATTTGCTATCTCAAATGTTGTAGATGTTGTTCATATGAGCATGAATATTGGAGCTAAAATTTGGTGCCATGCTTTTGGGAAAATTCGGCCAAAATCAAAGGGTGAATTTTTGGGTTCTTGTTTGACTTGTTAAAAGTGTTTTAATGTGTTCTTTGGAACCCCTAAGTACCCTAGTTTGGTTAGATGTTATTTCCCTTAAGTAAGAATGGTTTTGGAATGTTTTTGGGTGAAAAAGGTTCATGGAAAAATTTGGGTTTTTCATGGATGTTCTTCATTGTTCTTGATGTTCTTGCCAAGAACAAAAAGGTTTGGTGTTTTGATTCAAAGTTTTGATTTATTTCATAAAGTATATGTGATATGTTTTTAAATGTTTTAATCATGTATTTAAAGTATTAGATATTTGTATAAATGATGATTGAAATAATTGTGATTGAATTATTTCATAAACATATCCTTTCACATACACTTGCATGCTTTTGACAAAACTCACAAATCAACACACACACCAATGTTATCTTCCCCTAAAACAGGCCACTCCCTCAAAGGGAGTACTTTTGGGGCTTTTATGCAATTACATAAAGTTTTGATACTTTTGTGTATTTGCACTTTGGCCCAAAAGTTTACGTTTTTACGTTTAGGTCCAAAAACGCTAAAGGACAAATTGTTTTGTTCCTTTAATGAAGTTTTTGCATTATTAAAAGTTTGGGTTCTAGTTGTATTTACATGAAGTAGTGACTTTTGTGTATTATACAAAGTGACCCCAAAAGTTTTTGTATTTGCAATATGGCCCAAAAGTTGAGGTTAATTGCAAGATGGCCCAAATAGGATGAGAACAAAATTGTTTTGTCTCTTTAAATGAGAATTGGATTTTCATTTTGTTTAGCTCCATTTAAATCAATCTTATGGATACAAAAACCAAATGAAAATGTTGCATTCATTTAATTAGTTAAAGTGTTAATTAATTAAAGGGTGATTATGAACCTAAGCCTAATATAATTGAGCTATGTGAAAGGCGTTTCAAATTTGTTTGAACCATGGGAATGTGTAGATTAGATTTTGGTTGTAATTTGATTTGATCAAATGTTGTAAAAGGGCTTAAGCTCTTCTTTACTTTAAAGTAATTTGTATTATGCAAATGTTGTAATGAGCATAAGCTCACCTTTACTTTGAAGTACTTCTTTCTTGCTTTATTTGATATGCATGAAAATGAAGTAGTTGGGTTCAACGCCCCTAAGACAACACGCCTTAATGTGATTAAACGCGTAACTAAAATCAATCTTCATTCCTAGACCGAGATTCAACACAAGGCTCGTGTTGAATCTAAACAATGGTTCATAATCATCCTTAGGCCCTAAGGCAACTATATATAGTCCATCAAATGAATGCAAAGTTTATGTTAGTAGTATCATATACTCTTGCTTAAAAATCGTTTTAAAAGCATAGTGGGAGTATTATGTACAACTAAAACAATGAGATGGACCAATAGTTGTAATAGGACCAAAATTGTTTTAATAGAGATTAAAATGTATGTTTATATGTGGTGAGACCTAAAACCCTCAACCAAACCAATATTAAGTTGATAAGCGGAGAGTGCTTTGAACACTCTTTCGTGGCCTTCCACCGTGGTAGGCTCCGATCGTTTGTGACTCGTACACCGGCTTCACCCTATAATGGGGGAGTACAAAGTGCGTGCTTACACTCAGGAGGAGTTCTATATACATACATGATGAAGTGAGGTAGGCAACGAGTTTAGCCAACATGATATAATTCTGAGGCTATGCTTGAACCCCTACACGAACTAGGCATGGTGGGAATGACTTAACTAAGTGCAATGACGCCAACATGATATAATTCTGAGGCATCACTCTCTAGAGGCCAAATAAGATGGGTACTTGCATTAGTTGCAAATGAGTAAGCGTACTCTCTCATTATTATTAATGCTAGCCAACATGATATAATTCTGAGGTGGGCTTGGTAATAGTGAGCCTCCCATAACCTACTAGGAGTTTCATCCAAAACTCTCGAATTCCAATGAGGGATATGGAATTTGCCAAAAATAGTGGGTGGTGCTATTTGATTTAAAGACCCGAATCAAATGGCATAAAATCAATCAATTTATATTCGTTATGTATTTGTTTACCAATATATTTGCAAACGCTATCCAACACTTGACAAATAAAAGCCGAACGTTTAGTTTACGGACTTGGTACTACAAAACCATAGATTGTCTTTAATGGCTTGTAAAAGTACCAAAGTAGTCTCATCCTCACAATCTTCCTATTGATAATGTATCATTAGAAGAATATGTTAGAAAAGGTCTATCATAAAGAGGACAACACTTTTAATGTCATAATTCTTCAATTACAAATTGTTGTATGAAGAAATAGGAGTTGCTTTGAACAACCCTTAGTCAATGCAAACACTTAGTGCTTGTTTCTTTGTTACATGAACAAGGAAATTGAGAAGAAAGCACAAAGGCATGGACACTTTATGTGCCATGATTCTTCACTTACAATTTGTTGTGTGAAGAAATAAGAGTTGCCTTGTACAACTCTTTAAAGTTTGTAATTATGTTTAGAACATAATGGTTGGTTGACAAAAATAGTCCATCAACATGGACTTATGATGATTTTGAATCATTGAGTGTTGAAGTGATAAACTACTTAACGAGACGGAAACTAGGCAAGGACTTCACCTTTGTTTCCCTATCCTAATCATTCACTAAGTTTATTGTAAACTATATAGTGAAAAATAACCACATACTCTCCAAAATTGTTTGATGTGTATAACACAATTGAAAAAGGTTTCAAGAGAGATAGTGGGAGTTTAGGGACCATGACTAATGTAGTCAAAGGTGAAAGTCAAATAAAGAAGATAAATAACTCCAAGGGAACAAACTTTCTTTATGAAAGGATGGACATTGGAAGGGGTATTTGCAAGAAATGTCTTGCAAGTGTCAAGGACACACCTTTCGAAGGTGTTGTAAATTGTTCTTGAATAGTTCAAAACAGTTGGTTCTTCTACTTGAATGCATGATTCCGTATTAGTAACTATGTTTTACAATCGTTGTAAAAGTGTGGCTAATAAGAAGTAGAAGATTAATGAGAGAAGAGAAAGTACTTCACATTCGAAGCGTGAATCAAATGTAGATCTCTGCGAAAGCAGATGGTACTTACTTCCTCATATGAACTACCAAAGAAATTGGAAAAACATAGATTGTCTTTATATTCCAATTTTAAGGAACTAAATTCCGTCACTATGTGAAATGGATAAATGTTTTGTTTGACAAAACAATGTTCTTTATTAATCAATGATTAGATTATGGTAATCTAATTAATTATCTCTATAGTAGAGATAATATGGTAGTGTTAACTGTTTAGAAAATAATGATGCTTAAAACCCAAAAGGTTGCAAGGTAGTGACTAATCGCAACTAAAGTTGTGATACCTCTAAAACATAAATTACGAGTTGGTCATAGATGGACGCTTTGGATCGTTAGATCCGGATCCAATACCTTCTTGTTAAAATTGTATAGAGGCGAAATGTTCGAATCTTTATTCTTTTGGAAAGAAGAAAGAATCACAAAGTTGTTGAGGTTAATTCACTTAAATGTTAGTGGCACATGTCCACAAACATAATACTACTCATGTTGGATAACATTCACCGAAGATCACTCTCGGTTGGACTATAGTTTATTTTGAATAAACACAAGTCCGAATACTTTGCAAAATGTTTCAAAGAATTCAAGAAATGTAAGTTGATGAGTAAGACGTCTAAAGTATTTACCTCCTTAGATTTGATCCAAGGAAAGGTAACACTTTAGATGAGTTTCCTTGAAAGATATCAAGGAAAATAGCATCATAAGATAATGTATTTCTCCATTAGGAGAAGAACGAACTTGAATAAGATTTAGTTCGTTAGATGTTATCTATTACCCATATATAGGATATATACTTCTAAAACAATATGATTGTCAATGAGAAGATCTTCCAATATTTTCATGACTCCATAAGATGTAGTTGGAAAGAAAGACAAATCTTAAGCATGTTAAGATTTGGGGTTGTGTGCTAATAAGCAATATTTGTTTAATAACAATCTTGTTGGATATCCTTAAAATAACTTTTGGATATCGCTTCTATAAACCAACTAACAAATGTTGTTTTGTTGGGTAGTTCATTGTAATTCTACAATGTGATTTGCCTAAAAGCAAATGAACGAGAGATAGAACTCAAAGAATGGGTTCTTTGAGAGACAAGAAAGTAATCAACAAATATAACAACCTAGTTCCTATACCACAAGCTCCAAGGTAGTCGATAAGGATTTATAAACCGTCTCAGTTGAATGGTTTTGAACTTTATAACTATGTCATAGAGTTGCACCTCTTAATTCGAAAGAAATAAGAATGAAAATCCTTATGACTACATTGAGTGCATATACGATATATACTCAAGGAAATGGTAAAGTACCATTTGACTCGAAATAATGAAACCTTCATAGCTAATTGGTAGCTTAAGGTGACTACAATCAAAGAGATTGGTTGACTTTGAAGAAACTATCTTTGAGATAGTCTTGGTTTCAATTAATTCGAAAATTGCTAGCTACAACTAAATGGTGATTCAATGTTTGGACATAATATGGGTTTCCGAAACCATTATTAAGATAGTCTTGATAATATATGTCTAAAACCATAAATCACAAGACATATAAGTTGTAGAGATCCATCCATCATGGATCTTAGCAAGTTAGTGGGAGCTATTTGCATTTTATGAGAAAAGGATCAAATCGTTTGATTTCTCATAAAGATGTAAATGAATCTTTTGTTTACTTGTTTTACAAAAGATTAGTGGGAGTTAATCATGTTCCTAAAAATTTAAATATATATGATATATTAATTTTTGGAAATGAAAAGAATACTTCTTCGTTAAAGTTAAGACTTTAATACATTATATGAAGATAGAATGTATATGGGAGATATAGTCTATGTACATGGGATGGAAATCTATAATGATATATTTCATGATATAATTGGATTATATCAATCCCTAATAATAGACAATGGATGCTAGGAAGTTTCTCATATGATGATAAACTTCAATAAGAAGGACGATTCTAGTGAGACTAGCAAGTTGCCCTTCTCATAGGGAATGTACCCTTTGACTCCCAAAGAAATAATGCGTAAATTGAATCCTTTATGCATATGCAGAAAGGTAATTTATGTATTTCATATTGTATGAAAAACATTGATATGAGTTGTACCTAGAACGGTACAAGATGATATCAGTGCAAGCCCAGGATCAGAACCATGGCATCTGTCAAGTGAGTCCTTAAGTATTTAAGAAATACTAAAGGATAAATTCCTCAAAGATCGAGGAAGAATCAAAGTGACGTAATAGAAGCGTAAATGTATTAGATTATGAATCTAATCCTTCATTGTATGTTTCTTCATTATGAATGAAGAGATAAACAGATATCTATTTATTATGACTAAAGAGATATTTGGATGGAAACATTAAAGTAATGACTTTAGTGTGTTCCATTATGAATGCAAGATATATTGCCATATAGAAGTTTACAACAATGTTGTTTGGATGGGAAAGTTCATTTATGAACTCTCTATTCGGTTCCAACCAGAAAGTGTATGACACTAATGGGGCGATAGCTTAAGCCTGGGAATCAAGGTCTCATCAAGATCCGAACACAAATGAGAGACTGAACCACATGATTGAGAATCATGTATAATGGTGACGTCGTTATTCTCAAGGTTGCTTCTATGGATAACACATATAGATGTCCACTGTCTAGGCCTACTATTCAGCCATTTATGAAATGACTACAGAAGAGGTATCATCAAGATGACCAAGCTGATTGGCTCTAGTGCAAGTGGGAGATTGTTGGAAATGTGCCCTAAAGCCAACCATGTGATGATACTTTACGGACATTTCACATGTTAAACTAATCTAGTTTTACATATAAAGGGCATAAATTATTGTTTGAGCCGTCTCATATAAATGTTATATGCTTAAACGATAAAGTCCAAGGAATATGTGATTGGGAGAATGTAATCTAATGAAGTTAGATTCATGAGACCATTCTTTCGTAGACACATCCTAAACGTTCCTGATCATAGGATTGCCAATTGGGCGTTGACAGTCCGTCAAGATCAGTACGTACTATGTCTTCTCTCAGGGAGAGTGATTAGTCTCGAGTCATTGGTGTGTGTGACATCAAGACAAGTACGGTAGGTGCTCAATAGAGAATGAGTTCACTGAACGCGATCAACGAAGGGTTCTCATATTCCATGTCACATGAGAACTCATGGTTGGGATAATGCAAAGTAGTCCTTTGACCTGAGGCATCATAGTTGTCTTGTGGTTAAGACCTTGATCTTTGATTATGTCAAAGTCACTCCATCAGGAGGGTGTCCACGGCATCGTTGGGGTCAAGTGACTTAGCTATGGAAACAAGTGAATGCGCAACAAGGGATCTCTAACCTTCAAACCGTTTGAGGGAGAATACTCTATGATATGATTTAAATCTCTGATCAGAGTATGAATGAGATTAGGGAATGCGTTCCGAATCACATTCATGGTAATCATATAAGCACAAGACACACATTGGATAGTAGACATGAGAAAATAAACTATCAAACCAAACAATGTGGTCAAGAGTATTAGATTAGAGAAAGACCGTATTGCATTTGTAATCCCGAACTGAATAGGTTCTCTAACCTCTTCTGATTAGCTTGGGTAACCATGACATGCTGCTAGGCGTCAACCATGGTTTGTGGAAGCCCTAAACGTGTGTAATCACTAAAGGGAGAATTGAAAATAGTTTCAATTCACAATCGATGTAAAATGGTTTTAATCGCCCACTACCTTGCTAAAAGGAACCTAAAGGATCGCACACCGTGTAAGGTGGAGATTGGAGATTAAACGGAGATGAGTAAGAATGATTAAATGGTTTAATCATTTATTTATGGCAAGGATTAATTAATATGTTAATTAATCAAACGAAAAAGTTCGTTAAAGACTTCGGGATAGTTTTGGACCTTAAGGCCCAATGGGCTTCGAACGTCAAGCCCATTAACTTAAGTTGTATGACAATTTAATGAATAAAGATTCATTAAAGCCCAAAAGCCCAAACATCCCTAAATGGCCAGCCATGATGAAATGAATTAGGGTTTTGGTTGTTTAGGTCACTTAAAGAAGTGACTATATAAATGACTTTATAACTAAAATTCATTAAGGAAATATTAAGGGTTTATTTTGGGGGAAAATTGGTGAGAATTGTCTCTCTATTTTCTCTCTAAATAGGCCAACACCTTGGAGGGTACATCTAGCAATCCTACTACTCCAAGGTCACTCATTTCTTCTACAATCGAACCTTGGTGTCGAGAATTAGAGGTTCTCAATTTTGGGAACTTGGAGAACCTATTCTTCCATCCAAATCCATGGATCTAAGAAGCAAGGAATGAAGGCCCCTATCTCTTTGGGTGATTAGCCTTTGCTTATGCAAAGAGGAATCTACAAATGTAAATTTATCAACTCACTTTGTTTTTGAGTTGATTATTGGTTCACCAATCTACTAGGCTTTGAATTTCATGGTCATGTTTTGTTTTTGAGTACATACAAGCATGATTCCGCCTTTAATTGTTAAATTGCATGCTATATGATGTTGCTCAAATGAACATGTTTTTTCAAAATAATTCCTTCAGTTTTGGACTTATTACAAGTTTACCACTCCAATGAAGGTAGGTATAAATATGACTTTATAGCCTTTTCTTCATTAGGGTTTTCTTTTGGGGAAGGGATGAGAACACAATGCTCTCTTTTTCTCTCTAAGAGGCTGGTCCTCTTGGAGGAGATTAGCTAGCAATCTCTCATCCTCCAAGGTCACTCATCTCTTCTTCAAGTCCCTCCTTGGTGTGGAAAAGTTAGAGGTTCTCAATTTTGGGAACTTAGAGAATCCTTTCTACCATCCTCCTCCAAGAAATCGATGGAACTAAGAAGCAAGGAATGAAGGCCCTCTCCTTGGGTGATTAGCCTTTGCTTATGCAAAGAGGAATCAACAAAGGTATAAAATATCTCAATTCACTTTGTTCTTGAGTTGAGTCTTGGTTCACCTTTCTACTAGGCTTTGAATTTCATGGGTAATGTTTTGTTTTTGAGTGCATACAAGCATGATTCCGCCTTTAAATGTTAATTGCATGCTATAGATGTTGCTCATTTGATAGTAGACATGAATAAAGATCGTATTGTATTAGAGAAAGATTGTATTGCATTGTAATCCTAAATTGAATAGGTTCCCTACCTCTTTTGATTAGCTTGGGTAACCATGACATACTGCTAGTTGTCACTCATGGTTTGTGGAAGCCCTAAATGTGTATAAACACTAATGGGAGAATTGAAAGTATGTTTCAATTCACAATCGATCCGAGAGTTCTAATCGCCCACTGCCTCACTAAAAGGAATCTAATGGATCGTACACCATGTAAGGTAGACATTGAATAAACAACGCAGATGAGTATGAATAATTAAATGGTTTAATTATTTATGGCTATGATTAATTAATATGTTAATTAATCAAATGAATATGTTCGTTATAGACCTCGGGTTAGTTTTGGGCCGTAAGGCCCAATGGGATTTGAATGTCAAGCCCAATAAACTCTTAAGGCTGGCCACATTAGAGGATGAAGGGTTTTGGTTCCGCTGTCTCTTAATTGAAGGGACTGTATAAAGGACTTTATAACATTTTTATCATTAGGGTTTCTTTTGGAGAAAAGATGAGAAAACAAAGCTCTCTTTTGTTGGAAATGTGCCCTAAAACCTATCATATGATAATACTTTACGGACATTTCACATGTTAAACTAATCTAGTTTAATATCAAGGGCAAAGATTATTGTTTGAGCCGTCTCATGTAAATGTTATACGCTTAAACGATAAGTCCAAGGAATATGTGATTGGGAGAATGCGATCTAAAGAAGTTAGATTCATGAGACCATTCTTTCGTAGACACATCCTAAACGTTCTTGATCATAGGATTGCCAATTGGGCATTGACAGTCTGTTAAGATCAGTACGTGCTGTGTCTTCTCTCAGGGAGAGTGACTAGTCTCGAGTCATTGGTGTGTGTGACATCAAGACAAGCATGTAGGTGCTCAATAATGAATGAGTCCACTGAACACGATCAACGAGGAGTTCTCATACTCATGTCACATGAGAACTCATGGTTGGGATAATGCAAAGTAGTCATTTGACCTGAGGCATCATAGTTGTCTTGTGGTTAAGTCATTGATCTTTGATTATGTCAAAGTCACTCCATCAGGAGGGTGTCCACGGCATCGTCAGGGTTAAGCCACTTAGCCATGGAGGCAAGTGAATGCGCAACAAGGGATCTCTAACCTTCAAATCGTTTGGGGGAGAATACTCTATGATATGATTAAGAATCTCTGGACAAAGTATGAATGAGATTTAGGAAGTCGTTCCAAATCACATTCAAGGTAATCATATAAGCACACGAATCACATTGGATAGTAGACATGAATAAACTATCAAACCAAACAATGTGGTCAAGAGTATTGTATTAGAGAAAGACCGTATTGCATTTGTAATCCTAAACTAAATAGGTTCTCCACCTCTTCTGATTAGCTTGGGTAACCATGATATGCTACTAGGTGTCACTCATGGTTTGTGGAAGCCCTAAACGTGTATAATCACTAAAGGGAGAATTGAAAGTCAGTTTCAATTCACAATCAATTTGAAATGGTTTTAATCGCCCACTGCCTCGCTAAAAGGAACCTAATGGATCGTGCACTGTGTAAGGTGGAGATTGAAGAAACAATGGAGATGAGTAAGAATAATTAAATGGTTTAATTATTTATGGCAAGGATTAATTAATATGTTAATTAATCAAACGAATAAGTTCGTTAAAGACCTCGGGATAGTTTTGGACCTTAAGGTCCAATGGGCTTCGAACGTCAAGCCCAATGAATTAAGTTGTATGACAACTTAATGAATAATGATTCACAAAGGCCCAATTAGCCCAATAAATTAAGGTATAAATATGACTTCATAGCCAAAATTCATTTAGGATTTTCTTTTGGGGAAAGGATGAGAACATAAGCTCTCCTTTCTCTCTAAAGTGACCGGCCTCCTTGGAGGGTTTAGCTAGCAATCCTACTACTCCAAGGTCACTCATTTCTTCTCCAATCTAACCTTGGTGAAGAGACTTAGAGGTTCTCAATTTTGGGAACTTGGAGAACCATTTCATCCATCCAAATCCATAGATCTAAGATGCAAGGAATGAAGCCCTCTCTTTGGGTGATTAACCTTTGCTTATGCAAAGAGGAATCTACAAAGGTATAATTTCTCAACTAACAAATGTTGTTTTAAGTTGAGTCAAGGTTCACCAATCTACTAGGCTTTGAATTTCATGGTTAATGTTTTGTTTTTAAATGCATACAAGCATGATTCCGCCTTTTAATTGTTAATTGCATGCTATAGATGTTGCTTAAATGAACATGTTTTTCACAAAATTTCCTTCAAGTGGTATCAGAGCCTAGGTCTAGTAGTTGGTGAATCCTTTTGGGTTTTGTAGTTCATAGTCTTTGATTTAAATGTTGTAATATGTTACAAGCTTTATTCTTGTTTCTTTGAATGTAAATTTTGTTGGAAAATTTGCCATCTCAAATGTTGTAGATGTAGTTCATATGAGCATGAATATTGGAGCTAAAATTTGGTGCCATGTTTTTGGGAATTTTCGGCCAAATCCAAAGGGTGGATTTTTGGGTTCTTGTTTGACTTGTTAAAAGTGTTTGGTTATATGTTATTTCCCTTAAGTTTAAATAGTTTTGGGATATTTTTGGGTGAAAAATGTTCATGGAAATTTTTTGAGTTTTTCATGAGTGTTCTTCATTGTTCTTGACATTTTTGCCAAGAACAAAAAGTTTGGTGTTTTGATTCAAAGTTTTGATTTATTTCATAAAGTTTATGTTTTATATTTTTCAAATGTTTAAATGTGTTAGATATTTATTTAGAAAGGTGTAAGAAATATTGGTGGGTGTGTAAGGATTAATTCCCTTTCACACACACCACTTGCATGCTTTATGTCTAAAACTACAAATCAACACACACATCACTCCCTTCTATCTAAAACCGGCCACCCTATTAAAATAGGATACTTTTGGGGCTTTTATGCAATTACATAAAGTTTTGAGACTTATGTGTATTTGCACTTTGGCCCAAAAGTTTACGTTTTTACGTTTAGGTCCAAAAACGCTAAAGGACAAATTGTTTTGTTCCTTTAATGATGTTTTTCAAATTATTGAAATTTTTGGGTTCTAGTTGTGATTACATGAAGTAGTGGACTTTTGTGTTTTTACAAAGTGATCCCAAAAGTTCATGTTTTCGCAATATAGCCCAAAAAGTTGTGGTAATTGCATTTTGGCCCAAATTAGGTTGAGAACAAAATTGTTTTGTCTCTTTAAATGAGAATTGGATTTTCATTTCATTTAGCTCCATTTAAATCAATTTTATGGATACAAAAACCAAATGAAAATGTTGCATTCAATTTAATTAGTTAAAGTGTTAATTAATTAAAGGGTGATTATGAACCTAAGCCTACGATAATTGAGCCATGTGAAAGGCCGTTTCAAATTTGTTTGAACCATGGGAATGTGTAGATTAGATTTTGGTTGTAATTTGATTTGATCAAATGTTGTAAAAGAGCATAATCTCTTCTTTACTTTAAAGTAATTTGTTTTATTCAAATGTTGTAAAGAGCATAAGCTCATCTTTACTTTGAAGTACTCCTTTCTTGTATTATTTGATATGCATGAAAATGGAGTAGAGGGTCCAACGCCCCTAAGACAACACGCCTTAATGTGATTAAGTGCGTAACTAAAATCAATCACCATCCCTAGACCGAGATTCAACACTAGGCTCGTGTTGAATCTAATCAAAGGTTCATGGTCATCCTAAGGCCCTAAGGCAACTATATAGTCCATCAAATGAATGCAAAGTTTATGTTAGTAGTATCATATACTCTTGCTTTAAAAACCGTTTTATAAGCATAGTGGGAGTATTATATACAACTAAATTCAATCAAATGGACCAATAGTTGTAATAGGACCAAAATTGTTTTAATAAAGATTAAAATGAATATTTATATGTGATGAGACCTAAAAACCCTCAACCAAACCATTATTAAGTTGAGAAGCATGAGAGTGCTTTGAACACTCTTTCGTGGCCTTCCACCGTGGTAGGCTCCGATCGTTTGTGACTCGTACACCGGCTTCACCCTATCATGGGGGAGTACAAAGTATGTGCTTACACTCAGGAGGAGTTTATATGCATACTTGATGTTGTGAAAGGTAGGCAATGAGAATAGCCAACATCATATCATTGTGAGGTTGTTCTTGAACCCCTACCCGAACTTGCATCGTGGGAATGACTTAACTAAGTGCAATGGAGCCAACATCATATCATTGTGAGGCTACATTCTCTAGAGGCCAAATAAGATGGGTACTTGCAAGAGACGCAAATGAGTAAGCGTACTCTCTCATTATTACTAATGCTAGCCAACATCATATCATTGTGAGGTGGGCTTGGTAATAGTGAGTCTCCCATACCCTACTAAGAGTTACCTCCAAAACTCTCGAATTCCAATGAGGGATATGGAATTTGCCAAAAATAGTGGGTGGTGCTATTTGATTTAAAGACCCGAATCAAATGGCTTAAAATCAATCAATTTATATTCGTTATGTATTTGTTTACCAATATATTTGCAAACTCTATCCAAAACTTGACAAAGAAAAGCCGAATGCTTTAGTTTCCGGACTTGGTACAACAATCCCAAAGATTGTCTTAAATGGATTGTATATGTACCTAAGTAGTCTCATCCTCACAATCTTCCTATTGATAATGTACCATTGGAAGAACATGTTAGATAAGTCTATCATAAAGAGGACAACACTTTTAATGTCATAATTCTTCACTTACAAATCGTTGTATGAAGAAATAAGAGTTGCTTTGAACAACCCTTAACTAACGCAAACATTAGTGCTTGTTTCTTTGTTACATGAACAAGGAACTTAAGAAGAAAGCACAAAGGCATGGACACTTTATGTGCCATAATTCTTCACTTACAAATTGTTGTATGAAGAAATGAGAGTTGCCTTGAACAACTCTTGAAAGTTTGTAATTATGTTTAGAACATAATGGTTGGTTGACAAAAATAGTCCATTAACATGGACTTATGATGATTTTGAATCATTGAGTGTTGAAGTGTTACACCACTTCTAGAAGTGGAAACTAGGCAAGGACTTCACCTTTGTGTCCCTATCCAAATGGTTCACTAAGTTTATTGTAAACTATATAGTGAACAATAACCACATGCTCTCTAAATCGTTTGATGTGTATAACACAATTGAAATAAGTTTCAAGAGAGACAGTGGGAGTTTAGGGACCATGACTATTGTAGACAAAGGAGAAGTCAAATGAAGAAAGCGAAATAACTCCAAGGGAACAAACTTCCTTTATGAAAGGATGGACAATGGAAGGGGTATTTGCAAGAAATGTCTTGCAAGTGTCAAGAACACACCTTTCGAAGGTGTTGTAAATTGTTCTTGAATAGTTCAAAACAGTTGGTTATTCTACTTGAATGCTTGATTCCGTATTAGTAACTATGTTTTACAATCGTTGTAAAAGTGTGACTAATAAGAAGTAGAAGATATATGAGAGGAGAAAAAGGTGCTTCACATTCGGAACGTGAATAAAATAAAGATCTCTGCGAAAGCAGATAGTACTTACTTCCTCATATGAACTACCAAAGAAATTGGAAAAACCAAAGATTGTCTTTACATTCCAATTTTAAGGAACTTAATTCTGTCACTATAGTAGAGATGGATGAATGTTTTGTTTGACAAAACATTGTTCTTTATTAGTCAATGATTGGATTATAGTAATCTAATTGATTGTCTCTATAGTAGAGATGATATGGTAGTGTTAACTGTTTAGAATATAACGATGTGACTAATCCCAACTGAGTTGTGATACCTCAAAAACATAAAATACGAGTTGGTCATAGATGGATGCTTTGGATCGTTAGATCCATATCCAATACCTTCTTATTAAAATTGTATAGAGACAAAATGTTCGAATCTTTATTCTTTTGGAAAGAAGAAAGAATCACAAAGTTGTTGAGGTTAATTCACTTAGATGTTAGTGGCACTTGTCCACAACATAATACTACTCATGTTGTATGACATTCA
Source organism: Malus sylvestris (assembly GCF_916048215.2). Lineage (NCBI taxonomy): Eukaryota > Viridiplantae > Streptophyta > Magnoliopsida > Rosales > Rosaceae > Malus > Malus sylvestris. Next base: position 14,996,802 of record NC_062265.1, on the reverse strand, counting down.
CCGAAGATCACTCTCGGTTGGACTATAGTTTATTTTGAATAAACACAAGTCCGAATACTTAGCAAAAGGTTTCAAAGAATTCAAGAAATGTAAGTTGATGAGTAAGACGTCTAAAGTATTTGCCTACTTAGATTTGATCCAAGGAAAGATAACACTTTAGAACAGTTTCCTTGAAAAATATCAAGGAAAGAAACATCAAAAGATAATGGATTTCTCCATTAGGAGAAGAACGAACTTGAATAAGATTTAGTTCATTGGATGTTATCAATTACCCATATATAGGATATATGCTTCTAAGACAATATGATTGTCAATTAGAAGATCTTCCAAAATTTTCATGACTCCATAAGATGTAGTTGGAAAGAAAGACAAATCTTAATCATGTTAAGATTTGGGGTTGTGTGCTAATAAGCAATATTTGTTTGAGAATTATCTTGTGGGTATCCTTCAATTAACATTTGGATATCACTTCTATAAACCAACAAACAAATGTTGTTTGTTGGGTAGTTCATTGTAATCCTACACTAGGATTTGCCCAAGATAGAGCAAATGAACGAGGGATAGAACTCAAAGAATGGTTCTTTAAGAAACAAGATAGTGATCAACAAATATAACAACCTAGTTCCTATACCACAAGCTCCAAGGTAGTCGAGAAGGATTTATAAACCGTCTCAGTTGAATGGTTTGAACTTTATGACTATGTCATAGAGTTACACCTCTTAATTCGAAAGAAATAAGAATGAAAATCCTTATGACTACATTGAGTGTATATACGATATATACTCAAGGAAATGGTAAAGTACCATTTGACCCGAAATAATGAAACCTTAAATAGCTAATTGGTAGCTTAAGGTGACTACAATCAAAGAGAATGGTTGACTTTGAAGAAACCATCTTTGACGTAGTCTTGTTTTCAATTAATTCGAAGATTGCTAGCTACAACTAAATGGTGATTCAATGTTTGGACATAATATAGGTTTCCGAAACCATTATTAAGATAGTCTTGATAATATATGTCTAAAAATATGAATCACAAGACATGTAAGTTGTAGAGATCCAACCATCATGGATCTTAGCAAGCTAGTGGGAGTTGTAAACGTCTTATGAGAGAAAGATCAAAACGTTTGATTTCTCATAAAGATGTAAATGAATCTTTTGTTTACTAGGTTTACAAAAGATTAGTGGGAGTTAATCATGTTCCTAAATTTGAATATATATATACAAATATATGATATATTGATTTTGGAAATGAAAAGAATACTTCTTCGTTAAAGTTATGACTTTAAAACATTATATGAAGATAGAATGTATATGGGAGACATAATCTATATACATGGGATGGAAATCTATATTGATAGATTTTAGGATATAATTGGATTATATCAAGCCCTAATAATAGACAAGAGATGCTAGGAAGTTTCTCATATGATGATAAACTTCAATTAGAAAGACGACTCTAGTGAGACTAGCAAGTTGCCCTTCTCAAAGGGAACGTACCCTTTGACTCCCAAAGAAATAATGCGTAAATAGAATCCTTTATGCATACGCAGAGAGGTGATTTATGTATTTCATATTGTATGAAAAACATTGATATGAGTTGTACCTAGAAAGGTACAAGACGATATCAGTGCAAGCCCAGGATCAGAACCACGGCAACTGTCAAGTGAGTCCTTAAGTATTTAAGAAATACTAAAGGATAGATTCCTCAAAGAATGAGGAAGAATTAGAGTAACGTAATGGAAGCGTAAATGTATTAGATTATGAATCTAATCCATCATTGGATATTTCTTCATTATGAATGAAGAGAAAATCAAATATCTCTTTATTATGACTAAAGAGATTTTTGGATGGAAACATTAAAAGTAACGACTTTAGTGTGTTCCATTATGAATTCAAAATATATTGCCATATAGAAACTTACAACAATGTTGTTTGGATGGGAAAGTTCATTTATGAACTCTCTATTCAGTTCCATCCAGAAAGTGTCTCTAGTGTACCGACACTACGACACTAATGGGGCGATAGCTCAAGCCAGGGAATCAAGGTCTCATCACTATCCGAACTCAAATGAGAGACTGAACCACATGATTAAGAATCATGTATAATGGTGACATTGTTATTCTCAAGGTTGCTTCTATGGATAACATATAGATATCCATTGTCTAAGCCTACTACTCAGCCATTTATGAAATGACTACAGAAAAGGTATCATCACTGATGACCAAGTTGATTGGCTCTAGTGCAAGTGGGAGATTGTTGGAAATGTGCCCTAAAACCAATCATATGATGATACTTTACGGATATTTCACATGTTAAACTAATCTAGTTTAATATCAAGGGCAAAGATTATTGTTTGAGCCGTCTCATATAAATGTTATACGCTTAAACGATAAGTCCAAGGAATATGTGATTGGGAGAATGTGATCTAAAGAAGTTAGATTCATGAGACCATTCTTTCGTAGACACGTCCTAAACGTTCTTGATCATAGGATTGCCAATTGGGCATTGACAGTCCGTTAAGATCAGTACGTGTTGTGTCTTCTCTCAGGGAGAGTGACTAGTCTCGAGTCATTGGTGTGTGTTATATCAAGACAAGCATGTAGGTGCTCAATAATGAATGAGTCCACTAAACACGATCAACGAGGAGTTCTCATACTCATGTCACATGAGAACTCATGGTTGGGATAATTCAAAGTAATCCTTTGACCTGAGGCATCATAGTTGTCTTGTGGTTAAGTCATTGATCTTTGATTATATCAAAGTCACTCCATCAGGAGGGTGTCCACGGCATCGTCGGGGTTAAGCCACTTAGCCATGGAGGCAAGTGAATGCGCAACAAGGGATTGAAGGGAAAATTATGAGATTCTAGAATGGGATTTCAAATAGACTATCATGCATATACAAATCATATTTAATATACGAAAGCAGCGGAAGCATTTATAACAAATTATCAAAGCTATAGTCATGCAAATCCCCTTCAAGGTTCATAGGTTTATATATAATGCATCAAAACATTTTAAAGAATCAAGAACAAAGTGAAGGTTAGTCTTATACCTCTTGATCTAGACTTGAGACCAAGGATGGACCACCTCCAAGCCCTTTGCTCCTTGAAATCCTTGAGCCTAGCTTCCCTCCTTGCCTCCTCCACTTTGTTACAATGAGTGCTCCTAGGTTCTCTTCAAGTTTCCAAAGTAGGAAACCTCTAAAGATCCTCACCCACTAGTGTAGTGAGAAGGATGAAGGAATAACCAAAGGGGTGTAAGAGATGTTAGTAAAAACCCCCTTTGGTGGCCGGCCTTTGTGTAGTTTAGAGAGCTATTTTCTTTTGCCTCTTTGTTGTTCAAAACTCACAAAAACCCTAATGAACTTTATCTCTATAAAGTTGCTTATATAGACAAAAGAAACCTAGTCAACAACTTGACTAAATATCTCACCTTTCCTTACTTAAAGTGGCCGGCCTCTTTGTTGTTTGTTTGGGCTTTGGGCTTTTATTATTTCAAGTCATCTAATGCTTGAATAAAAGCCCAATGGGTTTAGGCCCAATGGGCCCAATTAAACCCGAACGTTTCTTAAGCCCAAAACGATCTTTATCGCTTTTATGATTTCTTTAGACTTTCTAAATTAATCACAACAATTAATTAATCCAATTAATTATTTCCATCATCCATTAGTTACTCACTACAATAGTGTTTTGGTGAACAATCTTTTAGGTTCTAATTAGCAAGGCAGTGAGGTGATTGGCATCAATCCAATTACTTATGTTTAATTCAATCACTTAGTGAATTAAAACTTCATTTTAATTCACCTTTCTTCTTTGATGACTACATATAATCATCTAGAAGAACTCACAAGCTATGAGTGACATCTAACCATATGTCATAGCTACCCAAGCTAATGTAGAAGTTTATTCGAAGAACCTAGTCAGTTGGAATTACAATGTAATTCAATCATTCTCTAATACAATACTCTCAATCACATCATTAGGGTATGGATATATCATGTCAAACCCCTAATGTGATTATTCCTTCTTATATGATTCAATTGAGTCGTATAGGAACGCTTTCCTTTATTACACTCAATACTTCGGCCGAAGATTCCCGAATCATATCTTAGAGTATTCTTCCTCTCTTATCGAGGATTAGAGATTCCTTGTTGCGCATACACTTGCCTTCATGACTAAGTGGCTTAACCCCAATTATGCCGTGGACACCCTCGAATGGGGAGACTTTGACATAATCAAAGATTAAGTACTTAACCACAAGACAACGACGATGCCTCAGGTCTAAGGATTACTTACATCTTTCCAACCATTAGAGTTACTTGCTTGACATGTGAGTAGACCTCCATGCAAGTACTCCCGTTCGATTGTGTTCAGTGAACTCATTCCCTTAATGAGCACCTACATACTTGTCTTAGTGTCACAACACGAATGGGATGAGACTTTCCATCCTTCCAATTGAAGCAGACATAGTATGTACCGGTCTACGCATTGTCAGTATCCCTCCGACAATCTAACGACCAGGAACCTTTTTGGACATCTGGTTATGTGAAGAAGGTCTCTGTAGTCTAACATCATTAGATTACTTCTTCAATCGATCCATTGTCCATGGATACACTATTTAGGACATATATCGTTTATTGAGATAGTCCTAATTCGTGTCTTTGCCATTTGATGTATAAGATTCATCCATACATCCATTCATTTGTCCTGAAAGATTTTTTCCAAAGATTGACTTTCAGGGCATATTTCCAACAGGGATATCTAACCTTCAAACCGTTTGGGGGAGAATACTCTATGATATGATGAAGAATCTCTGGCCAGAGTATGAATGAGATTTAGGAAGTCGTTCCAAATCACATTCAAGGTAATCATATAAGCACACGAATCACATTGGATAGTAGACATGAATAAACTATCAAACCAAACAATGTGGTCAAGAGTATTGTATTAGAGAAAGTGTTGGAAATGTGCCCTAAAGCCAATCATGTGATGATACTTTACGGACATTTCACATGTTAAACTAATCTAGTTTTACATATAAAGGGCAAAGATTATTGTTTGAGCTGTCTCATATAAATGTTATATGCTTAAACGATAAAGTCCAAGGAATATGTGATTGGGAGAATGTAATCTAATGAAGTTAGATTCTTGAGACCATTCTTTCGTAGACACATCCTAAACGTTCCTGATCATAGGATTGCCAATTGGGCATTGACAGTCCGTCAAGATCGGTACGTACTATGTCTTCTCTCAGGGAGAGTGATTAGTCTTTAGTCATTGGTGTGTGTGACATCAAGACAAGTACGGTAGGTGCTCAATAGAGAATGAGTTCACTGAACGCGGTCAACGAAGAGTTCTCATATTCCATGTCACATGAGAACTCATGGTTGGGATAATGCAAAGTAGTCCTTTGACCTGAGGCATCATAGTTGTCTTGTGGTTAAGACCTTGATCTTTGATTATGTCAAAGTCATCCCATCAGGAGGGTGTCCACGGCATCGTTGGGGTCAAGCCGCTTAGCTATGGAGACAAGTGAATGCGCAACAAGGGATCTCTAACCTTCAAACCGTTTGAGGGAGAATACTCTCTGATATGATTTGAATCTCTGGCCAGAGTATGAATGAGATTTGGGAATGCGTTCCTAATCACATTCAAGGTAATCATATAAGCACAAGACACACATTAGATAGTAGACATGAGAAAATAAACTATCAAACCAAACAATGTGGTCAAGAGTATTAGATTAGAGAAGGACCGTATTGCATTTGTAATCTCGAACTGAATAGGTTCTCTAACCTCTTCTGATTAGCTTGGGTAACCATGATATGCTGCTAGGTGTCACTCATGGTTTGTGGAAGCCCTAAACGTGTATAATCACTAAAGGGAGAATTGAAAATAGTTTCAATTCACAATCGATGTAAAATGGTTTTAATCGCCCACTACCTCGCTAAAAGGAACCTAATGGATCGCACACCGAAAGAGGTGGAGATTGGAGATTAAACGGAAATGAGTAAGAATGATTAAATGGTATAATCATTTATTTATGGCAAGGATTAATTAATATGTTAATTAATCAAACGAATAAGTTCGTTAAAGACTACGGGATAGTTTTGGACCTTAAGGCCCAATGGGCTTCGAACGTCAAGCCCATTAACTTAAGTTGTATGACAATTTAATGAATAAAGATTCATTAAAGCCCAAAAGCCCAAATCCCTTTAGATGGCCGGCCATATGAAGAATGAATTAGGGTTTTGGTTATTTAGGTCACTTAAAGAAGTGACTATATAAATGACTTTATAACTAATATTCATTAACTGATAAAAGGGTTTATTTTTGGGGAAAATTGGTGAGAATTGTCTCTCCATTTTCTCTCTAAAGAGGCCAACACCTTGGAGGGTACATCTAGCAATCCTACTACTCCAAGGTCACTCATTTCTTCTACAATCTAACCTTGGTGAAGAGACTTAGAGGTTCTCAATTTTGGGAACTTGGAGAACCTATTCTTCCATCCAAATCCATGGATCTAAGAAGCAAGGAATGAAGGCCCTATCTCTTTGGGTGATTAGCCTTTGCTTATGCAAAGAGGAATCTACAAAGGTATTAATTTCAACTCACTTTGTTTTGAGTTGATTATTGGTTCACCAATCTACTAGGCTTTGAATTTCATGGGTAATGTTTTGTATTTGAGTGCATGTAAGCATGATTCCGCCTTTAATTGTTAATTGCATGCTATATGATGTTGCTCAAATGAACATGTTTTCACAAAATAAATCCTTCAAGTGGTATCAGAGCCTAGGTCTAGTAGTTGGTGAATCCTTTTGGGTTTTGTAGTTCATAAGTTTGTGATTTAAAAGTTGTAATTGTTACAAGCTTTATTCTTGCTTCTTTGAATGTAAATTTTGTAGGAAAATTTGCCATCTCAAATGTTGTAGATGTTGTTCATATGAGCATGAATATTGGAGCTAAAATTTGGTGCCATGCTTTTGGGAAAATTCGGCCAAATCCAAAGGGTGGATTTTTGGGTTCTTGTTTGACTTGTTAAAAGTGTTTTAATGTGTTCTTTGGAACCCCTATGTACCCTAGTTTGGTTAGATGTTATTTCCCTTAAGTAAGAATGGTTTTGGAACGTTTTTGGGTGAAAAAAGTTCATGGAAAAATTTGGGTTTTTCATGGATGTTCTTCATTGTTCTTGATGTTCTTGCCAAGAACAAAAAGGTTTGGTGTTTTGATTCAAAGTTTTGAATTATTTCATAAAGTTTATGTGATATGTTTTTAAATGATTTATCATGTATTTAAAGTGTTAGATATTTGTATAAATGATGATTGAAATAATTGTGATTGAATTATTTCATAAACTTATCTTACATACACTTGCATGTTTTTGACAAAACTCACAAATCAACACACACACCAACCTTATCCCTCCCCAAAACCAGCCACTCCCTCAAAGGGAGTACTTTTGGGGCTTTTATGCAATTACATAAAGTTTTGATACTTTTGTGTATTTGCAGTTTGGCCCAAAAGTTTACGTTTTTACGTTTAGGTCCAAAAACGCTAAAGGACAAATTGTTTTGTTCCTTTAATGAAGTTTTTGCATTATTAAAAGTTTGGCTTGTAGTTGTATTTACATGAAGTTGTGACTTTTGTGTATTGTACAAAGTGACCCCAAAAGTTTTTGTTATTGCAATATGGCCCAAAAGTTGAGGTTAATTGCATGATGGCCCAAATAGGATGAGAACAAAATTGTTTTGTCTCTTTAAATGAGAATTGGATTTTCATTTTGTTTAGCTCCATTTAAATCAATTTTATGGATACAAAAACCAAATGAAAATGTTGCATTCATTTAATTAGTTAAAGTGTTAATTAATTAAAGGGTGATTATGAACCTAAGCCTAAAATAATTGAGCTATATGAAAGGCCGTATCAAATTTGTTTGAACCATGGGAATGTGTAGATTAGATTTTGGTTGTAATTTGATTTGATCAAATGTTGTAAAAGGGCTTAAGCTCTTCTTTACTTTAAAGTAATTTGTTATATGCAAATGTTGTAATGAGCATAAGCTCACCTTTACTTTGAAGTACTTCTTTCTTGCTTTATATGATATGCATGAAAATGAAGTAGTTGGGTCCAACGCCCCTAAGACAACATGCCTTAATGTGATTAAACGTGTAACTAAAATCAATCACCATCCCTAGACCGAGATTCAACACAAGGCTCGTGTTGAATCTAAACAAAGGTTCATAATCATCCTAAGGCCCTAAGGCAACTATGTAGTCCATCAAATGAATGCAAAGTTTATGTTAGTAGTATCATATACTCTTGCTTTAAAAACCGTTTTAAAAGCATAGTGGGAGTATTATGTACAACTAAAACAATGAGATGGACCAATAGTTGTAATAGGACCAAAATTGTTTTAATAGAGATTAAAATGAATATTTATATGTGATGAGACCTAAAACCCTCAACCAAACTAATATTAAGTTGATAAGCGGAGAGTGCTTAGAACACTCTTTCGTGGCCTTCCACCGTGGTGGGATCCAATCGTTTATGACTTGTACACCGGCTTTACCCTATCATGGGGGAGTACAAAGTGCATGCTTATACTCAGGAGGAATCCATACACATATGATGAGGTGAGTGTAGGCAACGAGGATGGCCAATATCATATCATTGTGAGGCTATTCTTGAACCCCTTCATGAACTAAGCATGGTGGGAATAACTTAACTAAGTGCAATGGAACCAATATCATATCATTGTGAGGTTACATTCTCTAGAGGCCAAATAAGATGGGTACTTGCATTAGTTGCAAATGAGTAAGCGTACTCTCTCATTATTATTGTTGCTAGCCATACATCGTATCATCGTGAGGTGGGCTTGGTAATAGTGAGCCTCCCATAACCTACTAGGAGTTTCATCCAAAACTCTCGAATTCCAATGAGGGATATGGAATTTGCCAAAAATAGTGGGTGGTGCTATTTTGATTTAAAGACCCGAATCAAATGGCTTAAAATCAATCAATTTATATTCGTTATGTATTTGTTTACCAATATATTTGCAAACGCTATCCAACACTTGACAAAACCGAATGTTTTAGTTTCCGGACTTGGTACCACAATCCCAAAGAATGTCTTAAAAGGATTGCATATGTACCTAAGTAGTCTCATCCTCAAAATCGTTCTATTGGTAATGTATCATTGAAAGAACATGTTAGATAAGTCTATCATGAAGAGAACAACACAAACAACCGATGCTTAATCCTTTGTTAAATGAACAAAGGAACTTACGAAGATTAGCATAATGACAAGGACACTTTTAGTGTTATTAGTTCTTCATTTACAAATCGTTGTATGAAGAAATAATAGTTGCTTTGAACAACCCTTAGTCAATGCAAACACTAGTGCTTGTTTCTTTGTTAAATGAACAAAGAACTTGAGAAGAAAGCACAAAGGCATGGACACTTTATGTGCCATAATTCTTCACTTACAAATTGTTGTATGAAGAAATGAGAGTTGCCTTGTACAACTCTTGAAGGTTTGTAATTATGTTTAGAACATAATGGTTGGTTGACAAAAATAGTCCATTAACATGGACTTATGATGATTTTGAATCATTGAATGTTGAAGTGATAAACCACTTAACGAGACGGAAACTAGGCAAGGACTTCACCTTTGTGTCCCTATCCTAATGGTTCACTAAGTTTATTGTAAACTATGTAGTGAACAATAAACCACATGCTCTCCAAAATTGTTTGATGTGTATGACACAATTGAAAAAGGTTTCAAGAGAGATAGTGGGAGTTTATGGACCATGACTAATGTAGTCAAAGGTGAAAGTCAAATAAAGAAGATAAATAACTCCAAGGGAACAAACTTTCTTTATGAAAGGATGGACATTGGAAGTGGTATTTGCAAGAAATGTCTTGCAAGTGTCAAGAACACACCTTTCGAAGGTGTTGTAAATTGTTCTTGAATAGTTCAAAACAGTTGGTTCTTCTACTTGAATGCATGATTCCGTATTAGTGACTATGTTTTACAATCGTTGTAAAAGTGTGACTAATAAGAAGTAGAAGATATATGGGAGAAGAGAAAGTACTTCACATTCGAAACGTGAATCAAATATAGATCTCTGCAAAAGCAGATGGTACTTACTTCCTCATATGAACTACCAAAGAAATTGGAAAAACATAGATTGTCTTTATATTCCAATTTTAAGGAACTAAATTCCGTCACTATGTGAAATGGATAAGTGTTTTGTTTGACAAAACAATGTTCTTTATTATATCAATGATTGGATTATGGTAATCTAATTAATTATCTCTATAGTAGAGATAATATGGTAGTGTTAACTGTTTAGAAAATAATGATGCTTAAAACCCAAAAGGTTGCAAGGTAGTGACTAATCCCAACTAAAGTTGTGATACCTCTAAAACATAAATTACGAGTTGGTCATAGATGGACGCTTTGGATCGTTAGATCCGGATCCAATACCTTCTTGTTAAAATTGTATAGGAGGCGAAATGTTCGAATCTTTATTCTTTTGGAAAGAAGAAAGAATCACAAAGTTGTTGAGGTTAATTCACTTAGATGTTAGTGGCACTTGTCCACAAACATAAATACTACTCATGTTGATTAACATTCACCGAAGATCACTCTCGGTTGGACTATAGTTTATTTTGAATAAACACAAGTCCGAATAATTTGCAAAATGTTTCAAAGAATTCAAGAAATATAAGTTGATGAGTAAGACATCTAAAGTATTTACCTCCTTAGATTTGATCCAAGGAAAGGTAACACTTTAGATGAGTTTCCTTGAAAGATATCAAGGAAAATAGCATCATAAGATAATGTATTTCTCCATTAGGAGAAGAACGAACTCGAATAAGATTTAGTTCGTTAGATGTTATCTATTACCCATATATAGGATATATACTTCTAAAACAATATGATTGTCAATTAGAAGATCTTCCAAAATTTTCATAACTCCATAAGATGTAGTTGGAAAGAAAGACAAATCTTAAGCATGTTAAAGATTTGGGGCAGTGAGGTGATTGGCATCAATCCAATTGATTATATTTAATTCAATCACTTAGTGAATTAAAACTTCCTTTTAATTCACCTTCTTCTTTGATGACTACATTTAATCATCTAGAAGAACTCACAAGCTATGAGTGACATCTAACCATATGTCATAGCTACCCAAGCTAATGTAGAAGTTGTTCGGAGAACCTATTTAGTTGGAATTACAATGTAATTCGATCCTTCTCTAAAACAATACTCTCAATCACATTACTAGGGTATGGATATATTATGTCAAACCCCTAATGTGATTATTCCTTCTTATATGATTCTATTGAGTCGTATAGGAACGCTTTCCTTTATTACGCTCGATACTTCGGCCGAAGATTCCCGAATCATATCTTAGAGTATTCTTCCTCTCTTATCGAGGATTAGAGATTCCTTGTTGCGCATACACTTGCCTTCATGACTAAGTGGCTTAACCCCAATTATGCCTTGGACACCCGCGAATGGCGAGACTTTGACATAATCAAAGATTAAGTACTTAACCACAAGACAACGACGATGTCTCAGGTCAAAGGATTACTTACATTATTCCAACCATTAGAGTTACTTGCTTGACATGTGGGTAGACCTCCATGCAAGTACTCTCGTTCGATTATGTTCAGTGAACTCATTCCCTTAATGAGCACCTACATACTTGTCTTAGTGTCACCACACGAATGGGATGAGACTTTCCATCCTTCCAATTGAAGCAGACACAGTATGTACCAGTCTAAGCATTGTCAGTATCCCTCCGACAATCCAATGACCAGGAACCTTTTTGGACATTATGGTTATGTGAATAAGGTCTCTGTAATCTAACATCATTAGATTACTTCTTCAATCGATCCATTGTCCATGGATACACTATTTAGGACATATATCGTTTGTTGAGATAATCCTAATTAGTATCTTTGCTATTTGATGTATAAGAGTCATCTGTACATCGATTCATTTGTCCTGAAAGGTTTCTTCCAAAGATTGACTTTCAGGTCATATTTCCAACAATCACAACTTATCAAATCACAATTGGAAGAAATCAATTCAAATCTCAAGCATGTTCATGGCTTCAAACTTCCCCCTAACTAAATAGGGGTTTAGCCACTCATAATTGCAACAAAATTAGAAAATAACACAATAGACATTGAAAGCAAGAACGAAGTACACCTAAAATGCTCCAAAGTTCCAAGCTTGAAACGCCAAGGACCTTTGTTTTCACCACCTTGTTGTAGCACAAGTGTCTAGGATGTGTATGGATATATGGATGGAATGGATTTGCACGGCTAAGAGATGAAAGTGTATGGATTGGTGAGATGTGAAAATGTAGTGTCTTTGGATGGAGATGGAATCCAAATTATGGTGAAGGGTGGATGTATTTATAGGCTAGGGAGAAGAGTGTATGGAGTTGTAATGAGTGGATGTAATGGGTGTAGTGGGTGAATGTTTGGTAATGAGTGGATGTAATAGGTGTAGTGGATTAATGTTTGGTAATGAGTGGATGTAATGGGTGTAGTGGGTTGTGGTAATGAGTGGATGTAATGGGTGTAGTGGGTAGATGTTTGGTAATGAGTGGATGTAATGGGTGTAGTGGGTGGATGTAATGGGTGTAGTGGATGTAATGGGTGCAGTGGGTGGATGTTTGGTAATGAGTGGATGTAATGGGTGTAGTGGATGAATGTTTGGTAATGAGTAGTGTTTGGTAATAAGTGGATGTAATGGGTGTAGTGGGTGGATGTTTGGTAATGAGTGGATGTAATGAGTGTAGTGGGTTGTGGTAATGAGTGTATGTAATGGGTGTAGTGGGTGGATTGAGTGGATGTAGTGGTAGGTGAATGTGTTGGGTGAAATGAGTGGATGTAGTGGTAGGTGAATGGATATGTTGGGTGAAATGAGTGTGCTAATATGGTTATTTATAGGGAGAGGATGATGCACAAACTTCAAATTTCGTCCATTCCTTTTGCTCCAAGCATATGCCATCCATTCCACGCCCAAAAATGCTCCAAAATGCTCCAAAATGCACTTTTTTGCCACATTAACCCTTTGGACCTACAAACACACGAAAGTAGCTTAAAATACTAAAATAACTACGAACTAACAACATAAATGCAAAGAAACAAGCTAACTAAATTGCATAAATATGCTCCTATCATGGAGATACAGCGAACCTTTCTCACTTATCACTATGCTCGGGCCACACAGCGCGCCACTTATGGGTGATGCCCTAACTTTAGCGCGATTTCGTTCTGGATTCATTTTCATAAGGATTCAACGTAAACTAGGAGTGCCGGCTGTCGATTACCTGACGCCCTCCCCCTCCTCCTTTATTTGGGCTTGGGACCGGCAATGTAAGATAAACTTACACAGGCAGAGTTATGGAAGGTAACCCATACGGTGAAAAAATTAGGATTTAAACTTATGTGGTAAAATTTATTAGATTTTATGTTTAAAATTGAAAAATTCGTCTACTTTTTGTTAATATTAGCACGTGAGTTATACATATAATGACACACCCCGACCGAGATCAAGGCATGCTGGCCGTCATGTGAGAGTGACGTAGCCATGTGCATAGTGCGGAAGCAATAAAGATAAGAATTATACGAATAATTAAAAACCGAATTACTAGATTGCACTACTAAATAGGAAGTGATAGGAGTTAGTTACAACAGAAAACACTCATAAGCAGAGCATATTAAGTCTAGGTGCAGTCCAGTAGGACAAGTACTAATTATACAGTACCAGGAATGTCTTACTATTATTTAGATAGGTCAGAACTGCCGACGTCCTCAAGCCACCAACAGCAAGCTTACTTAAAACTTGGAGGGGCGCAAAATAGAAAACGTGAGTGGGCAAAAACAAATGTTTTACAAAATCATTTTCTTTATCAACATATCTAACCCCTCACCGTAAAACATGTATAATTTTTCCTAGAATCAAGATATAACCATATACATAATATATATATATATATATATATATATCTGAAATCATAACAATTCAAATCATGCTTCACATAATCATATTCATATGTATGCCATGCCAAAATATAACAAAGTAAACAATCCAGGTAAGAATGATTTCAGAGAAATATGATATGATAGCGGGAACCCCTATGGTAGTCTGTATGGCTGAATTCATAGCTCAAAAGTTAATCTAGCCGGAGTCACTACAATGACCTATACGGCAATATACTGCACATAAGTCGGAACCACTAAAAAAGGGTATGTACGACAAGATTGGATGTAATATAATTACGCTCAATTCTATTATCTCATAATAGCCGGGTGATAAATCGCTGGTCACCTACGAGTCGGAACCATAAATAAGGTCTGCACGACAAGACTGTGCACTTAAGTTGGATCCAATATGAGCATATAGTGCGGGAGGTGACATAAATAAGCAGGCCAGTACTTCATATCTCTGGCTAAATCACAATCACCCTAGGTGTAGTTTTATGAGCTCAACATCATTTCACATATCACATCATCGATGAGTCACATAACCAAACATAACTTACCTGAACTTATCTGTGCCTCAACAACACCACATTTATATATATGCAACCATGAAATGCATATTCAGAATACAAAAGCATTTGGCATATTATTTCAAAGCATACTTTCCTTAAAAATGTATTTCTGGGAAATATATCAAGTATATAAATATATACTGAAAACAAAAGCCCACTCACTGGTATGTCGACGGGTTGTAACCCCCGAGTCGCCCGTGGATACGCTCGTCCTCGGGATAAGTCTCACCTATATGCGAATTACCTATAAAAACATTATTTTAAAGCCGGCAATGGCATGGCCAGACGCGCCCCCCACGCACGGCCATGTGCCAGGCACATTGACGGTGTCAATTGACGCCGTCAGGTATATTCTGGGAATATTCCGTTATTCCTTAACAAAACTTAACGGTGTGACCTAACGCTGTTAAAATATTCCGTTAAACTTAACGGAATATCCTCCCGTCTTCTATCTTTAGCTCCGGTGACTGTCACCATCGCCGGAAAACTGGGAAATTTTCAAAACTCTATAACTCATTAGTTTTTCATCCATTTTTCACGTAATTTATACCAAAATGAAGCTCTTAACTTGTAGAACATAATCATACTAATTTAAAGCTCTAGAAATCATGGAATCTCACCAAAGAATTCCAAGAAAAATCGGCCAAACTTCGTCCACATGATCCCGATGTCCAAAACCTTCAAATGAAGCACTCTGAGCTTCCTTGGGACCTCACTAAGCTTCTTACAAGCTTCAAATTTCCAAAAACATCCATAATTACATGTGCATGAACAATGCACAAATCGAGGATATGAAAAACTAGGGTTTTCGAAGGTATCTTTACCTGAAATGGGTACGAATTGACTCGTCTGAGCTTAACGAACACAATGGTGCCAACTTTGACCATGATCCGTGAAGTTTCAAGGGCTTTTGGGTGTTTGTCGAAGGAGAGAGAGAGTAAGAGTCCGAGGGAGATGAAAAGGTACGGGAGAGAGAAGAGAGAGAGAGTGTGTGTGTGGCCTAGGATTGGTCAACCACCAAAAATACCATAACTAATCCTAATTGGTTCCAAACAATTAGGATTTAAGAATATTGACCCAAAACCACACTTAAACCACATTACACAACTAACGTCCAAGGGTATTTTCGTTAATTCATGCTGTCGATAAATATATATATTTGGGATAGGCTGTGACATATATTAACTAAAGACTCTTATGATCTGTAAAGATCTTACATTTCTCACCATAAAGATAATGTCTCCAAATCTTCAAGGCAAAGATGATAGCTGTTAATTCCAAATCATGTGTTGGGTAATTCTTCTCATGAGGTTTCAACTGTCTCGAAGCATAAGTAATCACCCTACCATGTTGCATTAATACACAACCCAAACCATTCAGAGAAGCATCACTATAAACCTCATAATTACTGCTATCATCTGGAAGTGCTAGAACATGAGCATGAGTCAGATAGTACTTCAACTGCTGTAAACTTTGCTCACATTTACTATCCCACTCAAACTTAACATCCTTTCGCGTCAACCTCGTCAATGGCAAAGTAATCGCTGAAAAATCCTTAATGAACCATCTATAATAGCCTTGTAAGCCAGGAAAACTCCGTACCTCGGTGACGGTTCGAGGTTGCTCCCAATTCTCCACAGCTACCACTTTATGAGAATCCACTTGAATGCCTTGAGTAGAAATGACATGTCCCAAAAATGCCACTTGATTTAACCAAAATTCACATTTGCTAAACTTAGCATATAGTTGGTGTTCCCTCAAACTGCTCAACATCAACTTCAGATGTCTAGCATGCTCAGCTTTAGACTTAGAGTATACTAGAATATCGTCAATGAAGACAATAACAAACTTGTCCAAATATGGCTGGAATACTCGATTCATCAAATCCTTAAAAGCTGTTGGTGCATTAGTTAACCCGAATGGCATCACAAGAAACTCATAATGACCATATCGAGTCCTGAATGCGATTTTAGGGACATCTTCATTTTTAATCTTTAACTGGTAGTAACCCAACCTCAAGTAAATCTTAGAAAATACACAGGCACCTCTGAGTTGATCAAACAAATCATCTATACGAGGCAATGGATAACTGTTTTTAATGGTTACCCGATTCAATTGCCTGTAATCAATGCACAGCCTTAAAGTTCCATCTTTTTTCCTCACAAATAAAACTAGAGCTCCCCAAGGTGAAGTACTCGGCTAAATAAAACCTTTATCCACTAACTCTTGCAACTGAACTTTCAATTCCCTTAATTCAGCAGGAGCCATTCTATAAGGAGTTAAGGATATGAGATTCGTACCCAGAAGCAGATCAAAAACAAACTCCACCTTTCTATTTGGCGGCAATCTAGGCAAATCCTCAGGGAATACATCCAGAAAATATCTAACCACACGAACATCCTCCACACTACTAGGAGCATCATCATTCAACACCACATGAGCTAAATATCCCTGACAACCTTTCGACAACAATCTCTTTGCTGTCATGGCTGAAATAATACCATGCCTCACCCCACTAGGCTTTCTTACAAATGTAACTTCAGGTAATCCAGGACAATGAAATGTGACTGTCTTCCTATAACAATATATCTTGGCACGATTATAGTGCAACCAATCAGTGCCCAAAATCACATCAAAATCCATAATATCTAACGGCATAAGATTAGCCAGCATAATAATATCTTTTACTATCACTGGACATCTTGGATATACCCGATCCAAAAAACATCTATCCCCTCTAGGCATAGAAAATTCTAAATTATATCCTAGAGGTGTAGGATGAGGTTGTGTCACTTAAGCAAATGTATGAGAAATAACAGAATGTGTAGCACCACAATCAATCAATATTCTAGCAAAATGACCAAGAATATTTAATGTACCCATAATTAGATCTGGATTATTCTGGGCATCTTGCAGTGACATGTTATGGATACACCCCTGATTCTGTTGTCGTCCACCGTGACCTCTATTGGCATGAATACCACGTCCCTACCTCTGCTGACCCGACTCCCTCGAAGATCCTGAACTACTAGCAACAATCTCTCCCTGCTAGGGCTGTCCCCCTTGGTACCACTGAGCTCCTCCGGCTGAATGAGGCTGATAAGACATAGATCCTTCCTAATACTGAGGATACCCACTTTGATACTGAGGATCTTGAGAGTACTACTGCTATCCTGAGGTGTAAGGAGCGGCGTCGCCCTGATAGTGTTAGGCACCTTCTTGTCCAGTCTGAGAATAACCACCAGATCCTGAAGCTTGCTGGGTTAGTACTGGTGGTGGGAAAAAAGGCTGCTGGGGTCCTTGCTGATTCTGAAGGCATTGGGCAGCCTTATGACCCATCTATCCACAAATAAAACATCCATTACTGCCTCTCCTACACTCCCCTAAATGCCGATTATTACACTTGCGGCATAAGGAAGCACCAGATCTACCTGAACCACCAAAATCTCTCTGTCTCTGGAACCTCAGACCTCCAGTGAATCTACCACATCTCTTCTACATATTAGTACTCAATCCTCCACTAGAAGAGCTAAAGCTGTCACCACTCCTCTTAAAGTTCTGGGTTTTGCAAGGTCCTTGAAATGCTTGCCTTTTTCCTTTGTAATCTCATCTTTGGCCCCCATTCTTTCCTTCCTCATCCTGACTTTCACTAGGCATGTTCTCTGAGGCCTCAATCCTCAGTAGAATCTTATAAAACTCCTGGTAAGAGGCACAGTGAGTCGATGTCGCTATGGAACGCCATTTATTCTTAGTACCCAAACTAAAACGGCAAAGCATCTTTACCGAATTAGCAGTAATCTCCGGATCATATCTCGACAGATCAGTAAACATCCTGTAATACTCATTAGCGGACATCTTTCCTTGCCTCAGATGAGTAAACTCTTGTTTCTTAAGATCGATATATGCAGGAGGAATGAACCTTTTCTGAAACAGCTCCTTAAACACTCCCCAGTCCACAATCTCTTCTGGGGTCAACTGGTAAGACTCCTGTCTCCACCAGGATGCAGACTGTTCTCCTAAAAACCAGGTAATTTTCTCGACCCACCTATCAGAAGAAAGATTCCCCTGACTCTACATCACCTGAAAGTTATTCTCCACATGATTCAACCATTTTTTCTGCCCCCCTCATGACCTTCATTTCCAATGAAGTGAGTCAACTTCAGATTATGAACTGTCTCAAGAGGTGTCCTCTACGGAGTACGAAATGATGTCTGAATGACAGAAACTATAGCTTCCCCTAATTGAGTAATATTAGGGAAACTAGATTCAGTTGATTGACGGGGCTCTCTACGAGGTGACATAGTTCTGACATAAGACATCACAAGGATTAGAATATTCAAGAATTATACAAGACTGCTAAGCCTAGGCTCTGATACCAAACTGACACACCCCGACCGAGATTAAGGCATGTTGGCCGTCACGTGAGAATGACGTAACCATGTGCACAGTGCGGAAGCAATAAAGATAAGAATTATACGAATAATTAAAAACCAAATTACTAGAGTGCACTACTAAACAGGAAGTGATAGGAGTTAGTTACAACAATAAACACTCCTAAGAAGAGCATATTAAGTCTAGGTGCAGTCCAGTAGGACAAGTACTAATTATACAGTACCAGGAATGTCCTACTATTATTTAGATAGGTCAGAACCGCCGACGTCCTCAAGCCACCAACAACAAGCTTACTTAAAACTTGGAGGGGCGCAAAACAGAAAACGGGAGTGGGTAAAAACAAATGTTTTACAAAATCATTTTCTTCACATATCTAACCCCTCGTAGTAACACATGTATAATTTTTCCCAGAATCAAGATATAAGCATATACATAATATATACATATATATATATATATCTGAAATCATAACAATTCAAATCATGCTTCACATAATCATATTCATATGTATGCCATGCTAAAATATAACAAAGTAAACAATCCAAGTAAGAATGATTTCATAGAAATATGATATGATAGCCGTAACCCTTGTGGTAGTCTGTACGGCTGAATTTATAGCTCAAAAGTTAATCTAGCCGGAGTCATTACAATGACCTATACGGCAATATATTGCACATAAGTCAGAACCACTAAAAAGGGGTTTGTACGACAAGATTGGGTGTAATATAATTATCCTCAATTCTATTCTATCATAATAGATGGGCGATAAATCGTTAGTCACATATAAGTCGGAATCATAAATAAGGTCTGTACGACAAGACTGTGCACTTAAGTTGGATCCAATATGAGCATATAGTGCGGGAGGTGAGCAGGCATGTACGTCATATCTCTGGCTAAATCACAATCACCCTAGGTGCAGTTTTATGAGCTCAACATCATTTCACATATCACAATCACCCTAGGTGTAGTATGTGTTATGTCAACTCAAGCGTGAGTATGACTAGTCTCAAGTCATTTAGTGTTGGACACTAAGACAAACACATAGGTGCTTGAAAGAGTAATCGAGTACACTAAACAACGATCAAAAGAGAGTTCGAACATACATGTCATGTAAGAACTCGTTAGTTGCAATATGCAAAGTAGTCCTTTGACCTGAGGCATCATAGATGTCTAATGGTTAGGTTCTTGATCTTTGATCATGTCAAAGGCATTCCATTGAGAGTGTCCACGACATTGTTGAGGTCAAGCTATCTAGTCATCTAGGCATATGAATGCACAACAAGGGATCTCTAACCTTCCATGGTGGAAGGAGAATACTCTAAGATATGATTCGGGAGTCTTTGGCCAAAGCATACGAATATGACTTAGGAAGTATGTTCCAAATCATATTCAATTGAATCATACAGAGAAGTATCACATTGGATAGTAGACATGATACAAACTATCACTCAAACAATGTGATTAAGAGTATTGTATTAGAGAAGGACCCTATTGCATTGTAATTGTAACTGGATAGGTTCTCCAACCAATTCTATTTAGCTTGGGTAGCCATGACATGCTGCTAGGTGTCACTCATGGCTTGTGGAAGCCCTGAAGATTAGCAAACACTAATCATAATCAAAGGGAGAATTGAAATGTAGTTTCAATTCACAATCGATCGTTAAGAGTAACAATCGCCCCTTACCTCGCTAATTGGAACCGAATGGATCGTACACCGAGTAAGGGTGAAAGTGAAGAAATATAAATGAGATGGATAAGCGATTAAATGGTTTAATTGAGAATGGTCAAGATTAATTAATTAGTTAATTAATTTTGGGAAAGGTTCGTATTGGGCTTTTAAGTTGGTTTTGGGTTTCGGGGCCCAAAAGTGTTTTGGTCCACAAGGCCCATTATGTTTAAGTTGTATGACAACTAAAGGAAAATGGGCAATAAGCCCAATCACTTAAAAGAGGCCGGCCATAGTGAGGGGAGTGTGAAGTTTTGCTTAATTGCAAGTTTGCCACTCACCTAAGAAAAGAGATATAAAAGCATCTTTATAGCTTTTTCTCATTAGGGTTTCTTGAGACAAAAGATGAGAAACACTTTCTCTCTTTTTGTCCAATAGAGGCTGGCCACTTAGAGAGGAGATAGTTAGCAATCTTTTCTTCTCTAAGTCATCCATTTCATCTTCACACCTCATGCTTGGTGTGGAGACTTAGAGACACCAAATCTTTGGTGTTTTTGGAGATCCTTTCCTCACATCCTCATGGAGCAAAGGAGCATCAAAAGGAAGAAAATCACAAGGAAGATCCAAGGAGCTAGGAGGTGACTTGAAGGCCCTCCACTTGGGTGAATCCTTTGTGTAAACAAGGATGAGCTTCAAGGGTAATGAATCTCTAAAACCTTCTTTCTCTTTAATGTTCTTAAAGAGTCTTGTGGTTCACCATTCACTAGGCTTTGAAAGTCATGGGTTTTAGAATTGTTTTTGAATGCATGCCTACTTTAATGTGTTAATAGTTTGCATATGTGTTCAAATATTCTCACATGTTCTTAGCTAGGACAAAATTTTTCCTTCAAGTGGTATCAGAGCCTAGGTCTAGTTTATGGTGAATCCTTTTGGGTTTTGTGTTTTTCATGGTTTGTGATTTAAATGTTGTAAATGTTACAAGCTTTGTTCTTGCTTTTGAATATAAATTTTGTATGAAAATTTAGCATCTCAAATGTTGTAGATGTAGTTCATTTAAGCATGAATATTCGAACTAAAATTTGGTGCCATGTATGTTGGGAAATTCGGCCAAATCCAAAGGGTGGATTTTTGGGTTCATGTTTGTCTTGTTAAAAGAGTTTTAAAGTGACTTTTGGAACCCCTTAAAACACTTTTGGGGGACCAAAACACTTTAGGGTTCATGTTTGCCTTGTGGACCAAAACACTTTTGGGTTCGTATTGGGCTTTTAAGTTGGTTTTGGGTTTCGGGGCACAAAAGTGTTAACCCTCTTTTGTGTAGTGAAAATTTGAGTTTTATTGTGTGAAAACATTCATGGAGCTCTTATGAGTTTTCATGTGTGTTCTTCAATATTCTTGATGTTCTTACCAAGAACAAAAAGGTTTGGAGTTTTGATTCAAAATGTTTGGTGTTTTTCATAAAGTTTTGGTTTATAATTAATTGGTGATGGATGATTGGTGATGGATGATTTATGTCTTTATTGTTTGACAAAACATTTTCTTACAACCCATCCCAATCAACCTTTTCCTCACCTACCTATCCACTTGCACCAAACACTTTCAAATTTTGAATTTTTCACCAAAAACCTTTTCCCCCCTCCTTTTTCACTACCAAAACTGGCCACCCCTTAGTGGGGGTACTTTTGGGGCTTTCATGCAATTACATAAAGTTTTGATACTTTTGTGTATGTGCACTTTGACCCAAAAGTTTACGTTTTTACGTTAAGGCCCAAAAACGCTAAAAGACAAATTGTTTTGCTCCTTTAATGAAGTTTTTATTATTGTTGAAATTTTTTGGGTTCTAGTTGCAATTACATGAAGTTGTGGACTCTTGTGTTTTTACAAAGTGACCCCAAAAGTTTATGTTTTAATCTTATGGCCCAATTGTTGTGGTCATTGTTTTTCGGCCCAAAAGATGATGAGAACAAAATGGTTTCTCTTGAATGAGAATTGGATTTTCATTTCATTTAGTTCCATTTAAATCAATTCTATGAATCCGAAAACCAATTGTATAAGTTGCTTTCTTAGTTAATTTCATTGATTAAGAAAAGGGTGATTATGAACCAAATGCCTCAATAATTGAGCTATGTGATTGGCTGCTTTACATTGTGAATGTTTGGGTTAAGTAGTTTAGATTTGAATGTAATTTGATTAGTTCAAATTTGTTGTAAAAGGACATAAGTCCTTCTAATTTGTTGTAAAAGGGCATAAGCCCTTCTCTTTATTTCATGTATTCCTTTTTGTTTATATGTATGCAAATTGGAATAGTTGGGTCCAACGCCCAATAGGAAATAATGGTTTAATTAGATTAAACGCGTAACTAAAATCAACAACTATGTACCTTAAACCCAAGGTCCAACACAAGGCTCGTGTTGGATCAAATCAAACGGTTCATAATC
This sequence comes from Malus sylvestris, assembly GCF_916048215.2. Classification (NCBI taxonomy): domain Eukaryota; kingdom Viridiplantae; phylum Streptophyta; class Magnoliopsida; order Rosales; family Rosaceae; genus Malus; species Malus sylvestris. Next base: position 14,973,724 of record NC_062265.1, on the reverse strand, counting down.
ATCCTAAGACCTAATATAACTATATAGTCCATATGAGGATGCAATGCATTCGTTAGTAGTTCCATATAGTCTCGCTTGTTTCATCAAAATAGTGGGAGTATTATATACTACTAATTCATATTAACTTGGACCAATGGTTGTGATAGGCCCAAGTTCTTTTAATAAAATTAAAATAAAATTGATGTAGCCCAACACTACTCCCTCAACAAAACGAATATTAAGTTGATAAGCGAGAGATGCTTTGAACATCTCTTCGTAGGCCTTCCACCATGGTGGGCTCCAATCGTTTGTGACTCCTACACCGGCTTCACTCTATCATGGGGAAGTTCAAAGTATGTGCTTACATTCAGGAGGAGTCCATATATACATACATGATGTGGTGAGGTAGGCAACGAGGATGGCCGACATCATATCATTGTGAGGCTATTCTTGAACCCCTACACGAACTAGCATGGTGGGAATAACTTAACTAAGTGCAATGGTGCCAACATCATATCATTGTGATGCATCATTCTCTAGAGGCCAAATTAGATGGGTAATTACAAGAGCTGTAAATGGTTAAAACGTTATTCTCACATCATTATTTTTGCTAACCAATATCGTATCATCGTGAGGTGGGCTTGGTAATGGTGAGCCTCCCATACCCCGCTAAGAGTTCAATATAACTCTCAAATTCCATTGAGGGATGTGGAATTTGCCAAAAATAGTGGGTGGTACTATTTGATTTAAGACCCAATCAAGTAGTTTTAAAATCAACAATCTAATACGATTTCTGTTATGTTATGTAGTTAACGGCATGCCTAAAATTACACCCACCATTATACTTGACAAAAGGGGCCTTATGAAGGGATTATTTTGAAAAACATGTTCATTTGAATAACATCTATAGCATGCAATTAACAAATTAAAGGCGGAATCATGCTTGTATGCATTCAAAAACAAAACATTACCCATGAAATTCAAAGCCTAGTAGATTGGTGAACCAATAATCAACTCAAAACAAAGTGAGTTGAAATTAATACCTTTGTAGATTCCTCTTTGCATAAGCAAAGGCTAATCACCCAAAGAGATAGGGCCTTCATTCCTTGCTTCTTAGATCCATGGATTTGGATGGAAGAATAGGTTTCTCCAAGTTCCCAAAATAGGGAACCTCTAAGTCTCTTCACCAAGGTTTGATTGTAGAAGAAATGAGTGACCTTGGAGTAGTAGGATTGCTAGATGTACCCTCTAAGGTGTTAGCTTCTTTAGAGAGAAAATGGAGAGACAATTCTCACCAATTTTCCCCCAAAATAAACCCTTAATAATCTTAATGAATATTTGGCTATAAAGTCATTTATATAGTCACTTCTTTAAGTGACCTAAATAACCAAAACCCTAATTCATCACACTATGGCCGGCCATTTAGGGAGTTTTGGGCTTTTGGGCCTTAATGAATCTTTATTCATTAAATTGTCATACAACTTAAGTTAATGGGCTTGACGTTCGAAGCCCATTGGGCCTTAAGGTCCAAAACTATCCCGAAGTCTTTAACGAACTTATTCGTTTGATTAATTAACATATTAATTAATCCTTACCATAAATAAATGATTAAACCATTTAATCATTCTTACTCATTTCCGTTTAATCTTCAATCTCCACCTTTTATGGTGTGCGATCCATTAGGTTCCTTTTAGCGAGGCAGTGGGCGATTAAAACCATTTTACATCGATTGTGAATTGAAACAATTTTCAATTCTCCCTTTAGTGGTTATACACGTATAGGGCTTCCACAAACCATGGTTGACGCCTAGCAGCATGTCATGGTTACCCAAGCTAATCAGAAGAGGATAGAGAACCTATTCAGTTCGGGATTACAAATGCAATACGGTCTTTCTCTAATCTAATACTCTTGACCACATTGTTTGGTATGATAGTTTATTTGTTCATGTCTACTATCCAATGTGAATCGTTTGCTTATATGATTTCCTTGAATGTGATTTGGAACACATTCCACAATCTCATTCATACTCTGGCCAGAGATTCCAAATCATATCATAGAGTATTCTCCCTCAACTGTTTGAAGGTTAGAGATCCCTTGTTGCGCATTCACTTGTCTCCATGACTAAGTGGCTTAACCCCAACGATGCCGTGACACCCCGAGGGGGTGAATTAGACATAATCAAAGATTAAGGACTTAACCACAAGACAACTGTGATGCCTCAGGTCAAAGGACTACTTTGCATTATCCCAACCATGAGTTCTCATGTGACATGGAATATAAGAACTCTTCGTTGATCACGTTCAGTGAACTCATTCTCTATTGAGCACCTACGTACTTGTCTTGATGTCACACACACCAATGACTCGAGACTAGTCACTCTCCCTGAGAGAAGACACAGTACGTACTGATCTTAACGGACTGTCAATGCCCAATTGGCAATCCTATGATCAGGAACATTTAGGATGTGTCTACGAAAGAATGGTCTCATTAATCTAACTTCATTAGATTGCATTCTCCCAATCACATATTCCTTGGACTTTATCGTTTAAGCATATAACATTTATATGAGACGGCTCAAACAATAATCTTTGCCCTTTATATGTAAACTAGATTAGTTTAACATGTGAAATGTCCGTAAAGTATCATCATATGATTGGCTTTAGAGCACATTTCCAACACCTTAAGGGCCAACGTTTCCTTGCTTGGTATCGCCACATTGAGAATGTCTCAAAGGTGAAAGACATATTGTATGTGCTTAAGCAATCCCCTCCTCATGTATCTCCTACGAAACTAGCTTCAAAGGAGGAGTGTCAAAATTATGCAAGCCACTATGAGGATGACTTACAAGCCAAATGCTTAATCCTCACTTCACTTAGTGAGGAGCTTAAGAAGCTACATGAGCACATGGACACTTCTTGTGCCATGGTTGATAGAATGCATAAGATGCATGACATTGAGACTAGTAACGTACGATTCTCAAATGTTTGTAATCTATTGAATGCCAAAATGGCAAAGGGGGCATTGGTCCAAAAACATGGACAAAAGATGGAAAGGATCTTTCAAGATCTTGAAAGTTTAGGAACTTCCATCGATGGGAAAATGGCCCAAGACTTTTTCCTTGCATCTCTCTCGGATGATTTCACTAAGTTTATTGTAAACTATAAAGTGAATAGATTCAATCATACTTTTACCGAGATGATTGACATGTGCTGTAAGTTTGAACAAGGTTTCAAAAAGGACAGTGGGAGTGAGACTGCAATCACAAGGAAAAGGTTACATAAGAAGAAGGCAATAAAATTCAAAGGAACATGCTTTCATTGTGGAAAGGATGAATGTTGGAAGAAGAAATACAGGGTGCGCATTGCGAGCCTTATGACACGAACTTTTGAAGGGATTATTTCTGTCATAGAGAGTGCTTTTACAATGAGCTCCAATTATTGGATATTTGATTCAGGCGCTAGTCAACATATCTGCAATTTGTTGCAGGGACTAACAGGGAGCAGAACATTGCGCAATGGGGAGATGATTGTGCGAGTTGGGAACGGCACTAAGATCTTTGCTAAAGCAATAGGCACCTACATTCTTAAACTACCCTATGGGGAAGTCTTGGAACTGAAAAATTGTTTATATTTTCCTTCATGTATAAAGAATTTGATTTCTATCTCTAAGCTTTTACGAGATGGGCACTCAATATTGTTTGACAAAATGAGTTGCACTTTATACTTGAACGGCCGTATTATCTCTCATGGTAATATGATAGAGGGACTTTTTCACCTAGTGACAAGTAGTGGGATGCACTGTATTGAAAGCGGGAATACCTCAAAACCCAAAAGGGCTAGAAAAGAAGTTAACCAAGAAAAGATGTGGCATCTTAAACTTGGACATGTGAACCTTGATAAGATTCACAAGATTTCGAAAGACGGATATTTCCGCCCATTGGGTAATGAACAAATGGGTACTTATGAATGTTGCTTAAAAGGGAAGATGACCAAATCTCCATTCACTGGGAAATGAAAGCGTGCCACTGAAATTCTAGGGTTAATCCACACTGACGTATGTGGACCTATGTCTACTACGTCCAGAGGAGGCTTCTCCTACTATATCATATTCACCGATGATCACTCTCGGTTTGGCTATGTGTATCTTATTCAGAATCCTTTGAAAGGTTCAAAGAATTCAAGAATGAAGTTGAGAAGCAAACTGGGAAACAGATAAAGATCCTAAGATCAGATCGAGGGGGAGAGTATCTAAGTACCGAGTTCCTAAATTATCTCAAAGAGTGTGGAATAATATCATAGTGGACTCCACCGGGAACTCCACAACTTAATGGAGTTTCTAAAAGGAAAAATCGAACCTTGATGAACATGGTTCGTTCTATGATGAGTTTCGCAGATCTACCAGTAACATTCTGGGGATACGCTCTATATACAGCAGCTTACTTGCTTAATAAAGTACCTTCCAAGTCAGTTTCACAGACGCCCTATGAGATATGGCATGGAAGAAAGCCAAGTCTTAATCACATTAAGATTTGGGGTTGTGAAGCATATGTCAAGAAGCTTGAAGCTACTAAGCTTGGAGTGAGATCAGTTAGGTGCTATTTTGTGGGATATCCTAGAGAAACCATGGGATATGAGTTCTACCATCCTGACGACCAAAATGTTTTTGTTGCCAGCACTGCTAAGTTTCTAGAGGATGAATTTGTTCTCAAAGGAACTATAAGTAGAATGATGGAAATTAAAGAGATTAATGATGAACCATAAACAAGCACTCGACAAGTTGACAACCCTGTTCCTGAACCTCTAGCTCCATGTAGATCTGAAAGGGTTAGCAAGCCACCTAAGAGGTATGGCTTAGATAATGACTTTGGGGAATTGCACCTTTTAGGTGACAATGACACAAAGGAGGACCCTAGGGACTACACTGAAGCAATGTCCGACATTGACTCAAAGAGATGGCAAGAAGCCATGAAATCTGAAATGGATTCCCTGTATCAAAATCAGGTCTGGACTCTTGTAGACCCTCTAGAAGGTATAGTACCTGTTGGAAACAAATGGGTCTTCAAGAGGAAGATAGGCGCTGATAGGAACGTGGAAACTTATAAAGCTAGACTAGTAGCCAAGGGTTACAAGCAACGAGAAGGGATTGACTACGAAGAAACCTTTTCTCCTGTAGCCATGATTAAGTCCATTCGGATTTTGCTTGCTATAGTTGCGTACCATGATTATGAGATATGGCAAATGGACGTGAAGACGACCTTTCTGAACGGCTACCTAGAGGAAGTACCTTAGTTTAAAAATACTAAGGTATGCAAGCTTCAGAGGTCCATTTATGGACTTAAGCAAGCCTCTAGGAGCTGGAACATTCATTTCGATGCTGAAATCAAAACGTTTGGTTTTACTCAAAACGAAGACGACAATTGTGTTTATCAAAAGGTCATTGGGGATGCAGTTATATTCCTAGTGTTATATGTAGATGACATATTACTATTCGGGAATGACACTACAGTACTTTCTTCTGTAAAAGTGTGGTTGTCCAAAACCTTCCACATGAAAGATTTGGGAGATGCATCTTATGTACTTGGGATAAAGCTCTATCGTGATAGATCCAGAAAATTAATTGGATTATCCCAATCTATGTACATAGATAAGGTGCTAAGTAGGTTCCAGATGGAACAATCTAAGAAAGGTCTTCTTCTTGTAAGACATGGAATTCACCTTTCTAAGTCTATGGGACCTAAAACTCCTGAAGAGATACGGCAGATGAGTGCTATTCCTTATGCTTCCGCCATAGGAAGTCTTATGTATGCCATGATATGCACAAGGCCTGATATCGCATATGTTGTGAGCATTACTAGTCGATATCAATCTAACCTAGGATCAGAACACTGGCAGCTATCAAGACGGTCTTTAAGTACTTAAGAAGAACTAAAGACATGTTCCTCGTTTATGGAGGAGCAACAGAGTTGCGAGTGGAAGCCTATACAGATGCAGATTTCCATTCTGACATCGATGATAGAAGTTCCAACTCCGGATATGTATTCACTCTAAATGGTGGGGCTGTCAGCTGGAAAAGCAAGAAACAAGATGTAATTGCTAATTCCACGACAAAGGCTGAATATGTCGCTGCAGCTAAAGCCGGCAAAGAAGCGTTCTGGATGAAGAAGTTCATTACTGAACTTGGAGTGGTTCCAACCATTACATCAGCAGTAACTTTGTACTGTGATAATAGTGGGGCGATAGCTCAAGCCAAGTAACCCAGGGCTTATCAAAAGAACAAGCATTTTGGCAGGCGCTTTAATATCATTAGAAGATATGTTGCCGAGGGGAAAGTCAACATCCTCAAGGTTGCCTGAGCCGATAACGTAGTAGATCCACTGACAAAGCTAATGTCTCAAATCCAACTTGACCGCCATATGGAAAAGATGGGTATTAGATACATGGGAAGGTGGCTTTGAGTGCAAGTGGGAGATTGTTGGAAGTATGCCCACAAAACCACTCATTTGATGTAATAGCTTGTGGAATACTTATTGTATTAAACTATTATATGTTTAATGAAGGGCAAAGCTTATTGTTAATCACTGTTTATTGTATCATGTGTTTAAGCAATAAGGGAATCCAAAGAATGTATTTGATCTAAGAGAGAAGTGATTTAATTTAGATTAATGAGACCTTTCTCTTATGTTCATTCCTAAAACGTTCCTAGCCATAGGATTGGCAATTGGGCATTGACAATCCGCTAAGGTTAGTATGTGTTATGTCAACTCAAGCGTGAGTATGACTAGTCTCAAGTCATTTAGTGTTGGACACTAAGACAAACACATAGGTGCTTGAAAGAGTAATCGAGTACACTGAACAACGATCAAAAGAGAGTTTGAACATACATGTCATGTAAGAACTCGTTAGTTGCAATATGCAAAGTAGTCCTTTGACCCGAGGCATCATAGATGTCTAATGGTTAGGTCCTTGATCTTTGATCATGTCAAAGGCATTCCATCGAGAGTGTCCACAGCATTGTTGGGGTCAAGCTATCTAGTCATGTAGGCATATGAATGTACAACAAGGGATCTCTAACCTTCCATGGTAGAAGGAGAATACTTTAAGATATGATTCGGGAGTCTTTGGCCAAAGCATACGAATATGACTTAGGAAGTATGTTCCAAATCATATTCAATTGAATCATATTGAGAAGTATCACATTGGATAGTAGACATGATACAAACTATCACTCAAACAATGTGATTAAGAGTATTGTATTAGAGAAGGACCCTATTGCATTGTAATTGTAACTGGATACGTTCTCCAACCAATTCTATTTAGCTTGGGTAGCCATGACATGCTGCTAAGTGTCACTCATGGCTTGTGGAAGCCCTGAAGATTAGCAAACACTAATCATAATCAAAGGGAGAACTGAAATGTAGTTTCAATTCACAATCGATCGTTAAGCGTAACAATCGCCCATGCCTCGCTAATTGGAACCTAATGGATCGTACACCGAGTAAGGGTGAAAGTGAAGAAATATAAATGAGATGGATAAGCGATTAAATGGTTTAATTGAGAATGGTAAAGATTAATTAATTAGTTAATTAATTTTACGAAAGGTTCGTATTGGGATTTTACGTTGGTTTTAGGTTTTGGGGCCCAAAAGTGTTTTGGTCCACAAGGCCCATTATGTTTAAGTTGTATGACAACTAAAAGAAAATGGGCAATAAGCCCAATCACTTAAAAGAGGCCGGCCATAGTGAGGGGAGTGTGAAGTTTTGCTTAATTGCAAGTTTGCCACCCACCTAAGAAAAGAGATATAAAAGCATCTTTATAGCTTTTTCTCATTAGGGTTTTCTTGAGACAAAGAAGAGAAACATTTTCTCTCTTTTTCTCTACAAGGAGGCCGGCCACATAGGGAAGATATAGCTAGCAATCTTTTCTTCTCTAAGTCATCCATTTCATCTTCACACCTCATCCTTGGTGTGGAGACTTAGAGACACCAAATCTTTCGTGTTTTGGATATCCTTTCCTCACATCCTCAAGGAGCAAAGGAGCATCAAAAAGAAGAAAATCACAAGGAAGATCCAAGGAGCTAGGAGGTGACTTGAAGGCCCTCCACTTGGGTGAATCCCTTGTGTAAACAAGGATGAGCTTCAAGGGTAATGAATCTCTAAAACCTTCTTTCTCTTTAATGTTGTTAAAGAGTCTTGTGGTTCACCATTCACTAGGCTTTGAAAGTCATGGGTTTTAGAATTGTTTTTGAATGCATGCCTACTTTAATGTGTTAATAGTTTGCATATGTGTTCAAATATTCTCACATGTTCTTAGCTAGGACAAAATTTTTCCTTCACTTAGTGGATCACGAGGATTGCAACGGGGGTTCTGACAAAACATTATTAATGTATGATCACTTTTAGGTGTTGTATAATTAATACTTGTCCTGCTTGACTGCACTTAGGATATTTATGCTCTGGTTGTGTGTTTCACACTTAATCTCACACTAGCACTCTATCTTAGCTTTATTCGTAATTCCTTTTATCTCTATTGCTTCCACATTGTGCACATGGTTGCGTCACTCCTACATGACGGCCAGCATGACTTGATTTAGGTCGGGAAGATTTTTTTTTTCAGCACATGGGCTATTTTTCAATTATCATGCGACCACGAGGACTATTAATCCAATTACGCTTTTATATTAAGAGAAATGCTAAGGCCCTTACATTAAGAGAAATGTTAAAGGACTCTCTAAAAAATAGAATGCTTTATGAAATCTCTGTCATTAAGTTTATGGAGAGTCTCATTTTGAGATAGTCTCTTTAACATTTGTCTTATAGTAATTGTTATATATTCAAAATTTTAAATTATATTTTAATTATGCACCATATTACTGTAAAAAAAGAAAGGGTTGTTTTATTAACACCCCACATATTGTTGAATACACTCACATACTAAATACACTATACATCTACTTTTTCAATCAAAATTTATCTTAGTACACCCCCACATACTTTCCTATATTATCCTCACACCCCAAACTTTCTGCATACACCCCCACATTCTTCACATACATTCAACATTCTTTCATTGCTTATTCTCACCACAGCTCCAAATTTCAAGACTCTTGTTAAACATGTGAATGCTAATTATGAGGTCGACTACATGACATTCGATTGTTGGTTTATTTTATTGGTTGAGCACAAATAAAAAATTTGCATCTCTCTCTGTTACTTCTCTAAAGTCAATCTCACAAAATTTTGACCGAAAAAAGAATGATAGGACATGGGTGCTTGTTTTTTTCTTTTCAAAATTATAATGGGAAGATTATAAAGGGCTCAATACTTTTTACTGTACAAAACTTAAAAGAAAGTAGTGCCAACTGCCAACTATCAAGCTTACCACTTAGAGAAAAATTTGTTTATATTATAATGGATTTATTCTTTTTTTTTTTTTTTTGAGAAATTGAAAATTTGTTTTGGAGTAGTTATATATTTTGATAACAAAAAAATGTTGTACTTCTTACAAAATCCATAATGAAGTACGTCTTGTTACGAATTCGTAACATTTTTTCTATTTTTAGGGTTTATGACACACCCCGACCCGAGATGTCCACTAGGACTCCGAATTGAGCTGTGTTAGCCGACACCTGAAAGGTGACAAAGCCATAAAGTGTAGTGATGTGGAAAATGTGAATATATTTAAACCAAAAAGTGCCTAAATATAAGAGTGCGCCGGTGAACGGGAATGAACCTATTTCACACATGATGTCAGAGCATAAGTAAAGTACAGTAGAGTGGATAAGGATTATACCCTCAGAAGTAGCCACCAATACTAAGATTCATTAAGAATCCTCGTCGATACAACCGTTCAACAGCTAAAACCTGGAGGGGTGAAAAACAAGGGTGAGTGGGTCTGAAAATAAAGTTTTAATAAAAACCTTTCGAAAGCGTTATAACCCCTCGTCGTAAAATCCGTATAGTTTCTAGAAAATAATACTATGTAGGTATGAAAACCAACGCCCAAGACCAGCAAAAACAGAGATATGCCATCTCATACTGTTTCAGCACTAAAAGATGTAAATTAGATGTGCAACTAATATAAAATAGTATGTGTTGGAAATGTGCCCTAAAACCAATCATATGATGATACTTTACGGAGATTTCGCATGTTAAACTAATTTAGTTTAATATCAAGGGCAAAGATTATTGTTTTAAGCCGTCTCATATAAATGTTATATGCTTAAACGATAAGTCCAAGGAATATGTAATTAGGAGAATGTAATTTAAAGAAGTTAGATTCATGAGACCATTCTCTTTCGTATACAAATCCTAAACGTTCCTGATCATAGGATTGCCAATTAGGCATTGACAGTCCGTTAAGATCAGTATGTGCTATGTCTTCTCTTTGTGAGAGTGACTGGTCTCGAGTCATTGGTGTGACTGACACCAAGGCAAGTACATAGGTGCTCAATAAAGAATGAGTTCACTGAACACGATCAACGAAGAGTTCTCATACTCATGTCACATGAGAACTCATGGTTGGGATAATGCAAAGTAATCATTTGACCTGAGGCATCATAGTTGTCTTGTGGTTAAGTCCTTGATCTTTGATTATGTCAAAGTCACTCCATTCGAGGGTGTCCACGGCATAGTTGGGGTTAAGCCACTTAGCCATGGAGGCGAGTGAATGCGCAACAAGGGATCTCTAACCTTCAAACCGTTTGAGGGAGAATACTCTATGATATGATTAAGAATCTCTGGCCAGAGTATGAATGAGTTTTAGGAAGTCGTTCCAAATCACATTCAAAGTAATCATATAAGTAAATGAATCACATTGGATAGTAGACATGAATAAACTATCAATTCAAACAATGTGATCAAGAGTATTGTATTAGAGAAATACCGTATTCCATTGTAATCCTAAACTGAATAGGTTCTCCACCTCTTCTGATTAGCTTGGGTAACCATGACATACTGCTAAGTGTCACTCATGGTTTGTGGAAGCCCTAAACGTGTATAAACACTAAAGGGAGAATTGAAAGTAAGTTTCAATTCACAATCGATTTGAAAGAGTTTTAATCGCCCACTGCCTCGCTAAAAGGAACCTAATGGATCGTACACCGTGTAAGGTAGAGATTGAAGAAACAACGGAGATGAGTAAGAATAATTAAATGGTTTAATTATTTATGGCAAGCATTAATTAATATGTTAATTAATCAAACGAATAAAGTTCGTTAAAAGACCAAGGGTTAGTTTTGGGCCTCAAGGCCCAATGGGCTTCGAACGTCAAGCCTATGGACTTAAGTTGTATGACAACTTAATGACAAATAATTCACAAAGGCCTTAAAAGCCCAATGAAACCCTATGGCCGGCCATTTTGTTAAAAGAGTGGGTTTTGGACTTAATTACAAGTTTGCCACTCCAATGAATAAAGGTATAAATATGATTTTATAGCCAAAATTCATTTAGGGTTTTTTTTAGAGAATTGGAGAGAACATATCTCTCTCTTTTCTCTCTAAGAGGCCGGCCCCCTTGGAGGGATTAGCTAGTAATCTTTCTCCTCCAAGGTCACTCATCTCTTCTTCACATCTTACCTTGGTGTGGAGACTTAGAGGTTCTTTATTTTGAGAACTTGGAGAAACATATTCTTCCATCCAAATCCATGGATCTAAGAAGCAAGGAATGAAGGCCCTCTCCTTGGGTGATTAGCCTTTGCTTATGCAAAGAGGAATCTACAAAGGTATAAATTTCTCAACTCACTTTGATTTGAGTTGAGTCTTGGTTCACCAATCTACTAGGCTTTGAATTTCATGGTTAATGTTTTGTTTTAAGTGCATACAAGCATGATTCCGCCTTTTAATTGTTAATTGCATGCTATAGATGTTGCTTAAATCAACATGTTTTTCACAAAATTTCCTTCAAGTGGTATTAGAGCCTAGGTCTAGTAGTTGGTGAATCCTTTTGGGTTTTGTAGTTCATAGTTTTGATTTTAATGTTGTAATATGTTACAAGCTTTATTCTTGCTTCTTTGAATGTAAATTTTGTTAGAAAATTTGCCATCTCAAATGTTGTAGATGTAGTTCATATGAGCATGAATATTGGAGCTAAAATTTGGTGCCATGTTTTTGGGAAAATTCGGCCAAATCCAAAGGGTGGATTTTTGGGTTCATGTTTGACTTGTTAAATGTGTTTTCAAGTAACTTTTGGAACCCCTATGTACCCTAGTTTGGTTATATGTTATTTCCCTTAAGTTTGAGTGGTTTTGGGATGTCTTTGGGTGAAAAATGTTCATGGAGATTTTTTGAGTTTTTCATGAATGTTCTTCATTGTTCTTGGAGTTTTAGCCAAGAACATAAAGTTTGGTGTTTTGATTTATTTCATAAAGTTTTTGTTTTGTGTTTTTTCAAATGTTTAAATGTGTTAGATATTTATTTAGAAAGGTGAAAGAAATATTGGTGGGTGTGTAAGGATTAATTCCCTTTCACACACACCACTTGCATGACATTTATGTCATGCACCACTTGCATGACTTTATGTCTAAAACTACAAATCAACACACACATCACTCCCTTCTCTCTAAAACCGGCCACCCTATTAAAATAGGGTACTTTTGGGGCTTTTATGCAATTACATAAAGTTTTGATACTTTTGTGTATTTGCACTTTGGCCCAAAAGTTTACGTTTTTACGTAAAGGCCCAAAATCATTAAAGGACAAATTGTTTTGTTCCTTTAATGAAGATTTTGAATTTATTGAAATTTTTGGGTTCTAGTTGTAATTACATGAAGTAGTGGACTTTTGTGTTTTTACAAAATGAGCTCAAAAGTTTAAGTTTTGCAACATAGCCCAAAAAGTTGAGGTTATTGCATTTTGGCCCAAATTAGGTTGAGAACAAAATGGTTTTGCCTCTTTAAATGAGAATTGGATTTTCATTTCATTTAGCTCCATTTAAATCAATTTTATGGATACAAAAACCAAATGAAAATGTTGCATTCAAGTTTAATTAGTTAAAGCGTTAATTAATTAAAGGGTGATTATAAACCTAAGCCTACGATAATTGAGCTATGTGAAAGGCCGTCTCAAATTTGTTTGAACCATGGGAATGTGTAGATTAGATTTTGGTTGTAATTTGATTTGATCAAATGTTGTAAAAGAGCATAAGCTCTTCTTTACTTTAAAGTAATTTGTACTATTCAAATGTTGTAAAGAGCATAAGCTCATCTTTACTTTGAAGTACTCCTTTCTTGTTTTATTTGATATGCATGAAAATGGAGTAGCGGGTCCAACGCCCAATAAGACAACACGCCTTAATGTGATTAAACGCGTAACTAAAATCAATCACCATCCCTAGACCAAGATTCAACACTAGGCTCGTGTTGGATCTAATCAAAGGTTCATAGTCATCCTAAGGCCCTAAGGCAACTATATAGTCCATCAATGAATCCAAACCTTATGTTAGTAGTATCATATACTCTTGCTTTAAAAACCGTTTTATAAGCATAGTGGGAGTATTATATACAACTAAAACAATCAAATGGACCAATGGTTGTAATGAAGGAAAAAGTTTGTCCTAGCTAAGAACATGTAAGAACATTTGAATACATATGCAAACTATTAACACTTTAAAGTAGGCATGCATTAAAAAACAATTCATAAAACCCATGACTTTCAAAGCCTAGTATATGGTGAACCAAAAGACTCTTTAACAACATTAAAGAGAAGTAAAGATTTAGAGTTTCTTTACCCTTGAAGCTCATCCTTGTTTACACAAGGGATTCACCCAAGTGGACGGCCTTCAAGTCACCTCCAAGCTACTTAAATCTTGCTTGTGATTTTCCCCTTTTAGTGCTCCTTTGCTCCTTGAGGATGTGAGGAAAGGATCTCCAAAACACCAAAGGTTTGGTGTCTCTAAGTCTCCACACCAAGGGTGAGGTGTGAAGATGAAATGGATGACTTCGAGAAGAAAAGATTGCTAGCTAAATCTCCTCTAAGTGGCCGGCCTCTTTGTAGAGAGAAAGAGAGAAAACGTTTCACCTCTTTGCCTCAAAGAAAACCCTAATGAAAATAAAGCTATAAAGTTGCTTTTATACTTCATTACAAGTGAGTGGCAAACTTGTAATTAATCCAAGTTTGCTCCATTCACCCTAATGGCCGGCCTTACCTTGTTATTGGGCTAATTTGCCCATTTTGTTTTAGTTGTCATACAACTTAAACATAATGGGCCTTGTGGACCAAAACGCTTTTGGGCCCCGAAACCCAAAACCAACTTAAAAGCCCAATACGAACCTTTCGTAAAATTAATTAACTAATTTAATTAATCTTTGACCATTCTTCAATTAAACCATTTCATTGCATATCCATTTCATTTAATTTCTTCACTATCACCCTTACTCGGTGTACGATCCATTAGGTTCCAATTAGCGAGGTAGTGGGCGATTGTTACTCTTAACAATCGATTGTGAATTGAAACCACATTTCAATTCTCCCTTAAAATTATTGTTTGCTAATCATTAGGGCTTCCACAAACCATGAGTGACACCTAGAAGTATGTCATGGTTACCCAAGCTAAGTAGAAGTAGTTGGAGAACCTATCCAGTTACAATTACAATGCAATACGGTCCTTCTTTAATACAATACTCTTAATCACATTGTTTGAATGATAGTTTGTTTCATGTCTACTATCCAATGTGATACTTCTCTATATGATTCAATTGAATATGATTTGGAACAAACTTCCTAAGTTATATTCATATGCTTTGGCCAAAGACTCTCGAATCATATCTTAGAGTATTCTCTTTCCACCATGGAAGGTTAGAGATCCCTTGTTGTACATTCATATGCCTACATGAGTAGATAGCTTGACCCCAACAATGCCGTGGACACTCCAATGGAATGCCTTTGACATGATCAAAGATCAAGGACCTAACCATTAGACATCTATGATGCCTCAGGTCAAAGGACTACTTTGCATATTGCAACTATCGAGTTCTTACATGACATGTATGTTCGAACTCTCTTTTGATCGTTGTTCAGTGTACTCGATTACTCTTTCAAGCACCTATGTGTTTGTCTTAGTGTCCAACATTAAATGACTTCAGACTAGTCATACTCACGCTTGAGTCAACATAACACATACTAACCTTAGCGGATTGTCAATGCCCAATTGGCAATCCTATGGCTAGGAACGTTTTAGGAATGAACATAAGAGAAAGGTCTCGATAATCTAACTCACTTAGATCACTTATCTCTTAGATCAAATACATTCCTTGGATTCCCTTATTGCTTAAACACATGACACAATAAATTGTGATTAACAATAAGCTTTGCCCTTCATTAAACATATAAACGTTTAATACAATAAGTATTCCAAAAGCTATTACATCAAATGAGTGGCTTTGTGGGCATACTTCCAACATGTAACAGGACCAAAATTGTTTTAATAAGATTAAAATGTATGTTTATATATGATGAGACCTAAAACCCTCAACCAAACCATTATTAAGTTAATAAGCGAGAGATGCTTTGAACATCTCTTCGTAGGCCTTCCACCATGGTGGGCTTCAATCGTTTGTGATTCATACACCGTATTCGTCCAGTTCTGGGGTATGCAAAGTATGTGCTTACATTCAGGAGAAGCCTATAAACATATGATGAAGTGAAGGTAGGCAACGAGTATGGTCAATATGATATTCTTCTGAGGCCATTCTTGAACCCTTACTTGAACTAGCATGGTGGGAATGACTTAACTAAGTGCAATAGTGCCAATATGATATTCTTCTGAGGCATCATTTTCTAGAGGCCAAATTAGATGGGTAATTACAAAAGTTGTAAATGGCTAAAGCGTTATCCTCTCATCATTATTGTTGCTAGCCAATATGATATTCTTCTGAGGTGGGCTTGGTAATGGTGAGTCTCCCATACCCTACTAAGAGTTTCATCCAAAACTCTCGAATTCCAATGAGGGATATGGAATTTGCCAAAAATAGTGGGTGGTGCTATTTGATTTAAAGACCCGAATCAAATGGCTTAAAATCAATCAATTTATATTCGTTATGTATTTGTTTACCTATATATTTGCAAACGCTATCCAAAACTTGACAAAGAAAAGCCGAATGCTTTAGTTTCCGGACTTGGTACCACAATCCCAAAGAATGTCTTAAATGGATTGTATATGTACCTAAGTAGTCTCATCCTCACAATCTTTCTATTGATAATGTATCATTGGAAGAACATGTTAGATAAGTCTATCATGAAGAGGACAACACAAACAACCAATGCTTAGTCCTTCGTTATATGAACAAAGGAACTTACGAAGATTAGCATAAAGACAATGACACTTTTAGTGTTGTTAGTTCTTCACTTACAAATCGTTGTATAAAGAAATAAGAGTTGCTTTGAACAACCCTTAGCTAATGCAAACACTAGTGCTTGTTTCTTTGTTAAATGAACAAAGAACTTGAGAAGAAAGCACAAGGGCATGGACACTTTATGTGCCATGATTCTTCACTTACAAATTGTTGTATGAAGAAATGAGAGTTGCCTTGAACAACTCTTGAAAGTTTGTAATTATGTTTAGAACATAATGGTTGGTTGACAAAAATGGTCCATCAACATGGACTTATGATGATTTTGAATCATTGAGTGTTGAAGTGTTAAACCACTTCTACAAACGGAAACTAGGCAAGGACTTCACTTTTGTGTCCCTATCCAAATGGTTCACTAAGTTTATTGTAAACTATATAGTGAACAATAACCACACACTCTCCAAATCGTTTGATGTGTATAACACAATTGAAATAAGTTTCAAGAGAGATAGTGGGAGTTTAGGGACCATGACTATTGTAGTCAAAGGAGAAGTCAAATGAAGAAAGCGAAATAAACTCCAAGGGAACAAACTTTCTTTATGAAAGGATGGACATTGGAAGGGGTATTTGCAAGAAATGTCTTGCAAGTGTCAAGAACACACCTTTCGAAAGTGTTGTAAATTGTTCTTGAAAAGTTCAAAACAATTGGTTCTTCTACTTGAATGCTTGATTCCGTATTAGTAACTATGTTTTACAATTGTTGGAAAAGTGTGGCTAATAAAAACTAGAAGATTAATGAGAGAAGAGAAAGTACTTCACATTCGGAACGTGAATCAAATGTAGATCTCTGCGAAAGCAGATGCTACTTACTTCCTCATATGAACTACCAAAGAAATTGGAAAAACCAAAGATTGTCTTTACATTCCAATTTTAAGGAACTTAATTCCATCACTATAAGGGATGGATGAATGTTTTGTTTGACAAAACATTGTTCTTTATTAATAAATGATTAGATTATTGTAATCTAATTAATTATCTCTATAGTAGAGATGATATGGTAGTGTTAAACTGTTTAGAATATAACGATGCTTAAAACCCAAAAGGTTGCAAGGTAGTGACTAATCCCAACTGAGTTGTGATACCTCTAAAACATAAATTACAAGTTGGTCATAGATGGATGCTTTGGATCGTTAGATCCGGATCCAATACCTTCTTGTTAAAATTGTATAGAGGCGAAATGTTCGAATCTTTATTCTTTTGGAAAGAAGAAAGAATCACAAAGTTGTTGAGGTTAATTCACTTAGATGTTAGTGGCACTTGTCCACAACATAATACTACTCATGTTGTTTGACATTCACCGAAGATCACTCTCGGTTGGACTATAGTTTATTTTGAATAAACACAAGTCCGAATACTTTGCAAAAGGTTTCAAAGAATTCAAGAAATGTAAGTTGATGAGTAAGACGTCTAAAGTATTTGCCTCCTTAGATTTGATCCAAGGAAAGATAACACTTTAGAATAGTTTCCTTGAAAAATATCAAGGAAAGAAGCATCATAAAATAATGGATTTCGGCATTAGGAGAAGAACGAACAAGAATAAGATTTAGTTCGTTGGATATTATCAATTACCCATATATAGGATATATACTTCTAAGACAATATGATTGTCAATTAGAAGATCTTCCAAAATTTTTCATGACTCCATAGGATGTAGTTGGAAAGAAAGACAAATCTTAATCATGTTAAGATTTGGGGTTGTGTGCTAATAAGCAATATTTGTTTAAAAATTATCTTGTGGGTATCCTTAAATTAACATTTGGATATCACTTCTATAAACCAACTAACAAATGTTGTTTGTTGAGTAGTTCATTGTAATCCTACACTAGGAGTTGCCTAAGATAGCGCAAATGAACGAGAGATAGAACTCAAAGAATGGGTTCTTTGAGAAACAAGATAGTGATCAACAAATATAACAACCTAGTTCCTATACCACAAGCTCCAAGATATTCGAGAAGGATTTATAAACCGTCTCAGTTGAATGGTTTGAACTTTATGACTATGTCATAGAGTTGCACCTCTTAATTCAAAAGAAATAAGAATGAAAATCCTTATGACTACATTGAGTGTATATACGAGATATGCTCAAGGAAATGGTAAAGTACCATTTGACACGAAATGATGAAACCTTCATAGCTAATTGGTAGCTTAAGGTGACTACAATCAAAGAGATTGGTTGACTTTGAAGAAACTGTCTTTGACGTAGTCATGGTTTCAATTAATTCGAAGATTGCTAGCTACAACTAAATGGTGATTCAATGTTTGGACATAATATGGGTTTCCGAAACCATTATTAAGATAGTCTTGATAATATATGTCTAAAACTATGAATCACAAGACATGTAAGTTGTAGAGATCCATCCATCATGGATCTTAGCAAGCTAGTGGGAGCTATAAGCGTCTTATGAGAGAAAGATCAAATCGTTTGATTTCTCATAAAGATGTGAATGAATCTTTTGTTTACTAGGTTTACAAAAGATTAGTGTGAGTTAATCATATTCCTAAATTTAAATATATATATATATATATATATATATACACATATAAGATATATTAATTTTGGAAATGAAAAGAATACTTCTTCGTTAAAGTTATGACTTTAAACATTCTATAACGATAGAATGTATATGGGAGATATAGTCTAAAAACATGGGATAGAAATCTACAATGATATATTTCAAGATATAATTCGATTATATCAATCCCTAATAATAGACAAGAGATGCTAGGAAGTTTCTCATATGATGATAAACTTCAATTAGAAGGACGACTCTAGTGAGACTAGCAAGTTGCCCTTCTCAAAGGGAACGTACCCTTTGACTCCTAAAGAAATAATGCGTAAATAGAATCCTTTATGCATACGCAGAAAGGTGATTTATGTATTTCATATTTTATGAAAAACATTGATATGAGTTGTACCTAGAACGGTACAAGACGATATCAGTGCAAGCCCAGGATCAGAACCATGGCAACTGTCAAATGAGTCCTTGAGTATTTAAGAAATACTAAAGGATAGATTCCTCAAAGAATGAGGAAGAATTAGAGTAATGTAATGGAAGTGTAAATGTATTAGATTATGAATCTAATCTATCATTGGATGTTTCTTCATTATGAATGAAGAGATAATCAGATATCTCTTTATTATGACTAAAGAGATATTTGGATGGAAACATTAAAAGTAATGACTTTAGTGTGTTCCATTATGAATGCAAAATATATTGCCATATAGAAGCTTACAACAATGTTGTTTGGATGGGAAAGTTCATTTATGAACTCTCTATTCGGCACCAACCAGAAAGTGTCTCTAGTGTACCGACACTACGACACTAATGGGGTGATAGCTCAAGCCAGGGAATCAAGGTCTCATCAAGATCCGAACTCAAATGAGAGACTAAACCACATGATTAAGAATCATGTATAATGGTGACATCATTATTCTCAAGGTTGCTTCTATGGATAACATATAGATATCCATTGCCTAGGCCTACTACTCAGCCATTTTTGAAATGACTACAGAAGAGGTATCATCACTGATGACCAAGCTGATTGGCTCTAGTGCAAGTGGGAGATTGTTGGAAATGTGCCCTAAAACCAATCATATGATGATACTTTACGGACATTTCACATGTTAAACTAATTTAGTTTAATATCAAGGGCAAAGATTATTATTTTAAGCCGTCTCATATAAATGTTATATGCTTAAATGATAAGTCCAAGGAATGTGTAATTAGGAGAATGTAATTTAGAGAAGTTAGATTCATGAGACCATTCTCTTTCGTATACATATCCTAAACGTTCCTGATCATAGGATTGCCAATTGGGCATTGACAATCCGTTAAGATCAGTATGTGCTATGTCTTCTCTTTGTGAGAGTGACTGGTCTCGAGTCATTAGTGTGACTAACACCAAGACAAGTACGTAGGTACTCAATAAGGAATGAGTTCACTGAACACGATCAACGAAGAGTTCTCATACTCATGTCACATGAGAACTCATGGTTGGGATAATGCAAAGTAGTCCTTTGACCTGAGGCATCATAGTTGTCTTGTGGTTAAGTCCTTGATCTTTGATTATGTCAAAGTCACTCCATTCGAGGGTGTCCATGGCATAGTTGGGGTTAAGCCACTTAGCCATGGAGGCGAGTGAATGCGCAACAAGGGATCTCTAACCTTCAAACCGTTTGAGGGAGAATACTCTATGATATGATTAAGAATCTTTGGCCAGAGTATGAATGAGATTTAGAAAGTCATTCCAAATCACATTCAAAGAAATCATATAAGTAAATGAATCACATTGGATAATAGACATGAATAAACTATCAATCCAAACAATGTGATTAAGAGTATTGTATTAGAGAAAGACCGTATTGCATTGTAATCCTAAACTGAATAGGTTCTCCACCTCTTCTAATTAGCTTGGGTAACCATGACATACTGCTAGGTGTCACTCATGGTTTGTGGAAGCCCTAAACGTGTATAAACACTAAAGGGAGAATTGAAAGTAAGTTTCAATTCACAATCGATTTGAAAGTAAGTTTCAATTCACAATCGATTTGAAAGTAAGTTTCAATTCACAATTGATTTGAAAGAGTTTTAATCGCCCACTGCCTCGCTAAAAGGAACCTAATGGATCGTACACCGTGTAAGGTAGAGATTGAAGAAACAACGGAGATGAGTAAGAATAATTAAATGGTTTAATTATTTATGGCAAGCATTAATTAATATGTTAATTAATCAAACGAATAAAGTTCGTTAAAAGACCACGAGTTAGTTTTGGGCCTCAAGGCCCAATGGGCTTCGAATGTCAAGCCCATTGACTTAAGTTGTATGACAACTTAATGACAAATAATTCACAAAGGCCTTAAAAGCCCAATGAAACCCTATGGCCGGCCATTTTGTTAAAAGAGTGGGTTTTGGACTTAATTACAAGTTTGCCACTCCAATGAATAAAGGTATAAATATGACTTTATAGCTAAAATTCATTTAGGGTTTTTTTTAGAGAATTGGAGAGAACATACCTCTCTCTTTTCTCTCTAAGAGGCCGGCCCCCTTGGAGGGATTAGCTAGTAATCTTTCTCCTCCAAGGTCACTCATCTCTTCTTCACATCTTACCTTGGTGTGGAGACTTAGAGGTTCTCTATTTTGAGAACTTGGAGAAACATATTCTTCCATCCAAATCCATGGATCTAAGAAGCAAGGAATGAAGGCCCTCTCCTTGGGTGATTAGCCTTTGCTTATGCAAAGAGGAATCTACAAAGGTATAAATTTCTCAACTCACTTTGATTTAAGTTGAGTCTTGGTTCACCAATCTACTAGGCTTTGAATTTCATGGTTAATGTTTTGTTTTAAGTGCATAGAAGCATGATTCCGCCTTTTAATTGTTAATTGCATGCTATAGATGTTGCTTAAATGAACATGTTTTTCACAAAATTTCCTTCAGTATGCCAGTAGGAGTCACCTTACGTGACCTGTACGACTGGATCTATAGCTCATCAATCTAGGCTAGCACATGAGTTGAAGTCACCTAGTGTGACTTGTACAACAGGCTGGGTATAAATTTATACGCACAAGTGCTACGATTACGTGAAGGTTGTGCGATAAATCGCGGATCACCTACAAATCGGAACCTCCTATTGTGGTTTGTACGACAAGCTGACACTAGACTTGGATCCAAGGTGAGCATGCGGGCTAGTTTGGATGCCCTAATTCCATATGTGAAGTCCAATTAACGAAATTCCATTGTTTGGGTACAATTTTGCTAAGGTCCGCCACTTGGTCATTATTTGAATCGACGATCCGACTGTTGGATCGTCACCAAACTTTAGTAGGTTATTATTCATAATATTGGAGGACCTTAGAAACTTAAGGATCGGGACTCCAACGTACAGATCTTCTCGAATAGGATATGTAAGTTACGTGTTCTATTGATAAGAATTCTGAGACGTGATTTGATAATTGTTTTAGGTGCCGATCATGCGTGAAGCCTCAATATTCATGCTAGGGAGTTGTAGCATGAACTAAGGTGAGTGGGTCTTTTTCCTGTTTATAGTATATATATATATATGTGTGTGTGTATATATATATATATACACCTTACGATTTTCCAGAAATGTTTGAAATTGATTAGCATGCCATGATTTAAACGTGTTATATTTAAATATTGCATCGTTACACTTGTGAATTGTATTGTGTGATGTTAAGGAGACTCAGGTAAGCTTCTGGTGAGTGTTATGTGATTGAATGGGTTTTATTGCATTGCTATGCATACATTTATTTAAAGCTCATCATGGCTGCACTCCGGTATTAATGCTTCCACCAGAGGCCAGGCTAGGCTTCATGAGATTATTCACCTCCCGCAGGATGGGCAAGTGCGGTCTCGACGCACACGCCGCAGCCATGCACCGCTGCACACAGCGGTCGGCCGCCCCGACTTGCCAGAAAAATCAACTATTTCTAAAAATTCTCAAATTTCATAGAAATGAAGATCTCAATGAGTAGCAAGTTTTATACCTATGGCCAAGTCAAATTTGGCCGGGAAAAGCCCCAATTTAAGTAAAAGTCAATTTTCGTCCAAAGTCATTCCTAGTGTCTAATTTAAGTTTATTTGGTTGTTTTAAGCTGTTTTGAGTATTTTAAGTTGGCTTTGAGTCTTGTGAGTCTTGTTAAGTGTTTTTAAGTTTAGTTTTATATTTTTGAGTCATTTAGAGGTTATTAGCAAGCCCTCCTAATCCCCGGTCCAGAACGATCCCTACTTATACTTGTACTACAATTGTCAAAAGAGGGTTAAATTTGTGTGTTAAGATAATTTTCGCACCAAGTTTTTGGCGCTGTTGCCGGGGATTAGCAACTTTGCTATTCCCTTATTATTTCTTTTTGTTTATTTTCATGTATTTTTGTTCTTAGTTGCTAATTTTACTTGTTTTCTTGTTTTAGGTGGTTTATGACTCGAAGTTCTCAACCTATTCATAAGCACATCTTTGAATTTGACGACAATTTTGAACGAACTTTGAGATGAGCAAGGAATCAACAAGATCCCCAACCATCTCAACCTGCACCAGATATTGAAGAAGACAAAGTAGAAGAGCAAGAGGAGGCCACGACAAGGACTTTTGAAGAAGTCCAAGATATGGCAGTAGACAATTGAACAATCAAGGAGCTTTCCACTTCGGGATTGGACAATGCTCTGCCTTTATGCATTCAATATGCAAGGGTGGCCCAAAACAAGACTGACGAGTTCGAATTAAAGTCTAGTTTATTGCATCATATTCCTAAGTTCCATGGGTTGTCCATGGAAGATCCTAATAAACATTTGAAGGAGTTCGAGGTTGTTTGTTCGAGCATGACCCCTGTGCATGTTGATGGGAGCATTCTGAAAATGAAGGCTTTTCCTTTTTCTCTCTTGGAAAAGGCTAAAGATTGGTTGTATAAGCTAGCCCCCGGAACTGTCACATTATGGGAGAGTATGAAACGGGCATTTTTGGAGAAGTTTTTCCCAACTTCTCGAGTCATTCTACTACGCAAAAGGATTAGTGGCATTCCGCAAAACCAAGGTGAATCCTTTCCCACTTACTATGAGCATTTTAAAACCCTTGTTGCTTCATGTCCACAACACCAGATAAAGGAGGAGCTTCTTCTTCAATATTTCTATGAAGGGCTTCTACCAATTGAATGCCAAATGTTAGACGCCTCAGCGGGAGGAGCTTTGGTGGACAAAACACCCATGGCTGCCAAGACCTTAATTGCTAATCGAGCATTGAATGCTCAACAATATGAAGGCGTTGGTCAAAAAGACAACCCACGGCAGCAACAAGTTAATGAGGTAAGTGCTATTTCCGAACTTCAAAATCAAATGGCTAATCTTACTACTCTTCTTTCACAAGTGGTTGAAAAACCAAAAAAACAAAGTGTAGCTGCTTGTGGCGTGTGCTCAATGAATGGACATCTCACGGATAAGTGCCCTCAATTGATCGAGAATGGAGGGCGGGAATCTGCCAACACCGTGGGTTTTAGGAGTCTAAACCAACCAAGGAATGATCCGTTCTCGAATACATACAATCCAAGTTGGAGAGATCATCCAAATTTCAAATGGAGGGAGCCCCAACAAACCCAACAACAAAGTGCATTCAGACAACAACCTCCGGGATTCTATCAAAGGCTGTATGCACCCTCACAACCCTAAACACAACCTGCCCAAAATAACTCAGGTTCATCTTTTGATAATGCTTAAGTTATTCAGTTACTAACTACGTTGGGGAAGGGTCAGGAAAATCAAGCCAAAGATATGCACAATTACGCCAAGGAAGTGCAAAATCAAGCTCGAGGGGTGACTGAATTGAAGAGACAGATGGGACAAATGGCTAACTTCATAGGGCAATTTAGTAGAGAGCCAGGTAAGTTACCTAGTTTGACAGATGTGAATCCAAAGGGAGGCTTCAAATCTCCAAAGCCATCACCTTGCGAAGTGGACAAGAAGTTGGATTTGATCCCAGCCCATCTAAATCCAATCAAAATGAGGACGAAAAGATGCAATTTGAGGAGAAAGAACAAGGCCTGCCCCTGCCCTCGGCAAGGATTGAGCAATCGTTGCCACAGCCACCTACACACCCTAATTCGACCACCAAAGGTAAGTTGGGTTTAAATTCCATGACTTCTAATTCCATTCCAACCAATGCACCCTTTCCTTGCAGGTTTATGCAATCAAAGAAGGATGAGAGTGACAAAGACATCCTGGACACATTTAGAAAGGTGCAAGTCAACATTCCACTTCTAGATGCAATTAAACAAGTCCCCAAGTATGCTAAGTTCCTGAAGGAGCTGTGCACTACAAGGAAGAGGGCTTCAAACAAAGAGGTGGTAAGGGTAAGTGAGAATGTATCAAATGTGTTGCAACGAAAACTACCTCCTAAGTGCAAAGATCCAGGCAGTTTTACAATTTCTTGTGTTATAGGAAATACTCGCTTTGAATCTGCCATGTTAGATCTAGGTGCATCAATAAATGTCATGCCTTATTCAATATATGCATCTATGAACTTGGGAGAATTAAAAAATGATGGAGTGATCATTCAACTGGCTAATAGATCTAATGGGTATCCAAAAGGTGTTTTGGATGATGTTTTAGTGCAGGTGAATCACCTAGTCTTTCCGGCAGACTTCTACGTGCTTGAAATGGAAGACTCGAACCATTCCTCTCAATTACCAATATTACTTGGCCGACCATTCATGAAGACTGCTCATACAAAGATAGATGTATTCAAGGGAACATTGACCATGGAATTGGATGGGGAAGTTATTGATTTCAATATTTCTGATGCTATGAGATATCCTCATGATGGTCACTCTTGTTTCTCTATTGATGTGATTGACTCTTGGGCGCAGGAATTCCTTGATGATTTGAATGAGGATGCACTTGAAAAGACTCTCACGCAAAGCATTGGACTAAAAAACAAAGGGTTAACACTTAGGCATGCACACAACAACAACAAGGAACATCTTGCCGTGCCTATTCAAGAAGAATTGGTGGAGATGGTTGCTGCCCTAGAGTCAAATCCAAGGCATATTGGTAAGTCTCCTAACCTAATTTCAATTCCCATTTCGACTAACAAGTTGCTTCCTTCTGTAATCCAGCCCCCTTCCCTAGAGCTTAAACCATTGCCTCGCCATTTGAAATATGTGTTTTTTGGAGAGCAAGAGATGCTACCCGTCATCATCTCTTCTTCACTCACTGCACAAGAGGAGCACAACTTGGTGAGGGTGCTTCGGGAATACAGAACTGCCATTAGGTGGACATTGGCCGATATCAAGAAAATTAGCCCTACCACTTATATGCATCGAATACTCTTGGAAGAAGGAGCCAAACCATCTAGAGAAGCACAACGCCAGCTCAATCCACCCATGATGGACGTTGTGAAGAAGGAAATCATCAAGCTACTAGATTGTGGAGTGATTAACCCAATTTCTGATAGCCATTGGGTCTCGTCGGTCCAAGTTGTTCCTAAGAAGTCCGGAGTCACTGTGGTAAAAAATGAAGATAATGAGCTTGTGCCCACCCGAATCCAAACCGGATGGAGGGTTTGTATTGACTATTGGAAGCTCAAAGCTATGACAAGAAAATATCATTTTCCGCTGCCCTTTATTGATCAAATGCTGGAAAGGTTAGCCGGTCATTCATTTTATTGTTTTCTTGATGGCTATTCGAGTTATAATCAGATTGTGATAGCTCCCGATGACCAAGAAAAGACTACCTTCACATGTCCCTTTGGTACCTTTGCTTATCGACATATGCCATTTGGGCTATGCAACGCACCAGCCACATTCCAAAGGTGTATGGTAAGTATTTTCTCAGAATTTGTGGAAAAGATCATTTAAGTGTTTATGGATGACTTTAGTGTCTTTGGTGACTCATTTGATGCATGCTTGAATAATCTTACTCTGATCTTACAATGATGCATCGAAACTAATCGTGTCTTGAATTGGGAAAGGTGCCATTTTATGGTAAAACAAGGTATAGTTTTGGGGCATATCATATCAAAAAAAGGGATTGAGGTTGATAAATCTAAAATAGATCTTATACGTCACTTACAATCTTCCACTTCAGTGAGGAAGGTTCGTTCTTTTCTTGGCCATGTAGGATTTTATAGGAGATTCATCAAGGATTTCTCAAAAATCGCCCAACCCCTTTGCCGTTTACTCCAAAAGGAAGTAGCCTTCGAGTTCAACAAGGAGTGTGAGACCACTTTCAAAACCTTCAAGGACATGTTGACGTCGGCCCCCATCATCATGCCACTAGATTGGAGCCTTCCATTTGAGCTAATGTGTGATGCATCTTATTATGCCATTGCTGCTGGTTTAGGCCAAAGGAGGAACAAACAGCCCCACATCATCCACTACGCTTCCCGGATACTAAATGATGCTCAATTGAATTATTCTACCACTGAGAAAGAAATTCTTGCAGTTGTATTTGCTTTAGATAAATTTCGTTCATACTTACTTGGCACTAAAGTGATTGTATATTCTGACCATGAAGGGAAATAATGAGATTTATATGGGATTTCTAGTGACTAGCATGCATATACAATTCAAAATCTATATACATAAGCAACGGAAGCATTTTAGCACATAATATCAAAGCTATAGTCATGCAAGTCCTCTTCAAGAAGCATATGTTTATGTTAGATGCATCAAAACATTTTATTGAAGAACAAAGTGAAGGTGTAGTTTTATACCTCTTGATCTTGACTTGAGACCAAGGATTGACCACCTCCAAGCTCTTTGTTCTTGGAACTCCTTGAGCCTAGCCTCCCTCCTTGCTTCCTCCACCTTGCTAGAATGAGTGCTCCTTGGTTCTCCTTTAGTCTCCAAGGTTGAAGACCTCTAAAGATCCACACCCACTAGTGTAGTGAGATGGATGGAGGAATGACCAAAAGGAGAAAAGATGATTAGCTAAAATCTCCTCTTGGTGGCCGGCCTTGTGAGTTGAGAGAGAGATAGTTTTTTCTCTAATTTTTGGTGAAAGTAAACTCACAAAACCCTAATGAAACTTTTCACTAAAAGTTCCTTTTATATCTCAAAGAAAGTTAGCCAACAACTTGACTCCCTCTCTCTCCCTTTCCCTTTATTTGGCCGGCCCCTTTGTGTTGTTTGGGCTTTTGGGCTTTTATCATTTCAAGTCATCCTATGCTTGAATAAAAGGATCCGATAGGCCCAAATGAACCCGAACTTTTTCTTTAAGCCCAAAACAATCTTTTGTCGCTTTTATGATTTCTTTAGACTTTCTAATTAATCACAACACTTAATTAAACCAATTAATTATTTCCATCATCCATTAGTTGTCTCACTACAAGAGTGTACGAGTGTACAATCATTTTAGGTTCTAATTAGCAAGGTAGTGAGGTGATTGGCACCAATCCAATTGATTATATTTAATCCAATCACTTAATGAATTAAAACTTACTTTTAATTCTCCTTCTTCTTTAACGACTACTTATTTAATCATCTAGAAGAACTCACAAGCCAAGAGTGACATCTAACCATATATCAGGCTACCCAAGCTAATGTAGAATTTGTTCGGAGAACCTATTCAGTTGGAATTACAATGTAATTCGATCCTTCTCTAAAACAATACTCTCAATCACATTATTAGGGTATGGATATATTATGTCAAACCCCTAATGTGATTATTCCATGTTATATGATTCAATTGAGTCGTATAGGAACGCTTTCCTTTATTACGCTCGATACTTCGGCCGAAGATTCCCGAATCATATCTTAGAGTATTCATCCTCTCATAACGAGGATTAGAGATCCCTTGTTGATCATTCACATGCCTCTGAGAATAAATCACTGACCCTAACAATGCATAGAACACACCCAAGATGAGGTGTGGTCACGTCTCATTATCAAAATGATCAGCAACGTATCCCCAAGACAACTATGATGTCACAGGTCAAAGGATTACTTACATTATTCCAACCATTAGAGTTACTTGCTTGACATGTGAGTAGACCTCCATGCAAGTACTCTCGTTCGATTGTGTTCAGTGAACTCATTCCCTTAATGAGCACCTACATACCTGTCTTAGTGTCACTACACGAATGGGATTAGACTTTCCATCCTTCCAATTGAAGGGGACATAGTATGTACTGGTCTATGCATTGTCAGTATCCCTCTGACAATCCTATGACCAGGAACCTTTTGGACATGATGGTTATGTGAAGAAGGTCTCTGTAGTCTAACATCATTAGATTACTTCTTCCATCGATCCATTGTCCATGGATTCACTATTTAGGACATATATCGTTTATTGAGATAGTCGTAATTAGTATCTTTGCCTTTTGATGTATAAAAATCATCTATACACACAATCATTGTCCTGAAAGGTTTCTTCCAAAGATTGACTTTCAGGGCATATCTTCAATAGACCATGCAACGTTGAAGTACCTCCTCACCAAGAAGGAGGCCAAACCAAGGCTAATTGATTGGATGTTCTTACTTCAAGAGTTCAATATTGAAATAAGAGACAAAAAAGGGAGTGAAAACGTGGTGGCTGACCACCTCAGCCGTTTGGTGCACGAGGAGGACTCCTTACCCATTCTAGAGACCTTCCCTGATGAGCAATTGATGTCCCTAGAGGTAAGTGAGCCCTAGTATGCTGATTTGGTCAATTATTTGGTCACAAAACAAGTTCCTAGCACTCTAGATAAATACAAGCGTGATAAACTCAGAAATGATGCACGATTTTATGTGTGGGATGATCCATATTTGTGGAAGTATTGTCCTGACCAGATTATTCATAGATGTGTGCACAATTCCGAGTTTAATTCAATTCTTGCATTTTGCCATAGTTATGCATGTAGGGGTCATTTTGGCACCCAAAGGACAGCCCTTAAGGTTTTAGAGAGTGGTTTCTATTGGCCTACATTGTTTAAGGATGCTAGAACATTTTGTATAACTTGTGATAGATGCCAAAGAACAGGTACAATCGGTGCCAAGGACCAAATGCTGCAAACCCCCATCTTTAATGTGGAGATTTTTTATGTATGGGGTATGGATTTCATAGGACCCTTTCTGCCCTCATATGGTTTTACTTATATTTTGCTAGCTGTTGATTATGTGTCGAAATGGGTGGAAGCCAAAGCCACCCATACTAGCGATTCTAGAGTGGTGGCAGATTTTATCAAGGCTAACATCTTTTCCAGATTTGGCATGCCAAGGGTGTTTATAAGCGATGAGGGCTCCCACTCTTACAATTGCACCATTGAGGTGCTGTTTAAAAAGTACAATGTGAAGCATCAGGTTTCCACGCCATACCACCCTCAAACAAGTGGCCAACCTGAAATCTCGAATAGAGAAATCAAGCAAATCTTGGAGAAGACTGTTGGGCCAAACTGGAAGGATTGGAACTTGCGTTTAGATGATGCACTGTGGGCATATCGCACTGCCTACAAAACACCTCTAGGGATGTCTCCATTTCGACTAATCTACGGCAAGCCGTGTCACCTACCTGTGGAACTAGAGCACAAAGCGCACTGGGCTGTGAAAACATTCAATTTGGACTTAGATGCTGCTGGAATGAATAGGAAGCTCCAACCGAATGAACTTTAGGAGATACGGAATGAAACCTATGAGAATGCACGAATTTATAAGGAGAAAACAAAGGCATTTCATGACAAAATGATTCAGGGAAAAACATTCTCAATTGGACAAAAAGTGTTACTATTTAATTCACGTCTACGATTGTTTCCTAGTAAGTTACAGTCTAAGTGGATTGGGCCATTTGTTGTCACTAATGTTTTTCCCCATGGTGCATCCAAGTTAAAAGCTTAAGGAACGGCGACGAATTCAAAGTGAACGGGCATCGCCTGAAGTTATACTATGAGAGTGATGTGGGGCAGATTGTGGATGAAATCCCACTTAGTGTCATGGGCCCTATCCAAGCTTAGAAGGAAGTTTCGTCCGGCTACAAGACGTTAAAGCAAATGCTTCTTGGGAGGCAACCCATGTTTTGCGTTCCTAAAAACCTTCCCTTTTCTGCAATTTTATTTTGCCATGATTGTCATTTTTATTTGTTGCTTGTTTAATTGTTTTTGTTGTTGGTTTATTTTTGAAACATTGACAGATATGCAAGGTATTTTACATTAAAATTCGTTGAAAATCAACAAGAGGTAGAAAAATACAAGAATAAGCCTTCACAAAGGCTGCTTAAGAGAAGTCTCAGTAGTCGGTGGAACATTAGCAGTTGGCGGAGCCACAGAAGGAGGAGGTATCAGAGGTTGATCATTTGGAGCTTCACTACGCGGTACAGCCCCAGAAGACGAAGGCAAATGTTGTTAGAACAAACCCACAAACCTCTGATGATCAAGTAAAATCTGACCATCAGATTCCTGCATCTGGTCAATCTTCCTTTTCATGTTTGTAGCATAGTTATGTGCAAGCTTGTGCAACTGTTTATTCTCATGCTTGAGCCCTCTAATCTCCTGTTTGACACTCATCACTTCAGCCGTCAATGATTCAACTTGACGAGTTCGAGCAAATAGACGTTGGGCCATATTAGACATAGAACCTGCACACTGCACACTAAGAGCCATAGAATCCTTAACAGCCAGCTCATCAAACCGTTTGGAAAGTACTCTGTTATCTTTGGGAGTGACAAGGTTCCGGGCCACCACCGCAGCGGTCATATCATTCTTCATCACTGAATCTCCAACAGTAAGAGGACTAGTAGAGGATATGAAGGATGGGCGCCATATGTTGTCTGGAGAAGGCATGGATGCCTCTTCACCAAGGTTCAAGTCAAAACGATGGTCAGAGGGGCCATACATTTTCAAAGGTGTTGAAGAAAAAAGAGGTCGGACAAATCGAGATCTTAAAAGTGCAATGAAGGGAGTTTCTATGGGTAGAAATTCAAGTGTGGTTAGAAACGAACTGCTTATCCTCTATAAAAATCAGCACTTGACGGGATTTCAGAGATCGAAGAGGGGAGCTCAGAAATCGAAGAGGCCAATTCAAAATCGAAGAGGCGCTAGCTTTCTCAAAAGCTGGGCTTGCTCAGAAACCATGGGCCATGCTCTATTCCAGATTTGTCCGCACTTGTCACATGCAACCTCTGCACTCGACGGAGCTCAGAAATCGAAAAGGCAAGCTCAGAAATCGGAGAGGCATTTGCTTTTCTAGACGTGTCAGCATTTGTCACATGTACACTCAGCTTGCGAAAATCACGGGCAATTTGTCGAAGCGCCGATTTCAGATATCGAAGAGGCATTTGCTTTTCCAGACATGTCAGCATCTGTCATATGCACACTTAGCCTTGCGGAAATTACGGGCAATCTGTCGAAGATTTCTGGTGACGTAGAAAGCACGTGAAGATTACTATTCAATCATCCAACGGTTGCCGACAAGAGTGAAAGAATAATACCGGTTATTAATTCATATAAATGTCGACCTTCACCCCCCATTGCAAGGCAGACATACATAACCCTTCTTCATCTCCGAGAATGCCTTCCCAACAAAGCCTCTCGAGTCACTCAGTGTTCCTTATTCCCTGGGATACCTCTGCAAACAACCGATCAAAATCAAAAGTATTTCATATCATGAAGGTTGAAAGCAAGAGTATCTCATATCATGCTTTCTCCCTGTCCTTCTCCTTGTCGTTGTTTTCATCTGCGGGACAAAGAGAAAGAGAGCAATCAGCCAGCACTTGGTATCAATCTTCTGATCTGGAACCGACTGCCTGGAACCCCTTCCTGATTGCTTACCTAGCCTTGCTCTCAAGTACCCATCTTCAACATCTTATGCTTCCTCTTTGTCTACCACTTCTGCCTGGGGAACAGATAAGGGAAATGAAAATGATACCTCGAAGCATGTGGAGACAATGTGCTAATTCATCCTCAGCTAGGGACAAGGAGAAAGAAAGCAAATGGTCGGCACTTGGAAAGATTGAAGAAAGAAACATACCATCACCTCTACCTCGTGCCTGCTTGTCGTGCAGAAGAAACAAGCAGAGAAGAATGTAGACTGCATAACCAAGGAACTTTGATATTCCTCACTCAGAATTCCAAACCAGTTCGAGATCAAAGCTGTGGAAAGTTAACAAGATCATCTATCTCCAAAACCAGATTTACGTTCTTAAACTCTACTCTGTCTGGTTTTTACTTTGCTATACTTGTCATGTTTATTCGTTGTTTGTTTGTTTGCTTGTTTTTGTGTGAGTTTATGCTTGAAACATTGAGGACAATGTTTGATTTAAGTGTGGGGGGGGTAACCAAAAAGATTTGCATGAAATTCGTAGGAGTTTATCACCCATTATTTCTAGTGTTGTTCCTTGCTGTTTTTAAGTGTTTTTAAGCTGTTTTGGAGTGTTTTAGTGTGTTTTGACATAAAAATCCGAAAATCTCATAAAAATTTGAAAATTTGTTTTGAAAAACCCAAAATGAGTTGTTTTTGTGTGTTTATTTATGTCTTAGGGTACCTTCCAACATAATGATGAGGATTTGGTTTTTAATTACATGACTGTTAAAGAGAGTTATAAACATGGATGAAAATTTGATTTACTCTTTGGTGTATGCTTGGTTGTGGTATATAATTTATGAATTCACATGTAATCATAAGGGAAAAATCAGTTTTTGTAACATGCTTGAAGGAAGGAACTCAAATGAACGCTACAACCTTGTGAGACTTGAGCCTAAACGTTTATATCGAGAGTTAATAATCTATGCATCATTGTTTTCCAAAGTCGTTGCATGATCTCATTATTCTTTGCTTGGTTGCTACTTAGAAGGCGTTTCATCATTTAGTTCCAAATGCTACAACTCATGCCTATTTCATTCAAAGCATGCTATTTCATTATGTGTTTAAGTTTAACCCCGTTGAGCCTTGTTAAGCCTATGTTCTTTGTTAATCCACACTATCCTTACCTAGCCTAGTTTTAGGACCATTCATACCCTTGTTCTTGAAGCATAGTAAAGCATAACTTAAAATGAACTCATTTTTTATCAACGTATTGCAGAAAGCAAGCATGGGGGAAGTGATTCTTGTTTGTGTGTGTGTACCAAAGTCCTTAATAAGGCACGGGTAGAAAAGAAAAAAAAAAAAAAAAGTGACAAGAAAAAAGTTTGTTAAAAAAGGGTCCAAAACATTGAATTCGGCCCTAAGTGTTGCATGAATCTTCCCTTTCTATTTAAAAGTTGATTATGCATTCTAAAGTGAATTCCAAGTGTCTATTTCATTGCTTTGCTTGCTATCGCTTTAAGAACGTTTGTTATTGCTATCCTTTCTTTATTAGCCATTACCCCCAAGCCCTGTTACAACCCTTGACTTCAATCTTGAGTGTTGTGTGTTTCAATTTGTGGAGTTCGAAATTGGTATGAGCATATGGTGTCACTGGTTCTCGCATCTAAGTAGTAGCATTCCATTCATGACATCATATATAAACATGCTTATTAACTCCAGAAATTGCTTTCTTTGTTATAACATATGTGAGTACTAGTCTTCCATGTTTACATCAATCTGCTCACATATAACTAGTGTAGGGTGTGTAGTCAGAAAATGTGTGTGAAAATAGAGAGTATCTTGTAAGGAATTGAGCAAATTCTCTAAGGCATGTTACTACATTCAAAATATCGTTTTAATTGGTTAATTGCGAACTAGTAAGTGGTGACTGTAATTAAGTATGTACTCAAGTGTGAAGATGACTAAAAGCTGTGGGAATGATGATTTTTAACATGTCATGTGCATTGGAAATCCCTGAGGCAAATGTTGGAAGGTTAAGTTGTGTTCTGTTTGTTTTGATTCGTTTGTTTCTTTTGTTTTGCTCGAGGACTAGCAAAAGCTAAGTGTGGGGGAATTTGATAGGAGCATATTTATGCGACTGAGTTAGCTTGTTCTCATGCATTTATGTTGTTATTCCTTAGTAGTTTTAGTGTTTAAAGTCATTTTTGTGCAATTTCAAGTTCTAAGGACAAAGTATGCAAAAATGTGCATTTTGGAGCCTTTTGGAGCAATTTTGGGCTTGGAATAAATATCACATGCTTGGAACTAAAGGAATGGACGAAATTGAAGACCTAAAGATGAGGATTCCTACTTGAAGTAGGAAAGTTAAGCCAAGGTTTCCTATTTTGGTTTGATCTTTCCTAAATCCTAAATGTCCCTAAGTTCCAGCAACATTGAAGGTTTCCTATGCATTTTAGGACACAAATTAAGGGTTCCTTGTACCATAACATACCTTTGCCGTGCACTTCATCCATGTTTAATTCTTGCATCAATCATCACTTCACTTTCTGATAGGAGCATATTTATGCGCCTTAGTTAGCTAGTTCTTATGCATTTATGTTGTGTTTTCTTAGTTAAGTTAGTCTTTTAAGCTATTTTCATGTGTTTTCAGGTTTTAAGGACAAAGTAAGCAAAAAGATGCAAATTGGAGCATTTTGGAGCAAAATTGAGCTAGAATGGAGCTCATGCATGTGGAGCACAAAGAGTGGACGAATTTGAAGGATTGAAGAAGCTTGGAATGTGTTTCAAAGTTGAAGAATTGAAGATGCAAAGTTTCCTAATTGAAGTAGGAAAGTGCTTAATTGAAGATGAAATCCTAGTCAACAATGGATTCCTAGTTGAAGAATGATTCCTAGTTGAAGTTGGATTTCTAAAAGATTGAAGATTCCTACTCAAACAAGGTTTCCTACTTGAAGAAGGGAAGTTAAAGCCAAAGAATCAGCTTAAGTGAAGAAACCTTATCCAAAACATTATCCATAACCTTATCTTAGCTTATCTTATCCAAACAAACCTTATCCTATCCTATCTTAACCTAATCCTAATCCACCTATATTTCAGCTGCGAGGGAGGATTCCTAACTATATTAGGATGCTTAAAATCAGATTTCTAGAAGACCTAATCCTTTCCTACAAAGGTGGCGCCTAGAACCTTTCTAGAAGACCTTTGCCTTGCATTGCAATTCAGCCACTTTCCCTCCAATTCTTGCAGTGAGTTTTCACCCAATTCCCTTGGGATTATGGTTTCTAGAAGCCCTTATCCTTTCCTAGTTTCTAGAAGACCTTTGCCTTGCATTGCTATTCAGCCACTTTCCCTCCAATTCTTGCCGTGAGTTTTCATCCAATTCCCTTGGGATTTTGGTTTCTAGAAGCCCTTATCCTTTCCTAGTTTAATGCCGCACCTTATCCTCCCATTCCCTCTGGATTTCTGATTTGTTTTCCTTCAAGGATTGTGTGTTATTTTCCTATGCAAATTAGGCCTTTAAATCCTTTTCCTTTGCTACCTAGGGGCTGTGCTTTTCAGCCTATAAATACAACCCTTTGCCGCACCAATTGATTACGACCCTCTACCATATTTTCACTACACCATTCACCCAAACATCCCTCTTGTGCCGTGAGTTTGCAAAGGAGAAGGAAGGAAACTCTTGGAGCCGTGCATGCCATTCAAGGAGCTTGGATTGTTGGAGCGTTTCTAGGTGTTTTCTATCTTTATGTCAATGTTTAAATTTATTTATCTTTGTTTATTTGCGAACATGAGGAACTAATTTCTTTATAGTTAGAGGGGAATTCAAAGCCATGATCATATGTTTTATATGACTTGATTTCCTCCAGTTATGATTTCATAAATCGTGAATGTGGTTTACTTATCTATTTGATTGATAACATGTTTATGTATGTTGATTGAGGGTCGACACTTAGTTTGCATGCATGAATTTGATGCTAGAGTATAAGGGAATTTCACCTAATCGTTATGAACTTATATTCATGAGTAGTAAAAGTCGCTAGTCACGATTGTGTTAAGTAAATCTTTGGCAAGAGTAACATGCGTATTCCATAGTTATGAATGCCTCGTCAATGCTTATGATTTCCATTAAACTTAATGACTATCATGCGTATTCCATAGTTAGGGTCCTTGATAAGAATGATTTGGTTGTAATGCGTATTCCATTCAATTCAATGAATTTAGGGAAATCTGAGAATTAATTGGTGCAATCTAGTTAATTTGGGGCATTGTCATTCATG
This sequence comes from Malus sylvestris, assembly GCF_916048215.2. Taxonomy (NCBI): domain Eukaryota; kingdom Viridiplantae; phylum Streptophyta; class Magnoliopsida; order Rosales; family Rosaceae; genus Malus; species Malus sylvestris. Next base: position 14,936,908 of record NC_062265.1, on the reverse strand, counting down.
GTTTGTTGAAAGAGTAACTGGAAACCGAGTTGTATGCATATGTTTCATGTGTGGAGAAGGAACCCTCTAACTAGCCTTTCACCATTCTATTTCATCAATTTCGTGAGTCTTTAAAGTTTGTTTACAAAGTTTATGTTTTAAAAGTTCAATTTCGTCAAAATCAAACCCCTTGCTTTTAAGTCTTGTTTTTAGAGTCAAAACTTGTTTCCTTTAAGTCTTTTGAGTCTTTGAAGTTCTATTTTCGTCCAAATCACTTGTTAGGTCTAGAATTGAGTCTTTTTTTATTGTTATTTGCTATTTTGAGTATTTTAAGTTAGTTTTGAGTTTATAGAGTCTAGTTTAGTGCTTATTGAATCTTATATTTGTTGATTAGCATCCCTAGTTAATCCCCGGTCTAGAACGATCCCTACTTGCATCATTACTACAATTGTCATCAATAGGGTTTAATTTGTGTGTCAAGTTAATTTTCACATCACTTTCACCTTTGAATCATTTCAACACCACTCCATTTTACCCATGCTTTGCATCATTACTCTACTTTCACCTTTGAATCGTTTCAACACCACTCCATTTTACCCATGCTTTGCATCATTACTTCACTTTCACCTTTAAATCATTTCAACACCACTCCATTTTACCCATGCTTTGCATCATTACTTCATTTCAACTTTGAATCATTTCAACACCACTCCATTTTACCCATGCTTTGCCTTGCACTTCCTCTATAAAAGGAAGTGTGTGTAACATAAATTGAGTTCATACTTGGTTAGATCATTCACTCCCATTTCAACACAACCTTCATCCAAACACATCCATTCATCTTCACATCCATTCCTCCATACAAACAAATCTTCAAACACTCACCAACACCTTGTGCCGTAGCAAAGGAAGGGAAGGAAAGTGCTTGGACGTGCTTGCTGTCCAACTTGGATCGTTTGAGTGTTTAGGTGTTTTCTTTCTTTTGTTTCTAATGTTTAAATTCATTTCCTTTTGTTTTGTTGTAAATATGAGTGGCTAGAATATAAGGAAGTTTCACATAATCGTTACAAACTTATATTCACATGTAGTGAAGGTCGCTTATAAACGATCGCGTTAACTTCAATTCCTAGCATGAGTGACATGATGTCATAGTTACAAGTGCTTTGTCAATGCTTATGATTTTCATTAAACGTAATGATCTTTGATTGTATCTCTATTATGATGTCATGTAGGGAACTTTAGAAGAATGTTTAGGTTGTTGAATGATGTCATCCAATCCAATAAAACAAGGAAAATCAGAGAGTTAACTAAGGATGTCACGGTTAATTTGGAGCATTGTTGTTCATAATTCAATGAAGTAGTAACTGGAAATTGAGTTATTTGCATACATGTCATGTGTGGAGAAAAAACCTCTAGCTATCCCATCCATCATCTTATTTCTCACATTCGTTTTACAATCCGTCTAGTTTTTCATACTTGTTTGTTTGTTTCAACTTCATCCAAATGAAAACCCCCCTTTTAGTTTCTTGTTTCAAAGTGTTTCAAATATGTTTTAGTTTGTGTTTTTAAGTGTTTTGATTTAAGTAAAAGTCAATTTTCGTCCAAAGACATTTCTAGTGTCTTGTTTAAGTTTATTTGGTTGTTTTAAGCTGTTTTGAGTATTTTAAGTTGGCTTTGAGTCTTGTGAGTCTTGTTAAGTGTTTTTAAGTTTAGTTTTATGTTTTTGAGTCAGTTTAGAGGTTATTAGCAAGCCCTCCTAATCCCCGGTCTAGAACGATCCCTACTTATACTTGTACTACAATTGTCAAAAGAGGGTTAAATTTGTGTGCTAAGATAATTTTCGCACCAGGCCCCTCATTGGGAAATACACATACATCGTCTAAACAAAACCTAGATTTTGCTCATGCACTACCCTCACGGGTAACATCAACAATAATCATAATTTCTATATCGTAACCTCAATCATTCAAATACCTGTTCACAATACTCATCTGTCAAACATGTTCCGTGCGTAAAATCTCTATACCAAGGCTCAAACAATACCATAACCAAACCAGAAATGTAACCGCAGTTACACATAACTCTAACAAAGCTAAGTGCCTACCATAACTGGATAAAATTGTAAAATATTCAAAAGCAATATGTCCTCTAAGGTCCGGACATAAACTTAGTACTCATAACCTTTAAAAAGGCTTCCCAAGATTGGGAAATAAAACGCGTGTCACAGAGATATGCAATCATGATATGCACACCAAGTAGTCAAATAATGTAGTTCACGATGTCCTAGCGAGTAGCTTTATATTGAATTTCCCTCCCAAATTTAGCAAAACTATGCCAAAAAGAACAATCAAGAATTTGAGGGTCAAACAAGTCCAACAAACCTAAAATACAAGGTAATTGAAATTAATGCATGACATCTCGCTACAACTGTAGCTCTTGGAACATGCAATCACCAACGGTTAAGATTCGTTTAGCAAGTATTTGTTGGGTGATTAAGAAATTAATTATCAAGGGTAAATGTTAATGTACAGGCAACTCCTTTAGACGATTTGTCTGTTTCAAAAATAATACAAAGTGTAATAGGGTAGACACGGACCCAAGATTGACTAGGTGCATATGGAATCCCCATCAGAATAGATGTTGATCTAAACGCTCGAGAAATTTGATAATTTCAAAAATGAGGAATTTTACCGAGTGGACTAAAATATAGTCCCTCTGAACCAATGGAAAGTAGGCTAACTTGTCGCGTCGATCGATGGTCACTGTAACATCATCATAACTCCATATGTACAATATACCTCATATTGGAAGCTTATGGTGATATTTCCCATCCTTATACAAATATAGGAAGTGATTATTACCATCCAAACAATTTATTGATATCTCATAGGTAATGTCAAAACAATACTTGTGAATTCCAACTGAGATGGGATAGGACAAGCTATGTTTGCACCACCAGGGTAATACACACTGCAATCGTAGACGCTGATTTGGTTATTCCATCATCGCTATCATAAATTTTAGCTTATTTGAAATGAAGATGTATTTGAGAAATCTAAGGTTGGTAAAGGTTCTAGACACGTTTCTCACCAAGAAGTGCCATCCGATATTTCAAATGAAGATAATAACAATTGACTCTAAGTAATGAATATGATGGTTCATTTTCAACGGTTTTAACCGTTGGAATGATAAGCGATTCTCAGTCATGCTGCCTTAGCACAGTCGAAACATCCAGAGAACATGTCATCACGGATATTCAAATGATCAATGTCATCGAAAGGTGTAACACGAAGGTAGGTTGAGACAACAATTTAGTTGTCATAAGCTTTATTCATAACTAACATCAAAACTAAACTAACTTTCCTCGGTTGTGAGTGAGGAAAAACATTATAGTCAAAAATCGCTAACCAATTGTCAATAAAATAGATAAGACCAAAGATATCTCAAAATTCACAATAATTTGAGAGAATTTCTACTTTCTTCTGCTACAATCTTTTTGGAAAAAGAAAGGAATATCCTCTGATGAGATCACGTCTCCCTAGAAAAGTACCAATTTAATCAAAGTTAACAGTTGAGGAATTTGATATAAAGCTGACTGTTGATGTCTAAAGATTAGATTCGCCACTGGAGTAGGTAAGTAAGTAGTTGACAAAGCTACTATAAATTCGTCAGGTTGTGGAAGAGAACTCAAGTTACAAAGGTGGGTCGGCTAGACCATCAACTCGAAGTAGGGGATAACGGTTTTTTATTTTTTATTTTTTATTTTTAATCGTCACTCAAGCTGCTAAAATCTAGGTATGACCCTAAGATTCAATCTTTCGCCTTCGCAAGTTTGAGGTTTCTAAGATAAAGTGTTTAGTCCTGGGTTAGGTAAGTTCCTAATTGGTAAACTTTATAACTAAGTTTCTCAATGACGTCAGGAACGTTCAATATGAGTAAGGGAAATTGGTGTAATACTAGGAAGTGGGTCGATGATGTACTTCACTTCACCATTTGATGATTTCCCAGATAAAATTTTGGGAAATGCCACTAAAGGTATTCGTCCTTGAAACGCACCATACTACTTCTTTTCCCTACGACACCTACTAATAGGTTTTCATGAATTCCTTGATACTCAACTTTCTTTTATAGTGGGAAATTAACTCCTACTTCAATTCTAATGATTGTGGATGGAAGTGACCATAAGGATGGATGGTCGAGAATGTTCTAGTTACCTAGATGGGTAAAACAATTAACACGACTTCTAGTTTACGGTCCTTCTAAGAGGCTTGCTCCTAAGTTTCTGAGATTAGTTCTTCAACTCAAGTAGTCACTGTTAACCAATCTATCAGTCACGCCGCTAATCATGCATTTTAAATATGTTGATATTGTTCGTTATCCTGAAACTGTGAACCAGCGTTCTGATATAAAGGTATCACTCATAGATACTAGTAAATATGTCCGGTATCAAAAGTCATACCACTTGAATACTGGTTAACAGCTCCCAGATATCGGATATATCATCAATTAGTAGTGTTACAATGGACTGATCACAATTTAGAGCCCACTTAGGTGGATAGTTCGGACAATTGGTAAGGAACGGGTCCGATGAGGTGATTTAGTTGTTTCTAGAGAGAAATACTTACTACTTCAGGAATTTCTACTGACCGTAGGTATAACAACTCGTACACCTGTGCATATGCTCGTTGAAATGACAAGTACAACCCCAAAGAAATTCGGGAAACTAGTATTGATTGAAAAGTCCTAAGGCCAAGAAACGGAATTTGCTAACAATCTACCTTTGAACAGACTTAAATGAAAGTCGATCTTACTCTAGAAGAATTGGAATGATCACTAGTACGTTTGAAAAGATTAGTGCTATCGGGGACCAAAAGTAATTGTCCTAAGATGTTGTGCTATTGGGGACCAAAAGTGATTGTCCTAGATGTTCTTTCGTCGAGTGCTACCATTTTAGCACCACATCGTCAGACGAGAGATTTCTAGAGTCTTAATGAGAGTAAACTTCATAGGAATTCTAATAGGTGGTATTCCAACGGATACTGCTACAACAACAAAGCGTTTTCTCACTAAGTGGGGTCGGCTATATGAATTCTAGAATGCCATTGTGCTCGGTTCTGTGTCATGTCCTTCATTTGATCCAAATACTTTAAGTCTTTTCTTAGAGTCTCTTCCAAAGTTTTCCTAAGTCTTCCTCTACCCCTTCGGCCCTGGACCTCTGTCCTGTAGTCGCATCTTCTAACCGGAACGTCAGTAGGCCTTCTTTGCACATGTCCAAACCACCATAACCGATTTTCTTCCTTCAATTTTGGCTACTCCTACTTTACCTCGGATATCCTCATTCCTAATCTTATCATTTCTTGTGTGCCCACACATCCAACGAACATCCTCATCTCCGCTACACCTATTTTATGTACGTGTTGATGCTTCACTGCCCAACATTCTGTTCCATACAGTATCGCCAACCTTATTGTCGTCCTATAAAATTTTCCCTTGACTTTCAGTGGCATACGGCGGTCACACAACACACCGGATGCACTCTTCCACTTCATCCATCCAGCTTGTATTCTATGGTTAAGGTCTCCATCTAATTCTCTGTTCTTTTGCAAGATAGATCTTAGGTAGCGAAAACGGTCGCTCTTTGGTATTTCCTAATCTCTTATCCTCACCCCTAACTCATTTTGGCCTCCATTTGCACTGAACTTACACTCCATATATTCTATCTTTTATCGGCTTAGGCGAAGACCTTTAGATTCCAACCCTTCTCTCCAAAGTTTAAGCTTCGCATTTACCCCTTCCTGAGTTTCATTTATCAACACTATATCATCTGCGAAAAGTATACACCAAGGAATATGTCCCGTCAACTCATCCATTACCAATGCAAAAAGGTAAGGACTTAAGGATGAGCCATGATGTAACCCAACAGTTATGGGGAAGCTTTCGGTTTGTCCTTCATGAGTTCTTACGATAGTCTCTACTCCATCATACATATCTTTTATAGCTTAGATATATGTTACTCATACTCCTTTCTTCTCTAAAATCCGCTAAAGAATGTCTCTTAGTACCCTATCATATGCTTTTTCCAAATCTATAAAGACCATGTGTAAATCCTTTTTCCTATCTCTATATCTTTCCATCAATCTTTGTAAGAGATAGATTGCCTCCTTGGTTGAGCGCCCTAGCATGAACCAGAATTGGTTGTTCGAAACCCGTGTCTCTTGCCTCAATCTATGCTCAATGACTCTCTCCCAGAGCTTCATTGTACGACTCATTAGCTTAATACCCCTATAGTTCATGCAATTTTGTACGTCGCCCTTATTCTTGTAGATAGGCACCAAAGTGCTATTTCGCCACTCATTTGGCATCTTCTTCATTTTCAAAATCCTATTGAAAAGGACTATGAGCCATGCTATACCCGTCTCTCCCAAGACTTTCCACACTTCGATTGGTTTATTATCTAGGCCCACTGCTTTTCTATGCTTCATCTTTTTCAAAGCCACAACCACTGCTTTGAAGGAAATTTTGTGAAAAACATGTTCATTTGGGCAACATCTATGGCATGCAATTAACATTTAAAGGCGGAATCATGCTTGTATGCACTCAAAAATAAAACATTACCCATGAAATTCAAAGCCTTGTAGAAAGGTGAACCAAGACTCAACTCCAGAACAAAGTGAGTTGAGATATTTTATACCTTTGTTGATTCCTCTTTGTATAAGCAAAGGCTAATCACCCAAGGAGAGGGCCTTCATTCCTTGCTTCTTAGTTCCATCGATTTCTTGGAGGAGGATGGTTGAAAGGATTCTCCAAGTTCCCAAAGTTGAGAACCTCTAATTTGTCCACACCAAGGATGGACTTGAAGAAGAGATAAGTGACCTAGAGGAAGTAAGATTGCTAGCTAAGATCCTCTAGGGTGGCCGACCTCTTAGAGAGAAAGAGAGAGACATTGTGTTCTCATCTTTTCTCTAAAAGAAACCCTAATGAAGAAAAGGCTATAAAGTCATATTTATACCTACCTTCATTTGAGTGGCAAACTTGTAATAAATCCAAAACCCACTCCTTTATCAATATGGCTGGCCATAGGGTGTTATTGGGCTGTTTGGGCCTTTCTGAATATTTAGTCATTAAGTTGTCATACAACTTAAGTCAATGGGCTTGACGTTCGAAGACCATTGGGCCTTGAGGCCCAAAACTAACTCGAGGTCTTTAATGAACTTCATTCGTTTGATTAATTAACATATTAATTAATCCTTGCCATAAATAATTAAACCATTTAATTATCCTTACTCATCTCCGTTGTTTCTTCAATCTCTACCTTACACGGTGTACGATCCATTAGGTTCCTGTTAGCGAGGCAGTGGGCGATTAGAACTCTTTCAAATTGATTGTGAATTGAAACTTACTTTCAATTCTCCCTTTAGTGATTATACACGTTTAGGGCTTCCACAAACCATGAGTGACACCTAGCAGTGTGTCATGGTTACCCAAGCTAATCAAAAGAGGTGGAGAACCTATTCAGTTTAGGATTACAATGCAATACGGTCTTTCTCTAATACAATACTCTTGACCACATTGTTTGGTTGGATAGTTTAATCATGTCTACTATCCATTGTGATTCATTTACTTATATGATTACCTTGAATGTGATTTGGAACGACTTCCTAAATCTCATTTATACTCTGGCCAGAGATTCTTAATCATATCATAGAGTATTCTCTCTCAAACAGTTTGAAGGTTAGAGATCCCTTGTTGCGCATTCACTTGCCTCCATGGCTAAGGGATTTAACCCCAACTATGCCGTGGACACCCTCTGACAGAGTGACTTTGACATAGTCAAAGATCAAGGACCTAACCACAAAACAACTATGATGCCTCAGGTCAAAGGACTACTTTGCATTATCCCAACCATGAGTTCTCATGTGACATGAGTATGAGAACTCCTCGTTGATCTTGTTCAGTGGACTCATTATTTATTGAGCACCTACATGCTTGTTTTGGTGTCAATCACACCAATGACTCGAGACTAGTCACTCTCCCTGAGAGAAGACACAGCACGTACTGATCTTAACGGACTGTCAATGCCCAATTGGCAATCCTACGATGAGGAACGTTTAGGATATGTATACGAAAGAGAATGGTCTCATGAATCTAACTTCTTTAAATTACATTCTCCTAATTACATATTCCTTGGACTTATCGTTTAAGCATATAACATTTATATGAGACGACTTAAAATAATAATCTTTGCCCTTGATATTAAACTAGATTAGTTTAACATGTGACATGTCCGTAAAGTATTATCTTATGATTGGTTTTAGGGCACATTTCCAACAATCTCCCGCTTGCACTAGAGCCAATCAGCTTGGTCATCAATGATGATACCTTTTCTGTAGTCATTTCAAAAATGACTGAGTAATAGGCCTAGGGAATGGATATCTATATGTTATCCATAGAAGCAACCTAGAGAATAACGACGTCACCATTATACATGATTCTCAATCATGTGGTTCCGTCTCTCATTTGAGTTCGGATCTTGATGAGACCATGATTCCCTAGCTTAAGCTATCGCCCCATTAGTGTCGTAGTGTCGGTACACTGGAGACACTTTCTGGTTGGAACCGAATAGAGAGTTCATAAATGAACTTTCCCATCCAAACAACATTGTTGTAAGCTTCAATATGGCAATATATTTTGCATTCATAATGGAACACACTAAAGTCATTACTTTTAATGTTTCCATCCAAATATCTCTTTAGTCATAATAAAGAGATATCTGATTATCTCTTCATTCATAATGAAGAAACATCCAATAATGGATTAGATTCATAATCTAATACATTTACGCTTCCATTACGTTACTCTAATTCTTCCTCATTCTTGAGGAATCCATCCTTTATTATTTCTCAAATACTTAAGGATTCACTTGACAGTTGCCATGGTTCTGATCCTGGGCTTGCATTGATATAGTCTTGTACTGATCCTGGTACAACTCATATCAACGTTTTTCTTACAATATGAAATACATAAATCACCTTTTTGCGTATACATAAAGGATTATATTTAGGCATTATTTCTTTGGGAGTCAAAGGGTACGTTCCCTTTGAGAAGAGCTACCTCCTAGTCTTACTAGAGTTGTTCTTCTGATTGAAGGTTATCATCATATGAGAAACTTCCTAGCATCTTTTGTCTATCATTAGGGCTTTATATAATCCAATTATATCCTGAAATCTATCATTATAGATTTCCATCCCATGTTTATAAACTATGTCTCCCATATACATTCTATCGTTATAGAATGTTTAAAGTCATAACTTTAACGAAGAAGTATTCTTTTCATTTCCAAAATTAATATATCATATATGTGTTAAATTTTAGGAACATGATTAACTCCCACTAATCTTTTGTAAACTTAGTAAACCAAAGATTCATTTACACCTTCATGGAAAATCAATTGATTTGATCTTTCTCTCATAAGACGCTTATAGCTCCCACTAGCTTGCCAAGATCCATGATGGATGGATCTCTATAACTTACATGTCTTGTGATTCATAGTTTTAGACATATATTATCAAGACTATCTTAATAATGGTTTTGGAAACCCATATTATGTCCAGACATTGAATCACCATTTAGTTGTAGCTAGCAATCTTCGAATTAATTGAAACCATTACTACGTCAAAGATGGTTTCTTCCAAGTCAACCATTCTCTTTGATTGTAGTCACCTTAAGCTAACAATTAGCTATGATGGTTTCATTATTTCGGGTCAAATGGTATTTTACCATTTCCTTGAGTATATGTCGTATATACACTCAATGTAGTCATAAGGATTTTCATTCTTATTTCTTTCGAATTAAGAGGTGTAACTCTATGATATAGTCATAAAGTTCAAACCATTCAACTGAGACAGTTTATAAATCCTTCTTGACTACCTTGGAGCTTGTGGTGTAGTAACTAGGTTGTTATATTTGTTGATTATCATCTTGTCTCTCAAAGAACCCATTCTTTGAGTTCTATCTCTCGTTCATTTGCGCTTAGGCAAATCATATTGTAGGATTACAATGAACTACCCAACAAAACAACATTTGTTAGTTGGTTTATAGAAGTGATACCCAAAGGTTAATTTAAGGATATCCACAAGATAATTCTCAAACAAATATTGCTTATTAGCACACAACCCCAAATCTTAACATGATTAAGATTTGTCTTTCTTTCCAACTACATCCTATGGAGTCATGAAAATTTTGGAAGATCATCTAATTGACAATCATATTGTCTTAGAAGTATATATCCTATATATATGGGTAATTGATAACATCCAACGAACTAAATCTTATTCGAGTTCGTTCTTCTCTTAATGGAGAAATCCATTATCATATGATGCTTCTTTCCTTGATATCTTTCAAGGAAACTGTTCTAAAGTGTTACCTTTCCATGGATCAAATCTAAGGAGGTAAATACTTTAGACATCTTACTCATCAACTTACATTTCTTGAATTCTTTGAAACCTTTTGCAAAGTATTCGGACTTGTGTTTATTCAAAATAAATGATAGTCCAACCGAGAGCGATCTTTGGTGAATGTCATACAACATGAGTAGTATTATGTTGTGGACAAGTGCCACCAACATCTAAGTGAATTAACCTCAACAACTTTGTGATTCTTTCTTCCTTTCCAAAAGAATAAAGATTCAAACATTTTGCCTCTATACAATTTTAACAAGAAGGCATTGGATCCGGATCTAACGATCCAAAGCATCCATCTATGACCAAATCGTAATTTATGTTTTAGAGGTATCACAACTCAGTTGGGATTAGTCACTACCTTGCAACCTTTTGGGTTTTAAGCATCATTATATTCTAAATAGTTAACACTACCATATCATCTCTACTATAGAGATAATCAATTAGATTACAATAATCTAATCATTCATTAATAAAAAACAATGTTTTGTCAAACAAAACATTCATCCATCTCTCATAGTGACGGAATTAAGTTCCTTAAAATTAGAATGTAAAGACAATCTTTGGTTTTTCCAATTTCTTTTGTAGTTCATATGAGGAAGTAAGTACGATCTGCTTTCGCAAAGATCTACATTTGATTCACGTTCCGAATGTGAAGTACTTTCTCTTCTCTCATTAATCTTCTACTTCTTATTAGCCACACTTTTACAACGATTGTAAAACATAGTTACTAATACGGAATCAAGCATTCAAGGAGAAGAACCAACTGTTTTGAACTTTTCAAGAACAATTTACAACACCTTCGAAAGGTGTGTTCTTGACACTTGCAAGACATTTCTTGCAAATACCCCTTCCAATGTCCATCCTTTCATAAAGAAAGTTTGTTCCCTTGGAGTTATTTCCCCTTCTTCGTTTGACTTCTCCTTTGAAACTTATTTCAATTGTGTTATACACATCAAACGATTTGAAGAGTGTGTGGTTATTATTCACTATATAGTTTACAATAAACTTAGTGAACCATTTGGATAGGGACACAAAGGTGAAGTCCTTGCCTAGTTTCCGTCTCTAGAAGTGGTTTAACACTTCAACACTCAATGATTGAAAATCATCATAAGTCCATGTTGATGGACTATTTTTGTCAACCAACCATTATGTTCTAAACATAATTACAAACTTTCAAGAGTTGTTCAAGGCAACTCTCATTTCTTCATACAACAATTTGTAAGTGAAGAATCATGGTACACAAAGTGTCCATGTCCTTGTGCCTACTTCTTAAGTTCCTTGTTCATGTAACAAAGAAACAAGCACTAATGTTTGCGTTAGCTAAGGGTTGTTCAAAGCAACTCTTATTTCTTCATACAACAATTTGTAATTGAAGATTTATGACATTAAAAGTGTTGTCTTCTTTATGATAGACTTATCTAACATGTTCTTCCAATGATACATTATCAATAGGAAGATTGTGAGGATAAGATTACTTAGGTACATATACAAGCCATTATAGACAATCTATGGGATTGTAGTACCAAGTCTGGAAACTAAAGCTTTCGGCTTTTCTTTGTCAAGTTGTTGGATAGCGTTTGCAAATATATTGGTAAACAAATAATAACGAATATAAATTGATTTTAAGCCATTTGATCCGGGTCTTTAAATCAAATAGCACCACCCACTATTTTTGGCAAATTCCATATCCCTCATTGGAATTCGAGAGTTTTGGAGGAAACTCTTAGTAGGGTATGGGAGACTCATCATTACAAAGCCCACCTCACAATGATATGATGTTGGCTAGCATCAATAATAATGAGAAAGTACGCTTACTCATTTGCATCTCTTGTAAGTACCCATCTTATGTGGCGTCTAGAGAATGAAGCCTCACAATGATATGATGTTGGCTGCATTGCACTTAGTTAAGTCATTCCCACCATGCAAGTTCGAGTAGCGGTTCAAAAACAACCTCACAATGATATGATGCTGGTCATTCTCGTTGCCTACCTTCACAACATCATGAATGCATATAGAACTCCTCCTGAGTGTAAGTACACACTTTGTACTCCCCTATGATAGGGTCAAGTCGGTGTATGAGTCACAAACGATCGGAGCCTACCACGGTGGAAGGGCACGAAAGAGTGTTCAAAGCACTTTCACGCTTATCAACTTAATAATGGTTTGGTTGAGGGTTTTAGGTCTCATCACATATAAGCATGCATTGTAATCTTATTAAAACAATTTGGTCCTATTACAACTATTAGTCCATGTGATTGATTTAGTTGTATATAATACTCCCACTATGCTTGTAAAACGGTTTTTAAAGCAAGAGTATATGGTACTACTAACATAAGGTTTGCATTCATTGATGGACTATATAGTTGCCTTAGGGCCTTAGAATCACTATGAACCTTTGATTAGATCCAACACGAGCCTAGTGTTGAATCTCAGTCTAGGGATGGTGATTGATTTTAGTTACGCGTTTAATCATATTAAGGCGTGTTTTTCCTATTGGGCGTTGGACCCAATGTTGGAAATGTGCCCTAAAACCAATCATATGATGATACTTTACGGACATTTCACATGTTAAACTAATCTAGTTTAATATCAAGGGCAAACATTATTGTTTGAGCCGTCTCATATAAATGTTATATGCTTAAACGATAAGTCCAAGGAATATGTGATTGGGAGAATGCGATCTAAAGAAGTTAGATTCATGAGACCATTCTTTCGTAGACACATCCTAAACGTTCCTGATCATAGGATTGCCAATTGGGCATTGACAGTCCGTTAAGATCAGTACGTGATGTGTCTTCTCTCAGGGAGAGTGACTAGTCTCGAGTCATTGGTGTGTGTGACATCAAGACAAGTACGTAGGTGCTCAATAGAGAATGAGTTCACTGAACACGATCAATGAAGAGTTCTCATATTCATGTCACATGAGAACTCATGGTTGGGATAATGCAAAGTAGTCCTTTGACCTGAGGCATCACGTTTGTCTTGTGGTTAAGTCCTTGATCTTTGATTATGTCAAAGTCACCCCATCCGCGGGTGTCCACGGCATCGTTGGGGTTAAGCCACTTAGCTATGGAGGCAAGTGAATACGCAACAAGGGATCTCTAACCTTCAAAACGTTTGAGGGAGAATACTCTATGATATGATTTAGAACCTCTGGCCAGAGTATGAATGAGATTTAGAAAAGTCGTTCTAAATCACATTCAAGGTAATCATATAAGCACACGAATCACATTGGATAGTAGACATGAATAAACTATCAAACCAAACAATGTGGTGAAGAGTATTGTATTAGAGAAAGACCGTATTGCATTTGTAATCCTAAACTGAATAGATTCCCTACCTCTTCTGATTAGCTTGGGTAACCATGATATGCTGCTAGGTGTCACTCTTGGTTTGTGGAAGCCCTAAACGTGTATAAACACTAAAGGGAGAATTGAAAGTAAGTTTCAATTCACAATCGATTTTAAAGAGTTTTAATCGCCCACTGCCTCGCTAAAAGGAACCTAATGGATCGTACACCGTGTAAGGTGGAGATTGAAGAAACAATGGAGATGAGTAAGAATAATTAAATGGTTTAATTATTTATGGCAAGGATTAATTAATATGTTAATTAATTAAACGAATAAGTTCGTTAAAGACCTCGGGATAGTTTTGGACCTTAAGGCCCAATGGGCTTCAAACGTCAAGCCCATTGACTTAAGTTGTATGACAACTTAAATCACAAAGGCCCAAAAAGCCCAAACAAAACCCTATGGCCGGCCATTTAGAGGAGGGTAGTGAACTTGCTTTAATTACAAGTTTGCCACCCCAATGAATAAAGGTATAAATATGACTTTATAGCCAAAATTCATTTTAGGGTTTTCTTTTGGGAAATTGGAGAGAACACAATGCTCTCCTTTCTCTCTAAAGAGGCCGGCCCCCTTGGAGTGTGTATCTAGCAATCCTACTACTCCAAGGTCACTCATTTCTTCATCAATCTTACCTTGGTGTGGATACTTAAAGGTTCTAAATTTTGGGAACTTGGAGAACCATATTCTTCCATCCAAAACCATGAATCTAAGAAGCAAGGAATGAAGGCCCTCTCCTTGGGTGATTAGCCTTTGCTTATGCAAAGAGGAATCTACAAAGGTATATATTTCTCAACTCACTTTGATTTGAGTTGAGTCTTGGTTCACCAATCTACTAGGCTTTGAATTTCATGGGTAATGTTTTGTTTTTGAATGCATGCAAGCATGATTCCGCCTTTTAATTGTTAAATGCATGCTATAGATGTTATTCAAATGAACATGTTTTCACAAAATCATCCTTCAATTGGTATCAGAGCCTAGGTCTAGTAGTTGGTGAATCCTTTTGGGTTTTGTAGTTCATAGTTTGTGATTTAAAAGTTGTAATATGTTACAAGCTTTATTCTTGTTTCTTTGAATGTAAATTTTGTTAGAAAATTTGCCATCCCAAATGTTGTAGATGTAGTTCATATGAGCATGAATATTGGAGCTAAAATTTGGTGCCATGTTTTTTTTTGGGAATTTTCGGCCAAATCCAAAGGGTGGATTTTTGGGTTCTTGTTTGACTTGTTAAAAGTGTTTTCAAGTAACTTTTGGAACCCCTATGTACCCTAGTTTGGTTATATGTTATTTCCCTAAAGTTTGAATGGTTTTGGGATGTTTTTGGGTGAAAAATGTTCATGGAGCTCTTATGGGTTTTTCATGAATGTTCTTCATTGTTCTTGACATTTTAGCCAAGAACAAAAAGTTTGGTGTTTTGATTCAAAGTTTTGGTTAATTTCATAAAGTCTTTGTTTTAAGTTGGTTGGTGTGACTTTTCCATCATCAAAAACATTTATTTGAAAAGGTGGTGGAAATGTTGTAAGAGTGTTTAATTTATGTACATAATTGTTTTTCTTTCTTACACACATGTTCCCACCAACCAATTTCAACTTGCAAGGCTTTATGACTTAGTTGAAAAAATTTCCAAATTTTGTGGCTTCAATTTTTTCCCTCCCTCTCTCCTAAAACCGGCCCTCCCTCAAGTGGGAGTACTTTTGGGGCTTTTATGCAATTACATAAAGTTTTGATACTTTTGTGTATTTGTACTTTGGCCCAAAAGTTTACGTTTTTACGTTTAGGTCCAAAAACGCTAAAGGACAAATAGTTTTGCTCCTTTAATGAAGTTTTTGCATTGTTTAAATTTTGGGTTCTAGTGTAATTACATGAAGTAGTGGACTTTTGTGTTCTTACAAAGTGACCCCAAAAGTTTATGTTTTTGCAATATTGCCCAAAGGTTGTGGTAGTTGCATTTTGGCCCAAATTAGGTTGAGAACAAAATTGTTTTGTCTCTTTAAATGAGAATTGGATTTTCATTTCATTGAGCTCCATTTAAATCAATTTTCTGGATACAAAAACCAAATGAAAATGTTGCATTCTATTTAATTAGTTAAAGCGTTAATTGATTAAAGAAAGGGTGATTATGAACCTAAGCCCAAAATAATTGAGCTATGTGAAAGGCCGTTTCAAATTTGTTTGAACCATGGGAATGTGTAGATTAGATTTTGGTTGTAATTTGATTTGATCAAATGTTGTAAAAGGGCATAAGCTCTTCTTTACTTTAAAGTAATTTGTTTTATGCAAATGTTGTAAAGAGCATAAGCTCACCTTTACTTTGAAGTACTTCTTTCTTGCTTTATTTGATATGCATGAAAATGAAGTAGTTGGGTCCAACGCCCTTAAGACAACACGCCTTAATGTGATTAAACGCGTAACTAAAATCAATCACCATCCCTAGACCGAGATTCAACACAAGGCTCGTGTTGAATCTAAACAAAGGTTCATAGTCATCCTAAGGCCCTAAGGCAACTATATAGTCCATCAAATGAATGCAAAGTTTATGTTAGTAGTATCATATACTCTTGCTTTAAAAACCGTTTTATAAGCATAGTGGGCGTATTATATACAACTAAAACAATCCAACGGACCAATAGTTGTAATAGGACCAAAATTGTTTTAATATAGATTAAAATGAATGTTTATATGTGATGAGACCTAAAACCCTCAACCAAACCATTATTAAGTTGATAAGCGTGAGAGTGCTTTGAACACTCTTTCGTGGCCTTCCACCAGGGTAGCTCCAATCCTTTATGACTCTTACACCGCCTTCACCCTATCATGGGGGAGTGCAAAGTGCATGCTTATACTCAGGAGGAGTCTATATACATACTTGATGAGGTGAGTGTAGGCAACGAGGATGGCCGATATCATATAATTGTGAGGCTATTCTTGAACCCCTTCATGAACTAAGCATGGTGGGAATGACTTAACTAAGTGCAATGGAACCAATATCATATCATTGTGAGGTTACATTCTCTAGAGGCCAAATAAGATGGGTACTTGCAAGAGATGCAAATGAGTAAGCGTACTCTCTCATTATTATTAATGCTAGCCAATATCATATCATTGTGAGGTGGGCTTGGTAATAGTGAGTCTCCCATACCCTACTAAGAGTTTCATCCAAAACTCTCGAATTCCAATGAGGGATATGGAATTTGCCCAAAATAGTGGGTGGTGCTATTTGATTTAAAGACCCGAATCAAATGGCTTAAAATCAATCAATTTATATTCGTTATGTATTTATTTACCAATATATTTGCAAACGCTATTGCACACTTGACAAATAAAAGCCGAAAGTTTAGTTTCCGGACTTGGTACTACAAAACCATAGATTGTCTTTAAATGGCTTGTAAAATGTACCTAAGTAGTCTCATCCTCACAATCTTCCTATTGATAATGTATCATTGGAAGAAAATGTTAGATAAGTCTACCATAAGGAGGACAACACTTTTAATGTCATAATTCTTCACTTACAAATCGTTGTATGAAGAAATAAGAGTTGCTTTGAACAACCCTTAATCAATACAAACATTAGTGCTTGTTTCTTTGTTACATGAACAAGGAACTTGAGAACAAAGAACTT
Source organism: Malus sylvestris (assembly GCF_916048215.2). Taxonomy (NCBI): domain Eukaryota; kingdom Viridiplantae; phylum Streptophyta; class Magnoliopsida; order Rosales; family Rosaceae; genus Malus; species Malus sylvestris. The sequence continues at coordinate 14,919,503 of NC_062265.1, read as the reverse complement.
GAGAACAAAGCACAAAGGCATGGACACTTAATGTGCCATGATTCTTCACTTACAAATTGTTGTATGAAGAAATGAGATTTGCCTTGTACAACTCTTGAAAGTTTGTAATTATGTTTAGAACATAATGGTTGGTTGACAAAAATAGTCCATCAACATGGACTTATGATGATTTTGAATCATTGAGTGTTGAAGTGATAAACCACTTAACGAGACGGAAACTAGGCAAGGACTTCACCTTTGTTTCCCAATCCTAATGGTTCACTAAGTTTATTGTAAACTATGTAGTGAACAATAACCACAAGCTCTCCAAATTGTTTGATGTGTATAACACAATTGAAAAAGGTTTCAAGAGAGATAGTGGGAGTTTAGGGACCATGACTAATGTAGTCAAAGGTGAAAGTCAAATAAAGAAGATAAAATTAAACTCCAAGGGAACAAACTTTCTTTATGAAAGGATGGACATTGGAAGGGGTATTTGCAAGAAATGTCTTGCAAGTGTCAAGAACACACCTTTCGAAGGTGTTGTAAATTGTTCTTGAATAGTTCAAAACAGTTGGTTCTTCTACTTGAATGCTTGATTCCGTATTAGTAACTATGTTTTACAAATCGTTGTAAAAGTGTGACTAATAAGAAGTAGAAGATATATGAGAGAAGAAAAAGGTGCTTCGCATTCGGAACGTGAATAAAATAAAGATCTCTGCGAAAGCAGATAGTACTTACTTCCTCATATGAACTACCAAAGAAATTGAACAAACCAAAGATTGTCTTTACATTCCAATTTTAAGGAACTTAATTCCGTCACTATAGTAGAGATGGATGAATGTTTTGTTTGACAAAACATTGTTCTTTATTAATCAATGATTGGATTATAGTAATCTAATTGATTGTCTCTATATTAGAGATGATATGGTAGTGTTAACTGTTTAAAATATAATGATGCTTAAAACCCAAAAGGTTGCAAGGTAGTGACTAATCCCAACTAAAGTTGTGATACCTCTAAAACATAAATTACGATTTGGTCAAAGATGGATGCTTTGGATCGTTAGATCCGGATCCAATACCTTCTTATTAAAATTGTATGGAGGCGAAATGTTCGAATCTTTATTCTTTTGGAAAGAAGAAAGAATCACAAAGTTGTTGAGGTTAATTCACTTAGATGTTAGTGGCACTTGTCCACAACATAATACTACTCATGTTATATGACATTCACCAAAGATCTCTCTAGGTTGGACTATAGTTTATTTTGAATAAACACAGGTCCGAATACTTTGCAAAAGGTTTCAAAGAATTCAAGAAATGTAAGTTGATGAGTAAGACGTCTAAAGTATTTACCTCCTTAGATTTGATCCAAGGAAAAGTAACACTTTAGATGAGTCTCCTTGAAAGGTATCAAGGAAAGAAGCATCATAAGATAATAAATTTCTCCATTAAGGAGAAGAACGAACTCGAATAAGATTTAGTTCGTTAGATGTTATCTATTACCCATATATAGGATATATACTTCTAAAACAATATGATTGTCAATTAGAAGATCTTCCAATTTTTTCATGACTCCATAAGATGTAGTTGGAAAGAAAGACAAATCTTAAGCATGTTAAGATTTGGGGTTGTGTGCTAATAAGCAATATTTGTTTGATACCAATCTTGTGGGATATCCTTAAATTAACTTTTGGATATCGCTTCTATAAACCAACTAACAAATGTTGTTTTGTTGAGTAGTTCATTGTAATCCTACAATGTGATTTGCCTAAAAGCAAATGAACGAGAAATAGAACTCAAAGAATGGGTTCTTTGAGAGACAAGAAAGTAATCAACAAATATAAACAACCTAGTTCCTATACCACAAGCTCCAAGGTAGTCAAGAAGGATTTATAAACCGTCTCAGTTGAATGGTTTGAACTTTATGACTATGTCCTAGAGTTGCACCTCTTAATTCGAAAGAAATAAGAATGAAAATCCTTATGACTACATTGAGTGTATATACGATATATACTCAAGGAAATGATAAAGTACCATTTGACCCGAAATAATGAAACCTTCATAAGCTAATTGGTAGCTTAAGGTAACTACAATCAAAAGGATGGTTGACTTTGAAGAAACCATTTTTGACGTAGTCTTGGTTCAATTAATTCGAAGATAGCTAGCTACAACTAAATGGTGATTCATGTTTAGACATAATATGGGTTTCCGAAACCATTATTAAGATAGTCTTGATAATATATGTCTAAAACTATAAATCACAAGACATGTAAGTTGTAGAGATCCATCCATCATGAATCTTAGCAAGCTAGTGGGAGCTATGAGCATCTTATGAGAAAGAGGATCAAATCGTTTGATTTCTCGTAAAGATGTAAATGAATCTTTTGTTTACTAGGTTTACAAAAGATTAGTGGGAGTTAATCATGTTCCTAAAATTTAAATATATATGATATATTAATTTTGGAAATGAAAAGAATACTTCTTCGTTAAAGTTATGACTTTAAAACATTATATGAAGATAGAATGTATATGGGAGTTAATCATGTTCCTAAAATTTAAATATATATGATATATTAATTTTTGAAATGAAAAGAATACTTCTTCTTTAAAGTTAGGACTTTGAAACATTATATGAAGATAGAATGTATATGGGAGATATAGTCTATATACATGGGATGGAAATCTATAATGATATATTTCATGATATAATTGGATTATATCAATCCCTAATAATAGACAATGGATGCTAGGAAGTTTCTCATATGATGATAAAATTCAATTAGAAGGACAACTCTAGTGAGACTAAGAAGTTGCTCTTCTAAAAAAGAACGTACTCTTTGACTCCCAAATAAATAATGCGTAAATAGAATCCTTTATGCATACGCATAAAGGTGATTTATGTATTTCATATTGTATGAAAAACATTGATATGAGTTGTACTTAGAACGGTACAAGACGATATCAGTGCAAGCCCAGGATCAGAACCATGGCAACTGTCAAGTGAGTCCTTAAGTATTTAAGAAATACTAAAGGATAGATTCCTCAAAGAATGAGGAAGAATTAGAGTAACGTAATGGAAGCGTAAATGTATTAGATTGTGAATCTAATCCATCATTGGATGTTTCTTCATTATGAATGAAGAGATAAACAGATATCTCTTTATTATGACTAAAGAGATATTTGGATGGAAACATTAAAGTAATGACTTTAGTGTGTTCCATTATGAATACAAAATATATTGCCATATAGAAGCTTACAACAATGTTGTTTGGATGGGAAAGTTCATTTATGAACTCTCTATTCGGTTCCAACCAGAAAGTGTATCTAGTGTACTGACACTATGACACTAATGGGGCGATAGCTCAAGCCAGGGAATCAAGGTCTCATCAAGATCCGAACTCAAATGAGAGACTGAACCACATGATTAAGAATCATGTATAATGGTGACGTCGTTATTCTCAAGGTTGCTTCTATGGATAACATATAGATATCCATTGTCTAGGCCTACTATTCAGCCATTTATGAAATGACTACAGAAGAGGTATCATCACTGATGATCAAGCTGATTGGCTCTAGTGCAAATGGGAGATTGTTGGAAATGTGCCCTAAAACCAATCATATGATGATACTTTACGGACATTTCACATCTTAAACTAATCTAGTTTAATATCAAGGGCAAACATTATTGTTTGAGCCGTCTCATATAAATGTTATATGCTTAAACGATAAGTCCAAGGAATATGTGATTGGGAGAATGCGATCTAAAGAAGTTAGATTCATGAGACCATTCTTTCGTAGACACATCCTAAACGTTCCTGATCATAGGATTGCCAATTGGGCATTGACAGTCCGTTAAGATCAGTACGTGATGTGTCTTCTCTCAGGGAGAGTGACTAGTCTCGAGTCATTGGTGTGTATGACATCAAGACAAGTACGTAGGTGCTCAATAGAGAATGAGTTCACTGAACACGATCAACGAAGAGTTCTCATATTCATGTCACATGAGAACTCATGGTTGGGATAATGCAAAGTAGTCCTTTGACCTGAGGCATCACGTTTGTCTTATGGTTAAGTCCTTGATCTTTGATTATGTCAAAGTCACCCCATCCGCGGGTGTCCAGGGCATCGTTAGGGTTAAGCCACTTAGCTATGGAGGCAAGTGAATGCGCAACAAGGGATCTCTAACCTTCAAACCGTTTGAGGGAGAATACTCTATGATATGATTTAGAACCTCTGGCCAGAGTATGAATGAGATTTAGAAAAGTCGTTCTAAATCACATTCAAGGTAATCATATAAGCACACGAATCACATTGGATAATAGACATGAATAAACTATCAGACCAAACAATGTGGTCAAGAGTATTGTATTAGAGAAAGACCGTATTGCATTTGTAATCCTAAACTGAATAGGTTCTCTACCTCTTCTGATTAGCTTGGGTAACCATGATATTCTGCTAGGTGTCACTCTTGGTTTGTGGAAGCCCTAAACGTGTATAAACACTAAAGGGAGAATTGAAAGTAAGTTTCAATTCACATTCGATTTTAAAGAGTTTTAATCGTCCACTGCCTCGCTAAAAGGAACCTAATGGATCGTACACCGTGTAAGGTGGAGATTGAAGAAACAATGGAGATGAGTAAGAATAATTAAATGGTTCAATTATTTATGGCAAGGATTAATTAATATGTTAATTAATTAAACGAATAAGTTCGTTAAAGACCTCGGGATAGTTTTGGACCTTAAGGCCCAATGGGCTTCGAACGTCAAGCCCATTGACTTAAGTTGTATGACAACTTAATTCACAAAGGCCCAAAAAGCCCAAACAAAACCCTATGGCCGGCCATTTAGAGGAGGGTAGTGAACTTGCTTTAATTACAAGTTTGCCACCCCAATGAATGAAGGTATAAATATGACTTTATAGCTAAAATTCATTTTAGGGTTTTCTTTTGGGAAATTGGAGAGAACACAATGCTCTCCTTTCTCTCTAAAGAGGCCGGCCCCCTTGGAGGGTGTATCTAGCAATCCCACTACTCCAAGGTCACTCATTTCTTCATCAATCTTACCTTGGTGTGGATACTTAGAGATTCTCAATTTTGGGAACTTGGAGAACCATATTCTTCCATCCAAAACCATGGATCTAAGAAGCAAGGAATGAAGGCCCTCTCTTTGGGTGATTAGCCTTTGCTTATGCAAAGAGGAATCTACAAAGGTATATATTTCTCAACTCACTTTGATTTGAGTTGAGTCTTGGTTCACCAATCTACTAGGCTTTGAATTTCATGGATAATGTTTTGTTTTTGAATGCATGCAAGCATGATTCCGCCTTTTAATTGTTAAATGCATGCTATAGATGTTATTCAAATGAACATGTTTTCAAAAAATCATCCTTCACCCAACTACTCCAATTTCATGCATATCAAATAAAACAAGAAAGGAGTACTTCAAAGTAAAGAAGAGCTTATGCTCTTTTACAACATTTGATCAAAACAAATTACTTTAAAGTAAAGAAGAGCTTATGCTCTTTTGCAACATTTGATCATATCAAATTACAACCAAAATCTAATCTACACATTCCCATGGTTCAAACAAATTTGAGACAGCCGTTCACATAGCTCAATTATCGTAGGCTTAGGTTCATAATCACCCTTTCTTTAATAAATTAACGCTTTAACTAATTAAACTTGAATGCAACATTTTCATTTGGTTTTTGTTTCCATAGAATTGATTTAAATGGAGCTAAATGAAATGAAAATCCAATTCTCATTTAAAGATACAAAACTATTTTGTTCTCAACTAATTTGGGCCAAATGCAATAACCTCAACTTTTTGGGCTATGTTGCAAAACACAAACTTTTGAGGTTACTTTGTAAGAACACAAAAGTCCACTACTTCATGTAATTACAACTAGAACCCAAAAAATTCATCAAATACAAAAACTTCATTAAAGGAGCAAAACAATTTGTCCTTTAGTGATTTTGGGCCTTTACGTAAAAACGTAAACTTTCGAGTCAAAGTACAAATACATAAAAGTATCAAAACTTTATGTAATTACATAAAAGCCCCAAAAGTACCCTACATGTAGGGTGGCCAGTCATGGTAGTGTGAGGGAGTGGTTTTTTGATAAAAAATAATGTTATAAAGTCATGCAAGTTGAAAATGATGTGTGATGGGTGGTGTGAAAAAGTAGGTATATGTGTGTAAGAAAAAAGTACCAATTATGTACAAAAAATTCAAACACTCTATCAACATTTCAATCACCTTTTCAAATAAATGTCTTGTTGATAGAAAAGTCACACCAACCAACACAAAACAAAGACTTTATGTAATCAACCAAAAACTTTGAATCAAAAACACCAAACTTTTTGTTCTTGGTAAGAACATCAAGAACATTGAAGATCACACATGAAAACTCATAAGAGCTCCATGAATGTTTTCACTCAATAAAATTCAAAATTTCAGTACTCAAAAGGGGGTTAACATAGGGTACTTAGGGGTTCCAAAAGTCACCTTAAAACACTTTTAACAAGACAAACAAGAACCCAAAAAACCACCCTTTGGATTTGGCCGAATTTCCCCAAAAACATGGCACCAAATTTTAGCTCCAAAATTCACGCTCATATGAACTACATCTATAACATTTGAGATGGCAAATTTTCTAAATAAATTTACATTCAAAGAAGCAAGAATAAAGCTTGTAACAATTACAACATTCAAAACAAAGACTATAAACTACAAAACCCAAAAGGATTCACCAACTACTAGACCTAGGCTCTTGATACCACTTGAAGGAAATTTTGTGAAAAACATGTTCATTTGAGGAACATCTATGGCATGCAATTAACATTTAAAGGCGGAATCATGCTTGTATGCACTCAAAAACAAAACATTACCCATGAAATTTAAAGCCTAGTAGAAAGGTGAACCAAGACTCAACTCAAGAATAAAGTGAGTTGAGATATTTTATACCTTTGTTGATTCCTCTTTGCATAAGCAAAGGCTAATCACCCAAGGAGAGGGCCTTCATTCCTTGCTTCTTAGTTTCATCGATTTCTTGGAGGAGGATGGTTGAAAGGATTCTCCAAGTTCCCAAAGTTGAGAACCTCTAATTTTTCCACACCAAGGATGGACTTGAAGAAGAGATAAGTGACCTAGGGTGGCCAGCCTCTTAGGGAGAAAGAGAGAGACATTGTGTTCTCATCTTTTCTCTAAAAGAAACCCTGATAGGAGCATATTTATGCGCCTTAGTTAGCTAGTTCTTATGCATTTTCGTTATGTTTTCTTCGTTAAAGTAGTCTTTTGAGCTACTTTCATGTGTTTTCAGGTTCAAAGGGGCATAATACATAAAAGATGGCGGAATGGAGCATTTTAGAGCAAAAGTGAGCTTGGATTGAAAAGTACATGCTTGGAGCACAAGGAATGGACGAGTTTGAAGGTCAAGGGAGCTTAAGAAATGAAGAATAGAAACTTCGAACTTTAGAAACTTTGGTTTCTAATTCTGAATTCTTTGTTCTTCACTTTCATTTCTTCATTTCTTAAGCTCCCTTGACCTTCAAACTCGTCCATTCCTTGTGCTCCAAGCATGTACTTTTCAATCCAAGCTCACTTTTGCTCTAAAATGCTCCATTCCGCCATCTTTTATGTATTATGCCCCTTTGAACCTGAAAACACATGAAAGTAGCTCAAAAGACTACTTTAACGAAGAAAACATAACGAAAATGCATAAGAACTAGCTAACTAAGGCGCATAAATATGCTCCTATCAAATTCCCCCACACTTAGCTTTTGCTAGTCCTCGAGCAAAACAAAGAAACAAAAGAAAACAAAATGAAACAGAACAAACAAAAACAACCTAAACCTTCCAACATTTACCTAAGGGATTTCCAATGCACATGACATATTAAAAATCATCATTCCCACAGATTTTAGCCATCTTTACACTTAAGCACATACTTAATTATAGTCACCACGTACTAGTTCACATTTAACCAATTAAAACATGATTTTGAACGTAGTAACATGCCTTAGAGAATTTACTCAATTCCTTACTAGATATGCACACAATTTTCACACAGATTTTCTGACTACACACCCTATACTAGTTATATGTGAGAAGATTGATGTAAATATGAAAACGAATGCTCACATATATGTTATAACAAGGAAAGCTTTCTCTGAATTTAATAAGCATGTATATGATCTCATGAAAGGAATGCTACTACTTAGACGCGAGAACCAGTGACACCATATGCTTATACCAATCCCAAACTCCACAAATTGAAATACACAACACTCAAGATAGAAGTTAAGGGTTGTAACGGGGCTTGGGGTATTGGCTAACAAAGAAAGGTGAAGGGTAAACAAACGTTCTTAAAACAATAGTAAACAAAGCAATGAAATTGACTCTTCGAATTCACTTTTGAATGCAAAAATCAACTTTTAAACTCAAAGGGGAAATTCATGCAACACTTGGGGTCAAATTCAATGTTTTGGACCCCTTCTTCAACAACCAACACCTTAGAGCTCATTTCCATGCTCTTTCAACTCTTTTTCACACTTTTCTCAACATTTTTCTTTTTTTTTCTTCTTTTTTCTACGAATTTTGTTTCTTTTTTTTTTCTCGTGCCTCAAAATAGACTTTGGCACATCCACCTATCAAAAATCCTTCCCCCACACTTGTTTTCTGCACACCCTCAATCAAAAGGAATTCATTTTAAGTCATGCTTACTATGCTTCAAGAACAAGGGTATGGATGGTCCTAATCTAGGCTAGGTAAGGATAATGTGGGTTAACAAACAATATAGGCTAAACAAGGCTCAACGGGTTTAAACCTACAAAAACAAATGTATGGAACGAAGGCTTTTTGGCTATGGTGGTAACTACTAAACAACTTTATCTTGAATATGTGTTATGCAATTCAATAACATGTTTTGAATGAAATTGGCATGAGTTCTAGCATTTGGAACTAAATGATGAAACGCCTTCTAAGTAGTAACCAAGCAAAGAATAATGAGATCATGCAACGACTTTAGAAAACAAGAATGCACAGATTTTAACTCTCCAAATAAAGTTAGGCTCAAGTCTCTCAGGGTTGTAGCTTTAGTTTGAGTTTCTTCCTTCAAGCATGTCACAAAAACTGATTTTTTTCCTTTTTGATTACATGTGAATTCATAAGTTATAACTACAACTAAGCATAAACCAAGAGTAAATCAAACTTCCATCCATGTTTATAACTCTCTTCAATAGTCATGCAATTAAAAACCGAATCCTCATCATTGTGTTGGAAGGTACCCTAAGACACAAACAAACACACAAAAACAACTTAAAAACGACTCTTTTTGGGTTTTTTTTTAAAACAAATTTTCAAATTTTTATGGGATTTTCGGATTTTTTAATTAAAACACATTAAAACACACCAAAACAGCCTAAAAACAGCAAGAAACAACATTGGAAATTATGAGTGAGAAAACCCTACGAATTTGCATCAAAACACTTTGGTTACCCCCCCACACTTAAACCAAACATTGTCCTCAATGTTTCAAGCATAGACTCACACAAAAACACATAAACAAACAAACCAACACTAACAAACTAAACATGGCAAAAACGAAAGAAACAACGAAGAGAAGGGTTTAGAAACGCAAATCTGGAATTGGAGTGCTCTCTAGGTCTTCCTTTGTCAAATGCATGGGTTGCCTCCCACGAAGCGCTTGCTTTAACGTCTTCCAGCCGGACGGTACCTCCGTTTAAGCTTGACTAGGTGCCACGGCATGGAGGGGTACCTCCTCCACGACATGCTCCTCAAACGTCTCGTAATAGGGCTTCAATCGATGCCCATTCACTTTGAATTCTTGCTGCGTCCTTGCACTCTTGATTTGCACTGCACCATGAGGGAAAACATTAGTGACAATAAAAGGACCAACCCATTTGGAACGCAACTTACCCGGAAACAATCGTAGGCGAGAATTGAACAACAACACTTTCTGCCCCATATAGAACGTCTTGGCACGAATCATTTTGTCATGGAATGCCTTCGTTTTCGCCTTGTAAATCCGGGCATTCTCATATGCTTCATGTCGGATTTCCTCAAGCTCACACAATTGAAGCTTCCTATGTAAACCTGCGGCATCAAGATCCATATTAAACGTTTTGACGGCCCAATGTGCACGATGCTCTAACTCGACGGGAAGATGGCATGGCTTCCCATAGATGAGCCAAAAACGTGACATTGTATTTCTTGAGCAACGCCTCGATGGTTCGATTACAAAAATGGGAACCTCCATCACTGATTAGCACTCGTGGCATTCCAAACCTAGCAAAAATGTTAGTTTTCACAAAATCTGCAACCACTCGAGAATCATTAGTTCGGGTGGCTTTTGCTTCCACCCATTTTGACACATAATCCACAGCAAGCAATATATAAAGAAACCCATGTGACGAAGGAAAGGGACCCATAAAATCAATACCCCAAACATCAAAGATTTCAACACTAAAAATGGGGGTTTGCGGCATTTGTTGTTTAGGACCAATATTGCCCGTTCTTTGGCATCTATCACAAGACATGCAAAATGTTCTAGCATCCCTAAAGATGGTAGGCCAATAGAAACCACATTCTAACACCTTAATGAAGGATTTATTTTGAAAAACATGTTCATTTGAATAACATCTATAGCATGCAATTAACAAATAAAAGGCGGAATCATGCTTGTATGCATTCAAAAACAAAACATTACCCATGAAATTCAAAGCCTAGTAGATTGGTGAACCAATAATCAACTCAAAACAAAGTGAGTTAAAATTATTACCTTTGTAGATTCCTCTTTGCATAAGCAAAGGCTAATCACCCAAAGAGATAGGGCCTTCATTCCTTGCTTCTTAGATCCATGGATTTGGATGGAAAAATAGGTTTCTCCAAGTTCCCAAAATAGGGAACCTCTAAGTCTCTTCACCAAGGTTTGATTGTAGAAGAAATGAGTGACCTTGGAGTAGTAGGATTGCTAGATGTACCCTCCAAGGTGTTGGCCTCTTTAGAGAGAAAATGGAGAGACAATTCTCACCAATTTTCCCCCAAAATAAACCCTTAATTTTTCCTTAATGAATTTTGGCTATAAAGTCATTTATATAGTCACTTCTGTAAGTAACCTAAACAACCAAAACCCTAATTCATCTAATATGGCCGGCCATTTAGGGATGTTTGGGCTTTTGGGCTTTAATGAATCTTTATTCATTAAATTGTCATACAATTTAAGTTAATGGGCTTGACGTTCGAAGCCCATTGGGCCTTAAGGTCCAAAACTATCCCGAAGTCTTTAACGAACTTATTCGTTTGATTAATTAACATATTAATTAATCCTTGCCATAAATAAATGATTAAACCATTTAATCATTCTTACTCATTTCCGTTTAATCTCCAATCTCTACCTTTTACGGTGTGCGATCCATTAGGTTCCTTTTAGCGAGGTAGTGGGCGATTAAAACCATTTTACATCGATTGTGAATTGAAACTATTTTCAATTCTTCCTTTAGTGATTACACACGTTTAGGGCTTCCACAAACCATGAGTGACACCTAGCAGCATATCATGGTTACCCAAGCTAATCAGAAGAGGTTAGAGAACCTATTCAGTTCGGGATTACAAATGCAATACGGTCCTTCTCTAATCTAATACTCTTGACCACATTGTTTGGTATGATAGTTTATTTATTCATGTCTACTATCCAATGTGATTCGTGTGCTTATATGATTTCCTTGAATGTGATTTGGAACGCATTCCCTAATCTCATTCATACTCTGGCCAGAGATTCCAAATCATATCATAGAGTATTCTCCCTCAACTGTTTGAAGGTTAGAGATCCCTTGTTGCGCATTCACTTGTCTCCATAGTTAAGTGGCTTAACCCCAACGATGCCGTGGACACCCCGAGGGGGTGACTTTGACATAATCAAAGATCAAGGACTTAACCACAAGACAACTGTGATGCCTCAGGTCAAAGGACTACTTTGCATTATCCCAACCATGAGTTCTCATGTGACATGGAATATAAGAACTCTTCGTTGATCACGTTCAGTGAACTCATTCTCTATTGAGCACCTACGTACTTGTCTTGATGTCACACACACCAATGACTCGAGACTAATCACTCTCCCTGAGAGAAGACATAGTACGTACTGATCTTAACGGACTGTCAACGCCCAATTGGCAATCCTATGATCAGGAACGTTTAGGATGTGTCTACGAAAGAATGGTCTCATGAATCTAACTTCATTAGATTACATTCTCCCAATCACATATTCCTTGGACTTTATCGTTTAAGCATATAACATTTATATGAGACGGCTCAAACAATAATGTATGCCCTTTATATGTAAAACTAGATTAGTTTAACATGTGAAATGTCCGTAAAGTATCATCACATGATTGGCTTTAGGGCACATTTCCAACAATCTCCCACTTGCACTAGAGCCAATCAGCTTGGTCATCTTGATGATACCTCTTCTGTAGTCATTTCATAAATGGCTGAATAGTAGGCCTAGACAGTGGATATCTATATGTGTTATCCACAGAAGCAACCTTGAGAATAACGACGTCACCATTATACATGATTCTCAATCATGTGGTTCAGTCTCTCATTTGTGTTCGGATCTTGATGAGACCTTGATTTCCAGGCTTGAGCTATCGCCCCATTAGTGTCATACACTTTCTGGTTGGAATCGAATAGAGAGTTCATAAATGAACTTTCCCATCCAAACAACATTGTTGTAAACTTCTATATGGCAATATATCTTGCATTCATAATGGAACACACTAAAGTCATTACTTTAATGTTTCCATCCAAATATCTCTTTAGTCATAATAAAGAGATATTTATTTATCTCTTCATTCATAATGAAGAAACATCCAATGATGGATCAGATTCATAATCTAATACATTTACGCTTCCATTACGTTACTCTAATTCTTCCTCATTCTTTGAGGAATCTATCCTTAAGTATTTCTTAAATACTTAAGGACTCACTTGACAGTTGCCACGGTTCTGATCCTGGGCTTGCACTGATATCGTCTTGTACCGTTCTAGGTACAACTCATATCAATGTTTTTCATACAATATGAAATACATAAATCACCTTTCTGCTTATGCATAAAGGATTCAATTTACGCATTATTTCTATGGGAGTCAAAGGGTACGTTCCCTTTGAGAAGGGCAACTTGCTAGTCTCACTAGAATCGTCCTTCTTATTGAAGTTTATCATCATATGAGAAACTTCCTAGCATCCATTGTCTATTATTAGGGATTGATATAATCCAATTATATCATGAAATATATCATTATATATTTCCATCCCATGTATATAGACTATATCTCCCATATACATTCTATCTTCATATAATGTATTAAAGTCATAACTTTAACGAAGAAGTATTCTTTTCATTTCCAAAATTAATATATCATATATACTTAAATTTTAGGAACATGATTAACTCCCACTAATCTTTTGTAAAACTCGTAAACAAAAGATTCATTTACATCTTGATGAGAAATCAAACGATTTGATCCTTTTTTCCTCATAAAATGCAAATAGCTCCCACTAACTTGCTAAGATCCATGATGGATGGATCTCTACAACTTACATGTCTTGTGATTTATAGTTTTGGACATATATTATCAAGACTATCTTAATAATGGTTTCGGAAACCCATATTATGTCAAAACATTGAATCACCATTTTAGTTGTAGCTAGCAATCTTCGAATTAATTGAAACCAAGCCTACCTCAAAGATGGTTTCTTCAAAGTCAACCATTCTCTTTGATTGTAGTTACCTTAAGCTACCAATTAGCTATGAAGGTTTCATTATTTCGAGTCAAATGGTACTTTACCATTTCCTTGAGTATATATCGTATATGCACTCAATGTAGTCATAAGGATTTTCATTCTTATCGACTACCTTGGAGCTTGTGGTATAGGAACTAGGTTGTTATATTTGTTGATTACTATCTTGTCTCTCAAAGAACCCATTCTTTGAGTTCTATCTCTCGTTCATTTGCTTTTAGGCAAATCACATTGTAGAATTACAATGAACTACCCAACAAAACAACATTTGTTAGTTGGTTTATAGAAGCGATTTCCAAAAGTTATTTTAAGGATATCCTACAAGATTATTATCAAACAAATATTGCTTGTTAGCACACAACCCCAAATCTTTAACATGCTTAAGATTTGTCTTTCTTTCCAACTACATCTTATGGAGTCATGAAAATATTGGAAGATCTTCTCATCGACAATCATATTGTTTTAGAAGTATATATCCTATATATGGGTAATAGATAACATTTAACGAACTAAATCTTATTCAAGTTCGTTCTTCTCCTAATGGAGAAATACATTATCTTATGATGCTATTTTCCTTGATATCTTTCAAGGAAACTCATCTAAAGTGTTACCTTTCCTTGGATCAAATCTAAGGAGGTAAATACTTTAGATATCTTACTCATCTATTTACATTTCTTGAATTCTTTGAAACCTTTTGCAAAGTATTCGGACTTGTGTTTATTCAAAATAAACTATAGTCCAACCGAGAGTGATCTTCGGTGAATGTCATATAACATGAGTAGTATTATGTTGTGGACAAGTGCCACTAACATCTAAGTGAATTAACCTCAACAACTTTGTGATTCTTTCTTCTTTCCAAAAGAATAAAGATTCGAACATTTCGCCTCTATACAATTTTAACAAGAAGGTATTAGATCCGGATCTATCGATCCAAAACATCCTTGTTTCACCAACTCGTAACTTATGTTTTAGAGGTATCACAATTTAGTTGGGATTAGTCACTACCTTGCAACCTTTTGGGTTTTAAGCATCATTATATTCTAAACAGTTAACACTACCATATCATCTCTACTATAGAGACAATCAATTAGATTACTATAATCCAATTTCTTTGGTAGTTCATATGAGGAAGTAAGTACTATCTGCTTTCGCAGAGATCTATATCTTATTCACGTTCCGTATGTGAAGCACCTTTTCTTCTCTCATATATCTTCTACTTCTTATTAGTCACACTTTTACAACCATTTGTAAAATATAGTTACTAATACGGAATCATACATTCAAGTAGAAGAACCAACTGTTTTGAACTTTTCAAGAACATTTTACAACACCTTCGAAAGGTGTGTTCTTGACACTTGCAAGACATTTCTTGCAAATACCCCTTCCAATGTCCATCCTTTCATAAAGAAAGTTTGTTCCCTTGGAGTTATTTATCTTCTTTATTTGAGTTTCACCTTTGACTACATTAGTCATGGTCCCTAAACTCCCACTATCTCTCTTGAAACCTTTTTCAATTGTGTTATACACATCAAACAATTTGGAGAGTATGTGGTTATTGTTCACTACATAGTTTACCATAAACTTAGTGAACCATTAGGATAGGGGAAACAAAGGTGAAGTCCTTGCCTAGTTTCCGTCTCGTTAAGTGGTTTAACACTTCAACACTCAATGATTCAAAATCATCATAAGTCCATGTTAATGGACTATTTTTGTCAACCAACCATTATGTTCTAAACATAATTACAAACTTTCAAGAGTTGTACAAGGCAACTCTCATTTCTTCATACAACAATTTGCAAGTGAAGAATCATGGCACATTAAGTGTCCATGCCTTTGTGCTTTCTTCTCAAGTTCTTTGTTCATTTAACAAAGAAACAAGCACTAAGTGTTTGCATTGACTAAGGGTTGTTCAAAGCAACTCCTATTTCTTCATACAACAATTTGTAATTGAAGAATTATGACATTAAAAGTGTTGTCCTCTCTATGATAGACCTTTTCTAACATATTCTTCTAATGATACATTATCAATAGGAAGATTGTGAGGATGAGACTACTTAGGTACATTTACAAGCCATTAAAGACAATCTATGGTTTTGTAGTACCAAGTCCGTAAACTAAACGTTCGGCTTTTATTTGTCAAGTGTTGGATAGCGTTTGCAAATATATTGGTAAACAAATACATAACGTATATAAATTGATTGATTTTAAGCCATTTGATTCGGGTCTTTAAATCAAATAGCATCACCCACTATTTTTGGCAAATTCCATATCCCTCATTGGAATTCGAGAGTTTTGGATGAAACTCTTAGTAGGTTATGGGAGGCTCACTATTACCAAGCCCACCTCACGATGATACGATATATGGCTAGCAACAATAATAATGAGAGAGTACGCTTACTCATTTGCAACTAATGCAAGTACCCATCTTATTTGGCCTCTAGAGAATGTAACCTCACAATGATATGATATTGGTTCCATTGCACTTAGTTAAGTTCTTCCCACCATGCTTAGTGCGTGAAGGGGTTCAAGAATAGCCTCACGATGATACGATATATAGCTATCCTCGTTGCCTACACTCACCTCATCATATGTATATGGATTCCTCCTGAGTATAAGCATGCACTTTGTACTCCCCCATGATAGGGTGAAGCCGGTGTACAAGTCATAAACGATTGGATCCCACCACGGTGGAAGGCCACGAAGAGATATTCTAAACATCTCTCGCTTATCAACTTAATATTGGTTTGGTTGAGGGTTTTTAGGTCTCATCACATTTCAATATACATTTTAATCTCTATTAAAACAATTTTGGTCCTATTACAACTATTGGTCCATATGATTGTTTTAGTTGTACATAATACTCCCACTATACTTTTAAAACGGTTTTTAAAGCAAGAGTATATGTTACTACTAACATTAGGTTTGCATTCATTTGATGGACTATATAGTTCCCTTAGGGCCTTAGGATGACTATGAACCTTTGTTTAGATTCAACACGAGCCTTGTGTTGAATCTCGGTCTAGGGATGGAGATTGATTTTAGTTACGCGTTTAATCACATTAAGGCGTGTTGTCTTAGGGGCGTTGGACCCAATTACTTCATTTTCATGCATATCATATAAAGCAAGAAAGAAATACTTCAAAGTAAAGGATGAGCTTATGCTCATTACAACATTTGCATAAAACAAATTACCTTAAAGTAAAGAAGGACTTATGCCCTTTTACAACATTTGATCAAATCAAATTACAACCAAAATCTAATCTACACATTCCCATGGTTCAAACAAATTTGAAATGCCTTTCACATAGCTCAATTATATTAGGCTTAGGTTCATAATCATCCTTTAATTAATTAACGCTTTAACTAATTAATTGAATGCAACATTTTCATTTGGTTTTTGTATCCATAAAATTGATTTAAGTGGAGCTAAACAAAATGAAAATCCAATTCTCATTTAAAAAGACAAAACAATTTTGTTCTCATCCTATTTGGGCCATCATGCAATAACCACAACTTTTTGGGCCATATTGCGAAAACATAAACTTTTGGGGTCACTTTGTAAAAACACAAAAGTCACTACTTCATGTAAATACAACTAGAACCCAAAATTTAAATAAATTCAAAAACTTCATTAAAGGAGCAAAACAATTTGTCCTTTAGCGTTTTTAGGCCTTAACGTCAAAACGTAAACTTTCAGGTCAAAGTACAAATACACAAAAGTATCAAAACTTTATGTAATTGCATAAAAGCCCCAAAAATACCCTATTTTATTAGGGTGGCCGGTTTTTAGGGATAAAAAGGAGTGGTGGGTGTTTTGATTTATTAGTTTTGTCAAAAACAATCAAGTAGTGCTTTCACCTTTCATAAAAATAATATATGTTTTGATGATTGATATTTCTTTCATCATTTATACAAATATTTAACACTTTAAATACTTTCATAAAAATAATATATGTTTTGATGATTGATGTTTCCATCATCATTTATACAAATATTTAACACTTTAAATACATGATAAATCATTTGAAAAATATATATCATAAATTTTATGAAATAAATCAAAACTTTGAATCAAAACACAAACCTTTGTGTTCTTGGCAAGAACATCAAGAACATATGAAGAACATCCATGAAAACCCATAAGAGCTCCATGAATGTTTTCATGCAATAAAACTCAAATTTTTATCATTCAAAATGAGGCTAACATCCTAGGGTACTTAGGGGTTCCAAAAGTCACCTTAAAACATTTTTAACAAGACAAACATGAACCCAAAAAATCACCCTTTGGATTTGGCCGAAAATCCCCAAAAACATGGCACCAAATTTTAGCTCCAATATTCATCCTCATATGAACTACATCTACAACATTTGAGATGGCAAATTTTCAAACAAAATTTACATTCAAAGAAGCAAGAATAAAGCTTGTAACAATTACAACTTTTAAATCATAAACTTATGAACTACAAAACCCAAAAGGATTCACCAACTACTAGACCTAGGCTCTGATACCACTTGAAGGATTTATTTTGAAAAACATGTTCATTTGAATAACATCTATAGCATGCAATTAACAAATTAAAGGCGGAATCATGCTTGTATGCATTCAAAAACAAAACATTACCCATGAAATTCAAAGCCTAGTAGATTGGTGAACCAATAATCAACTCAAAACAAAGTGAGTTGAAATTATTACCTTTGTAGATTCCTCTTTGCATAAGCAAAGGCTAATCACCCAAAGAGATAGGGCCTTCATTCCTTGCTTCTTAGATCCATGGATTTGGATGGAAAAATAGGTTTCTCCAAGTTCCCAAAATAGGGAACCTCTAAGTCTCTTCACCAAGGTTTGATTGTAGAAGAAATGAGTGACCTTGGAGTAGTAGGATTGCTAGATGTACCCTCCAAGGTGTTGGCCTCTTTAGAGAGAAAATGGAGAGACAATTCTCACCAATTTTCCCCCAAAATAAACCCTTAATTTTTCCTTAATGAATTTTGGCTATAAAGTCATTTATATAGTCACTTCTTTAAGTAACCTAAACAACCAAAACCCTAATTCATCTAATATGGCCGGCCATTTAGGGATGTTTGGGCTTTTGGGCTTTAATGAATCTTTATTCATTAAATTGTCATACAATTTAAGTTAATGGGCTTGACGTTCGAAGCCCATTGGGCCTTAAGGTCCAAAACTATCCCGAAGTCTTTAACGAACTTATTCGTTTGATTAATTAACATATTAATTAATCCTTGCCATAAATAAATGATTAAACCATTTAATCATTCTTACTCATTTCCGTTTAATCTCCAATCTCTACCTTTTACGGTGTGCGATCCATTAGGTTCCTTTTAGCGAGGTAGTGGGCGATTAAAACCATTTTACATCGATTGTGAATTGAAACTATTTTCAATTCTCCCTTTAGTGATTACACACGTTTAGGGCTTCCACAAACCATGAGTGACACCTAGCAGCATATCATGGTTACCCAAGCTAATCAGAAGAGGTTAGAGAACCTATTCAGTTCGGGATTACAAATGCAATACGGTCCTTCTCTAATCTAATACTCTTGACCACATTGTTTGGTATGATAGTTTATTTATTCATGTCTACTATCCAATGTGATTCGTGTGCTTATATGATTTCCTTGAATGTGATTTGGAACGCATTCCCTAATCTCATTCATACTCTGGCCAGAGATTCCAAATCATATCATAGAGTATTCTCCCTCAACTGTTTGAAGGTTAGAGATCCCTTGTTGCGCATTCACTTGTCTCCATAGCTAAGTGGCTTAACCCCAACGATGCCGTGGACACCCCGAGGGGGTGACTTTGACATAATCAAAGATCAAGGACTTAACCACAAGACAACTGTGATGCCTCAGGTCAAAGGACTACTTTGCATTATCCCAACCATGAGTTCTCATGTGACATGGAATATAAGAACTCTTCGTTGATCACGTTCATTGAACTCATTCTCTATTGAGCACCTACGTACTTGTCTTGATGTCACACACACCAATGACTCGAGACTAATCACTCTCCCTGAGAGAAGACATAGTACGTACTGATCTTAACGGACTGTCAACGCCCAATTGGCAATCCTATGATCAGGAACGTTTAGGAT
Source organism: Malus sylvestris (assembly GCF_916048215.2). Taxonomy (NCBI): domain Eukaryota; kingdom Viridiplantae; phylum Streptophyta; class Magnoliopsida; order Rosales; family Rosaceae; genus Malus; species Malus sylvestris. The sequence goes on along the minus strand of NC_062265.1, from coordinate 14,899,585 downwards.
GTGTCTACGAAAGAATGGTCTCATGAATCTAACTTCATTAGATTACATTCTCCCAATCACATATTCCTTGGACTTTATCGTTTAAGCATATAACATTTATATGAGACGGCTCAAACAATAATGTATGCCCTTTATATGTAAAACTAGATTAGTTTAACATGTGAAATGTCCGTAAAGTATCATCACATGATTGGCTTTAGGGCACATTTCCAACACTTAAGTGCTGTTCTTTGAGTGCCAAAGTGTCCCCCACAAGCATAAGTGTGACAAAAGGTTAGAATAGCATTAAACTCAGAATCATGCACACACCTACGTATAACTTGGTCAAGGCAATATTTCCATAAATATGGGTCATCCCACACATAAAACCGTGCCTCTTTCTTCAATTTATCACATTGGTGTTTAAGTAATTCATTAGGAACATGTTTAGACACCAAATAATTCACCAAATCAGCATACCACGGTTCACTTACCTTGACGGACATCAGTTGCTCATCTGGGAATGTCTCTATGATAGGCACAACATCCTCCTCATGCACCATACGGCTCAAATGGTCAGCCACCGCGTTTTCACTTCCCTTCTTGTCCCGGATTTCGATATCGAACTCTTGGAGAAGAAGCATCCAACGAATGAGTCGTGGTTTGGCCTCCTTCTTGGTGAATAAATACTTCAATGCTGCATGGTCCGTATAAATAATAACTTTAGTACCAAGCAAATAAGAACGGAATTTCTCTAAAGCAAATACAATAGCAAGAAGTTCTTTTTCAGTGGTAGAATAATTCAATTGTGCATCATTTAAAGTCCGGGAGGCATAATAGATAACATGCGGCCTCTTGTCCTTCCTTTGCCCCAAAACAGCTCCTAATGCATAATCGGAAGCATTGCACATAAGCTCAAAAGGAAGGCTCCAATCCGGTGGAACTATGATAGGGGCCGAAGTTAGCATGTCCTTGAGGTGATTGAACGCCTTCTCACACTCCTCGTTGAAGTCAAACGCCACATCTTTCTGGAGGAGACGGCAAAGAGGGTTTGAGATCTTGGAGAAGTCTTTGATAAATCGCCTATAAAATCCTGCATGACCAAGAAACGAACGAACCTCTCGAACCGAAGTAGGAGAGGGTAAGTAGCGTACAAGATCTATTTTCGATTTATCCACTTCAATTCCTCTTTCTGAAACAATATGCCCTAGAACTATGCCTTGTCTAACCATAAAGTGACATTTTTCCCAATTAAGCACAAGGTTAGTTTCTACACATCGTTTCAAAATTATTGTGAGATTTTCCAAACATCCATCAAATGAATCACCAAACACACTGAAATCATCCATAAATACCTCAATAATCTTTTCCACAAAATCTGAAAAGATACTTACCATACACCTTTGAAATGTGGCCGGAGCATTGCATAACCCAAAAGGCATGCGACGATAAGCAAAGGTACCAAAGGGGCATGTGAAAGTTGTCTTTTCTTGGTCATCCGGCGCTATGACAATCTGATTATATCTAGAATAACCATCAAGGAAACAATAAAAAGAATGACCGGCTAACCTTTCAAGCATTTGATCAATGAACGGCAAAGGGAAGTGGTCCTTCCTTGTGGTGGCGTTGAGCTTCCTATAATCAATGTACACTCGCCAACCTGTCTAGATGCGGGTTGGCACAAGCTCATTCTCAGCATTCTTCACCACGGTCACTCCGGACTTCTTTGGAACACATTGCACCGGTGACACCCAACGACTATCAGAGATCGGATAAATCACTCCACAATCAAGAAGTTTGATAATCTCCTTTTTCATAACTTCCATCATTGGAGGGTTGAGACGGCGCTGAGCCTCTCGAGTTGGTTTAGCCCCCTTCTCTAGAAGTATGCGATGCATGCACGTAGTCAGGCTAATTCCCCTAATATCGGCCAAAGTCCACCCAATGGCCGTCTTGTGCTCTTTCAACACTCGGATCAACTTCTCCTCCTCTAGGGCCGTGAGTGATGAGGAGACAATGACGGGTAATGTCTCGTTGTCTCCCAGAAAGACGTACTTTAAATGATCGGACAACGGTTTAAGCTCAAGTACAGGTGCCTGAATCATTGAGGGTAACAACTTATTAGTGGAAACTGGAATTGAAATTGGGTTAGAAGGCTTACCATGGTGTTGAGGTAGTGACCCAAAGGCAGCCACTATCTCGGCCTCCTCCTCACTTCTAGGCACGGCAAAACCAGATGTTTGCCCAATTCCTTGTGCAATTGTCGTTTCAAGTGTATCCCTCTCCAAACAATCGAGGAAATCCTGCGCCAAATCATCAATTATATCAATAGAAAAGCAAGAATGATCGTCCTTAGGAAATTTAATACTTTCAGAAAGATTAAAATCAATGACTTCCCCATCAAATTCCATTGTTAAAGTTCCTTTAAACACATCTATCTTGGTGCGAGCTGTTTTCATGAAGGGCCTCCCTAATAGAATCGGCAATGGGGTGGAATGGGGTGAATCCTCCATGTCAAGCACGTAGAAATCCGCTGGAAAAATCAAGTTACCAACCTGCACCAAAACATCTTCCAAAACACCCTTTGGATATGCATTAGAACGATCGGCTAATTGAATTATCACACCATCATTTTTAAGCTCACCTAAGTTCATAGATGCATAAATAGAGTATGGCATAACATTAATCGAAGCCCCTAAGTCTAACATGCATTGTTCAAACTTAGTATTACCAATAACGCATGGAATTGTAAAACTACCCGGATCTTTGCATTTAGGGGGTAATTTCCTTTGTAACACAGCAGAGACATTTTCACTTACTTGAACCACCTCTTTGTTCAAAATCCTTCTCCTTGTTGTACAAAGTTCTTTTAAAAACTTAGCATACCTCGGGACTTGCTTAATCGCATCAAGGAGCGGGATATTGACTTGAACTTTCCGAAAGGTCTCTAGAATGTCCTTCTCGGCTTCTTCCTTCTTTGCTTGCCTAAACCTGCCAGGAAAGGGCACATTTAGTGGAATAGAACTAGAAAAAGTCGAATTTGGACTTACCTTGGTGGTTGGGGATGGTTTAGGAGGACTAGGTGGTGGCGGCAAGGTTTGGTCATCCTTGGTCGTGGGCTTTGCTCCCTGTGCTTCCTCTTTCAGCAACTTGTCCTCCTCGTCTTGACTTGATTTGGATGTATTTGAGTCCGCTCCAACCTGTTTACCACTTCTCAACATGATGGCCTTAGCGGTTTCAAATCCTCCCTTCGGGTTCACAACGGTTGAACTAGGCAATCTGCCTTGCTCTCTAATTTGCCCCATAAACTCGGCAATTTGACCCATTTGCTTCTCCAAATTATCCACCCGTTTGTCTTGGATTTGTCTCTCCTTATTTTGAGTTTGTACTTCCTGCGTTAAAGTAGTAAGTAACTTAACAACTTGATCATTATCCGAAGACATACCTGAGTTTGTTGGGGCAGATTGCACTTGGTTTTGATTGGGGATGAATGGCTTTGTATAAAAACCCGGTGGTTGCTGCCTAAATCCTCCTTGTTGTTGGGTTTGTTGAGGATCCCGCCATTTGAAATTTGGATGGTCTCTCCACCCCGGATTGTAGGAATTAGAGTATGGATCATGGCGGGGTTGATTTTGGTTCCCAAAACCCATGACATTGGCAGATTCCCAACCCCCATTCTCAATCAACTGAGGGCATTGATCGTTGGCATGTCCTTGCATAGAGCACACGCCACACACACTTGGTCCATGAATCTTCATTCCCTCGGCCAACTGAGAAACAATAGAAGTAAGGTTAGCTAATTGGGATTGAATTTCGGGCATAGAACTTACCTCATTCACTTGTGCTCGTGGGGGGTCTCTTTGTCCAACACCTTCGTATTGTTGTGCATTATGTGCTCGGTTGGCAATTAGAACTTTTGCAGCCCCCGGAGTTTTATCCACCAACGCACCTCCCGCCGAGGCATCAAGCATTTGGCGTTCCATGGGAAGGAGTCCTTCGTAGAAGTATTGAATGAGTAGCTCCTCCTTCATTTGATGCTGTGGACAAGAAGCAACAAGTGATTTAAAACGTTCATAATAAGAAGGAAACGATTCACCTTGATTTTGTTGGATGCCACTAATCCGTTTCCTCAAGAGAATGACTCTTGAAGTTGGGAAAAACTTCTCCAAGAAAGCTCTTTTCATACTATCCCAAGATGTAACCGTTCCGGGTGCTAACTCGTAAAGCCAATCCTTCGCCTTTTCCACAAGTGAGAATGGAAAAGCCTTCATCATCAGAATGTTCCCGTCGACATTTATGGGTGTCATGCTCGAACAAACAACCTCAAACTCCTTGAGATGCTTGTTGGGATCTTCCATGGAAAGCCCATGGTATTTCGGAATGTGGTGCAACAAGCTTGACTTCAACTCGAATTCATCGGTCTTGCCTTGGGCAGCTACGGGGTATTGAATGCATAATGGTGCGGCATTGGTCAACCCCGAGGCCGAAAGCTCTTTAATGGTCCGATTGTCCGCTGCCAAAACTTCTTCTTCCACTTCTTCAAACTCAGATTCGGCCTCTGAACTTGAACTAGGTTCACTAGGTTCGGGATGCCTCCTCTGTCTTCTCAAATCATGTTCAAAATCGTCGTTAAAGTCCAAGATATTTGCATGCACAGTTTGAGAACTCCGCGTCATGCACTAGTACCTAAACCAAGAAAACAAAACAACATCAGAAAACTAAGTAAATTATACTAAAACACACGGCAAAAACACAAGGGATTAGCAATTTTGCTAATCCCTGGCAACGGCGCCAAAATTTGATGTGAATTTTGTTGACACACAAATTAAACCCTATGGATGACAATTGTAGTATATGAGCAAATAGGGATCGTTCTAACCGGGGATTAACTAGGGATGCTAATCAATGTAAAACTGACTCGAGAACATAAAAACATAATGTAGAACACTAAACTAGACTTAATTAATGCAAAACTAGGGTTTAAAACACCTAAACAAACTAAAAACTCAAAACAGCAACTAAAAGGCTCAAAACTGCCTTAAAACCACTTTCTGGGCAGTTTTGAGTACCTAACACTAGTTTGGACGAATTTGGACTATGACTTGACTCAAAACACTTAAAGACACAACTAAATGGATTTCTAACTAATCTAACACTTTAAAATAAATGGGGGAATGATTTTGACGAAATTAAAACTTTAAAACTCAAACTTTAAAAACAAATGTAAAGCAAAACAGATTGTGATTAAATAGAATGGTGAGAAACTAGTTAGAGGGTTCCTTATCCACACATGAACATATGCATATAATTTGATTCCCAGTTATGACTTCAACAAACAATGAATGACAATGCTCCAAGTTAATTAGGTTCGCTTAAATTAACTTTCAGATTTCCCTAGATTCATTGGATTGAATGGGATACGCATTACAACCAAATTATTCCTCATCAAAGCCCCTAACTATGGAATACGCATGATAGAGACATTCAACAAAGATCATTAAGTTCAACGGAAATCATAAACATCGACTAGGCATTCATAACTATGGAATACGCATGTTAATCCAACCTAGGGTTTACTTAAACACAATCGTGACTAGCGATCTTTACTACTCATGAATATAAGTTCATAACGATTAGGTGAAATTCCCTTATATCCTAGCATCAAGTTTAGGCATGCAAATTAAGTGTCGACCCTCAACCCACATACATAAACAAGTTCTTAATCAAAACAGAAAAGTAAACCACATCCAAAGTTCATGAATTCATAACTGGAGTAAATCAAATCATAACCAACATATGTCCATGGCTTCAAATTCGCCTCTAACTAAAAAGAAATTAGTTCCACATGTTTAACATAATTGAAAAGCAAGTTAAATTAAACATGAAAACAGAAACAAGAGAAGAAAGAACTCCAAACACTCCAGTAATGGCAGATTGCATGTGCAAGGTTTCTCCCTCCTTTGGACTGCACGGCACTACTCCTTTTCTCCTTCAATGGTGGCTGCACAAGGTGGTGATGGTGGTGGGAAGGCACGGCAAGGGTGAATTGTGGCAGAAATATGGGAGTTTGGGGGTGGAAGGTTGCGGCAAGGAGAGAACTAGGGTTTTTGGCGTGAATGAATGATATGGGGGGTGGTCGTTCGGCCAAAAGGTTTAACAAGTATATATAGGCACCCAAAAACCCTAGTAAATCAGGTTAGGGTTTTTTAGAAGCCCAAATCCATCATAAATTAGGTTAAACAATCAGATTTTTAATGGGAATGAGGCCTAGGGTGCGGCTGGTTTGCTAGGGTTTAATATGAGCCTTCTAGAATGCCTTGCAAGGCAAGGCAATAAAAGATTCTAGAACCCTAGGTGCGGCAAAGGCTTAGAAGTCAGAACTATGCAATGGGCTAGGGTTTAGGTGCGGCATTAAGTGAGGATCCAAGATGAATTGGGCTAGGAAGGTGCGGCCTTGTCCAAGAGGTAAGGATGGGTCATCTAAAAGCCCAAAGCCAAGAATAGAAACTCTCACAAATGGAAACCTCCGAGAATAGAAACTTCCAACTTTAGAAACTTTGGTTTCTAATTCTGAATTCTTTGTTCTTCACTTTCATTTCTTCATTTCTTAAGCTCCCTTGACCTTCAAACTCGTCCATTCCTTGTGCTCTAAGCATGTACTTTTCAATCCAAGCTCACTTTTGCTTTAAAATGCTCCATTCCGCCATCTTTTATGTATTATGCCCCTTTGAACCTGAAAACACATGAAAGTAGCTCAAAAGACTACTTTAACGAAGAAAACATAACGAAAATGCATAAGAACTAGCTAACTAAGGCGCATAAATATGCTCCTATCAAACCCTAATGAAGAAAAGGCTATAAAGTCATATTTATACCTACCTTCATTTGAGTGGCAAACTTGTAATAAATCCAAAACTCACTCCTTTATCAATATGGCCGGCCATAGGGTGTTATTGGGCTGTTTGGGCCTTTCTGAATATTTAGTCATTAAGTTGTCATACAACTTAAGTCAATGGGCTTGACGTTTGAAGCCCATTGGGCCTTAAGGCCCAAAACTAACCTGAGGTCTTTAACGAACTTTATTCGTTTGATTAATTAACATATTAATTAATCCTTGCCATAAATAATTAAACCATTTAATTATCCTTACTCATCTCCGTTGTTTCTTCAATCTCTACCTTACACGGTGTACGACCCATTAGGTTCCTTTTGCGAGGCAGTGAGCGATTAGAACTCTTTCAAATCGATTGTGAGTTGAAACTTACTTTCAATTCTCCCTTTAGTGATTATACACGTTTAGGGCTTCCACAAACCATGAGTGACACCTAGAAGTATGTCATGGTTACCCAAGCTAATCAAACGAGGTGGAAAACCTATTCAGTTTAGGATTACAATGCAATACGGTCTTTAGATCGCATGAATCTAACTTCTTTAGGATGTGTCTACGAAAGAATGGTCTCATGAATCTAACTTCTTTAGATATCATTCTCCCAATTACATATTCCTTGGACTTATCGTTTAAGCATATAACATTTATATGAGACGGCTTAAAACAATAATCTTTGCCCTTGATATTAAACTAGATTAGTTTAACATGTGAAATGTCCGTAAAGTATCATCATATGATTGGTTTTAGGGCACATTTCCAACATGCTTTTCTATGCTTCATCTTTTTCAAAGCTACATCTGGGCCCACGAGTAGGGTGAAATTCTCCATATCCTCTCGTGTGACTTCCTACATCGCCCAGGGTAATGGATCATCTATGCCTTATATGTGCATGTCCACCTTTTCCTAACACGAGGCCTTTTGGGAGCTTACTGACTTCAGGTTCCATCGGAACTCCGAAGTTAAGCGAGTTTGGGCGAGAGCAATCCCAGGACGGGTGACCCCCTGGGAAGTTCTGGTGTGAGTTCCTAGAATCAAAATCGTGAGGGCGTGGTTGGTGTGACATCCCATATCACCCAAGGTAGTGAGCTCGGGATGTGGACAATATCGTGCTACAGCGGAGTCGAGCCCGGGATGTGGTAGGGTCTCGGGTAAGGATGTGACAGTTTGGTATCAAAGAAAATCCATGGCCGGAAGTGTGCCGATGAGGATGCCAGGCCCCTAAGGGGGGTGGATTGTAACATCTCACATCGCCCAAGGGAGTGGATCCTCTAAGCCTTATATGTATATTCCCATCTCTACCTAGCACGAGGCCTTTTGGGAGCTCATTGGCTTCAGGTTCCATCGGAACTCCAAAGTTAAGTGAGTTCGCACGAAAGCATTCCCAGGATGGGTGACCCACTAGGTAGTTCTCGTGTGAGTTCCCAGAAACAAAAACCGTGAGGGTGTGGTTGGGGCCCAAAACGGACAATATCGTGCCACGGTGGAGTCGAGCCTGGGATGTGGTGGGGTGCTGTGTGGGGATATGACAATTGGGGCCCAAAGTGGACAATATCGTGCTATGACGGAGTCGAGCCGGGGATGTGGTGGGGGCCTAGGTCAGGATGTGACATCTCGGGCCTGAAAGATAACTGTGACTTGCCACCAATTGTCCCTCTTTAAAAAAAAAAAAAGAAATTAAAAAATCTATACCCTTTAAAATTGCATATTTCTTATGGGGCATTTTGATCCAAGTCCAAAATGCTTGAGCTGTTTTCAATGGCATAGCCAGAAAAACCTTAAAGTAGGGTCAACTTTAAGTAAATATAAAATTAAAAGACAATAAGAAAAATTCATATAAAAATAACAATCCTTAGTTGTCACATCTCGGCCCGGGCCCCTACCACATCCCAGGCTCAACTCTGCCGTGGCACAATATTGTTCACTTTGGGCCCCGACCACGCCCTCACGGTTTTGTTTATGGGAACTCACACGAGAACTTCCCAGTGGGTCACCTATCATTGGATTGCTCTTGTGCGAACTCGCTTAACTTTAGAGTTCCGATGGAATCCGAAGCCAGTGAGCTCCAAAAAAGCCTCGTGCTAGGTAGAGATGAGAATATACATATAAGACTTACATGATCCATTCCCCTGTGTGATGTGGGATATTACCATCCACCCCCTTAGGGGTCCGACGTCCTCGTTGGCACACTCCCAGCCAGGGATTGCCTTTGATACCAAATTGTCACATCCCGGCACGGGCCCCCACCACATCCCATGCTCGACTCCGCCATAGCAAGATATTGTCCGCTTTGGGCCCCGACCACGTCCCCACCGTTTTGTTTCTGGGAACTCACACGAGAACTTCTCAGTGGGTTACCCATCATGGGATTGCTCTCGCGTAAACTTTCTTTACTTCGGAGTTTCGATGAAACCCGAAGCCAGTGAGCTCCCAAAAGGCCTCGTGCTAGGTAGAGATGAGAATATACATATAACGCTTACATGATCCACTCCCTTGTGCGATGTTGGATGTTAATTAGTCGTGGGAAGTTCTGAGAAGTTGATTTCCCTACAATTACGTTTTGGAGCACCATTATTTGATCTCTCTCTTGCATTGAAGATGACAATTGGGTTGTGGCCTTTCTTTTAAATTCTCTCTCCATAACTCTATGTATTACAATATTTTTTTGAAAAAAATAATTCTCACCAATAAACAACAAAATCACAAAGAAAATTGTATACTATGAGTTAAAAATTACCTAATTGATTTATTGATTCTGAAAAGAATTCCGAAGATGAACCAGTCAAGGATTGATGTCTTGGGTGATGTCAAATATTCTAACACAAATTAAACCATATTATGATAGTTGTAGTATATGAAAGTAGGGATCGTTCTAGGCTGGGGATTAACTAGGGATGTTAATCAACTCAAATTAGACTCAATTATACTTAACTAGACTTAAAAACACTAAACTAGACACTAAAAACTCAAAACACACTAAACAAACTCTAAACATCACAATACTAGCAAACATACTCAAAACAAACTCTAGGAAATTATTTGGACGAAATTAAGACTAGTAAGACTCAAAATACTAAATTGGATAGATTTGAACACGTTTCTAACTAATCTAACACACTTAATTAAAGGGGGAATTGTTTTGGACGAAATTAACTAAACTAAACAGATTGCAAAACAAAGTAAATTAGGTATGAAATTAGGTGATTTGAATGGTGAAAAACTAGCTAGAGGGTCCTTCTCCACACATGAAACATATGCATACAAATTCATTTCCAGTATTGTTTCTTTAAACCATGAATGACAATGCCCCAAATTAATTGTGAATGCACTAATTAACTTTCAAATTTTCCTAAGTTCATTGAATTGGATGGACAGCGCATCACAACCAAATTATTCTTCTCAAGTTCCCTATATGAACAACATGATAGAGATACATATCAAATATCATTAAGTTCTATGAAAATCATAAGAATTGACAAGGCATTCGTAACTATGAACTGCATGATACTCCTGCCAAAAATTTACTTAACACGATTATCACTAGCAATCTCCACTACTCATAATTATAAGTTCATAAGAATAAGTTCTCAATAATGCAGATAAGTAAATCACATTCATGTTTTACGAAACAATAACTGAAGGTAATCAATTCATATAAAACATATGTTCATGGCTTCGAATTGATCTCTAACTAAAAAGGAATTAGCTCCTCATGTTCATAATAATTGAAAAGCAAAGTAAAACAAACATGGAAACGAAACGAGGGAAGAAAGAACTTTGAAAGTCTCCAATGGTTGCAGGTGGCTTGCGGCACAACCCTCATTTTCTCCAATGCAAGCCATAACAATGTCTTCTCTCCTCCAAGACTACGGCACAAGGTATGAGTCTCTAATTTAGGCTCTTATGTGTGTGGTTTGTAGTGTAAAAATATATGGGGGTGGTGTTGAATTATGTGGCAGAAATATATATTTATAGAGCTAGGGTTTGTGGCATCAATTCCTTGGAAAACAAGGTCAGGGCACGGCCCAATCCAAGAGGGAAAATGATTAGGGTTTTGGCAGATTTTTGGGCCTCTAGAAGAGGGAAGAGGCGCCACCTTTCTAGGGGTTCTAGAAAGGTGGTGCAGCACTCATTTAGGCCAGATAAGGGCTTTTAGAAAGGATGTGCTATGACAAGTTTCTAGAAGGAAAGGAATAAGGTGAGGATAAGATAAGGTAAGGTTTTGGATAATGTTTCTGGAAAATGTTCCATGTTTCTTGCTCTTTCCTAATCTTCTTTGTCTTGAATTTGTTTCTCCAGATTTGTAGCATGTTCCTAGCCTCATTTGATCTTCAAAAACGTCCATTCCTTATGCTCCACATGCATGCAATCCATTCGAGCCCAAAATTGCTCTAAAATGGTCCAAAATGCATTTTCTTGCCAACTTTGCCAATTAGACCTACAAACACACGAAAATAGCTTAAATCACTATAATAAATGGAAATTAACTAAGTAAATGCAAGGAAACAAGCTAATAAAGTCGTATAAATATGCTCCTATCAAATTCCTCAACACTTAGCTTTCGCTAGTCCTTGACCAAAACAAAGAAAATAAAACACAACCTAAACCTTCCAACGATTACCCCAAGGATTTCCAATGGAACATGACATGCTAAAAATCACCACTCACATAGATTTTATCCATCCCTACCCTCGAGCGCATGCTTAATCACAGTCACCATTCACTAGCTCGCATTTAATCAAGTAAACAATGTTTTGAATGTAGTAACATGCCTTAGAGAATTCCTTCAATTCCTCACTGGATATACTCTCTATTTTCACACAGATTTTCTAACCACACTCCCTATACTAGGTATATGTGAGAAGATTGATGTAAACATGTAGACTAGCCACTCACATATGTTTTAAACAAAGAAGGCAATTTCTGGAGTTATTAATACATGTATATATATGATCTCATGAATTGAATGCCACTACTTAGAAGCGAGAACCAGGGATTCCATATGCTCGTACAAATTTCAAAGTCCACTGATTAAAAATCACAACAACCAAGATAGAAGTCAAATGGTTGTAATGGGGCTAAGGGTATTGGCTAACAAAGAAAGGTTAAGGATAAACAAAGGTTCTTAAAGCAATAGTAAGCAAAGTAATGAAATTGACACTTAGAATTCCACTTTTGAATGCATCAACTAATTTTAAACACAAGGGAGATTTACATAACACTTAGGGCCAGATTCAAACTTTTGGACCCTTTCTTCAACACCCAATACTTGTGTGTTCATTCTCCCTTTAATTCATGCTCCACTATACGTTAAGAACAAGGGTATGGATGGTCCTATTCTAGGCTAGGTAGGGATAATGTGGCTAACAAAGAAAATAGGCTAGATAAGCCTCAAAGGGGTTAAACCTACAAAACATATGCATGAGATTAAGGCTTTTTGGCTGTGGTGGTAACTACCAAACAACTCCATCTTGTTATATGTTATGCACTCAATTTTAAGCTTTGAATGAAGCAGGCATGAGTTCTAGTATTTGGAACTATAATGATGACAACACATTCTAAGTAGCAACCAAGCATAGAAATAATGAGATCATGCAACGACTTTAGAAACAACAAATCACAGATGAATAACTCTCCAAACAAAGTTTAGGCTCAAGTCTCTCAAGGTTGTAGCGTTAGTTTGAGTTCCTTCCTTCAAGCATGTTACAGAAACTGATTTTTTTCCCTTGTGATTACATGTGAATTCGTAAACGACAACTACATCTAAGCATAAACCAAAAGCATATCAAACTTCCATCCATGTTTGTAACTTTCGTTAACAGTCATGCAATTAAAAACCAAATCCTCATCATTGTGTTGGAAGGTACCCTAAGACATAAACAAACACACAAAAACAACTCTAAAACAACTCTTTTTGGGTTTTTCAAAACTTTTTCTATTTTTTTCAAATTTTCGTACTTTTCTTTCAAAACACATTAAAACACTTCAAAACACACTAAAAACACTTAGAAACAGTGAAAAACAACTCTAGTGGTGCTAGGTGGTAAAATCGCACGAAAATGATGCAAAAACTGCTTGATTACCCCCCCCACACTTAAACCAAACATTGTCCTCAATGTTTCAAACATAACTCACATGCAAACAATCAAAACAACTAACAAACACGACAATCATGGCAAAGTAAAAGCAATAAAGAGAAGGGTTTAGGAACACAAATTTGGTTGCTGAAGCTAGAATTCCATCAAGCCCTTATTTGAACACATGGGTTGCCTCCCAAGAAGCGCTTGCTTTAAAGTCTTCGAGCCTGACGATACCTCCATTTAAGCTTTAAAAGGGCCAACGGCATGGAAGGGTATGTCCTCCATGACATGCTCCTCAAAAGTCTCGTAGTAGGGCTTCAAACGGTGTCCATTGACTTTGAATTCATGTCCCGTCTTCAAACTTTGAATTTGGATGGCACCATAAGGAGAAACATTAGTAACAACAAAAGGCCCAATCTATTTAGAACGTAACTTACCCGGAAACAAATGAAGGCGAGAATTGAAGAGAACAATTTCTGCCCTATAGAGAATGCTTTGCCATGAATCATCTTGTCATGGGCTGCCTTTGTTTTCTCCTTGTAAATGTGAGCGTTTTCATACACCTCATTCCGAATCTCTTCAAGCTCATTCAATTGAAGCTTCCTGTGAATTCCAGGGCATCAATGTCCATATTGAATGCCTTGACTGCCCAATGTGCACAATGCTCCAACTCCACGGGAAGATGGCATGGTTTCCCATAGATGAGCCAAAATGGTGACATTCTAATTGGTGTTTTGTAGGCTGTATGATACGCCCACAATGCATCATTGCAAGCTCTAGTCCTACCAAGTTGGTCTAATCGTCTTCTCCAAAATCTGTTTGATTTCTCTATTAGAAACCTCGGCTTGCCCACTTGTTTGAGGATGATAAGGTGTTGAAACCTTATGCGTGACATTGTACTTCTTGAGCAGCGCCTCAATGGTTCGATTACAAAAATGGGAACCCCCATCACTTATAAGTACTCTTCGCATTCCAAACCTTGCAAATATGTTAGTTTTAACAAAATCTGCAACCACTTTAGAATCATTAGTATGGGTGGCTTTTGCCTCCACCCATTTCAACACATAATCCACATCAAGCAAAATATAAAGGAAACCATGTGAGGAAGGAAAATGACCCATGAAATCAATACCCCAGACATCAAAGATTTCGACAGAGTAGATAGGATTCTGTGGCATTTTATCTTTTGCACTTATATTGCCCGTTCTTTGACAACGATCACAAGTCATACAAAAAGTTCTAGTATCCTTAAAGATAGTAGGCCAATAAAATCCACATTCTAAAACCTTAAGTGATGTGAGTTGTGTGCCAAAATGACCACCACATACATAAGTGTGACTGAGAGTTAAAATTGAATAAAACTCATAATCATTCGCACACCTACGTAGAATCTAATCAGGGTAATATTTACACATATAAGGGTCATCCCAAACATAAAACTGTGCATTCTTTTTAAGTTTATCACGTTGGTGCTTGTTTAGGGTGCTTGGAACTTGTTTAGTCACTAAATAATTCACCAAATCAGCATACAATGGCTGACTTACCTTAATGGATAGCAACTGCTCGTCTGGGGATGCTTCTGGAATAGGTAATGGGTCCTTATCATGCACCAAACGACTCAAGTGGTTAGCCACCACGTTTTCACTTCTATTCTTGTCTCGGATTTCCACGTCAAACTCTTGGAGAAGTAACATCCAGCGAATAAGCCTTAGCTTGGCTTCCCTTTTCGTGAGCAAATACTTCAAAGTTGCATGATCAGTGTAAATTATAACTTTAGTTCCAAGTAAATAAGAACGAAACTTATCTAAAGCAAATACAACAACAAGAAGTTCTTTTTCAGTGGTGGAGTAATTCAATTATGCATCATTCAAGGTCCAGGATGCATAATAGATGACGTGTGGCTTATTGTCTTTCCTTTGTCCCAAAACAGCCCCTAATGCATAATCTAAAACATCGCACATAAGCTCGGAAAGAAGGCTCCTATTTGGTGAGACTATGATGGGGGCCAAAGTTAGCATCTTTTTAAGGTGATTAAACACCTTCTCACACTCATCATCGAACTTGAATGGCACATTCTTTTGTAGGAGTCGGCATAGAGGTCGGGAAATCTTTGAAAAATCTTTGATGAATCGCCTATAAAATCCTGCATGTCCAAGAAAAGAACGAACCTCACTCACCGAAGTGGGAGAGGGTAAGTATCGTACAAGATCTATTTTTTATTTATCAACCTCAATTCCTTTTGCTAAAACTATGTGACCTAAAACTATGCCTTGTTTTACCATAAAGTGACATTTTTCTCAATTCAAAACAAGGTTAGTTTCGATGCATCATTTCAAGATTAATGTGAGATTATCTAAACAACCATCAAACGAATCACCAAAGACACTAAAATCATCAATGAAAACTTTAATGATCTTCTCAACAAAATCTGAAAAGATACTTACCATGCATCTTTGAAACGTGGCTAGTGCATTATATAAACCGAATGGCATTCGATGATAAGCACAAGTACCAAATGGACAAGTAAAAGTAGTTTTTTCTTGATCATCTAGCGCTATAACAATCTGATTATATCCCGAATAACCATCAAGAAAGCAATAAAAAGAATGACCAGCTAACCTTTCAAGCATTTGATCAATGAACGGCAAGGGGAAGTGATATTTCCTTGTGGTGGCGTTGAGCTTCCTATAGTCAGTACAAACTCTCCAACATGTTTGGATCTAAATGGGTACAAGTTCATTCTCTACATTCTTCACCATGGTGACTCTGAAGGATTATTTTGTGAAAACATGTTCATTTGAATAACATCTATAGCATGCATTTAACAATTAAAAGGCGGAATCATGCTTGCATGCATTCAAAAACAAAACATTACCCATGAAATTCAAAGCCTAGTAGATTGGTGAACCAAGACTCAACTCAAATCAAAGTGAGTTGAGAAATATATACCTTTGTAGATTCCTCTTTGCATAAGCAAAGGCTAATCACCCAAAGAGGAGGGCCTTCATTCCTTGCTTCTTATATCCATGGATTTGGATGGAAGAATATGGTTCTCCAAGTTCCCAAAATTGAGAACCTCTAAGTCTCCACACCAAGGTTAGATTTAAGTAGAAATGAGTGACCTTGGAGGAGTGGGATTGCTAGATACACCCTCCAAGGGGGCCGGCCTCCTAGAGAGAAAAGGAGAGACATGTTCTCTCCAATTTTCTCCAAAAGAACCCTTTTTGAATTTTAGGCTATAAAGTTCTTTATATAGTCACTTCTTTAAATGACCTAAAGAACCAAAAACCCTAATTCAACACATATGGCCGGCCACATAAGGGATTTGGGCTTTTGGGCATTTGTGAATCTTTATTCATTAAATTGTCATACAACTTAAGTCAATGGGCTTGACGTTCGAAGCCCATTGGGCCTTAAGGTCCAAAACTATCCCGAGGTCTTTAACGAACTTATTCGTTTGATTAATTAACATATTAATTAATCCTTGCCATAAATAATTAAACCATTTAATTATTCTTACTCATCTCCATTGTTTCTTCAATCTCCACCTTACACGGTGTACGATCCATTAGGTTCCTTTTAGCGAGGTAGTGGGCAATTAAAACTCTTTCAAATCGATTATGAATTGAAACTTACTTTCAATTCTCCCTTTAGTGTTTATACACGTTTAGGGCTTCCACAAACCAAGAGTGACACCTAGCAGCATATCATGGTTACCCAAGCTAATCAGAAGAGGTAGAGAACCTATTCAGTTTAGGATTACAATTGCAATACGGTATTTCTCTAATGTGATTATATGATTACCTTGAATGTGATTTGGAACGACTTTCCTAAATCTCATTCATACTCTGGCCAGAGATTCTAAATCATATCATAGAGTATTCTCCCCCAAACGGTTTGAAGGTTAGAGATCCCTTGTTGCGCATTCACTTGCCTCCGTAGCTAAGTGGCTTAACCCCAATGATGCCGTGGACACCCGCGGATGGGGTGACTTTGACATAATCAAAGATCAAGGACTTAACCACAAGATAGCTGTGATGCCTCAGGTCAAAGGACTAATTTGCATTATCCCAACCATGAGTTCTCATGTGACATGAATATGAGAACTCTTCGTTGATCGTGTTCAGTGAACTCATTCTCTATTGAGCACCTACGTACTTGTCTTGATGTCACACACACCAATGACTTGAGACTAGTCACTCTCCCTAAGAGAATACACAGCACGTACTGATCTTAACGGACTGTCGATGCCCAATTGGCAATCCTATGATCAAGAACGTTTAGGATGTGTCTACGAAAGAATGGTCTCATGAATCTAACTTCTTTAGATCGCATTCTCCCAATCACATATTCCTTGGACTTATCGTTTAAGCATATAACATTTATATGAGACGGCTCAAACAATAATCTTTGCCCTTGATATTAAACTAGATTAGTTTAACATGTGAAATGTCCGTAAAGTATCATCATATGATTGGTTTTAGGGCACATTTCCAACAGACTCCAGATTTCTTGGGAACAACTTGAACCCGCGAAACCCAACAACTATCCGAAATTGGGTAGATGACTCCACAATCAAGAACCTTGATAATCTCCTTTTTCACAACTTCCATCATTAGAGGGTTGAGTCGGCGTTGAGTCTCTTGAGTTGGTTTAGCCCCCTCCTTTAGAAGTATGTGATGCATGCAAGTTGTAGGGCTAATTCCCTTAATGTCAGCCAATGTCCATCCAATAGTTGTTTTGTGCTCTTTCAACACCCAAATAAGTTTCTCCTCCTCCCTTGCCATAAGTGATGAAGAGACTATGACGGGCAACGTCTCGTTATCTCCCAAAAAGACATACATTAAATGATCCGGCAATGGTTTAAGCTCAAGGATGGGTGCCTGAATCACTGAAGGTAACAACTTGTTAGTAGATACAGGAATTGGAATTGGGATTGGAGGCTTACCAACATGTTGCGGCAATGACTCAAGGGCAGCAACCATCTCGGCATTTGTTGCAGGGATAGGCTCGGCCATATTAGATTTAAGCCTAATTCCTTGTGCAATGGTTTTTCAAGGGCATCCTCATTCAAGGAATCAAGATAATCTTGTGCCAAATAATCAAATACATCAATAGAGAAACAAGAATGACCATCTTTAGGATACCTTACAGTTTCATAAATATTAAAATCAATAATCTCGCCATCAAATTCCATTGTTAATGTCCCTTTGAACACATCTATCTTGGTGCAAGCTATTTTCATGAAGGGTCTTCCAAGTAGGATCGCCAAGGGTGTAGAATGGGTCGACTTTGAAGGAAAAATTTTGTCCTACCTAAGAACATGTGAGAATATTTGAACACATAGGCAAACTATTAACATATTAAAGTAGGCATGCATTCAAAAACAATTCTAAAACCCATGACTTTCAAAGCCTAGTGAATGGTGAACCATGAGACTCATCAACAACATTAAAGAGAAGGAAGGATTTAGAGAATCATTACCCTTGAAGCTCATCCTTGTTTACACAAGGGATTCACCCAAGTAAAGGGCCTTCAAGTCACCTCCTAGCTCCTTGGATCTTCCTTGTGAATTTCTTCCTTTTGATGCTGCTTTACTCCTTGAGGATGTGAGGAAAGGATCTCCAAAACACCAAAGATTTGGTGTCTCTAAGTCTCCACACCAAGGATGAGGTGTGAAGATGAAATGGATGACTTAGAGAAGAAAAGATTGCTAGCTATCTCTTCCCTAAGTGGCCAGCCTCTTTTAGAGAAAAAGAGAGAAAATGTTTCTCATCTTTGTCTCATGAAAACCCTAATGAGGTAAAAGTTATAAAGATGCTTTTACATCTCTTTTCTTAGGTGAGTGGAAAACTTGCAATTAAGCAAAACTTCCCATTTACCTCATTATGGCTGGCCATCTTAAGTGATTGGGCTATTTGCCATATTTGTTTTAGTTGTCATACAACAACTTAAACATAATGGACCTAGTGGACCAAACCCTTTTGGTCCCCGAAGC
Organism: Malus sylvestris; assembly: GCF_916048215.2. Lineage (NCBI taxonomy): Eukaryota > Viridiplantae > Streptophyta > Magnoliopsida > Rosales > Rosaceae > Malus > Malus sylvestris. Next base: position 14,880,642 of record NC_062265.1, on the reverse strand, counting down.
CCAAAACTAACTTAAAAGCCCAATACGAACCTTTCGTATAATTAATTAACTAATTAATTAACCTTGACCACATTTAATTAAACCATTTAATTGCTTATCCATTTCATTTATATTTCTTCACTTTCATCCTTACTCGGTGTACGATCCATTAGGTTCCAATTAGCGAGGCAGTAGGCGATTGTTACTCTTAACAATCGATTCTGAATTGAAACTTCATTTCAATTCTCCCTTTGATGAAGATTAGTGTTTGCTAATCTTCAAGGCTTCCACAAACCATGAGTGACACCTAGCAGCATGTCATGGCTACCCAAGCTAAATAGAATTGGTTGGAGAACCTATCCAGTTACAATTACAATGCAATACGGTCATTCTCTAATACAATACTCTTAATCACATTATTTGACTGATAGTTTGTTTCATGTCTACTATCCAATGTAATACTTTTCTATATGATTCAATTGAATATGATTTGGAACATACTTCCTAAGTCATATTCGTATGCTTTGGCCAAAGACATCCGAATCATATCTTAGAGTATTCTCCTTCCACCATGGAAGGTTAGAGATCCCTGGTTATGCATTCATATGCCTACATGACTAGATAGCTTGACCCCAACAATGCCGTGGACACTCTCGATGGAATGCCTTTGACATGATCAAAGATCAAGGAACTAACCATTAGACATCTATGATGCCTCAGGTCAAAGGACTACTTTGCATATTGCAACTAACGAGTTCTTACATGACATGTATGTTCGAACTCTCTTTTGATCGTTGTTCAGTGTACTCGATTACTCTTTCGAGCACCTATGTGTTTGTCTTAGTGTCCAACACTAAATGACTTGAGACTAGTCATACTCACTCTTGAGTTGACATAACACATACAAACCTTAGTGGATTGTCAATGCCCAATTGGCAATCCTATGACTAGGAACGTTTTAGGAATGAACATAAGAGAAATGTCTCTTTAATCTAATTTACTTATATCATTTATCTCTTAGATCAAATACATTCATTGGATTCCCTTATTGCTTAAACACATGATACAATAAATAGTGATTAACAATAAGCTTTGCCCTTTATGAAACATATAATAGTTTAATACAATAAGTATTCCAAAAGTTATTACATCAAATGAGTGGCTTTGTGGGCATACTTCCAACAATCTCCCACTTGCACTCAAAGCCACCTTCCCATGTATCTAATACCCATCTTTTCCATATGGCGGTCAAGTTGGATTTGAGACATTGACTTTGTCAGTGGATCTGTTTCGTTATCGGCTGAGGCATCCTTGAGGATGTTGACTTTCCCCTCGGCAGCATATCTTCTAATGATATTAAAGTGCATATCAAAATGCTTGTTCTTTTGATGAGCCCTGGGTTCCTTGGCTTGAGCTATCACCCCATTATTATCACAGTACAAATTTACAGGTAATGTAATGGTTGGAACCACACCAAGTTCAGTTATGAACTTCTTCATCCAGAACGCTTCTTTGTCGGCTTCAGCTGCAGCGACATATTCTGCCTCCATCGTGGAATCAGCAATTACATATTGTTTCTTGCTTTTCCAACTAACAACCCCACCATTTAGAGTGAATACATATCCGGAGTTGGAACTTCTATCATCGACGCCATATTGGAAATCTGCGTCTATATAGGCTTCCACTCGTAACTCTGTCGCTCCTCCATAAACGAGGAACATGTCCTTAGTTCTTCTCAAGTACTTAAGGACCGTCTTGACAGCTGCCCAGTGTTCTGATCCTGGGTTAGATTGATATCGACTAGTAATGCTCACAGCATATGCGATATCAGGCCTTGTGCATATCATGGCATACATGAGACTTCCTATGGCGGAAGCATAAGGAATAACACTCATTTGCCGTATCTCTTCAGGAGTCTTAGGTCCCATGGACTTAGAAAGATGAATTCCATGTCTTACAGGAAGAAAGCCTTTCTTAGATTGTTCCATCTGGAACCTACTTAGCACCTTATCTATGTACATAGATTGGGATGATCCAATTAATTTTCTAGATCTATCATGATAAAGCTTTATCCCAAGTACATAAGATGCATCTCCCACATCTTTCATGTGGAAGGTTTTGGACAACCACACTTTTACAGAAGAAAGTACTGCAGTGTCATTCCCGAATAGTAATATGTCATCTACATATAACACTAGAAATACAACTGCATCCCCAACGACCTTTTGATAAACACAATTATCGTCTTCATTTTGAGTAAAACCAAACGATTTGATTTCAGTATCAAAACGAATATTCCAGCTCCTGAAGGCTTGTTTAAGTCCATAAATGGACCTTTGAAGCTTGCATACCTTAGTCCTTTCAGACTTGGACACGAAACCTTCAGGTTAAGTCATATAGAGCTCTTCCTCTAGGTAGCCGTTCAGAAAGGTCGTCTTCACGTCCATTTTCCATATCTCATAATCATGGTACGCAGCCATAGCAAGCAAAATCCGAGTGGACTTAATCATGGCTACAGGAGAGAAGGTTTCTTCATAGTCAATCCCTTCTCGTTGCCTGTAACCCTTGGCTACTAGTCTAACCTTATAAGTCTCCATGTTCCCATCAACGCCTAGCTTCCTCTTGAAGACCCATTTGTTTCCAACAGGTACTATACCTTCTGGAGGGTCTACAAGAGTTCAGACCTGATTTTGATACATGGAATCCATCTCAGATTTCATGGCCTCTTGCCATCTCTTTGAGTCAATGTCGGACATTGGTTCAGTCTAGTCCCTAGGGTCCTCATTTGTGTCATTGTCACCTAGAAGGTGCAATTCCCCAAAGTCATTATCTAAGCCATACCTCTTAGGTGGCTTGCTAACCCTTTCAGATTTACGTGGAGCTAGGGGTTCAGGAACAGGGTTGTCAACTTGTCGAGTGCTTGTTTGTGGTTCATCATTAATCTCATTAATTTCCATCATTTTACTTATAGTTCCTTTGAGAACAAATTCGTCTTCTAGAAACTTAGCAGTTTTGGTGACAAAGACTTTTTGGTCGTCAGGATGGTAGAACTCATATCCCATAGTTTTTCTAGGATATCCCACAAAATAGAACCTAACTGATCTCGCTTCAAGCTTCTTGACATATCCTTTACAACCCCAAATCTTAATGTGATTAAGACTTGGCTTTCTTCCATGCCATATCTCATAGGGCGTCTGTGAAACTGACTTGGAAGGTACTCTATTAAGCAAGTAAGCTGATGTATATAGAGCTTATCCCCATAATGTTACTGGTAGATCGGCGGAACTCATCATAGAACGAACCATGTTCATCAAGGTTCGATTTCTCCTTTCAGAAACTCCATTAAGTTGTGGAATTCCCGATGCAGTCCACTGTGATATTATTCCACACTCTTTAAGATAATCTAGGAACTCGCTACATAGATACTCTCCCCCTCGATCTGATCTTAGGATCATTATCTGTTTCCCAGTTTCCTTCTCAACTTAATTCTTGAATTCTTTGAACCTTTTAAAGGATTTTGACTTGTACTTCATAAGATACACATAGCCAAACCGAGAGTGATCGTCGATGAATGTGATATAGTAGGAGAAGCCTCCTCTCGATGTAGTAGACATAGGTCCACATACGTCAGTGTGGATTAACTCTAGAATTGCAGTGGCACGCTCTCCTTTCCCAGTGAATGGAGGTTTGGTCATCTTCCCTTTTAAGCAACATTCATAAGTACCTATTTGGTCATTACCTAATGGGCGGAAATATCCGTCTTTCGACATCTTGCGAATCTTATCAAGGTTAACATGTCCAAGTTTAAGATGCCACATATTTTCTCGGTTAACTTCTTCTCTAGCCCTTTTGGGTTTTGAGGTATTCCCGCTTTCAATACAGTGCATCCCACTACTTGTCTCTAGGTGAAAAAGTCCCTCTATCATATTACCATGAGAGATAATACGACCGTTCAAGTATAAAGTGCAACTCATTTTGTCAAACAATATTGAGTGCCCATCTCGTAAAAGCTTAGAGATAGAAATCAAATTCTTTATACATGAAGGAAAATATAAACAATTTTGAAGTTCCAGGACTTCCCCAGAGGGTAATTTAAGCATGTAGGTGCCTATTGCTTTTGCAGAGATCTTAGTGCCATTCCCAACTCGCACAATCATCTCCCCATTGCGCAGTGTCCTGCTCCCTGTTAGTGCCTGCAACGAATTACAGATATGTTGACTCTTGAATCAAATATCCAGGAATTGGAGCTCACTGTAAAAGCACTGTCTATGACAAAAATAGTCCCTTTTAAAGTTCGTGTTATAAGGCTCGCAACGCGCACCATGTATTTCTTCTTCTAACGTTCATCCTTTCCACAATGAAAACATGTTCCTTTGGATTTTATTACCTTCTTCTTATGTAACCTTTTCCTTATGATTGCATTCTCACTCCCACTGTCCTTTTTGAAACCTTGTTCAAACTTATAGCATATGTCAATCATCTCGGTAAAAGTATGATCGAATCTATTCACTTTATAGTTTACAATAAACTTAGTGAAATCATCGGAGAAAGATGCAAGGAAAAAGTCTTGGGCCATTTTCCTATCGATGGAAGTTCCTAAACTCTCAAGATCTTGAAAGATCCTTTCCATCTTTTGTCCATGTTTATGAACTGATGTCCCCTTTGCCATTTTGGCATTCAATAGACTACAAACATTTGAGAATCGTACATTACTAGTCTCAATGTCATGCATCTTATGCAAACTTTCAACCATGGCACAAGAAGTGTCCATGTGCTTATGTAGCTTCATAAGCTCCTCACTAAGTGAAGTGAGGATTAAGCATTTAGCATGTAAGTCATCCTCATAGTGTCTATCATAATTTTGACACTCCTCCTTTGAAGCTAGTTTCATAGGAGGTACATGAGGAGGGGATTGCTTAAGCACATACAATATGTCTTTCACCTTTGAGACATTCTCAATGTGGCGATACCAAGCAAGGAAACGTTGGCCCCTAAGGCCCCTTTTGTCAAGTATAATGGTGGGTGTAATTTTAGGCATGTCGTTAACTACATAACATAATAGAAATCGTATTAGATTGTTGATTTTAAAACTACTTGATTGGGTCTTAAATCAAATAGTACCACCACACTATTTTTGGCAAATTCCACATCCCTCAATGGAATTCGAGAGTTATGTTGAACTCTTAGCGGGGTATGGGAGGCTCACCATTACCAAGCCCACCTCACGATGATACGATGTTGGTTAGCAAAAATAATGATGAGAGAATAACGCTTTAATCATTTACAACTCTTGTAATTACCCATCTAGTTTGGCCTCTAGAGAATGATTTCTCACAATGATATGATGTTGGCACCATTGCACTTAGTTAAGTTATTCCCACCATGCTAGTTTGTGTAGGGGTTCAAGAATAGCCTCACAATGATATGATGTCGGCCATCCTCGTTGCCTACCTCACCACATCATGTATGTACATATGGACTCCTCATGAATGTAAGCACATACTTTGAACTTCCCCATGATTGGGTGAAGCCGGTGTAGGAGTCACAAACGATTGGAGCCCACCATGGTGGAAGGCCTACGAAGAGATGTTCAAAGCATCTCTCGCTTATCAACTTAATATTCGTTTTTGTTGAGGGAGTAATGTTGGGCTACATCAATTTTATTTTAATACGAATTAGTAGTATATAATACTCCCACTATTTCTATGAAACAAGCGAGACTATATGGAACTACTAACGAATGCATTGCATCCTCATATGGACTATATAGTCATATTAGGTCTTAGGATGATTATGAACCGTTTGATTTGATCCAACACGAGCCTTGTGTTGGACCTTGGGTCTAATGTAGGTAGTTGTTGATTTTAGTTACACGTTTAATCTAATTAAACCATTATTTCCTATTGGGCATTGGACCCAACTATTCCAATTTGCATACAAATTAACAAATAGGAATACTTGAATAAAGAGAAGGACTTATGCCCTTTTACAAAACATTAGATGGACTTATGTCCATTTACAACAAATTTGAACTAATCAAATTACATTCAAATCTAAACTACTTAACCCAAGCATTCATAATGTAAAGCAGCCAATCACATAGCTCAATTATCGAGGCCTTTGGTTCATAATCACCCTTTTCTTAATCAATTATATTAACTAAGAAAGCAACTTAAACAATTGGTTTTCGGATTCATAGAATTGATTTAAATGGAACTAAGTGAAATGAAAATTCAATTCTCATTCAAGAGACAAAACCATTTTGTTCTCATCATCTTTTGGGCCAAAAAACAATGACCACAACTATTGGGCCATAAATTTTAAACAGAAACTTTTGGGGTCACTTTGTAAAAACACAAGAGTCCACAACTTCATGTAATTACAACTAGAACCCAAAAATTTCAACAATAATAAAAACTTCATTAAAGGAGAAAAACAATTTGTCCTTTAGCGTTTTTGGGCCTTAACGTAAAAACGCAAACTTTTGGGTCAAAGTGCAAATACACAAAAGTATCAAAACTTTATGTAATTGCATGAAAGCCCCAAAAGTACCCCCACTAAGGGGTGGCCGGTTTTGGTAGTGAAAAAGGAGGTGGGAAAAGGTTTTTGATGAAAAATTCAAAATTTGAAAGTGTTTTGTGCAAGTGGATAGGTAGGTGAGGAAAAGTTGATTGGGAGGGTTGTAAGAAAAATGTTTTGTCAAACAATAAAAGCATAAATCATCCATCACCAATCAATAATAAACCAAAACTTTATTCAAAGCAACAAGCATATTGAATCAAAACACCTAAACTTTTTTGTTCTTGGTACGAACATCAAGAACATTGAAGAACACACATGAAAACTCATAAGAGCTCCATGAGTGTTTTCACTCAATAAAACTCAAATTTTCACTACACAAAAGAGGGTTAACATCCTAGGGTACTTAGGGGTTCCAAAAGTCACTTTAAAACTCTTTTAACAAGATAAACATGAACCCAAAAATCCACCCTTTGGATTTGGCCGAATCTCCCCACATACATGGCACCAAATTTTAGTTCCAATATTCATGCTTATATGAAGCAAAATTTATATTCAAAAGCAAGAACAAAGCTTGTAACATTTACAACATTTAAATCACAAACCATGAAAAACACAAAACCCAAAAGGATTCACCATAAACTAGACCTAGGCTTTGATACCACTTGAAGGAAAAAATTTGTCCTAGCTAAGAACATGTGAGAATATTTGAACACATAGGCAAACTATTAACATATTAAAGTAGGCATGCATTAAAAAACAATTCTAAAACCCATGACTTTCAAAGCCTAGTGAATGGTGAATCATGAGACTCTTCAACAACATTAAAGAGAAAGAAGGATTTAGAGATTCATTACCCTTGAAGCTCATCCTTGTTTAGACAAGGGATTCACCCAAGTGGAGGGCCTTCAAGTCACCTCCTAGCTCCTTGGATCTTCCCTTTGATGCTCCTTTGCTCCTTGAGGATGTGAGGAAAGGATCTCCAAGACACCAAAGATTTGGTGTCTCTAAGTCACCACACCAAGGATGAGGTGTGAAGATGAAATGGATGACTTAGAGAAGAAAAGATTGCTAGCTATCTCTTCCCTAAGTGGCCGGCCTCTTTTAGAGAAAAAGAGAGAAAATGTTTCTCATCTTTGTCTCAAGAAAACCCTAATGAGGTAAAAGCTATAAAGATGCTTTTCCATCTCTTTTCTTAGGTGAGTGGCAAACTTGCAATTAAGCAAAACTTCCCACTTACCTCATTATGGCCGGCCATCTTAAGTGATTGGCTATTTTCCCATATTTGTTTTAGTTGTCATGCAACTTAAACATAATGGAACTAGTGGACCAAACCCTTTTGGACTCCGAAGCCCAAAACTAACTTAAAAGCCCAATACAAAACTTTCGTATAATTAATGAACTAATTAATTAACCTTGACCATATTTAATTAAACCATTTAATTGCTTATCCATTTCATTTATATTTCTTCACTTTCATCCTTACTTGGTGTACGATCCATTAGGTTCCAATTAGCGAGGCAGTGGGCGATTGTTACTCTTAACAATCGATTGTGAATTGAAACTTCATTTCAATTCTCCCTTTGATTAAGATTAGTGTTTGCTAATCTTCAGGGCATCCACAAACCATGAGTGACACCTAGCAGCATGTCATGGCTACCCAAGCTAAATAGAATTGGTTGGAGAACCTATCCAGTTACAATTACAATGCAATACGGTCCTTCTCTAATACAATACTCTTAATCACATTGTTTGAGTGATAGTTTGTTTCATGTCTACTATCCAATGTAATACTTTTCTATACGATTCAATTGAATATGATTTGGAACATACTTCCTAAGTCATATTCGTATGCTTTGGCCAAAGACTCCAGAATCATATCTTAGAGTATTCTCTTTCCACCATGGAAGGTTAGAGATCCTTTGTTGTGCATTCATATGCCTACATGACTAGATAGCTTGACCCAACAATGTCGTGGACACTCTCGATGGAATGCCTTTGACATGATCAAAGATCAAGGAACTAACCATTAGACATCTATGATGCCTCAGGTCAAAGGACTACTTTGCATATTGCAACTAACGAGTTCTTACATGACATGTATGTTCGAACTCTCTTTTGATCGTTGTTCAGTGTACTCGATTACTCTTTCGAGCACCTATGTGTTTGTCTTAGTATCCAACACTAAATGACTTAAGACTAGTCATCCTCACATTTGAGTTAACATAACACATACTAACCTTAGCGGATTGTCAATGCCCAATTGGCAATCCTATGGCTAGGAACATTTTAGGAATGAACATAGGAGAAAGGTCTCGTTAATCTAACTTACTTAAATCACGTATCTCTTAGATCAAATATATTCCTTGGATTCCCTTATTGCTTAAACACATGATACAATAAATAGTGATTAACAATAAGCTTTGTGGGCATACTACTAACAGACTCCTCCATCTCAAGCATATAGAAGTCTGCTGGAAATATTAAGTTGTTAACCTACACCAAAATATCTTCCAAAACTCCTTTTGGATATGCATTAGAACAGTCGGCTAATTGAATTATAACACCTTCATTTTTAAGCCCTTCTAAGTTCATAGATGCATAAATAGAGTATGGCATGACATGAATGGAAGCACCTAAATCCAACATGGCATGTTTAAACTTGGTATTTCCAATAACACAAGGGGTTGTAAAACTACCTGGATCTTTGCATTTAGGTGGTAGTTTTCTTTGCAAAACAGCAGAGACATTTTCACTTACCTGAACCACTTCTTTATTTGAAATCCTCTTCCTTGTTGTACAAAGTTCTTTTAAAGAAGTGGGATATTGACTTGTACCTTCCTGAAAGTCTCTAAGATGTCTTTTTCATTCTCATCCTTCTTAGTTTGCATAAACCTGCAAGGCAAAGGCACATTTGGTGGAATTAGGTTAGAATGGGTCGAATTTGGAACAACCTTCTCTGAAAGTGACGGTTTAGAAGCCTTAGGAGGCCACGGCAAGGTTTGTTCCACCCTTGCCATGGCTTTGTCCACTTCATCTTCCTCGAGCAACAGCTTTTCGTCCTCTTTTTGTCTTGATGTGGACCTGTTTAGCTTGGTTCCAATCTCTTTACCACTTCTCAAAGTGATAGCCTTGGCATTTTCAAAACCTTCTTTTGGATTGATAATGGTTGAGCTAGGTAGTTTGCCTTCTTCTCGAAGTAGACCCATGAACTCCGCCATCTGCCCAAGTTGCTTCTTTATTTCGATTATCTCCTAAGCTTGATTTTGTTGGCCCTGCGTTAATGAAGTTAGTAATTGAAGAAGTTTATCATTATCTAATGATGAACTTGAGTTTGATTGGGCAGATAGTGTTGGAAGCTGTGGTGGTATGAATGGCCTTTGATAGAGCCCGGGAGGTGGCTATCTATATCCTTTTTGTTGTTGAGGTTGTTGAGGCTGCCTCCACTTGAAGTTTAGGTGATCTCTCCAGCCCGGATTATAGGTGTTAGAGTATGGATCATTCTGTGGTTGATTTTGGCCTTGATAGCCCACGACACTTTCCCATCCTCCATTCTCTATCAATTGAGGGTATTGATCATTGAGATATCCTTGCATAGAGCACACACTACAAACTGCCACACCTTGCACTTTGGTTCCATCAAGAACCTATGATACAAGAACAGTGAGATTAGCAAATTGGGATTGAATTTCAGAAATTGCACTTACCTCATTCACTTGTTGTTGCTGTCATGGGGGGTCTCTTCCTCTAACTCATTCATATTATTGTGCATTGAAGGCTTGATTTGGAATTAAAATCTTTGCAGCAACTGGAGTCTTGTCAACCAAAGCACCTCCCGCTGAAGCATCATGCGTTTGTCTTTCAATTGGAATAAGTCTTTCATAGAAATATTGAATTAAAAGCTCCTCCTTCATTTGATGTTATGGGCAGGATGCAACTAACGTCTTGAAACACTCATAATATGCTGGAAATGATTCTCCTTGGTTTTTTTGAATGCCACTAATCTTCTTCCTCAAAAGAATGACTCTTGAAGTTGGGAAGAATTTCTCTAAGAACGCTCTCTTCATGCTTTCCCAAGAAGTGACAGTTCCAGATGCTAGTTCATAAAGCCAATCTTTAGCCTTGTCTATAAGAGAGAACATAAAGGCTTTCATCTTCAAAATATTCCCATCCATATTGATTGGTGTCATACCCGAGCACACCACTTCAAATTCCTTCAAGGGCTTGTTTGGATCTTCCATGGACAGCCCATGGCATTTGGGAATGTGATGCAGCAAACTAGACTTCAATTTGAACTCATTAGTCTTGCCTTGGGCTGCTGTAGGGTATTGAATGTAAAGAGGCACGACATTGTCCAATCCTGAGGCTGAAAGTTCTTTGATTGTTCGATTGTCCGCAACCATGTCTTGTTCTTCTTCCTCTACTTTTTCAAATTCGGATTCAGAACTAGAACTAGGTGGACTTGGTTCTGGTTGCCTCTTTTTCCTTCTCAACATTCGTTCAAAATTGTCATCAAACTCCAATATGTGTGCACGAACAGGTTGAGAACTACGAGTCATAAACTAGGACCTAAAACAAATAAAACAAGACAAAACAAAATCAGGAACACAAGAAAAACAAAACAGAAACAAAGGGGAAACACATGGCAATAACTAAGGGAAGATTAGCAATTTTGCTAATCCCCGGCAACGGCATAAAAATTTGATGTGATAAAAACTAGCACACAAATTAAACCCTATTAAGATAGCTATAGTATATGAAAGTAGGGATCGTTCTAGGCTAGGGATTAACTAGGGATGCTAATCTACACAAATGTGACTCAAAAACACAAAACTAGACTTAGAAACACTCAACTAGACACTAAAAACTCAAAACACACTAAACAGACTCTAAACAGCACAATACTAGCAAACAGACTCTAGGGAGTTATTTGGACGAAATTAAGACTAGTAAGACTCAAAACACTAAATTGGACAGATTTGAACACATTTCTAACTAATCTAACACACTTAATTAAAAGGGGAATTGTTTTGGACGAAATTAACTAAACTAAACAGATTGCAAAACAAAGTAAATTAGGTACGAAATTAGGTGATTTGAATGGTGAAAACGAGCTAGAGGGTCCTTCTCCACACATGAAACATATGCATACAAATTGATTTCCAGTATTGTTTCTTTAAACCATGAATGACAATGCCCCAAATTAATTGTGAATGCACTAATTAACTTTCAGATTTTCCTAAATTCATTGAATTGGATGGACAGCGCATCTCAACCAAATGATTCCTCTCAAGTTCCCTATATGAACAGCATGATAGAGATATATATACAAGATCATTAAATTCGATGAAAATCATAAGCATTGACAAGGCATTTGTAACTAAGAACTGTATGATTCTCCTGCCAAGAATTTACTTAACAAGATTGTGACTAGCAATCCTTGCATGCAAACAAAGTATGTATCCTAGCATCAAATATAAGTTCATAACGATTAGGTGAAATTCCCTTATATTCTAGCATCAAATCCCTGCATGCAAACTAAGTATGTATCCTTAATAAACACACAAGAATAAGTTCTCAATAGCGCAGATAAGTAAATCACATTCATGCTTTACGAAATAATAACCGAAGGTAATCAATTCATATTAAACATATGTCCATGGCTTTGAATTCACCTCTAACTAAAAAGAAATTAGTTCCTCATGTTCATAATAATTGAAAAGCAAAGTAAAATAACCATGGAAATGAAACGAGGGAAGAAAGAACTTTGAAAGTCTCCAATGGTTGTAGGTGGCTTGTGGCATAACCCTTATCTTCTCCAATGGAAGCAACGCCACAGTCTTTTATCCTCCAAGGCTGCTGCAAAAGGTGTGGATTTCTTATTCTAGGCTCTTCTGTGTGTGGTTTTATGGTGTAGAAATATATGGGGGTGGTGATGAATTATGCGGTAGAAATATATATTTATAGAGCTAGGGTTTGCGGCATCAATTCCTTGGAGAACAAGGTCAGGGCACGACCCAATCCAAGAGGGAAAAGGATTACGGTTTTGGCAAATTTTTGGGCTGCTAGAAGAAGAGGGGTACGACACTCTTTTAGGGATTCTTTGGCACGTTCCTATACTTCTAGAAGAGGGAAGAGGTGCCACCTTTCTAAGGGTTCTCGAAGGGTGGTGCAGTACTCATTTAGGACCAGATAAGGGCTTCTAGAAAGGATGTGCTGTGACAAGTTTCTAGAAGGAAAAGGATAAGGTGAGGATATGATAAGGTAAGGTTTTGGATAATGTTTCTAGAAAATGCTCCATGTTTCTTGCTCTTTCCTTATCTTCTTTGTCTTGAATTTGTTTCTTCAAATTTGTAGCATGTTCCTAGCCTCATTTGATCTTCAAAAATGTCCATTCCTTATGCTCCACATGCATGTAATCCATTCCAGCCCAAAACTGCTCCAAAATGCACTTTCTTGCCAACTTTGCCAATTAGACCTACAAACACACGAAAATAGCTTAAATCACTATAATAAATGGAAATTAACTAAGTAAATGCAAGAAAACAAGCTAATAAAGTCGTATAAATATGCTCCTATCAAATTCCCCCGTACTTAGCTTTTCCTAGTCCTCGAGCAAAACAAAGAAAACAAAACACAACCTAAACCTTCCAACAATTGCCTTAGGGATTTCCAATGGAACATGACATGCTAAAAATCGCAGTCACCATTCACTAGCTCGCATTTAATCAATTAAACAATGTTTTGAATGTAGTAACATGCCTTAGAGAATTCCCTCAATTCCTCACTGGATATAATCTCTATTTTCACATAGATTTTCTTACTACACTCCTTATACTAGGTATATGTGAGAAGATTGATGTAAACATGTAGACTAGCCACTCACATATGTTTTAAACAAAGAAGGCAATTTCTGGAGTTATTAATACATGTGTATATATATATATATATATATATATATATGATCTCATGAACGGAATGCCACTACTTAGAAGCGAGAACTAGGGATTTCATACGCTCGTACCAATTTCAAACTCCACAGATTGAAACACACAATAACCAAGATAGAAGTCAAAGGGTTGTAATGGGGCTAAGGGTATTGGCTAACAAAAAAACGTTAAGGATAAACAAAGGTTCTTGAAGCAATAGTAAGCAAAGTAATGAAATTGACACTTAGAATTCCTCTTTTGAATGCAGCAACTAATCTTAAACACAAGGGAGATTCACATAACACTTAGGGCCAGATTCAAACTTTTGGTCCCTTTCTTCTACACCCAATACTTGTGAGTTCATTCTCACTTGTTTTGAACTCTTTTTCTTTTTTTTCTCATCAACTTTTTCTTGTTCTCTTTTTTCTTTCTTTTTATTTTTTTTTTCACGTTTTTTTTTTTTTTTGTTCTCATGGGAAATAACCTTCCCTCACACTTGTTTTTCTGCAATATGTTCGATCAAAAGGAATTCCCTCTAAGTCATGCTCCACTATACCTTAAGAACAAGGGTATAATGTGGCTAGGTTTGAGTTCCTTCCTTCAAGCATGTTACAAAAACTGATTTTTTTTCCTTTGTGATTACATGTGAATTCGTAAACGAAAACTACATCTAAGCATAAACCAAAGAGCATATTAAACTTCCATCCATGTTTGTAACTTTCGTTAATAGTCATGCAATTAAAAACCAAATCCTCATCATTGTGTTGGAAGGTACCCTAAGACACAAACAAACACACAAAAACAACTCTAAAATTTTTGGGTTTTTCAAAGATGAACAAGTCAAGGATTGATGTCTTGGGGGTTAGAGATGCCAGATTCTTTGAATAGGAGAAGTGTAAAAAAAAAAACAATTTGTTGATAAAGGAGAAATTTAATGTTTAATGCTAATTGATTGATTATCTTTTCAATTTGTGTAATTTTTTTAATTTTTTAAATATTATAAATGTGACAACCCGTCCCAGATTTTATTAATTTATGAATTTTAAAATGTGAAATTACGAAAATGCCCTAGAGACGAAGGTTTTGACTCTCATTGACTAGCTTGTGGTGAGATGTACTAAATATTCTTTTAGCGTATTCTTGAGGTAATCGACGATAAGAACTAGTATGCGCAAGCGGAAGTGAATTTGGAGTGACGAACCGAAAGTATTTTGAAGAAATAACCTTTCTCATTATATTATATTATGGCATACTAATTAAGAGGACAAGTGTATGTGTGTAAATGGGTGTGTGTGTGTGTGTGTGTATGTGACGGGAAAGGGGGAAGAAAAAAGGAAGAAGAAGAAGAAGAGGAGAGAAAGAGAAGGGCTGCTGCCCAACTAGAAAGAAGGGAGAATGGAGGGACCAATCATAGGGGGAAGAAAGGTGGGAAAGGAGGGAGAGTGAGGAACGGGGGGAAAATGGGGGGAAATAGGTACCCAACCCATGACCCGTGCAAAACCTGTCCACTCCTCCATATTTTCCGGTGGTTTTCCACCAGATTTCTCACGAATTGGACCAAGTCAGCACTCCCAATCATCATCTAACCCTTCCTTTTCCCATTATCACCCCAAATTGGAAGGAATTTGAGGGTAATTGAAAGGTTTTTCAAGGTAGTGCGCCGGAGGTGGGGTGGCAGCAATCCACCATTTCTGAAGCAAATCCCATCAACCACTACAACAATTAGACCCCCCTTGAACCCAAGAACAAAGCCCAAGCAGTGGTGGAGTGTCGGAACACGTTTGGAAGTCGAATTGAAGCACACCCAATTATAGGGTTCCGACGGGCTTTCATAAAATCGGAGCCTTTACAAGCCAAATTGGCCTTGGTCATAGGTATGAAAGTTGTTCTACTCATTGAGATCTTCAAATCTGAAAATTTTGGTAATTTTTAGAAATAGTTGATTTTTCCGGTGAGTCGGGCGACGAGTGTGGTGGTGCGTGGCCCGAGGGCCGCCAATGATATTTTAAGGCTATATAAGATGCCTTGAATTCAGTTTTGAGAATTGAATGACGTAGATTTATTGTTAGAACCAAAATTCTCTAAGATATGTTAATAGGCCATTGTATGAATCGACAATCCGACCGTTGGATCGTCATCAAACTTTAATAGGTTATTATTCATAATATTTGAGGAATAATGGAACTTACATATTAGAAATCCAATGTACGGATCTCCTTGAATTGGATTTGTAAGTTCGTAAAATAAAATGTTAACCACCACTTGGTTTTGGCAATTGGCGGAGATCCGATCGTTGGATCGTTCCGAAACTTTAGTATGTTATTCTAGAAGCATAATGTGGATCCTTGGAAGTTACGGATCAGAGATCTGATTTGTAGATCTTCTAGACTGAATTGTGTAGACTTATGTACGATGTAAGTTATGTATTGTATCAACGAGAATTCGGAGATATAGTTTGATAATTGGTCACAGGCACCAATCGTTTGTGATGCCTTGATGTTCGTGCTAGGAAGTTGTAGCACGAACTCCAGGTGAGTGGATCTTTCCTTGCTCATCATATGTTTCATGATTTATAATCTATAAATGCTTTAAATAAAACTGAGAAATTTATGCCATGTCCCCCACACTTAGCTTTTAGTAGTCCTTGAGCAAAACAAAGGAAACAAAACAAACAAAACATAACCTAAACCTTCCAACGTTTCCCTCAGGGATTTTCAATGAAACATGACACATTAAAAATCACTACTCACATAGATTTTAGTTATCCTTACCCTCGAGCACATACTTAATCACAGTCACCACTCACTAGCTCGCATTTAATCAAATTAAAACATGGTTTTGATGGTAGTAACATGCCTTAGAGAATTCCCTCAATTCCTCACCAGATATACTCTCTATTTTCAAAATAGACTTTGTGGCTACACTCCCTATACTAGGTATATGTGAGAAGATTGATGTAAACATGTAAACTAACACTCACATATGTTATGATTAAAGAAGGCAATTTCCAGAATTATTAATGCATGTATATACATATGATCTCATGAACGGAATGCTACTACTTAGACGTGAGAACCAGGGATACCATATGCTCATACCAATCCCAAACTCCACAAATTGAAACACACAACACCCAAGATAGAAGTCCAAGGGTTGTAACGGGGCTAAGGGTATTGGCTAACAAAGAAAGGTTAAGGATAAACAAACATTCTTAAAGCAATAGTAAGCAAGGTAATGAAATCAACCTAGAATTCACTCTTGAATGCAGCAAATAACTTGAAATACTAAGGGGATTTCGTACATCTTAGGGTCATATTCAAACTTTTTGGACCCTTTCTTCAACAACCAATACTTGTGAGTTCATTCTCACTTATTTCACAACTTTTTTTTTTCTTTTTCCTCTCCTTTCTGTTTTTTTTTTTTTTTTTTGCTTTTTCCTTTTTCTACTCATGCCCTATTTCTTTGGCACACAAAACACACTTTTGAAACCCTTCACCCATACTTGTTTTCTGCAATAATGTTGATAAAAAGGAATTCCCTGTAAGTCATGCTCCATTATACTTTAAGAACAAGGGTGTGGATAGTCCTATCCTAGGCTAGGTAAGGATAATGTGGCTAACAAAGAAAATAGGCTAATTAAGGCTCAAAGGGGTTAAACCTACAAAACAAATGCATGGGATGAAGGCTTTTTGGCTCTGGTGGTAACTACTAACAACTTCATCTTGTTATATGTTATGTACTCAATTTTAAGCTTTGAAAGAAACAGGCATGAGTTCTAGTATTTGGAACTAAAGTGATAAAACACATTCCAAACCAAGCAAAGAATGATGAGATCATGCAACGACTTTAGAAAACAAGAAATCACAGATTAATAACTCTCCAAATAAAGTTTAGGCTCAAGTTTCTCAGGGTTGTAGCATTAGTTTGAGTGAAGGAAATTTTGTGACAAACATGTTCATTTGAGCAACATCTATGGCATGCAATTAACAATTAAAGGCGGAATCATGCTTGTATGCACTCAAAAACAAAACATTACCCATGAAATTCAAAGCCTAGTAGAATGGTGAACCAAGACTCAACTCAAAACAAAGTGAGTTGAGAAACTTTATACCTTTGTTGATTCCTCTTTGCATAAGTAAAGGTTAATCACCCAAGGAGAAGGCCTTCATTCTTGCTTCTTAGCTCCATGTATTTCTTGGATGAGGATGGTTGAAGGGATTCTCCAAGTTCCCAAAGTTGAGAACCTCTAAGTCTCCACACCAAGGTAGGACTTGAAGAAGAGACGAGTGACCTAGAGGAAGTAAGATTGCTAGCTAAAATCCTCTAGGGTGGCTAGCCTCTTAGAGAGAAAGGGAGAGACATTGTGTTCTCATCTTTTCTCTAAAAGAAACCCTAATGAAGAAAAGGCTATAAAGTCATATTTATACCAACCTTCATTGGAGTGGCAAACTTGTAATAAGTCCAAAACCCACTCCTTTATCAATATGGCCGGCCATAGGGTGTTATTGGGCTGTTTGGGCATTTGTGAATATTTAGTTATTAAGTTGTCATACAACTTAAGTCAATGGGCTTGACGTTCGAAGCCCATTGGGCCTTGAGGCCCAAAACTAACCCGAGGTCTTTAACGAACTTTATTCGTTTGATTGATTAACATATTAATTAATCCTTGCCATAAATAATTAAACCATTTAATTATCCTTACTCATCTCCGTTGTTTCTTCAATCTCTACTTTACACGGTGTATGATCCATTAGGTTCCTTTTAGCGAGGCAGTAGGCGATTAGGACTCTTTCAAATCGATTGTGAATTGAAACTTACTTTCAATTCTCCCTTTAGTGTTTATACACGTTTAGGGCTTCCACAAACCATGAGTGACACCTAGCAGTATGTCATGGTTACCCAAGCTAATCAGAAGAGGTGGAGAACCTATTCAGTTTAGGATTACAATGCAATACGGTCTTTCTCTAATACAATACTCTTCACCACATTGTTTGGTTTGATAGTTTATTCATGTCTACTATCCAATGTGATTCTTTTACTTATATGATTACCTTCAATCTGATTTGGAACGATTTCCTAAATCTCATTCATACTCTGGCCAGAGATTCTGAATCATATCATAGAGTATTCTCTCTCAAACGGTTTGAAGGTTAGAGATCCCTTGTTGCGCATTCACTTGCCTCCATGGCTAAGTGGCTTAACCTTAACTATGCCGTGGACACCTCTGACAGAGTGACTTTGACATAGTCAAAGATCAAGGACTTAACCACAAGACAACTATAATGCCTCAGGTCAAAAGACTACTTTGCATTATCCTAACCATGAGTTTTCATGTGACATGAGTATGAGAACTCCTCGTTGATCGTGTTTAGTGGACCCATTCTCTATTGAGCACCTACATGCTTGTCTTGGTGTCAATCACACCAATAACTCGAGACCAGTCACTCTCCCTGAGAGAAGACACAGCACGTACTGATCTTAACGGACTGTCAATGCCCAATTGGAAATCCTATGATTAGGAACGGTTAGGATATGTATACAAAAGAGAATGGTCTCTTGAATCTAACTTCTTTAAATTACATTCTCCTAATTACATATTCCTTGGACTTATTGCTGAAGCATATAATATTTATATGAGACGGCTTAAAACAATAATCTTTGCCCTTGATATTAAACTAGATTAGTTTAACATGTGAAATGTCCGTAAAGTATCATCATATGATTGGTTTTAGGGCACATTTGCAACATTGAATTCCTTCCTTCAAGCATGTTACAAAAACTGATTTTTTTTTTCTTCTTTGTGATTACATGTGAATTCGTTAATGACAACTACAACTAGGCATAAACCAAAGAGCATATCAAACTTACACCATGTGAATTCTTTAACAGTCATGCAATTAAAATCCATATCCTCATTGTTGTGTTGGAAGGTACCCTAAGACATAAACACACAAAAACGACTCTAAAATGACTCTTTTTGGGGTTTTCAAAACATTTTCTAATTTTTTTTTTCAAATTTCCGTAGTATTATTTCAAGACACACTAAAACACTTCAAAACACACTAAAAACACTTAAAAACAGTGAAAAACAACTGTAGTGGTGCTAGGTGATAAAACCCATGAAATTTTCAAATAAAAACACTTGTTTACCCCCCCCCCCAACACTTAAACCAAACACTGTCTTCAATGTTTCAAAGAAAGACTCACATAAAAGCAAGGAAACAACATAACTAACAAACACAACAAGCATGGCAAAGTAAAATCAAGAGAGTGTAGAGTTGAAGAACGTAAATCTGGTTATAGAGGTAGAATTCCATCAATCCCTCATTTGAACACGTGGGTTGCCTCCCAAGACGCGCTTACTTTAACGTCTTCCAGCCGGACGATACCTCGATTTAAGCTTAAATAGGGCCCATGGCATGGAGGGGTGTGTCCTCTACGGCATACTCCTCACAATTCTCGTGCATTGGATCTATGAATGGAAGAGGATTGAATCTATGAATGGAAGAGGATAGTGATCCTTCCTGATTGTGGCATTTAGCTTTCTAAAGTCAATGTAAATGCTCCCACCATTGTAGATTCGATTGGGGGCCTGTACCAAAGAAGGTAACAACCTATTAGTTGAAATGGAAATTGAAATCGGACTAGATGGCTCACCCATGTGTTGCAATGAAGTGGCAGCTGTTGGAAATGTGCCCTAAAACCAATCATATGAGGATACTTTACGAACATTTCACATGTTAAACTAATCTAGTTTAATATCAAGGGCAAAGATTATTGTTTTAAGCCGTCTCATATAAATGTTATATTCTTAAACGATAAGTCCAAGGAATATGTAATTAGGAGAACGTAATTTAAAGAAGTTAGATTCATGAGACCATTCTCTTCCGTATACATATCCTAAACGTTCATGATCATAGGATTGCCAATTGGGCATTGACAGTCCGTTAAGATCAGTACGTGTTGTGTCTTCTCTCATGGAGAGTGACTCATCTCGAGTCATTGGTGTGATTGACACCAAGACAAGCATGTAGGTGCTCAATAGAGAATGAGTTCACTGAACAAGATCAACAAGGAGTTCTCATACTTATGTCACATGAGAACTCATGGTTGGGATAATGCAAAGTAATCATTTCACCTGAGGCATCATAATTGTCTTGTGGTTAGGTCCTTGATCTTTGACTATGTCAACGTCACTCTGTCAGAGGGTGTCCACGGCATAGTTGGGGTTAAGTCACTTAGCCATGGAGGCAAGTGAATGCGCAACGAGGGATCTCTAACCTTCAAACCATTTGAGGGAGAATACTCTATGATATGATTAAGAATCTCTGGTCAGAGTATGAATGAGATTTAGGAAGTCGTTCCAAATCACATTCAAGGTAATCATATAAGTAAATGAATCACATTGGATAGTAGACATGATTAAACTATCATACCAAACAATGTGGTCAAGAGTATTGTATTAGAGAAATACCGTATTGCATTGTAATCCTATATTGAATAGGTTCTCCATCTCTTCTGATTAGCTTGGGTAACCATGACATACTGCTAGGTGTCATTCATGGTTTGTGGAAGCCCTAAATGTGTATAATCACTAAAGGGAGAATTGAAAGTAAGTTTCAATTCACAATCGATTTGAAAGAGTTCTAATCGCCCACTGCCTCGCTAAAAGGAACCTAATGGATCGTACACCGTGTAAGGTAGAGATTGAAGAAACAACGGAGATGAGTAAGGATAATTAAATAGTTTAATTATTTAGGGCAAGGATTAATTAATATGTTAATTAATTAAACGAATAAAGTTCGTTAAAGACCTCGGGTTAGTTTTGGGCCTTAAGGCCCAATGGGCTTCGAACGTTAATCCCATTGACTTAAGTTGTATGACAACTTAATGACTAAATATTCAGAAAGGCCCAAACAGCCCAATAACACCCTATGGCCGGCCATATTGATAAAGGAGTGGGTTTTGGACTTATTACAAGTTTGCCACTCAAATGAAGGTAGGTATAAATATGACTTTATAGCCTTTTCTTCATTAGGGTTTTGTTTTAGAGAAAAGATGAGAACCCAATGTCTCTCCCTTTCTCTCTAAGAGGCTGGTCACCCTAGAGGATTTTAGCTAGCAATCTTACTTCCTCTAGGTGACTTATCTCTTCTTCAAGTCCATCCTTGGTGTGAAAAAATTAGAGGTTCTCAACTTTGGGAACTTGGAGAATCCTTTCAACCGTCCTCAACCATCCTCTTCTTCAAGTCCATCCTTATGCAAAGGGGAATCAACAAAGGTATAAAATCTCTCAACTCACTTTGTTCTTGAGTTGAGTCTTGGTTCACCTTTCTACTAGGCTTTGAATTTCATGGGTAATGTTTTGTTTTTTAGTGCATACAAGCATGATTTCGCCTTTAAATGTTAATTGCATGCCATAGATCTTGCTCAAATGAACATGTTTTTCACAAAATTTCCTTCAAGTGGTATCAAGAGCCTAGGTCTAGTAGTTGGTGAATCCTTTTGGGTTTTGTAGTTCATAGTCTTTGATTTGAATGTTGTAATTGTTACAAGCTTTATTCTTGCTTCTTTGAATGTAAATTTTGTTAGAAAATTTGCCATCTCAAATGTTGTAGATGTAGTTCATATGAGCATGAATTTTGGAGCTAAAATTTGGTGCAATGTTTTTGGGAAATTCGGCCAAATCCAAAGGGTGGTTTTTGGGTTCTTGTTTGTCTTGTTAAAAGTGTCTTAAGGTCACTTTTGGAACCCCTAAGTACCCTAGGATGTTAACCCCCTTTTGAGTAGTGAAATTTTGAATTTTATTGAGTGAAAACATTCATGGAGCTCTTATGAGTTTTCATGTGTGTTCTTCAATGTTCTTGATGTTCTTACCAAAAACAAAAAGTTTTGGTGTTTTGATTCAATATGTTTGTTGCTTTGAATAAAGTTTTGGTTTATTATTGATTGGTGATGGATGATTTATGCCTTTATTGTTTGATAAAACATTTTTCTTAGAACCCATCCCAATCAACTTTTCCTCACCTACCTATCCACTTGCACAAAACACTTTCAAATTTTGAATTTTTCACCAAAACCTTTTCCCCCCTCCTTTTTCACTCTCACCAACCGGCCACCCAATTAAAATAGGGTACTTTTGGGGTTTTTATGCAATTACATAAAGTTTTGATACTTTTGTGTATTTATACTTTGACCCGAAAGTTTACGTTTTTACGTAAAGGCCGAAAAACACTAAAGGACAAATTGTTTTGCTCCTTTAATGAAGTTTTTGTACTTGATGAAATTTTTGGGTTCTAGTTGTAATTACATAAAGTAGTGGACTTTTGTGTTCTTACAAAGTGACCTCAAAAGTTTGGTTATTGCATTTGGCCCAAATTAGTTGAGAACAAAATAGTTTTGTATCTTTAAATGAGAATTGGATTTTCATTTCATTTAGCTCCATTTAAATCAATTCTATGGAAACAAAAACCAAATGAAAATGTTGCATTCAAGTTTAATTAGTTAAAGCGTTAATTAATTAAAGAAAGGGTAATTATGATCAAATGTTGTAATCGAGCATAAGCTCTTCTTTACTATAAAGTAATTTGTTTTGATCAAATGTTGTAAAAGAGCATAAGCTCTTCTTTACTTTGAAGTACTCCTTTCTTGTTTTATTTGATATGCATGAAATTTGAGTAGTTGGGTCCAACGCCCAATAGGAAAAACACGCCTTAATATGATTAAACATGTAACTAAAATCAATCACCATCCCTAGACCGAGATTCAACACTAGGCTTGTGTTAGATCTAATCAAAGGTTCATAGTCATCCTAAGGCCCTAAGGCAACTATATAGTCCATCAATGAATGCAAACCTTATGTTAGTAGTACCATATGCTCTTGCTTTAAAAACCGTTTTACAAGCATAGTGGGAGTATTACATACAACTAAATCAATCACATGGACTAATAGTTGTAATAGGACCAAATTGTTTTAATAAGATTAAAATGCATGCTTATATGTGATGAGACCTAAAACCCTCAACGAAACCATTATTAAGTTGATAAGTGTGAGAGTGCTTTGAACACTCTTTCGTGGCCTTCCACCGTGGTAGGCTCCGATCGTTTGTGACTTGTACACGGACTTCACCCTACCATGGAGGAGTACAAAGTGCGTGCTTACACTCAGGAGGAGTTCTATATGCATACATGATGTTGTGAAGGTAGGCAACGAGAATGACCAACATCATATCATTGTGAGGCTGTTCTTGAACCCCTAGGGGCCAAATAAGATGGGTACTTGCAAGAGATGCAAATGAGTAAGCGTACTCTCTCATTATTATTGATGCTAGCCAACATCATATCATTGTGTGGTGGGCTTGGTAATGATGAGTCTCCCATACCCTACTAAGAGTTTCCTTCAAAACTCTCAAATTCCGATGAGGGATATGGAATTTGCCGAAAATAGTGGGTGGTGCTATTTGATTTAAAGACCCAGATCAAATGGCTTAAAATCAATCAATTTATATTCGTTATGTATTTATTTACCAATATATTTGCAAACGCTATCCAAAACTTGACAAAGAAAAAGCCGAAAGCTTTAGTTTCCGGACTTGGTACTACAATCCCATAGATTGTCTATAATGGCTTGTATATGTACCTAAGTAGCCTCATCCTCACAATCTTCCTATTGATAATGTATCATTGGAAGAACATGTTAGATAAGTCTATCATAAAGAGGACAACACTTTTAATGTCATAATTCTTCAATTGCAAATTGTTGTATGAAGAAGTACGAGTTGCTTTGAACAACCCTTAGTTAACGCAAACATTTATGCTCGTTTCTTTGTTACATGAACAAGGAACTTGAGAAGTAAGCACAAGGGCATGGACACTTTATGTGCCATGATTCTTCACTTACAAATTGTTGTATGAAGAAATGAGAGTTGCCTTGAACAACTCTTGACCCGAAATAATGGTAAAGTACCATTTCACCCGAAATAATGAAACCTTTATAGCTAATTGGTAGCTTAAGGTGACTACTATCAAAGAGATTGGTTGACTTTGAAGAAACCATCATCTTTAACGTAGTCTTGGTTTCAATTAATTCGAAGATTGCTAGCTACAACTAAATGGTGATTCAATGTTTGGACATAATATGGGTTTCCGAAACCATTATTAAGATAGTCTTGATAATATATGTCTAAAACTATGAATCACAAGACATGTAAGTTGTAGAGATCCATCCATCATGAATCTTAGCAAGCTAATGGGAGCTATAAGCGTCTTACGAGAGAAACGATCGAATCGTTTGATTTCTCATAAAGATGTAAATGAATCTTTTCTTTACTAGGTTTACAAAAGATTAGTGGGAGTTAATCATGTTCCTAAATTTGAATATATATATTAATTTTGGAAATGAAAAGAATACTTCTTCGTTAAAGTTATGACTTTAAACATTCTATAAAGATAGAATGGATATGGGAGACATAGTCTATATACATGGGATGGAAATCTACAATGATAGATTTCAAGATATAATTGGATTATATCAATCCCTAATAATAGACAAAAGATGCTAGGAAGTTTCTCATATGATGATAAACTTCAATCAGAAGAACAACTCTAGTGAGACTAGGAGGTAGCTCTTCTCAAAGGGAACGTACCCTTTGACTCCCAAAGAAATAATGCGTAAATAGAATCCTTTATGCATACGCCGAAAGGTGATTTACGTATTTCATATTGTATGAAAAACGTTGACATGAGTTGGACCAAGATCGGTACAAGACGATATCAATGCAAGCCCAGAATCAGAACCATGGCAACTGTCAAGTGAATCCTTAAGTATTTGAGAAATAATAAAGGATGGATTCCTCAAGAATGAGGAAGAATTAGGGTAACGTAATGGAAGCGTAAATGTATTAGATTATGAATCTAATCCATCATTGGATGTTTCTTCATTATGAATGAAGAGATAATTAGATATCTTTTTATTATGACTAAAGAGATATTTGGATGGAAACATTAAAAGTAATGACTTTAGTGTGTTCCATTATGCATGCAAAATATATTGCCATAAAGAAGCTTACAACAATGTTGTTTGGATGAGAAAGTTCATTTATGAACTCTCTATTCGGTTCCAACCAGAAAGTGTCTCTAGTGTACCGACACTACGACACTAATGGGGCGATAGCTCTGAAGGATGATTTTGTGAAACATGTTCATTTGAATAACATCTATAGCATGCATTTAACAATTAAAAGGCGGAATCTGAAGGGAAAAATATGACTTTAACACATGGGATTTCTAAATGACTAGCATGCATATACAATTCAAAATTTATATACATGAGCAACGGAAGCAATTTATCAAATAATATCAAAGCTATAGTCATGCAAATCCCCTTCAAGGTTCATAGGTTTATATATAATGCATCAAAACATTTTAGTAAAGAACAAAGTGTAGGTTTAGTCTTATACCTCTTGATCTAGACTTGAGACCAAGGATGGACCACCTCCAAGCCTTTTGTTCCTTGAAGTCCTTGAGCCTAGCCTCCCTCCTTGCCTCCTCCACTTTGTTAGTAAGAGTGCTCCAAGGTTCTCCTTTAGTCTCCAAAGGAGAAGACCTCTAAAGATCCACACCCACTAGTGTAGTGAGATGGATGGAGGAATAACCAAAAGGGTGAAAGATTGTTAGTTAAAACACCCTCTAGGTGGCCGGCCTTTGTGGTTTTAGAGAGATATATTCTTTTGCCTCTTTGTTGTTCAAAAACACACAAAAACCCTAAGGATTAAATTTCTATAAAGTTCCTTATATAGACAAAAAGAAACCTAGTCAACAACTTGACTAAATATCTCTCCCTCTCCACTTGCAAGGGCCGGCCCCTTTGTGTTGGTTTGGGCTTTGGGCTTTTATTTATTTCTAGTCATCCAATGCTTGAATAAAATCCCAATGGGTTTAGGCCCAATGGGCCCAATTAAACCCGAACATTTCTTTAAGCCCAAAACGATCTTTTATCGCTTTTATGATTTCTTTAGACTTTCTAAATTAATCACAACACTTAATTAATCCAATTAATTATTTCCATCATCCATTAATTACTCACTACAAGAGTGTATCGGTGTACAATCATTTTAGGTTTTAATTAGCAAGGCAGTGAGGTGATTGACATCAATTCAATTGATTATATTTAATCAAATCACTTGGTGAATTAAAAATTCATTTTAATTCACCTTTCTTCTTTGATGACTACATTTAATCATCTAGAAGAACTCACAAGCTATGAGTGACATCTAACCATATGTCATAGCTACCCAAGCTAATGTAGAAGTTGTTCGGAGAACCTATTCAGTTGGAATTACAATGTAATTTGATCCTTCTCTAAAACAATACTCTCAATTACATTATTAGGGTATGGATATATTATGTCAAACCCCTAATGTGATTATTCCTTCTTATATGATTCTATTGAGTCGTATAGGAACGCTTTCCTTTATTACGCTCGATACTTCGGCCGAAGATTCCCGAATCATATCTTAGAGTATTATTCCTCTCTAATCGAGGATTAGAGATTCCTTGTTGCGCATTCACTTGCCTTCATGACTAAGGGGCTTAACCCCAATTATGCCGTGGACATCCGCGAATGGGGTGACTTTGACATAATCAAAGATTAAGTACTTAGCCACAAGACAACGACGATGCCTCAGGTCAAAGGACTACTTACATTATTCCAACCATTAGAGTTACTTGCTTGACATGTGAGTAGACCTCCATGCAAGTACTCTCGTTCGATTCGTTCAGTGAACTCATTCCCTTAATGAGCACCTACATACTTGTCTTAGTGTCACAACACGAATGGGATGAGACTTTCCATCCTTCCATTTGAAGCGGACACAGTATGTACCGGTCTAAGCATTGTCAGTTTCCCTCTGACAATCCAATGACTAGGAACCTTTTGGACATAATGGTTATGTGAAGAAGGTCTCTGTAGTCTAACATCATTAGATTACTTCTTCAATCGATCCATTGTCCATGGATACACTATTTAGGACATATATCGTTTATTGAGATAGTCCTAATTCGTGTCTTTGCCATTTGATGTATAAGAGTCATCCATACATCGATTCATTTGTCCTGAAAGGTTTCTTCCAAAGATTGACTTTCAGGGCATATTTCCAACAGAATCATGCTTGCATGCATTCAAAAACAAAACATTACCCATGAAATTCAAAGCCTAGTAGATTGGTGAACCAAGACTCAACTCAAAACAAAGTGAGTTGAAATTTATACCTTTGTAGATTCCTCTTTGCATAAGCAAAGGCTATTCACCCAAAGAGAGGGCCTTCATTCCTTGCTTCTTAGATCCATGGATTTGGATGGAAGAATATGGTTCTCCAAGTTCCCAAAATTGAGAACCTCTAAGTGTCTACACCAAGGTTAGATTGGAGAAGAAATGAGTGACCTTGGAGGAGTGGGATTGCGAGCTAATCCCTCCAAGGGGGCCGGCCTCTTTAGAGAGAAATGAGAGCTTTGTGTTCTCTCCAATTTCCTAAAAGAAACCCTTTTTGAATTTTAGGCTATAAAGTTCTTTATATTGTCACTTCTTTAAATGACCTAAAGAACCAAAAACCCTAATTCAACACACATGGCCGGCCACATAAGGGATTTGGGCTTTTGGGCCTTTGTGAATCTTTATTCATTAAATTGTCATACAACTTAACTCAATGGGCTTGACGTTCGAAGCCCATTGGGCCTTAAGGTCCAAAACTATCCCGAGGTCTTTAACGAACTTATTCGTTTGATTAATTAACATATTAATTAATCCTTGCCATAAATAATTAAACAATTTAATTATTCTTACTCATCTCCATTGTTTCTTCAATCTCCACCTTACACGGTGTACGATCCATTAGGTTCCTTTTAGCGAGGCAGTGGGCGATTAAAACTCTTTCAAAACGATTGTGAATTGAAACTTACTTTCAATTCTCCCTTTAGTGTTTATACACGTTTAGGGCTTCCACAAACCAAGAATGACACCTAGCAGCATATCATGGTTACCCAAGCTAATCAGAAGAGGTGGAGAACCTATTCAGTTTAGGATTACAAATGCAATACGGTCTTTCTCTAATACAATACTCTTGACCACATTGTTTGGATTGATAGTTTATTCATGTCTACTATCCAATGTGATTCGTGTGCTTATATGATTACCTTGAATGTGATTTGGAACGACTTTCCCAAATCTCATTCATACTCTGGCCAGAGATTCTTAATCATATCATAGAGTATTCTCCCTCAAACAGTTTGAAGGTTAAAGATCCCTTGTTGCGCATTCACTTGCCTCCATAGCTAACTGGCTTAACCCTAACTATGCCGTGGACACCCTCCTTTTGGAGTGACTTTTGACATAATCAAAGATCAAGGACTTAACCACAAGACAACTATGATGCCTCAGGTCAAATGACTACTTTGCATTATCCTAACCATGAGTTCTCATGTGACATGAATATGAGAACTCTTCGTTGATCGTGTTCAGTGAACTCATTCTCTATTGAGCACCTACGTACTTGTCTTGATGTCACACACACCAATGACTCGAAACTAGTCACTCTCCGTGAGAGAAGACACAGCACGTACTGATCTTAACGGACTGTCAATGCCCATTTGGCAATCTTATGATCAGGAACGTTTAGGATGTGTCTACGAAAGAATGGTCTCATGAATCTAACTTCTTTAGATTGCATTCTCCCAATCACATATTCCTTGGACTTATCGTTTAATCATATAACATTTATATGAGACGGCTCAAACAATAATATGTGCCCTTGATATTAAACTAGATTAGTTTAACATGTGAAATGTCCGTAAGGTATCATCATATGATTGGTTTTAGGGCACATTTCCAACAAGCTCAAGTCGGGGAATCAAGGTCTCATCATCATCCGAACTCAAATGAGAGACTAAACCACATGATTAAGAATCATGTATAATGGTGACGTCGTTATTCTCAAGGTTGTTTCTATGGATAACATATAGATATCCATTGCCTAGGCCTACTACTCAGCTATTTTTGAAATGAGTACAGAAGAGGTATCATCATTGATGACCAAGCTGATTGGCTCTAGTGCAAGTGGGAGATTGTTGGAAATGTGCCTTAAAACCAATCATATGATGATACTTTACGGACATTTCACATGTTAAACTAATATAGTTTAATATCAAGGGCAAAGATTATTGTTTTAAGCCGTCTCATAAAAATGTTATATGTTTAAATGATAAGTCCAAGGAATATGTAATTAGGAGAATGTAATTTAAAGAAGTTAGATGCATGAGACCATTCTTTTCCGTATACATATCCTAAGCGTTCTTGATCATAGGATTGCCAATTGGGCATTGACATTCCGTTCAGATCAGTACGTGTTGTGTCTTCTCTCAGGGAGAGTGACTCGTCTCGAGTCATTGGTGTGATTGACACCAAGACAAGCATGTAGGTGCTCAATAGAGAATGAATTCACTGAACACGATCAACGAGGAGTTCTCATACTCATGTCACATGAGAACTCATGGTTGGGATAATGCAAAGTAGTCATTTGACCTGAGGCATCATAGTTGTCTTGTGGTTAGGTCCTTGATCTTTGACTATGTCAAAGTCACTCTGTCAGAGGGTGTCCACGGCATAGTTGGGGTTAAGTCACTTAGCCATGGAGGTAAGCGAATGCGCAACAAGGGATCTCTAACCTTCAAATTGTTTGAGGGAGAATACTCTATGATATGATTAAGAATCTTTGGCCTTAGTATGAATGAGATTTAGGAAGTCATTCCAAATCACATTCAAGGTAATCATATAAGTAAATGAATCACATTGGATAGTAGACATGATTAAACTATCAAACCAAACAATGTGGTAGAGATTGAAGAAACTACGGAAATGAGTAAGGATAATTAAATAGTTTAATTATTTATGGCAAGGATTAATTAATATGTTAATTTATCAAACGAATAAAGTTTGTTAAAGACCTCGGGTTAGTTTTGGGCCTCAAGGCCCAATAGGCTTCGAACGTCAAGCCCATTGACTTAAGTTGTATGACAACTTAATGACTAAATATTCACAAAGGCCTAAACAGCCCAATAACACCCTATTGCCGGCCATATTGATAAAGGAGTGGGTTTTTAACTTATTACAAGTTTGCCACTCCAATGAAGATAGGTATAAATATGACTTTATAGCCTTTTCTTCATTAGGGTTTTCTTTTACAGAAAAGATGAGAACACAATATCTCTCCCTTTCTCTATAAGAGGCCGGCCACCCTAGAGGATTTTAGCTAGCAATCTTACTTCCTCTAGGTCACTTATCTCTTCTTCAAGTCCATCCTTGCTGTGGAAAAATTAGAGGTTCTCAACTTTAGGAACCTGGAGAATCCTTTCAACCATCCTCATCCAAGAAATCCATGGATCTAAGAAGCAAAGAATGAAGGCCCTCTCCTTGGGTGATTAGCCTTTGCTTATGCAAAGAGGAATCAACAAAGATATAAAATCTCTCAACTCACTTTGTTCTTGAGTTGAGTCTTGGTTCACCTTTCTACTAGGCTTTGAATTTTGTGGGTAATGTTTTGTTTTTGAGTGCATACAAGCATGATTCCGCCTTTAAATGTTAATTGCAGGCCATAGATGTTGCTCAAATGAACATGTTTTTCACAAAATTTCTTTCAGCAACACTGTCAATAGATTCTTCAATGATGCTCTCGGCCAGATTATGCATTTTGAGGTTAGTAGCGTGTTCTTTATGCTCCACTCCAATTCCCTCATCTTTGGTGGTTCGAAATTCATCCTTCTTAATTGGTGCTAAATTTTCCTGCCCTACATCTTTTATTACATCAATGGAAAAACAAGAGCAAACATCATTAGAATTCTCAAGAGATTCAGGAATTTTAAAGTTAATCATATCGCCACCAAACGCCATTGTTAACGCTCCCTTGGCCACATCAATCTTGGTTTAAGCTATTTTCATGAAAGGTCGTCCAAGTAAGATTGATGATGGTGGAGAGTAGGCTGAATCCTCCATGTCAAGCACGTAGAAATCTGTAGGAAAAATCAAGTGGTCTACCTGCACCAAAGAATCCTCCAAAACTCCTTTCGGGTAGGCATTAGATCTATTGGCTAGTTGAATAATAACACCATTATTTTTAAGCTCTCTTAGAATCATAGATGCATAAACAGAATATGGCATGACATTAATTGATGCACCTAAATCTAGCATGGCATGTTCAAACCTTGTATTACCAATTACACAAGGGATAGTGAAATTACCTGGATCTTTGCATTTAGGTGGCAGCTTTCTTTGCAACATGGCAGGGACATTCTCACTCACATGTCCCACCCCTTTCTCTCGAATCCGTTTCCTTGTTGTAGAAAGCTTCTTTAAAAACTTAGCGTACTTCGGGATTTGCTTTATAGCATCAAGGAGTGGAATATTGACGTGCACTTTCCTGAACGTCTCCAGAATGTCTTTTTTCATCCTCTTCTTTCTTGGTTTGCATAAACCTGGTAGGAAAGGGCACATTTAGTGGAATAGAACTAGACAAATTCGAATTAGGACATACCTTCGTCGAATTGGATTATTTGGGAAGTGTAGGAGTGCATGACAAGGTTGTTTCCTTCCTTGCCGTGGGTGTGTGTTGGACATCCTCCTGTTGTTGCAGCTTTTCGTCCTCCATTTGGGTAGATTTTGATGGTTAGGGGTCCGTTCCAACTTCTTTTCCACTTCTCAACCTAATGGCCTTGACGGATTCAAATCCTCCCCTTGGATTCACAACGGTTGTGCTAGGCAGTTTGTCTTGCTCTTTGAATTGCCCCATGAACTCCACCATTTGGCCCATTTGTTTCTTCAATTCTTCCACCTCCTTAGCTTGATTGAGCATTGTTTTGTTTTGATTTTGCTGCCCCTACACCAAAGAAGTTAGTATTTGAACAATTTGATCATTATCCATGGATGTACCTGAATTGGTTTGGGTAGATTATGGTTGGACTTATGGTGGAGCGTATGGCCTTTGATACATCCCAGGGGGTTGTGGCCGAAATCCTTCTTGTTAGGCAAGTTGTTGTGCTTCTCTCCACTTGAAATTTGGGTGATCTCTCCACCCCGGATTGTAAGTGTTGGAGTAGGGATCATTATATTGCTGATTGTGGCCTTGAAAACCCACGGAATTGAGGGTTTCCCAACCTCCATTCTCAATCAATTGAGGGCATTGGTCATTGAGATGTCCTTGCATAGAACACACGCCACAAACACTTGGTCCTTGTATCTTCATCCCTTTGGCCATCTGAGATATAATAGAAGTGAGGTTAGTTAATTGTGATTGAATGTCAGACATAGAACTTACCTCGTTGACTTGCTGCCGTGGGGGGTCTCTTTGTCCACGTCATTCGTATTGTTGTGTATTCAACGCTCGGTTGGTAATTAGGGTCTTTGCATCCATTGGTGGTTTGTCAACCAATGTACCTGTTGCTGAAGCATCTAGCATTTGTCGCTCAATTAGAAGAAGTCCTTCGTAAAACTATTGAAGTAGAAGTTCTTCTTTCATTTGATGTTGAGGACATGAGGCAACAAGAGCCTTAAAACGCTCATAGTATGCTGGAAATGACTCTCTTTGGCTTTGTTGAATGCCATTAATCTTCTTCCTCAAGAGAATGACTCTCGAAGTGGGGAAGAACTTCTCTAAAAATGCCCTCTTCATGTTTTCCCAATAAGTGACCGTTCCAGGTGCTAATTCATAAAGCTAATCTTTAGCCTTTTTCCAAAAGAGAGAATGGAAAGGCCTTCATCATCAAAATGTTCCCATCGACATTGATGAGTGTCATGCTCAAACAAACCGCTTCAAACTCCTTAAGATGCTTGTTTGGATCTTCCATGGACAGTCCATGGTATTTGGGAATGTGATGCAACAAGCTCGACTTCAATTCGAACTCATTGGTCTTGCCTTGAGTAGCCAGGGGTATTGAATGCAAAGGGGTGCGGCACTGGCCAACCTCGAGGCTGAGAGTTCATTGATTGTACGATTGTCTGATGTCATGGCTTCCTCTTCTTCGAATTCCTCTTCAATTTCCACTTCAGATTCAGAACTAGAACTAGGTGGATTAGGTTCTGGCTACTTCCTTTTCCTTTTCAAAGCTCTTTCAAAATCGTCGTCAAACTCCAAGATATTTGCACTAATATGTTGAGAACTTTGAGTCATAAACTAGTACCTAAAACAAAGAAAACTAGACAAAACAAAATTAGAAACACAATTAAAAGGTACGAACAAAAACAAAGAAGGATTAGCAATTTTGCTAATCCCCGGCAATGGTGCCAAAATTTGATGTGAAAATTAACTTGACACACAAGTTAAACCCTATTGATGACAATTGTAGCAAAGATGTAAGTAGGGATCGTTCTAGACCAGGGATTAACTAGGGATGCTAATCTATTAAAAACTGACTTAAAACACAAAATTAATCTTAAAAACAGAAAACTAGACTCTAGCACTCTTAACTAGACTTAAAAACACTAAACAAGACTCTTAGGACTGAAAACTGACTCAAAACACTCAAAACAGCAAAACTAACTTAAAAAGACTCAAAGCAGGTTCTAAGGATTATTTAGACGAAATTAACACTAGTGAGACTCTAAACACTAATTTGGACAGATTAAAACACCTTTTTAACTAATCTAAGACACTTAATTGAAAGGGGGGTTGATCTGGACGAATTTGATTAAACTAAATAGATTGTAAACTAAAGCAAACTAGATATGAAATTGGGTAAATTGAATGGTGAAATAAGTTAGTTAGAGGATCCTTTTCCACACATAAACATATGCAATATAAATCGATTTCCAGTATTGTTTCTTTAAACATTGAACAACAATGCCCCAAATTAATCGTGAATGCACAAATTAACTCTCAGATTTCCCTAAATTCATTAAATTGAATGGACAACGCATCGCAACCAAATTATTCTCATCAAGTTCCTTATATGAACAACATGATAGATATACATTGAAAGATCATTAAGTTCCATGGAAATCATAAGCATTGACAAGGCAATTATAACTATGAACTGCATGATACTCTAGCCAAGAATCTACTTAACACGATTGTGACTAACAATCTCCATTACTTATAATTATATGTTCCTAGCGATTAGGTGAAAGTCCCTTATAATTTAGCATCAGATTCATGCATGCAAACTAAGTATGCATCCTTAATCAACACACAAGAATAAGTTATCAATCAAATAGATAGGTAAATCACATTCATGTTTTACAAAACAATAACTGAAAGGAATCAATTCATATTAACATATGTCCATGGCTTCGAATTCACCACTAACTAATAAGAACTTAGTTACACATGTTCATAGCAATTGAAAACCAAATTGAAATAAACATTGAAATTAAAACGAGGGAAGAAAGAACTCTTAGAACTCACAAGGATGCAGGTGGCTTGTGCACAAGGTCCTCCTTCATCAATGGAAGGCACATCAAGGGTATCTTCTTCTCCAAAGTTACGGCACAGGTTGTAGAATGGTGTATAGGGTGTGGCAAGATGTGTTTCTGAATGGTAGGGGGTGGTGACGAATTTTGGCTGAAATTATGTATATATAGGCTCGGCCAAACCCTAGGGTGAATCAGATTAGGGTTAGACATTAGCACACTAAGAGAATTAGGGCCCTAGGGTACGACAAAGGTGTTTAAATCCATTAAGGAAGAGGTTTGGCCCAATTAATTTCTGAAAAGGATCTGCATAACCCAAATCCACAAGGAAAAAGGCTAATTAAATCAGAATCCAAAGGGAATTGGGTGAGGAAAGGCACGACAAGAATTGGAAGGAATGGGAATTGCTTGCAAGGCAAGGCAAAAGCCTTCTAGAAGGGAATAGGCGCCCCTTTTGTAAGGTTTCTAGAAACAATGCGTTTTGTGGCTGATTTGGGACTTCCAGAAGGGAATGCTTCTAGAAATAGCTTTTTGAAATAGATATTTAGGTCCCCTTGCAGTTAGAATTAAGGCATGATAAGATTAGGATAGGATAAGATAAGATAAGGTTAATTTGGATAAGATAAGATAAGGTTAATTTGGATAAGATAAGGTTGGATAAGGTTTTGGATAATGTTTCTTCTTTTGAGCTGATTCCTTATCTTCTTTGTCTTGAATTTAATTTCTTCATCTCCTTATCAGATTCCTAGCCTTTTGAACTCCAAAAACGTCCATCCATCTTAGCCCATACATGTGCTGTCCAATTAGTACCCAAAACTGCTCCAAAATGCTCCAAAATGCACTTTCTTGCCAACTTTGTCATTTGGACCTACAAACACACGAAAATAGCTTAAATCACTATAATAAACACAAACTAACTACGAAAACGCAAGAAAACAAGCTACCTAAGTCGCATAAATATGCTCCTATCACCATGACATATATATATATATATATATATGTTATAAAATACTATGAGATGCTTGAGTTTAGATTTCATCGTGATATATCCATGTGCGTATTAATATAAATGATTACTGTGAACAACGAACGGCTTGATCCCTGCTTAGGGTATGTAGGCAATCTAACGAGACGTTAGATGTAGCCATATAAGAAATGAGATTAAATAATCGAGATCAAAGCCTTGTTTAAGGGGAATTGAGCAAAGTGTGTGGGCTTTTGGTTTTAAGGATATATATATATATATACATTTGATGTTTTTTCCCAGAAAATGCAATTAAACGATTTATACTTTAAAAATGCCATGCCTACTGAATAATGCTTAAACGATGAGTTGAATTGTTTGCATATATATATGTTGGAAATGTGCCCTAAAACCAATCATATGATGATACTTTACGGACATTTCACATGTTAAACTAATCTAGTTTAATATCAAGGGCAAAGATTATTGTTTGAGCCGTCTCATATAAATGTTATATGCTTAAACGATAAGTCCAAGGAATATGTGATTGGGAGAATGCAATCTAAAGAAGTTAGATTCATGAGACCATTCTTTCGTAGACACATCCTAAACGTTCCTGATCATAGGATTGCCAATTGGGCATTGACAGTCCGTTAAGATCAGTACATGCTGTGTCTTCTCTCAGGGAGAGTGACTAGTCTCCAGTCATTGGTGTGTGTGACATCAAGACAGTACGTAGGTGCTCAATAGAGAATCAGTTCACTGAACACGATAAACGAAGAGTTCTCCTATTCATGTCACATGAGAACTCATGATTGGGATAATGCAAAGTAGTCCTTTGACCTGAGGCATCATAGTTGTCTTGTGGTTAAGTCTTTGATCTTTGATTATGTCAAACTCACTCCATCAGGAGGGTGTCCACAGCATAGTTAGGGTTAATTGTTGGAAATGTGCCCTAAAACCAATCATATGATGATACTTTACGGACATTTCACATGTTAAACTAATCTAGTTTAATATAAAGGGCAAAGATTATTGTTTGAGCCGTCTCATATAAATGTTATATGCTTAAACGATAAAGTCCAAGGAATATGTGATTGGAAGGATGTAATCTAATGAAGTTAGATTCATGAGACCATTCTTTCGTAGACACATCCTAAATGTTCCTGATCATAGGATTGCCAATTGGGCATTGACAGTCCGTCAAGATCGGTACGTGCTATGTCTTCTCTCAGGGAGAGTGACTAGTCTCGAGTCATTGGTGTGTGTGACATCAAGACAAGTACGTAGGTGCTCAGTAGAGAATGAGTTCACTGAACGTGATCAACGAAGAGTTCTCATACTCATGTCACATGAGAACTCATGTTTGGGATAATGCAAATTAGTCCTTTGACCTGAGGCATCACAGTTGTCTTGTGGTTAAGTCCTTGATCTTTGATTATGTCAAAGTCACCCCATCGGGGTGTCCACGGCATCGTTGGGGTTAAGCCACTTAGCCATGGAGGCAAGTGAATGCGCAACAAGGGATCTCTAACCTTCAAACTGTTTGAGGGAGAATACTCTATGATATGATTTAGAATCTCTGGCCAGAGTATGAATGAGATTTAGAAAAGTCGTTCTAAATCACATTCAAGGAAATCATATAAGCACACCAATCACATTGGATAGTAGACATGAATAAATAAACTATCAAACCAAACAATGTGGTCAGGAGTATTAGATTAGAGAAAGACCGTATTGCATTTGTAATCCCAAACTGAATAGATTTTCTCTACCTCTTCTGATTAACTTGGGTAACCATGATATGCTGCAAGGTGTCACTCATGGTTTGTGGAAGCCCTAAACGTGTGTAATCACTAAAGGGAGAATTGAAAGTAAGTTTCAATTCACAATCGATATAAAATGGTTTTAATCGCCCACTGCCTCGCTAAAAGTGTTGGAAATGTGCCCTAAAGCCAATCATATGATGATACTTTACGGACATTTTACATGTTAAACTAATCTAGTTTAACTATAAAGGGCAAAGATTATTGTTTGAGCCGTCTCATATAAATGTTATATGCTTAAACGATAAAGTCCAAGGAATATGTGATTGGGAGAATGTAATCTAATGAAGTTAGATTCATGAGACCATTCTTTCGTACACACATCCTAAATGTTCCTGATCATAGGATTGCCAATTGGGCATTGACAGTCCGTCAAGATCGGTACGTGCTATGTCTTCTCTCAGGGAGAGTGACTA
Source organism: Malus sylvestris (assembly GCF_916048215.2). NCBI lineage: Eukaryota > Viridiplantae > Streptophyta > Magnoliopsida > Rosales > Rosaceae > Malus > Malus sylvestris. The sequence continues at coordinate 14,842,561 of NC_062265.1, read as the reverse complement.
GTCTCGAGTCATTGGTGTGTGTGACATCAAGACAAGTACGTAGATGCTCAGTAGAGAATGAGTTCACTGAACGTGATCAACGAAGAGTTCTCATACTCATGTCACATGAGAACTCATGTTTGGGATAATGCAAATTAGTCCTTTGACCTGAGGCATCACAGTTGTCTTGTGGTTAAGTCCTTGATCTTTGATTATGTCAAAGTCACCCCATCGGGGTGTCCACGGCATCGTTGGGGTTAAGCCACTTAGTCATGGAGGCAAGTGAATGCGCAACAAGGGATCTCTAACCTTCAAACTGTTTGAGGGAGAATACTCTATGATATGATTTAGAATCTCTGGCCAGAGTGTGAATGAGATTTGGGAATGCGTTCCGAATCACATTCAAGGAAATCATATAAGCACACGAATCACATTGGATACTAGACATGAATAAATAAACTATCAAACCAAACAATGTGGTCAAGAGTATTGTATTAGAGAAAGACCGTATTGCATTTGTAATCCCAAACTGAATAGGTTTTCTCTACCTCTTCTGATTAGCTTGGGTAACCATGATATGCTGCAAGGTGTCACTCATGGTTTGTGGAAGCCCTAAACGTGTATAAACACTAAAGGGAGAATTGAAAGTAAGTTTCAATTCACAATCGATTTGAAATGGTTTTAATCGCCCACTGCCTCGCTAAAAGGAACCTAATGGATCGCACACCATAAGAGGTGGAGATTGGAGATTAAACGGAGATGAGTAAGAATGATTAAATGGTTTAATCATTTATTTATGGCAAGGATTAATTAATATGTTAATTAATCAAACGAATAAGTTCGTTAAAGACCTCGGGATAGTTTTGGACCTTAAGGCCCAATGGGCTTCGAACGTCAAGCCCATTGACTTAAGTTGTATGACAACTTAATGAATAATGATTCACTAAGACCCAAAAGCCCAAACAACACCCCATGGCCGGCCATTTAGAGGAAGGGTAGTGAACTTGCTTTAATTACAAGTTTGCCACTCAAATGAATAAAGGTATAAATATGACTTTATAGCCTTTTATTCATTAGGGTTTCTTTTAGAGAAAATTGGTGAGAACTTGTCTCTCCATTTTCTCTCTAGGAGGCCGGCCCCTTGGGGGGTGCATCTTGCAATCCCACTACTCCAAGGTCACTCATTTCTTCTCCAATCTCTCCTTGGTGAAGAGACTTAGAGGTTCCCTACTTTGGGAACTTGGAGAAACCTATTCTTCCATCCAAAAATATAGATTTAAGATGCAAGGAATGAAGGCCCTCTCTTTGGGTGATTAGCCTTTGCTTATGCAAAGAGGAATCTACAAAGGTATATATATTTCAACTCACTTTGTTTTGAGTTGATTAATGGTTCACCAATCTACTAGGCTTTGAATTTCTTGGTTAATGTTTTGTTTTTAAGTGCTTGCTAGCATGATTCCGCCTTTAATTGTTAATTGCATGCTATATGTTGTTGCTTAAATGAACTTGTTTTCACAAAATCATCCTTCAAAAAGGAACCTAATGGATCGCACACCGTGTAAGGTGGAGATTGAAGAAACAATGGAGATGAGTAAGAATGATTAAATGGTTTAATCATTTATTTATGGCAAGGATTAATTAATATGTTAATTAATCAAACGAATAAGTTCGTTAAAGACCTCGGGATAGGTTTTGGACCTTAAGGCCCAATGGGCTTCGAACGTCAAGCCCATTGACTTAAGTTGTATGACAACTTAATGAATAATGATTCACAAAGGCCCAATTAGTCCCAAATATCCTAATGGCCGGCCATTTAGAGGAAGGGTAGTGAACTTGCTTTAATTACAAGTTTGCCAGTCAAATGAATAAAGGTATAAATATGACTTTATAGCCTTTTATTCATTAAGGGTTTCTTTTAGAGAAAATTGGTGAGAACTTGTCTCTCCATTTTCTCTCTAGGAGGCCGGCCCCTTGGGGGGTGCATCTTGCAATCCCACTACTCCAAGGTCACTCATATCTTCTCCAATCTCTCCTTGGTGAAGAGACTTAGAGGTTCCCTATTTTGGGAACTTGGAGAAACCTATTCTTCCATCCAAATCCATAGATTTAAGATGCAAGGAATGAAGGCCCTCTCTTTGGGTGATTAGCCTTTGCTTATGCAAAGAGGAATCTTCAAAGGTATAAATTTCAACTCACTTTGTTTTGAGTTGATTAATGGTTCACCAATCTACTAGGCTTTGAATTTCTTGGTTAATGTTTTGTTTTTAAGTGCATGCTAACATGATTCCGCCTTTAATTGTTAATTGCATGCTTATAGATGTTACTTAAATGAACATGTTTTCACAAAATAATCCTTCAAGTGGTATCAGAGCCTAGGTCTAGTAGTTGGTGAATCCTTTTGGGTTTTGTAGTTCATAGTTTGTGATTTAAAAGTTGTAATTGTTACAAGCTTTATTCTTGTTTCTTTGAATGTAAATTTTGTTAGAAAATTTGCCATCTCAAATGTTGTAGATGTAGTTCATATGAGCATGAATATTGGAGCTAAAATTTGGTGCCATGACTTTGGGGATTTTCGGCCAAATCCAAAGGGTGGAATTTTGGGTTCTTGTTTGACTTGTTAAAAGTGTTTTCAAGTGACTTTTGGAACCCCTATGTACCCTATTTTGGTTAGATGTTATTTCCCTAAAGTTTGAATGGTTTTGGAATGTTTTTGGGTGAAAAATGTTCATGGAAATTTTTTGTGTTTTTCATGAATGTTCTTCAATGTTCTTGACATTTTTGCCAAGAACAAAAAGTTAGGTGTTTTGATTCAAAGTTTTGGTTAATTTCATAAAGTCTTTGTTTTGTGTTGATTGGTGTGAAATATCTATCATCAAAACATTTATAATTTTTGAAAGGTGATAGAAATTGTGATGGGTGTGTAAGACTTACACACCTTACACACCACATGCATGGTTTAATGATTTACACCAACCAAAAACCACTTGCAAGGCTTTATGAAATTGTTGAAGAAATTTCCAAATTTTTGTGGACTTATCTCCACTCCCATTCCCTCTCTAAAAACCGGCCCTCCCTCAATGGGAGAACTTTTGGGGCCTTTTATGCAATTACATAAAGTTTTGATACTTTTGTGTATTTGCACTTTGGCCCAAAAGTTTACGTTTTTACGTTTAGGTCCAAAAACGCTAAAGGACAAATTGTTTTGCTCCTTTAATGAAGTTTTTACATTGATTAAATTTTGGGTTCTATTGTAATTACATGAAGTAGTGGACTTTTGTGTCTTTACAAAGTGACCCCAAAAGTTTTGCAACATAGCCCAAAAGTTGAGGTTAATTGCTTAATGACCCAAATAAGTTGTGGTTATTGCATGATGGCCCAAATTAGGTTGAGAACAAAATTGTTTTGTCTCTTTAAATGAGAATTGGATTTTCATTTTGTTTAGCTCCATTTAAATCAATTTTATGGATACAAAAACCAAATGAAAATGTTGCATTCAATTTAATTAGTTAAAGTGTTAATTAATTAAAGGGTGATTGTGAACCTAAGCCTAATATAATTGAGCTATGTGAAAGGCCGTTTCAAATTTGTTTGAACCATGGGAATGTGTAGATTAGATTTTGGTTGTAATTTGATTTGATCAAATGTTGTAAAAGGGCTTAAGCTCTTCTTTACTTTAAAGTAATTTGTTTTATGCAAATGTTGTAATGAGCATAAGCTCACCTTTACTTTGAAGTACTTCTTTCTTGCTTTATTTGATATGCATGAAAATGAAGTAGTTGGGTCCAACGCCCCTAAGACAACACGCCTTAATGTGATTAAACGCGTAACTAAAATCAATCACCATCCCTAGACCGAGATTCAACACAAGGCTCGTGTTGAATCTAAACAAAGGTTCATAGTCATCCTAAGGCCCTAAGGCAACTATATAGTCCATCAAATGAATGCAAAGGTTATGTTAGTAGTATCATATACTCTTGCTTTAAAAACCGTTTTATAAGCATAGTGGGAGTATTATATACAACTAAAAACAATCATATGGACTAATAGTTGTAATAGGACCAAAATTGTTTTAATAGAGATTAAAATGTATGTTTATATGTGATGAGACCTAAAACCCTCAACCAAACCAATATTAAGTTGAAAAGCGTGAGAGTGCTTTGAACACTCTTTCGTGGCCTTCCACCGTGGTAGGCTTCAATCGTTTGTGACTCATACAATGTATTCGTCCAGTTCTGGGGTTGCAAAGTATGTGCTTACATTCAGGAGAAGCCTATAAACATATGATGAAGAGAAAGTAGGCAACGAGTATGGCCAATATGGAGTTCTTCTGAGGCCATTCTTGAACCCCTACTTGAACAAGCATGGTGGGAATGACTTAACTAAGTGCAATGGTGCCAATATGGAGTTCTTCTGAGGCATCATTCTCTAGAGGCCAAATAAGATGGGTACTTGCATTAGTTGCAAATGAGTAAGCGTACTATCTCATTATTATTGTTGCTAGCCAATATGGAGTTCTTCTGAGGTGGGCTTGGTAATAGTGAGCCTCCCATAACCTACTAGGAGTTTCATCCAAAACTCTCGAATTCCAACGAGGGATATGGAATTTGCCAAAAATAGTGGGTGTTGCTATTTGATTTAAAGACCCGAATCAAATGGCTTAAAATCAATCAATTTATATTCGTTATGTATTTGTTTACCAATATATTTGCAAACGCTATCCAACACTTGACAAAGAAAAGCCGAATGCTTTAGTTTCCGGACTTGGTAACACAATCCCAAAGATTGTCTTAAATGGATTGTATATGTACCTAAATAGTCTCATCCTCACAATCTTCCTAATGATAATGTATCATTGGAAGAACATGTTAGAAAGGTCTACATGAAGAGGACAATACAAACAACCAATGCTTAATCCTTTGTTAAATGAACAAAGGAACTTACGAAGATTAGCATAATGACAAGGACACTTTTAGTGTTATTAGTTCTTCACTTACAAATCGTTGTATGAAGAAATAATAGTTGCTTTGAACAACCCTTAGTCAATGCAAACACTAGTGCTTGTTTCTTTGTTAAATGAACAAAGAACTTGAGAAGAAAGCACAAAGGCATGGACACTTTATGTGCCATGTTTCTTCACTTACAAATTGTTGTATGAAGAAATGAGAGTTGCCTTGTACAACTCTTGAAGGTTTGTAATTATGTTTAGAACATAATGGTTGGTTGACAAAAATAGTCCATTAACATGGACTTATAATGATTTTGAATCATTAAGTGTTGAAGTGATAAACCACTTAATGAGACGGAAACTAGGCAAGGACTTCACCTAAGTGCCCCTATCCTAATGGTTCACTAAGTTTATTGTAAACTATGTAGTGAACAATAACCACATGCTCTCCAAAATGTTTGATGTGTATAACACAATTGAAATAAGTTTCAAGAGAGATAGTGGGAGTTTAGGGACCTTGACTATGGTAGTCAAAGGAGAAGTCAAATGAAGAAAGCGAAATAACTCCAAGGGAACAAACTTTCTTTATGAAAGGATGGACATTGGAAGGGGTATTTGCAAGAAATGTCTTGTAAGTGTCAAGAACACACCTTTCGAAGGTGTTGTAAATTGTTCTTGAATAGTTCAAAACAGTTGGTTCTTCTACTTGAATGCTTGATTCCGTATTAGTAACTATGTTTTACAATCGTTGTAAAAGTGTGACTAATAAGAAGTAGAAGATTAATGAGAGAAGAGAAAGTACTTCACATTCGAAACGTGAATCAAATGTAGATCTCTGCGAAAGCAGATGGTACTTACTTCCTCATATGAACTACCAAAGAAATTGGAAAAACCAAAGATTGTCTTTACATTCCAATTTTAAGGAACTAAATTCCGTCACTATGTGAAATGGATAAATGTTTTGTTTGACAAAACATTGTTCTTTATTAATCAATTATTGGATTATGGTAATCTAATTGATTGTCTCTATAGTAGAGATAATATGGTGGTGTTAACTGTTTAGAACATAATGATGCTTAAAACCCAAAAGGTTGCAAGGTAGTGACTAATCCCAACTAAATTGTGATTCCTCTAAAAACATAAATTACGAGTTGGTAATAAATGGATGCTTTGGATTGTTAGATCCGGATCCAATACCTTCTTGTTAAAATTGTATAGAGGCGAAATGTTCGAATCTTTATTCTTTTGGAAAGAAGAAAGAATCACAAAGTTGTTGAGGTTAATTCACTTAGATGTTAGTGGCACTTGACCACAAACATAATACTACTCATGTTGGATGACATTCACCGAAGATCACCCTCGGTTGGACTATAGTTTATTTAAATAAACATAAGTCCGAATACTTTGCAAAAGGTTTCAAAGAATTCAAGTAATGTAAGTTGATGAGTAAGACGTCCAAAGTATTTACCTCCTTAGATTTGATCCAAGATAAGGTAATACTTTAGAACAGTTTCCTTGAAAGATATTAAGGAAATAAGCATCATAAGATAATGTATTTCTCCATTAGGAGAAGAACGAACTCGAATGAGATTTAGTTCGTTAGATGTTATCTATTACCCATATATAGGATATATACTTCTAAAACAATATGATTGTAAATTAGAAGATCTTCCAATATTTTCATGACTCCATAAGATGTAGTTGGAAAGAAAGACAAAATCTTAAAACATGTTAAGATTTGGGGTTGTGTGCTAATAAGCAATATTTGTTTGATAACAATCTTGTGGGATATCCTTAAATTAACTTTTGGATATCGCTTCTATATACCAACTAACAAATGTTGTTTTGTTGGGTAGTTCATTGTAATCCTACAATGTGATTTGCCTAAGAGAAAATGAACGAGGGATAGAACTCAAAGAATGGTTCTTTGAGAGACAAGATAATAATCAACAAATATAAAAACCTAGTTCCTATACCAAAAGCTCCAAGGTAATCGAGAAGGATTTATAAACCGTCTCAGTTGAATGGTTTGAACTTTATGACCAGGTCATAGAGTTGCACCTCTTAATTCGAAAGAAATAAGAATGAAAATCCTTATGACTACATTGAGTGCATATACGATATATACTCAAGGAAATGGTAAAGTACCATTTGACCCGAAATAATGAAAACCCCATAGCTAATTGGTAGCTTAAGGTGACTACAATAAAAGAGAATGGTTGACTTTGAAGGAACCATTTTTGACGTAGTCTTAGTTTCAATTAATTCGAAGATTGCTAGCTACAACTAAATGGTGATTCAATGTTTGGACATAATATAGGTTTCCGAAACCATTATTAAGATAGTCTTGATAATATATGTCTAAAACTATGAATCACAAGACATGTAAGTTGTAGAGATCCATCCATCATGGATCTTAGCAAGCTAGTGGGAGCTATAAGCGTCTTATGAGAGAAAGGTCAAATCGTTTGATTTCTCATAAAGATGTAAATGAATCTTTTGTTTACTAGGTTTACAAAAGATTAGTGGGAGTTAATCACATTCCTAAATTTGTATATATATATGTATAAATATATATGTGATATATATGTGTATATATATATGATATATTAATTTTGGAAATGAAAAGAATATTTCTTCGTTAAAGTTATGACTTTAGGCATTCTATAACGATAGAATGTATATGGGAAACATAGTCTATATATACATGGGATGGAAATCTATATTGATAGATTTCAAGATATAATTTGATTATATCAATCCCTAATAATAGACAAAAGATGCTAGGAAGTTTCTCATATGATAATAAACTTCAATTAGAAGGATGACTCTAGTGTGACTAGTAAGTTGCCCTTCTCAAAGGGAACGTGCCCTTTTGACTCCCAAAGAAATAATGCGTAAATAGAATCCTTTATGCATACGCACAAAGGTGATTTATGTATTTCATATTGTATGAAAAACATTGATATGAGTTGTACTTAGAACGGTACAAAACGATATCAGTGCAAGCCCAGGATCAGAACCATGGCAACTGTCAAGTGAGTCCTTAAGTATTTAAGAAATACTAAAGGATAGATTCCTCAAAGATCGAGGAAGAATTAGAGTAACGTAATGGAAGCGTAAATGTATTAGATTATGAATCTAATCCATCATTGGATGTTTCTTCATTATGAATGAAGAGATAAACAGATATCTCTTTATTATGACTAAAGAGATATTTGGATGGAAACATTAAAGTAATGACTTTAGTGAGTTCCATTATGAATGCAAGATATATTGCCATATAGAAGTTTGCAACAATGTTGTTTGGATGGGAAAGTTCATTTATGAACTCTCTATTCGGTTCCAACCAGAAAGTGTATGACACTAATGGGGCGATAGCTCAAGCCAGGGAATCAAGGTCTCATCAAGATCCGAACTCATATGAGAGACTAAACCACATGATTGAGAATCATGTATAATGGTGACGTCGTTATTCTCAAGGTTGCTTCTATGGATAACATATAGATATCCATTGCCTAGGCCTACTATTCAGCCATTTATGAAATGACTACAAAAGAGGTATCATCACTAATGACTAAGCTGATTGGCTCTAGTGCAAGTGGGAGATTGTTGGAAATGTGCCCTAAAACCAATCATATGATGATACTTTACGGACATTTCACATGTTAAACTAATCTAGTTTAATATAAAGGGCAAAGATTATTGTTTGAGCCGTCTCATATAAATGTTATATGCTTAAACGATAAAGTCCAAGGAATATGTGATTGGAAGGATGTAATCTAATGAAGTTAGATTCATGAGACCATTCTTTTGTAGACACATCCTAAATGTTCCTGATCATAGGATTGCCAATTGGGCATTGACAGTCCGTCAAGATCGGTACGTGCTATGTCTTCTCTCAGGGAGAGTGACTAGTCTCGAGTCATTGGTGTGTGTGACATCAAGACAAGTACGTAGGTGCTCAGTAGAGAATGAGTTCATTGAACGTGATCAACGAAGAGTTCTCATACTCATGTCACATGAGAACTCATGTTTGGGATAATGCAAATTAGTCCTTTGACCTGAGGCATTACAGTCGTCTTGTGGTTAAGTCCTTGATCTTTGATTATGTCAAAGTCACCCCATCAGGGTGTCCACGGCATCGTTGGGGTTAAGCCACTTAGCCATGGAGGCAAGTGAATGCGCAACAAGGGATCTCTATGTTGGAAATGTGCCCTAAAGCCAATCATGTGATGATACTTTACGGACATTTCACATGTTAAACTAATGTAGTTTAACATATAAAGGGCATATATTATTGTTTGAGCCGTCTCATATAAATGTTATATGCTTAAACGATAAAGTCCAAGGAATATGTGATTGGGAGAATGTAATCTAATGAAGTTAGATTCATGAGACCATTCTTTCGTAGACACATCCTAAACGTTCCTGATCATAGGATTGCCAATTGGGCGTTGACAGTCCGTTAAGATCAGTACGTACTATGTCTTCTCTCAGGGAGAGTGATTAGTCTCGAATCATTGGTGTGTGTGACATCAAGACAAGTACGGTAGGTGCTCAATAGAGAATGAGTTCACTGAACGCGATCAACGAAGAGTTCTCATATTCCATGTCACATGAGAACTCATGGTTGGGATAATGCAAAGTAGTCATTTGACCTGAGGCATCATAGTTGTCTTGTGGTTAAGACCTTGATCTTTGATTATGTCAAAGTCATCCCACCAGGAGGGTGTCCACGGCATCGTTGGGGTCAAGCCGCTTAGCTATGGAGACAAGTGAATGCGCAACAAGGGATCTCTAACCTTCAAACCGTTTGAGGGAGAATACTCTCTGATATGATTTGAATCTCTGGCCAGAGTATGAATGAGATTTGGGAATGCGTTCCGAATCACATTCAAGGTAATCATATAAGCACAAGACACACATTGGATAGTAGACATGAGAAAATAAACTATCAAACCAAACAATGTGGTCAAGAGTATTAGATTAGAGAAGGACCGTATTGCATTTGTAATCTCGAACTGAATAGGTTCTCTAAACCTCTTCTGATTAGCTTGGGTAACCATGATATGCTGCTAGGTGTCACTCATGGTTTGTGGAAGCCCTAGACGTGTATAATCACTAAAGGGAGAATTGAAAATAGTTTCAATTCACAATCGATGTAAAATGGTTTTAATCGCCCACTGCCTCGCTAAAAGGAACCTAATGGATCGCACACCGTGAAAGGTGGAGATTGGAGATTAAACGGAAATGAGTAAGAATGATTAAATGGTTTAATCATTTATTTATGGCAAGGATTAATTAATATGTTAATTAATCAAACGAATTAGTTCGTTAAAGACTTCGGGATAGTTTTGGACCTTAAGGCCCAATGGGCTTCGAACGTCAAGCCCATTAACTTAAGTTGTATGACAATTTAATGAATAAAGATTCATTAAAGCCCAAAAGCCCATAAATCCTTAAAATGGCCGGCCATAAGGAATGAATTAGGGTTGTTTGGTTATTTAGGTCACTTAAAGAAGTGACTATATAAATGACTTTATAACTAAATATTCATTAAGTGTAAAAAGGGTTTATTTCGGGGGAAATTGGTGAGAATTGTCTCTCCATTTCTCTCTAAAGAGGCCAACACCTTGGAGGGTACATCTAGCAATCCTACTACTCCAAGGTCACTCATTTCTTCTACAATCGAACCTTGGTGTCGAGAATTAGAGGTTCTCAATTTTGGGAACTTGGAGAACCTATTCTTCCATCCAAATCCATGGATCTAAGAAGCAAGGAATGAAGGCCCTTATCTCTTTGGGTGATTAGCCTTTGCTTATGCAAAGAGGAATCTACAAAGGTATTAATTTCAACTCACTTTGTTTTTGAGTCGATTATTGGTTCACCAATCTACTAGGCTTTGAATTTCATGGGTAAATGTTTTGTTTTTGAGTGCATGTAAGCATGATTCCGCCTTTAATTGTTAATTGCATGCTATATGATGTTGCTCAAATGAACATGTTTTACAAAATAATTCCTTCTAGTGGTATCAGAGCCTAGGTCTAGTAGTTGGTGAATCCTTTTGTGTTTTGTAGTTCATAAGTTTGTGATCTAAAAGTTGTAATTGTTACAAGCTTTATTCTTGCTTCTTTGAAAGTAAATTTTGTTGGAAAATTTGCTATCTCAAATGTTGTAGATGTTGTTCATATGAGCATGAATATTGGAGCTAAAATTTGGTGCCATGCTTTTGGGAAAATTCGGCCAAATCCAAAGGGTGGATTTTTGGGTTCTTGTTTGACTTGTTAAAAGTGTTTTAATGTGTTCTTTGGAACCCCTAAGTACCCTAGTTTGGTTAGATGTTATTTCCCTTAAGTAAGAATGGTTTTGGAATGTTTTTGGGTGAAAAAAGTTCATGGAAAAATTTGGGTTTTTCATGGATGTTCTTCATTGTTCTTGATGTTCTTGCCAAGAACAAAAAGGTTTGGTGTTTTGATTCAAAGTTTTGAATTATTTCATAAAGTTTATGTGATATGTTTTTAAATGATTTATTATGTATTTAAAGTGTTAAATATTTGTATAAATGTTGATTGAAATAATTGTGTTTGAATTATTTCAAAAACATATCTTATCTTACATACACTTGCATGTTTTTGACAAAACTCACAAATCAACACACACACCAACCTTATCCCTCCCTAAAACCAGCCACTCCCTCAAAGGGAGTACTTTTGGGGCTTTTATGCAATTACATAAAGTTTTGATACTTTTGTGTATTTGCACTTTGGCCCAAAAGTTTACGTTTTGACGTTTAGGTCCAAAAACGCTAAAGGGCAAATTGTTTTGTTCCTTTAATGATGTTTTTGCATTATTAAAAGTTTGGGTTCTAGTTGTATTTACATGAAGTTGTGACTTTTGTGTATTATACAAAGTGACCCCAAAAGTTTTTGTTATTGCATGATGGCCCAAATAGGATGAGAACAAAATTGTTTTGTCTCTTTAAATGAGAATTGGATTTTCATTTTGTTTAGCTCCATTTAAATCAATTTTATGGATACAAAAACCAAATGAAAATGTTGCATTCATTAATTAGTTAAAGTGTTAATTAATTAAAGGGTGATTATGAACCTAAGCCTAATATAATTGAGCTATGTGAAAGGCGTTTCAAATTTGTTTGAACCATGGGAATGTGTAGATTAGATTTTGGTTGTAATTTGATTTGATCAAATGTTGTAAAAGGGCTTAAGCTCTTCTTTACTTTAAAGTAATTTGTTATATGCAAATGTTGTAATGAGCATAAGCTCACCTTTACTTTGAAGTACTTCTTTCTTGCTTTATACGATATGCATGAAAATGAAGTAGTTGGGTCCAACGCCCATAAGACAACACGCCTTAATGTGATTAAACGCGTAACTAAAATCAATCTTCATTCCTAGACCGAGGTTCAACACAAGGCTCGTGTTGAATCTAAACAAAGGTTCATAATCATCCTTAGGCCCTAAGGCAACTATGTAGTCCATCAAATGAATGCAAAGTTTATGTTAGTAGTATCATATACTCTTGCTTTAAAATCGTTTTAAAAGCATAGTGGGAGTATTATGTACAACTAAAACAAAGGGATGGACCAATAGTTGTAATAGGACTAAAATAGTTTTAATAGAGATTAAAATGTATGTTTATATGTGATGAGACCTAAAACCCTCAACCAAACCAATATTAAGTTGATAAGCGAGAGATGTTTAGAATATCTCTTCGTGGCCTTCCACCGTGGTGGGATCCAATCGTTTATGACTTGTACACCGGCTTCACCCTATCATGGGGGAGTACACAGTGCATGCTTATACTCAGGAGGAATCCATATACATATGATGAGGTGAGTGTAGGCAACGAGGATAGCTATATATCGTATCATCGTGAGGCTATTCTTGAACCCCTTCACACACTAAGCATGGTGGGAAGAACTTAACTAAGTGCAATGGAACCAATATCATATCATTGTGAGGTTACATTCTCTAGAGGCCAAATAAGATGGGTACTTGCATGAGTTGCAAATGAGTAAGCGTACTCTCTCATTATTATTGTTGCTAGCCATATATCGTATCATCGTGAGGTGGGCTTGGTAATAGTGAGCCTCCCATAACCTACTAGGAGTTTCATCCAAAACTCTCGAATTCCTATGAGGGATATGGAATTTGCCAAAAATAGTAGGTGGTGCTATTTTGATTTAAAGACCCGAATCAAATGGCTTAAAATCAATCAATCTATATTCGTTATGTATTTGATTACCAATATATTTGCAAACGCTATCCAACACTTGACAAAACCGAACGTTTAGTTTACGGACTTGGTACTACAAAACCATAGATTGTCTTTAATGGCTTGTAAAAGTACCAAAGTAGTCTCATCCTCACAATCTTACTATTGATAATATATCATTAGAAGAATATGTTAGAAAAGGTCTATCATAAAGAGGACAACATTTTTAATGTCATAATTCTTCAATTACAATTTGTTGTATGAAGAAATAGGAGTTGCTTTGAACAACTCTTAGTCAATACAAACACTTAGTGCTTGTTTCTTTGTTACATGAACAAAGAACTTGAGAAGAAAGCACAAAGGCATGAACACTTTATGTGCCATGTTTCTTCACTTACAAATTGTTGTATGAAGAAATGAGAGTTGCCTTGTACAACTCTTGAAGGTTTGTAATTATGTTTAGAACATAATGGTTGGTTGACAAAAATAGTCCATTAACATGGACTTATGATGATTTTGAATCATTGAATGTTGAAGTGATAAACCACTTAACGAGACGGAAACTAGGCAAGGACTTCACCTTTGTTTCCCTATCCTAATCGTTCACTAAGTTTATTGTAAACTATGTAGTGAAAAATAACCACATGCTCTCCAAAATTGTTTGATGTGATAACACAATTGAAAAAAGGTTTCAAGAGAGATAGTGGGAGTTTAGGGACCATGACTAATGTAGTCAAAGGTGAAAGTCAAATAAAGAAGATAAATAACTCCAAGGGAACAAACTTTCTTTATGAAAGGATGGATATTGGAAGGGGTATTTGCAAGAAATGTCTTGCAAGTGTCAAGGACACACCTTTCGAAGGTGTTGTAAAATGTTCTTGAATAGTTCAAAACAGTTGGTTCTTCTACTTGAATGCATGATTCCGTATTAGTGACTATGTTTTACAATCGTTGTAAAAGTGTGGCTAATAAGAAGTAGAAGATTAATGAGAGAAGAGAAAGTACTTCACATTCGAAGCGTGAATCAAATGTAGATCTCTGCGAAAGCAGATGGTACTTACTTCCTCATATGAACTACCAAAGAAATTGGAAAAACATAGATTGTCTTTATATTCCAATTTTAAGGAACTAAATTCCGTCACTATGTGAAATGGATAAATGTTTTGTTTGACAAAACAATGTTCTTTATTAATCAATGATTGGATTATGGTAATCTAATTAATTATCTCTATAGTAGAGATAATATGGTAGTGTTAACTGTTTAGAAAATAATGATGCTTAAAACCCAAAAGGTTGCAAGGTAGTGACTAATCCCAACTAAAGTTGTGATACCTCTAAAACATAAATTACGAGTTGGTGAAAGATGGATGCTTTGGATCGTTAGATCCGGATCCAATACCTTCTTGTTAAAATTGTATGGAGGCGAAATGTTCGAATCTTTATTCTTTTGGAAAGAAGAAAGAATCACAAAGTTGTTGAGGTTAATTCACTTAAATGTTAGTGGCACTTGTCCACAAACATAATATTACTCATGTTGAATAACATTCACCGAAGATCACTCTCGGTTGGACTATAGTTTATTTTGAATAAACACAAGTCCGAATACTTTGCAAAATGTTTCAAAGAAATTCAAGTAATGTAAGTTGATGAGTAAGACATCTAAAGTATTTACCTCCTTAGGTTTGATCCAAGGAAAGGTAACACTTTAGATAAGTTTCCTTGAAAGATATCAAGGAAATAAGCATCATAAGATAATGTATTTCTCCATTAGGAGAAGAACGAACTCGAATAAGATTTAGTTCGTTAGATGTTATCTATTACCCATATATAGGATATATACTTCTAAAAACAATATGATTGTCAATGAGAAGATCTTCCAATATTTTCATGACTCCATAAGATGTAGTTGGAAAGAAAGACAAATCTTAAGCATGTTAAAGATTTGGGGTTGTGTGCTAATAAGCAATATTTGTTTGATAACAATCTTGTAGGATATCCTTAAAATAACTTTTGGATATCGCTTCTATAAACCAACTAACAAATGTTGTTTTGTTGGGTAGTTCATTGTAATTCTACAATGTGATTTGCCTAAAAGCAAATGAACGAGAGATAGAACTCAAAGAATGGGTTCTTTGAGAGACAAGATAGTAATCAACAAATATAACAACCTAGTTCCTATACCACAAGCTCCAAGGTAGTCGATAAGGATTTATAAACCGTCTCAGTTGAATGGTTTTGAACTTTATGACTACATTGAGTGCATATACGATATATACTCAAGGAAATGGTAAAGTACCATTTGACTCGAAATAATGAAACCTTCAAAGCTAATTGGTAGCTTAAGGTGACTACAATCAAAGAGAATGGTTGACTTTAAAGGAACCATTTTTGACGTAGTCTTAGTTTCAATTAATTCGAAGATTGTTAGCTACAACTAAATGGTGATTCAATGTTTTGACATAATATGGGTTTCCGAAACCATTATTAAGATAGTTTTGATAATATATGTCTAAAACTATGAATCACAAGACATGAAAGTTGTAGAGATCCATCCATCATGGATCTTAGCAAGTTAGTGGGAGCTATTTGCATTTTATGAGGAAAAAGGATCAAATCGTTTGATTTCTCATAAAGATGTAAATGAATCTTTTGTTTACTAGGTTTACAAAAGATTAGTGGGAGTTAATCATGTTCCTAAAATTTAAATATATATGATATATTAATTTTGGAAATGAAAAGAATACTTCTTCGTTAAAGTTATGACTTTAATACATTATATGAAGATAGAATGTATATGGGAGATAAAGTCTATATACAAGGGATGGAAATCTATAATGATATATTTCATGATATAATTGGATTATATCAATCCCTAATAATAGACAATGGATGCTAGGAAGTTTCTCATATGATGATAAACTTCAATAAGAAGGACGATTCTAGTGAGACTAGCAAGTTGCCCTTCTCAAAGGGAACGTACCCTTTGACTCCCAAAGAAATAATGCGTAAATTGAATCCTTTATGCATACGTAGAAAGGTGATTTATGTATTTCATATTGTATGAAAAACATTGATATGAGTTGTACCTAGAACGGTATAAGATGATATCAGTGCAAGCCCAGGATCAGAACCATGGCAACTGTCAAGTGAGTCCTTAAGTATTTAAGAAATACTAAAGGATAAATTCCTCAAAGATCGAGGAAGAATCAAAGTGACGTAATGGAAGCGTAAATGTATTAGATTATGAATCTAATCCATCATTGGATGTTTCTTCATTATGAATGAAGAGATAAACGGATATCTCTTTATTATGACTAAAGAGATATTTGGATGGAAACATTAAAGTAATGACTTTAGTGTGTTCCATTATGAATGCAAAATATATTGCCATATAGAAGTTTACAACAATGTTGTTTGGATGGGAAAGTTCATTTATGAACTCTCTATTCGGTTCCAACCAGAAAGTGTATGACACTAATGGGGCGATAGCTCAAGCCTGGGAATCAAGGTCTCATCAAGATCCGAACACAAATGAGAGACTGAACCACATGATTGAGAATCATGTATAATGGTGACGTCGTTATTCTCAAGGTTGCTTCTGTGGATAACACATATAGATATCCACTGTCTAGGCCTACTATTCAGCCATTTATGAAATGACTACAGAAGAGATATCATCATTGATGATCAAGCTGATTGGCTCTAGTGCAAGTGGGAGATTGTTGGAAATGTGCCCTAAAGCCAATCATGTGATGATACTTTACGGACATTTCACATGTTAAACTAATCTAGTTTAACATATAAAGGGCATATATTATTGTTTGAGCTGTCTCATATAAATGTTATATGCTTAAACGATAAAGTCCAAGGAATATGTGATTGGGAGAATGTAATCTAATGAAGTTAGATTCATGAGACCATTCTTTCGTAGACACATCCTAAACGTTCCTGATCATAGGATTGCCAATTGGGCGTTGACAGTCCGTTAAGATCAGTACGTACTATGTCTTCTCTCAGGGAGAGTGATTAGTCTCGAATCATTGGTGTGTGTGACATCAAGACAAGTACGGTAGGTGCTCAATAGAGAATGAGTTCACTGAACGCGATTAACGAAGAGTTCTCATATTCCATGTCACATGAGAACTCATGGTTGGGATAATGCAAAGTAGTCCTTTGACCTGAGGCATCATAGTTGTCTTGTGGTTAAGACCTTGATCTTTGATTATGTCAAAGTCATCCCACCAGGAGGGTGTCCACGGCATCATTGGGGTCAAGCCGCTTAGCTATGGAGACAAGTGAATGCGCAACAAGGGATCTCTAACCTTCAAACCGTTTGAGGGAGAATACTCTCTGATATGATTTGAATCTCTGGCCAGAGTATGAATGAGATTTGGGAATGCGTTCCGAATCACATTCAAGGTAATCATATAAGCACAAGACACACATTGGATAGTAGACATGAGAAAATAAACTATCAAACCAAACAATGTGGTCAAGAGTATTAGATTAGAGAAGGACCGTATTGCATTTGTAATCTCGAACTGAATAGGTTCTCTAAACCTCTTCTGATTAGCTTGGGTAACCATGATATGCTGCTAGGTGTCACTCATGGTTTGTGGAAGCCCTAGACGTGTATAATCACTAAAGGGAGAATTGAAAATAGTTTCAATTCACAATCGATGTAAAATGGTTTTAATCGCCCACTGCCTCGCTAAAAGGAACCTAATGGATCGCACACCGTGAAAGGTGGAGATTGGAGATTAAACGGAAATGAGTAAGAATGATTAAATGGTTTAATCATTTATTTATGGCAAGGATTAATTAATATGTTAATTAATCAAACGAATTAGTTCGTTAAAGACTTCGGGATAGTTTTGGACCTTAAGGCCCAATGGGCTTCGAACGTCAAGCCCATTAACTTAAGTTGTATGACAATTTAATGAATAAAGATTCATTAAAGCCCAAAAGCCCATAAATCCTTAAAATGGCCGGCCATAAGGAATGAATTAGGGTTGTTTGGTTATTTAGGTCACTTAAAGAAGTGACTATATAAATGACTTTATAACTAAATATTCATTAAGTGTAAAAAGGGTTTATTTCGGGGGAAATTGGTGAGAATTGTCTCTCCATTTCTCTCTAAAGAGGCCAACACCTTGGAGGGTACATCTAGCAATCCTACTACTCCAAGGTCACTCATTTCTTCTACAATCGAACCTTGGTGTCGAGAATTAGAGGTTCTCAATTTTGGGAACTTGGAGAACCTATTCTTCCATCCAAATCCATGGATCTAAGAAGCAAGGAATGAAGGCCCTTATCTCTTTGGGTGATTAGCCTTTGCTTATGCAAAGAGGAATCTACAAAGGTATTAATTTCAACTCACTTTGTTTTTGAGTTGATTATTGGTTCACCAATCTACTAGGCTTTGAATTTCATGGGTAAATGTTTTGTTTTTGAGTGCATGTAAGCATGATTCCGCCTTTAATTGTTAATTGCATGCTATATGATGTTGCTCAAATGAACATGTTTTACAAAATAATTCCTTCACTCTAACCTTCAAACAGTTTGAGGGAGAATACTCTATGATATGATTTAGAATCTCTGGCCAGAGTATGAATGAGATTTAGAAAAGTCGTTCTAAATCACATTCAAGGAAATCATATAAGCACACGAATCACATTGGATAGTAGACATGAATAAATAAACTATCAAACCAAACAATGTGGTCAGGAGTATTAGATTAGAGAAAGACCGTATTGCATTTGTAATCCCAAACTGAATAGGTTTTCTCTACCTCTTCTGATTAGCTTGGGTAACCATGATATGCTGCAAGGTGTCACTCATGGTTTGTGGAAGCCCTAAACGTGTGTAATCACTAAAGGGAGAATTGAAAGTAAGTTTCAATTCACAATCGATATAAAATGGTTTTAAACGCCCACTGCCTCGCTAAAAGGAACCTAATGGATCGCACACCGTGTAAGGTGGAGATTGAAGAAACAATGGAGATGAGTAAGAATGATTAAATGGTTTAATCATTTATTTATGGCAAGGATTAATTAATATGTTAATTAATCAAACGAATAAGTTCGTTAAAGACCTCGGGATAGGTTTTGGACCTTAAGGCCCAATGGGCTTCGAACGTCAAGCCCATTGACTTAAGTTGTATGACAACTTAATGAATAATGATTCACAAAGGCCCAATTAGTCCATAATATCCTAATGGCCGGCCTTTTAGAGGAAGGGTAGTGAACTTGCTTTAATTACAAGTTTGCCACTCAAATGAATAAAAGTATAAATATGACTTTATAGCCTTTTATTCATTAAGGGTTTCTTTTAGAGAAAATTGGTGAGAACTTGTCTCTCCATTTTCTCTCTAGGAGGCCGGCCCCTTGGGGGGTGCATCTTGCAATCCCACTACTCCAAGGTCACTCATATCTTCTCCAATCTCTCCTTGGTGAAGAGACTTAGAGGTTCCCTATTTTGGAAACTTGGAGAAACCTATTCTTCCATCCAAATCCATAGATTTAAGATGCAAGGAATGAAGGCCCTCTCTTTGGGTGATTAGCCTTTGCTTATGCAAAGAGGAATCTTCAAAGGTATAAATTTCAACTCACTTTGTTTTGAGTTGATTAATGGTTCACCAATCTACTAGGCTTTGAATTTCTTGGTTAATGTTTTGTTTTTAAGTGCATGCTAGCATGATTCCGCCTTTAATTGTTAATTGCATGCTTATAGATGTTACTTAAATGAACATGTTTTCACAAAATAATCCTTCATTAAGCCACTTAGCTATGGAGGCAAGTGAATGCGCAACAAGGGATCTCTATCCTTTAAACCGTTTGAGGGAGAATACTCTATGATATGATTAAGAATCTCTGGCCAGAGTATGAATGAGATTTAGGAAAGTCGTTCCAAATCACATTCAAGGTAATCATATAAGCACACGAATTACATTGGATAGTAGACATGAATAAACTATCAAACCAAACAATGTGGTCAAGAGTATTGTATTAGAGAAAGACCGTATTGCATTTGTAATCCTAAACTGAATAGGTTCTCTACCTCTTCTGATTAGCTTGGGTAACCATGATATGCTGCTAGGTGTCACTCTTGGTTTGTGGAAGCCCTAAACGTGTATAAACACTAAAGGGAGAATTGAAAGTAAGTTTCAATTCACAATCGATTTGAAAGAGTTTTAATCGCCCACTGCCTCGCTAAAAGGAACCTAATGGATCGTACACCGTGTAAGGTAGAGATTGAAGAAACAACGGAGATGAGTAAGAATAATTAAATGGTTTAATTATTTATGGCAAGGATTAATTAATATGTTAATTAATCAAACGAATAAGTTCGTTAAAGACCTCGGGATAGTTTTGGACCTTAAGGCCCAATGGGCTTCGAACGTCAAGTCCATTGACTTAAGTTGTATGACAACTTAATGAATAATAATTCACAAAGGCCCAAATAGTCCAATGAATCCCTATGGCCGGCCATTTAGAGATGGAGTGGGTTTTGGAATTATTTACAAGTTTGCCACTCCAATGAATTAAGGTATAAATATGACTTTATAGCCAAAATTCATTTAGGGTTTCTTTTAGGAAATTGGAGAGAACACAAAGCTCTCCTTTCTTTCTAAAGAGGTCGGCCCCCTTGGACGGATTAGCTAGCAATCCCATGAAGGAAAAATTTTGTCCTAGCTAAGAACAAGTATGAACATTTGAATACACATGCAAGCTATTAACACTTTAAAGAAGGCATGCATCCAAAAACAATTCATAAAACCCATGACTTTCAAAGCCTAGTATATGGTGAACCAAAATAAACTCTTTAACAACATTAAAGAGAAGTAAAGATTTAGTGATTCTTTACCCTTGAAGCTCATCCTTGATTACACAAGGGATTCACCCAAGTGGAGGGCCTTCAAGTCACCTCCAAGCTCCTTGAATCCTCCTTGTGTTTTCCTCCCTTTAGTGCACCTTTGATGATTTGAGGAAAAAGGATTTGTTCTCCAAAACACCAAAAGCTTGATGTCTCTAAGTCTCTTCACCAAGGTTGTATCTTGTGAAGATGATATGGATGACTAAGGAAAGAAGAGATTGCTAGATGTCCCTCCCCTTAGTGGCCGGCCTCCTTAGAAGAAAATGGAGAAAATGTTTCACCCAATTTCAACAAGAAGAACCCTAATGAGAAAATAGCTATAAAGTTGCTTTTATAACATTTTCTTTGGTGAGTGGCAAACTTGTAATTAAGCAAACTTTGCCAATCCACCCTAATGGCCGGCCATCCTTTGTTATTGGGCTAATTTGCCCATTTTGTTTTAGTTGTCATACAACTTAAACATAATGGGCCTTTTGGACCAAAACGCTTTTGGGCCCCAAAACCCAAAACCAACATATAAGCCCAATACGAACCTTTCGTAAAATTAATTAACTAATTAATTAATCTTGACCATTCTTCAATTAAACCATTTAATTGCTTATCCATTTCATATAATTTCTTCACATACATCCTTACTCG
Organism: Malus sylvestris; assembly: GCF_916048215.2. Classification (NCBI taxonomy): domain Eukaryota; kingdom Viridiplantae; phylum Streptophyta; class Magnoliopsida; order Rosales; family Rosaceae; genus Malus; species Malus sylvestris. The sequence continues at coordinate 14,820,885 of NC_062265.1, read as the reverse complement.
GTGTACGATCCATTAGGTTCCAATTAGCGAGGCAGTGGGCGATGTTACTCTTAACTATCGATTGTGAATTGAAACCACATTTCAATTCTCCCTTTAATGATTAGTGTTACCTAATCATTTGGGCTTCCACAAACCATGAGTGACACCTAGCAGTATGTCATGGTTACCCAAGCTAAGTAGAATTGGTTGGAGAACCTATCCAGTTACAACTACAATGCAATACGGTCCTTCTCTAATACAATACTCTTAATCACATTGTTTAAGTGATAGTTTGTTTCATGTCTACTATCGAATGTGATACTTTCCTATATGATTCCCTTGAATATGATTTGGAACAAACTTCCTAAGTCATATTCATTTGCTTTGGCCAAAGACTTTAGAATCATATCTTAGAGTATTCTCCCTCCACCATGGAAGGTTAGAGATCCTTTGTTGTGCATTCATATGCCTACATGATTAGATAGCTTGACCCCAACAATGCCGTGGACACTCCAAAGGAATGCCGTTGACAGGATCAAAGATCAAGGACCTAACCATTAGACATCGATGATGCCTCAGGTCAAAGGACTACTTTGCATATTGCAACTTTAGAGTTCATACATGACATGTATGTTCGAACTCTCTTTTGATCGTAGTTCAGTGTACTCGATTACTCTTTCAAGCACCTATGTGTTTGTCTTAGTGTCCAACACCAAATGACTTGAGACTAGTCATACTCACGCTTGAGTCAACACAACACATACTAACCTTAACGGATTGTCAATGCCCAATTGGCAATCCTATGGCTAGGAACGTTTTAGGAATGAACATAAGAGAAAGGTCTCGATAATCTAACTTACTTAGATCACTTATCTCTTAGAACAAATACATTCCTTGGATTCTCTTATTGCTTAAACACGTGATACAATAAATAGTGATTAACAATAAGATTTGCCCTTCATTAAACATATAAAAGTTTAATACATTAAGTATTCCAAAAAGCTATTACATCAAATGAGTGGCTTTGTGGGCATACTTCCAACAATCTCCCACTTGCACTCAAAGCCACCTTCCCATGTATCTAATACCCATCTTTTCCATATGACGGTCAAGCTGGATCTGAGACATTGGCTTTGTCAGTGGATCTGCTACGTTATCGGCTGAAGCAACTTTGAGGATGTTGATTTTCCCCTCGGCAGCATATCTTCTAATGATATTGAAGCGTCTGTCAATATGCTTGTTCTTTTGATGTGCCCTGGGTTCCTTGGCTTGAGCTATCGCCCCACTATTATCACAGTACAAAGTTACTGGTGATGTAATGGTTGGAACCACCCCAAGTTCAGTGATGAACTTCTTCATCCAGAACGCTTCTTTGCCGGCTTCAGCTGCAGCGACATATTCAGCCTCTGTCGTGGAATCAGCAATTACACTTTGCTTCTTGCTTTTCCAACTGACAGCCCCACCATTCAGAGTGAATACATATCCGGAGTTGGAACTTCTATCATCGACGTCAGATTGGAATTCTGCGTCTGTATAGCCTTCCACTCGCAACTCTAATGCTCCTCCATACACGAGGAACATGTCCTTAGTTCTTCTTAAGTACTTAAGGACCGTCTTGACAGCTCCCCAGTGTTCTGATCCTGGGTTAGATTGATATCGACTAGTAATGCTCACAGCATATGCAATATCTGGCCTTGTGCATATCATGGCATACATGAGACTTCCTATGGCTGAAGCATAAGGAATACAACTCATTTGCCGTATCTCTTCAGGAGTTTTAGGTTCCATGGATTTAGAAAGGTGAATTCCATGTCCAACAGGAAGAAAACCTTTCTTAGATTGTTCCATCTGGAACCTACTTAGCACCTTATCAATGTACATAGATTGGGATAATCCAATTAATTTTCTGGATCTATCACGATAGAGCTTTATCCCAAGTACATAAGATGCATCTCCCAAATCTTTCATGTGGAAGGTTTTGGACAACCACACTTTTACAGAAGAAAGTACTGCAGTGTCATTCCCGAATAGTAATATGTCATCTACATATAACACTAGGAATACAACTGCATCCCCAACGACCTTTTGATAAACACAATTGTCGTCTTCGTTTTGAGTAAAACCAAACGTTTTGATCTCATTGTCAAAACGAATGTTCCAGCTCCTGGAGGCTTGCTTAAGTCCATAAATGGACCTTTGAAGCTTGCATACCTTAGTCTTTTCAGACTTGGACACGAAACCCTCGGGTTGAGTCATATAGAGCTCTTCCTCTAGGTAGCCGTTCAGAAAGGCCGTCTTCACGTCCATTTGCCATATCTCATAATCATGGTACGCAGCTATCGTAAGCAAAATCCGAATGGACTTAATCATGGCTACATGAGAGAAAGTTTCTTCATAGTCAATCCCTTCTCTTTGCCTGTAACCCTTGGCTACTAGTCTAGCCTTATAAGTCTCCACGTTCCCATCAACGCCTATCTTCCTCTTGAAGACCCATTTGTTTCCAACAGGTACAATACCTTCTGGAGGGTCTACAAGAGTCCAGACCTGATTTTGATACATGGAATCCATCTCGGATTTCATGGCCTCTTGCCATCTCTTTGAATCAATGTCGGACATTGCTTCAGTGTAGTCTCTAGGGTCCTCCTTTGTTTCATTGTCACCTAGAAGGTACAATTCATCAAAGTCATTGTCTAAGCCATACCTCTTAGGTGGCTTACTAACCCGTTCAGATCTACGTGGAGCTAGGGGTTCAGGAACAGGGTTGTCAACTTGTCGAGTGCTTGTTTGTGGTTCATCATTAATCTCATTAATTTCTTTCAATTCTATCGTTTTCTCACTACTTCCATTGAGAACGAATTCATCTTCAAGGAATATAGCAGTTCTGGCGACAAAGACTTTCTTGTCGTCAGGGTTATAGAATTCGTATCCCAAAGTCTATTTGGAATACCCCACAAAATAGCACTTAACAGATCTTGCTTCAAGCTTGTCAGCTTCAAGCCTTTTAACGTAAGCCGGACAACCCCAAATCCTAATATGATTAAGATTTGTGCTTTTGCCATGCCATATCTCATATGGCGTTTGTGAAACTGACTTGGAAGGTACTCTATTAAGCAAGTAAGCTGCTGTATATAGAGCGTATCCCCAGAATGATACTGGTAGATTAGCAGAACTCATCATAGAACGAACCATTTTCATCAAGGTTCGATTTCTCCGTTCAGAAACTCCGTTATGCTGAGGAGTTCCTGGTGGAGTCCACTGTGATACTATTCCACACTCTTTGAGATAATCTAGGAACTCGTTACTCAGATATTCACCCCCTCGATCTGATCTTAGGGTCTTTATCTGTTTCCCAGTTTGCTTCTCAACTTCATTCTTGAATTCTTTGAACCTTTCAAAGGATTCTGACTTGTACTTCATAAGATACACATAGCCAAACCGAGAGTGATCGTCGGTGAATGTGATATAGTAGGAGAAGCCTCCTCTCGACGTAGTAGACATAGGTCCACATACGTCAGTGTGGATTAACCCTAGAATTTCAGTGGCACGTTCTCCTTTTCCAGTAAATGGAGATTTGGTCATCTTACCTTTCAAGCAACATTCACAAGTACCCATTTGGTCATTACCTAATGGGCGAATATATCCGTCTTTCGACATCTTGTGAATCTTATCAAGGTTCACATGTCCAAGTTTAAGATGCCACATCTTTTCTTGGTTAACTTCTTCGCTAGCCCTTTTGGGTTTTGAGGTATTCCCGCTCTCAATACAGTGTATCCCACTATTCGTCTCTAGGTGAAAAAGTCCCTCTATCATATTACCATGAGAGATAATACGACCGTTCAAGTATAAAGTGCAACTCATTTTGTCAAACAATACTGAGTGCCCATCTCGTAAAAGCTTAGAGATAGAAATCAAATTCTTTATACATGAAGGAAAATATAAACAATTTTTAAGTTCCAGGACTTCCCCAGAGGGTAGGTTAAGCATGTAGGTGCCTATTGCTTTTGCAGAGATTTTAGTGCCGTTCCCAACTCGCACAACCATCTCCTCATTGCGCAATGTCCTGCTCCCAGCTAGTCCCTGCAACGTATTGCAGATATGTTGACTAGCGCCTGAATCAAATATCCAGGAATTGGAGCTCACTGTAAAAGCACTCTCTATGACAGAAATAGTCTCTTCAAAAGTTCGTGTCATAAGGCTCGCAATGCGCACCCTGTATTTCTTCTTCCAACGTTCATCCTTTCCACAATGAAAGCATGTTCCTTTGGATTTCTTTGCCTTCTTCTTATGCAACCTTTTCCTCATCATTGCATTCTCACTCCCACTGTCCCTTTTGAAACCTTTTTCAAATTTACAGCACATGTCGATCATCTCTTTCAAAGAATGATCGAATCTATTCACTTTATAGTTTACAATAAACTTAGTGAAATCATCCGAGAGAGATGCAAGGAAAAAGTCTTGGGCCATTTTCCCATCGATGGAAGTTCCTAAACTTTTAAGATCTTTAAATATCTTTTCCATCTTTTGTCCATGTTTATGGACCGATGCCCCATTTGCCATCTTGGCATTCATTAGACTACAAACATTTGAGAATCGTACATTACTAGTCTCAATGTCATGCATCTTATGCAAACTTTCAACCATGGCACAAGAAGTGTCCATGTGCTTATGTAGCTTCATAAGCTCCTCACTAAGTGAAGTGAGGATTAAGCATTTGGCTTGTAAGTCATCCTCATAGTGTCTAACATAATTTTGACACTCCTCCTTTGAAGCTAGTTCCGTAGGAGGTACATGAGGAGGGGATTGCTTAAGCACATACAATATGTCTTTCACCTTTGAGACATTCTCAATATGGCGATACCAAGCAAGGAAACGTTGGCCCTTAAGGCCCCTTTTGTCAAGTATAATGGTGGGTATAATTTTAGGCATGTCGTTCACTACATAACATAACAGAAATCGTATTAGATTGTTTGTTTAAAACTATTTGATTGGGTCTTTGAATCAAATTGTACCACCCACTATTTTTGGCAAATTCCACATCCCTCAATAGAATTCGAGAGTTATATTGAACTCTTAGCGGGTTATGGGAGACTCACCATTACCAAGCCCACCTCAGAAGAACTCCATATTGGCTAGCAACAATAATGATGAGAGAGTACGCTTACTCATTTGCAACAACCTCTTGCAATTACCCATCTAGTTTGGCCTCTAGAGAATGATGCCTCAGAAGAACTCCATATTGGCACCATTGCACTTAGTTAAGTCATTCCCACCATGCTAGTTCAAGTAGGGGTTCAAGAATGGCCTTAGAAGAACTCCATATTGGCCACACTCGTTGCCTACTTTCACTTCATCATATGTTTATGGGCTTCTCCTGAATGTAAGCACATACTTTGCATACCCCAGAACTGGACGAATACGGTGTATGAGTCACAAACGATTGAAGCCGACCACGGTGGAAGGCCTACGAAGAGATGTTCAAAGCATCTCTCGCTTATCAACTTAATATTCGGTTTTGAGGGAGTAGTTTTGGGCTACATCAAAACATTTTAATCATATTAAAAGAACTTGGGCCTATCACAACTATTGGTCCAAGTCAATATGAATTAGTAGCATATAATACTCCCACTGTTTCGTTGAAAGAAGCGAGACTATATGGAACTACTAACGAATGCATTGCATCCTCATATGGACTATGTAGTCATATTAGGTCTTAGGATGATTATGAACCGATTGATTTGATCCAACACGAGCCTTGTGTTGGACCTTGGGTTTAAAGTAGATAGTTGTTGATTTTAGTTACGCGTTTAATCTAATTAAACCGTTATTTCCTATTGGGCGTTGGACCCAACTATTCCATTTGCATACATTTAAACAAAAAGGAATACATGAAATAATAATAAGGGCTTATGCCCTTTTACAACACAAATCAAATGATGGACTTATGTCCATTTACAACAAATTGAATTAATCAAATTACATTCAAATCTACACTACTAAAACCCAAACATTCATAATGTATATCGGCCAATCACATAGCTCAATTATCGTGGCATTTGGTTCATAATCACCCTTTTCTTAATCAATCATATTAACTAAGAAAACAACTTTAAACAATTGGTTTTTGGATCCATAGAATTGATTTAAATGGAACTAAATGAAATGAAAATCAAATTCTCATTAAAGAGACAAAACAATTTTGTTCTTGATGCGAGAATTACTTGACACACAAATTAAACCCTCTTTTTGACAATTGTAGCAAAGTATGTAAGTAGGGATCGTTCTAAACCGGGGATTAGGAGGGCTTGCTAAAACCTCTAAACTGACTCAAAAACAAAAAGAAACAAAGTTAAAAATGTAAACAAAAGATTTTAAAACAAGAAAGTAAAAGGGGGATTTGAGTTTGGTGAAGTTGAAAGTAAAAATGAATAAACTAAAAACTTAAATAGATTTTAAACAAATTTGGGTTGAATGGATAATGGAAGGCTAGCTAAGGGGTTCTTCTCCACACATGTCTTGCTTGCATACAAAATGATTTCCAATTGCTCTTCGATAAGTTATGAATACTCAACGCCCCAAATTAACCGTGAATTGCACTAATTAACTCTCAGTTTTTCAACAAGTTATTAGATTGGATGATTGCATACGACAACCCAAAACATTCCCTACAAGTTCCCTACATGAATTGCATAATAGAGATACAAGCAAGAATCATTAAGTTCTATGAAAAACATAAGCATTGACGAGGCACTCGTTACTATGATTTGCATGAAACTTATGCCAAGAATTTACTTAACGTGATTGTGACTAGCAACCTTCACTACTTGTGAATATAAGTTCATAACGATTAGGTGAAACTCCCTTATATTCTAGCGTCAAATTCATGCATGAAAATTAAGCGTGCACTCTCAACCAACATACACAAATTAGTTTTTATACGAACGGATAAGTAAATTGAATTCACAATTCAAGAAACGCAATTGGAAGTAATCAAATCATATAGCAAGCATAAACATGGTTTTGAATCCCCCCCTAGTCAAGGGGGGTTTAGTTCCTCATTATTACAAAACAAAGATAAACAAATTTAACCATTGAAAAACAAAGGGAAGAAAGCACCTAAACGTTCCAACGATCCATGTTGGATAGCAAGCGCGTCCAAGGACTTTTCTCCTTCTCCTTGCCGCCACAACAAGGTTGGAATGATGTTGAAGGGTTGGTTATTTAGAGGAATGGATGGGAAGGGTTTAGATATGTAGGAGAGGCAAGGAAAGGCTTGGAGAATGGTTAATTTCTGGATGATTTGAATGAGGTTGCTGCCATGGTATTTATAGGAAGAGGATGGACATGTTTAATGCAAAAATCTGGTGGAATGAAGTAGGTAAGGCATGGCAAGGTGGAGAATTGTTGGTGAGGGTAGGTTTTGAGTCATCCACTCACATGTCATGGTGAGTTAAGCATTGCATCATCCACTCAAATGTCATAGTGAGTTAAGCATTACATCATCCACTCAAATGTCATAGTGAGATAGGCATTGCATCATCACTAAAAAATCTGGTGGAAGTAAAACAAAGGGAAGGCCACGGCATTGATGAATTTTATGGGGTATGCATGGTTTTGAGTGAAGTTTTGGCCAATCCTTCTAGAAATTTATCCCTTCTTGCAACTTGTATTTGTTTCACCAGATTTTTAGCATGTTCCTTTGATGTTTTCACTTCAAATTCGTCCAAACTCCTTGCTCCATGCATATGCACTTCATTCCAAGCCCAATTTTGCTCCTAAAAGCTCCAAAATGCTCCTTTTTGCATACTTTGACAATAAAACCTGAAATTGCACGAAAATGACTTTAAACACTAAACTAACTATGGAAAAACAACATAAATGCATGAGAACAAGCCAATTAAGTCGCATAAAAATGCTCCTATCAAATTCCCCCACACTTAGCTATTGCTAGTCCTCGAGCAAAATAAAACAAATAAAACATAACCTAACCTTCCAACATTTGCCTTAGGGATTTCCAATGCACATGACATGTTAAAGATTATCATTCCCACAGAATTGAGTCAATTTAACACTTAAGCACATACTTAATCATAGTCACTACTTACTAATTCACAATTAACCAATTAAAACAATGTTTTGAATGTAGTAACATGCCTTAGAGAATTCCCTCAATCCTTACAAGATACGCACTCTATTTTCACTCAGATTTTCTAACTACACACCCTATACTAGTTATATGTGAGAGAATTGATGTAGATATAGAAACGAATGCTCACATATATGTATAACAAAGAACACAATTTCTAGAGTTAATAAGCATGTTGAGATATGATCTCATGAATGGAATGCTACTACTTAGATGCGAGAACCAGTGACCATATGCTCATACCAAGTTCAATCTCCACAAATTGAAACACATAACACTCAAGATAGAAGTCAAGGGTTGTAACGGGGCTTGGGGTATTGGCTAACAAAGAAAGGATAAGGAAAACAAACGTTCTTAAAGTGATAGTAAGCAAAGTAATGAAATTGAGACTTAGAATTTACTTAGATTGCAGAAATTAGCTTTAAAACACAAGGGGAAGATTTAAACAACTCCTTAGGGTCGAATTCATTGTTTTGGACCCCTTCTTCATCAAACAACACTTTAGAACTCTTTTTCACTTCTTTTCAACTCTTTTCGCATTCTTTTCACATTTTTCTTTTCTTTTTTTTTTTTTCTTTTTACCCGTGCCTATGGCACATAATTCCTTATGAAAAACACTTCCCCCACACTTGTTTTCTGCCACAAAGGAATTCAATTTGAATCATGCTTTACTACGCTTTAAGAACAAGGTTAATGGATGGTCCTAATCTAAGCTAGGTGAGGGTAATGTGGGTTACAAAGAAAAGGCTCACAAAGCTCAACGGGATTAAAACGTACAAAACATAATGACATAGGGGATTCACGGCTTTTTGGTTATGGTGGTGGTCACTACACAACTTTATCTTGAATATGTGTTATGCAAATCAATGACATGCTTTGAATGAAATGGGTATGAGTTCTAGCATTTGGAACTAAATGATGAAACGCCTTCTAAGTAGTAACCAAGCAAAGAATAATGAGATCATGCAACGACTTAGAAAACAATAAATCACAAATTATTAACTCTCCAAATAAACGTTTAGGCTCAAGTCTCACAAGGTTATAGCGTTAGTTTGAGTTCTTTCCTTCAAACATGTTACAAAAACTGATTTTTCCTTTAAGACTGCATGTAAATTCATAAGTTATAACCACAACAAAGCATAAACAAAGAGTAAATCAAACTTTCATCCATGTTAATCACTCTCTTTAACAGCCATGAAATTACAAACCAAATCCTCATCATTGTGTTGGAAGGTACCCTAAGACACAAACAAACACACAAAAACAACTCTTTTTGGGTTTTGCAAAGCAATTTTTCAAATTTTTATGTGATTTTCGGAGTTATAAGTCAGCACACACTAAAACTCACCAAAACAGCCTAAAAACACCTAAAAACAGCAAGAAACAACATTGGGAAGTATGAGTGAGAAAACCCTACGAATTTGCATCAAAACACTTTGGTTACCCCCCTCCCACACTTAAACCAAACATTGTCCTCAATGTTTCAAAGCATAACTAACACAAAATAACATAAACAAACAAACAAACACTAACAAACTAAATATGGCAGAAACTAATTAAACAACAAAGAGAAGGGTTTAGGAACGCAAATCTGGAATTGGAGTGCTCTCTAGGCCTTCCTTTGTCGAATGCATGGGTTGCCTCCCACGAAGCGCTTTCTTTAACGTCTTCCAGCCGGACGGTAGCTCCGTTTAAGCTTGACTAGGTGCCACGACATGGAGGGGTACATCCTCCATGACATGCTTTGTATGCTCCACTCCAATACCCTTTTCGATGATGCATCTAGGGACATCCTTCTTGATTGGTGCGCATGAATGTTCCTTCCCCACATGTTTAATCACATCTATTGCAAAACAAGAACGAACATCATGAGGATTCTTAACATATTCAGGAAGTTTCAATTTAATCAATTCATCACCAAACTCCATCGTTAACTCTCCCTTAGCCACATCAATCTTGGTTTGGGCTGTCTTCATGAAGGGCCGCCCTAATAGTATCGGCAATGGGGTAGAATAGGGTGAATCCTCCATGTCAAGCACGTAAAAGTCCGTTGGAAAAATCAAATTGCCCACCTGCACCAACATATCTTCCAAAACACCCTTTGGATATGCATTAGAACGATCGGCTAATTGAATAATCACACCATCGTTTTTAAGCTCACCTAAGTTCATAGATGCATAAATAGAGTATGGCATAACATTAATCGAAGCCCCTAAGTCTAACATGCATTGTTCAAACTTAGTCTTGCCAATAACGCACGGAATTGTAAAACTACCCGGATCTTTGCATTTAGGGGGTAATTTCCTTTGTAACATGGCAGAAACATTCTCACTTACTTGGACCACCTCTTTGTTCGAAATCCTTCTCCTTGATGTACAAAGTTCTTTTAAAAACTGAGCATACCTCGGGACTTGCTTAATTGCATCAAGGAGCGGAATATTGACTTGAACTTTCCGAAAGGTCTCTAGAATGTCCTTCTCGGCTTCTTCCTTCTTTGATTGCCTAAACCTACCAGGAAAGGGCACATTTAGTGGAATGGAACTAGAAAAAGTCGAATTTGGACTTACCTTGGTGGTTTGGGACGACTTAGGAGGGATAGATGGTGGTGGCAAGGATTGTTCATCCTTGGCCGTGAGTTTTGGTCCCTGTGCTTCCTCTTGTAGCAACTTTTCATCCTCATCGTGACTTGATTTGGATGATTTTGGTTTGGCTCCAACTTGTGTACCACTTCTCAACATGATTGCATTGACGGTTTCAAAGCCTCCTTTTGGATTTGCAATGGTTGAGCTAGGCAACTTGCCTTGCTCTCGAAACTGCCCCATGAACTCGGCAATTTGCCCTACTTGTTTCTCCAACTCGTCCACCTTTTTGTCCCTATTTTGCATTCCCTGCGCCATAGAAGTTAGTAAATTAAAAATTTGATCATTATCAATAGACGAACTTGATTTTTGGGCAGGTTGTGCTTGGGGTTGAGTTGGTGCAAACGGCTTTTGATAAAAACCCGGGGGTTGTTGCCTAAATCCGCTTTGTTGTTGTTGGGGTTCTCGCCATTTGAAATTTGGATGATCACGCCAACCGGGATTGTAAGTATTGGAAAATGGGTCATTCCTTGGTTGGTATTGGTTGTCAAATCCCACGGCATTGAGCGTCTCCCACCCTCCATTTTCTATCAACTGTGGGCACTTGTCCGTAAGGTGGCCTTGCATGGAACACACGCCACAAGCTGCCACGTTTTGCACTTTTGGACCTTCCACTACCTGAGAAAGCAAAGTAGTAAGGTTAGCCATTTGATTTTGAAGTTCGGTTATGGCACTTACCTCATTGACTTGATGTGGTCGTGGGTTATTCCTTTGTCTAACGCCTTCGTATTGTTGAGTATTCAACGCACGGTTGGAAATTAAAGTCTTTGCTGCCGTGGGGGTCTTGTCCACCAAGGCTCCTCCCGTCGAGGCATCTAGCATTTGACGTTCGATAGGTAGTAGCCCCTCGTAGAAGTATTGCAAAAGAAGTTCCTCCTTCATCTGATGCTGTGGACAAGAAGCAACAAGAGATTTAAAACGTTCATAATAAGTAGGAAAAGATTCACCTTCCTCTTGTTGAATTCCACTTATCCTTTTCCGTAGGAGGATGACTCGAGAAGTTGGGAAAAACTTCTCCAAGAAGGCCCGTTTCATGCTTTCCCATGATGTGACGGTTCCGGGCGCCAATTCGTACAACCAATCCTTCGCCTTTTCCAAGAGAGAAAAAGGGAAGGCTTTCATCTTCAAAATACTCCCATCGACATTGACGGGGGTCATGCTCGAACACACTACCTCGAATTCTTTCAAGTGTTTGTTAGGATCTTCCATGGACAACCCATGGTACTTCGGAATGTGGTGTAACAAGCTTGACTTCAATTCAAATTCTTCTGGCTTTCCTCGGGCTGCTGCGGGGTATTGGATACATAGAGGCGCGGCATTGTCCAATCCCGAGGCTGAAAGTTCTTTGATTGTTCGATTGTCCACCTCCATGTCTTTTTCTGCCTCCTCCTTTTCTTCAAATTCGGATTCAGAACTAGAACTAGGTGGATTAGGTTCTGGTTCTTTCCTTTTCCTTCTCAAAGTTCGTTCAAAATTGTCGTCAAACTCCGATATGTGTGCACGAACTGGTTGAGAACTACGAGTCATAAACTAGTACCTGAAATAAACAAAATCAAATAAAATTAAAACTAAAATTAAAACACACAAAAAAGAAATAAAAAGAAACAATGGGGATTTAGCAAATTTGCTAATCCCCGGCAACGGCGCCAAAATTTGATGCGAGAATTACTTGACACACAAATTAAACCCTCTTTTTGACAATTGTAGCAAAGTATGTAAGTAGGGATCGTTCTAAACCGGGGATTAGGAGGGCTTGCTAAAACCTCTAAACTGACTCAAAAACAAAAAGAAACAAAGTTAAAAATGTAAACAAAAGATTTTAAAACAAGAAAGTAAAAGAGGGATTTGAGTTTGGTGAAGTTGAAAGTAAAAACGAATAAACTAAAAACTTAAATAGATTTTAAACAAATTTGGGTTGAATGGATAATGGAAGGCTAGCTAAGGGGTTCTTCTCCACACATGTCTTGCTTGCATACAAAATGATTTCCAATTGCTCTTCGATAAGTTATGAATACTCAACGCCCCAAATTAACCGTGAATTGCACTAATTAACTCTCAGTTTTTCAACAAGTTATTAGATTCGATGATTGCATACGACAACCCAAAACATTCCCTACAAGTTCCCTACATGAATTGCATAATAGAGATACAAGCAAGAATCATTAAGTTCTATGAAAAACATAAGCATTGACGAGGCACTCGTTACTATGATTTGCATGAAACTTATGCCAAGAATTTACTTAACGTGATTGTGACTAGCAACCTTCACTACTTGTGAATATAAGTTCATAACGATTAGGTGAAACTCCCTTATATTCTAGCGTCAAATTCATGCATGAAAATTAAGCGTGCACTCTCAACCAACATACACAAATTAGTTTTTATACGAACGGATAAGTAAATTGAATTCACAATTCAAGAAACGCAATTGGAAGTAATCAAATCATATAGCAAGCATAAACATGGTTTTGAATCCCCCCCTAGCCAAGGGGGGTTTAGTTCCTCATTATTACAAAACAAAGATAAACAAATTTAACCATTGAAAAACAAAGGGAAGAAAGCACCTAAACGTTCCAACGATCCATGTTGGATAGCAAGCGCGTCCAAGGACTTTTCTCCTTCTCCTTGCCGCCACAACAAGGTTGGAATGATGTTGAAGGGTTGGTTATTTAGAGGAATGGATGGGAAGGGGTTTAGATATGTAGGAGAGGAAAGGAAAGGCTTGGAGAATGGTTAATTTCTGGATGATTTGAATGAGGTTGCTGCGATGGTATTTCTAGGAAGAGGATGGACATGTTTAATGCAAAAATCTGGTGGAATGAAGTAGGTAAGGCATGGCAAGGTGGAGAATTGTTGGTGAGGGTAGGTTTTGAGTCATCCACTCACATGTCATGGTGAGTTAAGCATTGCATCATCCACTCAAATGTCATGGTGAGTTAAGCATTACATCATCCACTCAAATGTCATAGTGAGATAGGCATTGCATCATCACTAAAAAATCTGGTGGAAGTAAAACAAAGGGAAGGCCACGGCATTGATGAATTTTATGGGGTATGCATGGTTTTGAGTGAAGTTTTGGCCAATCCTTCTAGAAATTTATCCCTTCTTGCAACTTGTATTTGTTTCACCAGATTTTTAGCATGTTCCTTTGATGTTTTCACTTCAAATTCGTCCAAACTCCTTGCTCCATGCATATGCACTTCATTCCAAGCCCAATTTTGCTCCTAAAAGCTCCAAAATGCTCCTTTTTGCATACTTTGACAATAAAACCTGAAATTGCACGAAAATGACTTTAAACACTAAACTAACTATGGAAAAACAACATAAATGCATGAGAACAAGCCAATTAAGTCGCATAAAAATGCTCCTATCAGTTCTCATCCTTTTGGGCCAATAGGAAACTATGACCACAACAATTGGGCCATAATGCAAATACAAAAAACTTTTGGGGTCACTTTGTAAAGACACAATAGTCCACAACTTCATGTAATTACAACTAGATCCCAAAATTTTTAATAATGTAAAAACATCATTAAATGATCAAAACAATTTGTCCTTTAGAGTTTTAGGGCCTTAACGTAAAAACGTAAACTTTTGGGCCAAAATGCAAATACACAAAAGTATCTAAAACTTTATGTAATTGCACAAAAGGCCCCAAAAGTACCCCAACTAGGGGTGGCAGACCATTTGAAGAAAAATTGAAAAAATTCTAAAAAGTTTTGCAAGTTGATTTTGGTGGGTGAGGTAAAGTTGATTTGGATAGGTTTGTAAGAGATTTTTGTCTAACATTAAAACCAACAATAATACTTCACCAATAAACATCACCCATCAATAATAAATCAATAATATACCAAAACTTTATGAAAAACATAAAACTTTTGAATCAAAACTTCAAAACTTTATGTTCTTGGCAAGAACACCAAGAACAATGAAGAACACCATGAAAACTCATAATAGCCCCATGGATGTTTTCATTCACCAAAACTCAATTTTTCACCTCTCAAAAGAGGGCTAATATCCTAGGGTACTTAGGGGTTCCAAAAGTCACCTTAAAACCATTTTAACAAGACAAACATGAACCCAAAAAGTCACCCTAAGGATTTGGCCGAATTTCCCAAAACACATGGCACCAAATTTTAGTTCCAATATTCATGCTTAAATGAAATACATCTACAACATTTGAGATGCTAAATTTTCTAGCAAAATTTATATATTCAAAAGCAAGAACAAAGCTTGTAACATTTACAACATTTAAATCACAAAATATGAACATCACAAAACCCAAAAGGATTCACCATACACTAGGCCTAGGCTCTGATACCACTTGAAGGAAAAATTTTGTCCTAGCTAAGAACAAGTATGAACATTTGAATACACATGCAAGCTATTAACACTTTAAAGAAGGCATGCATCCAAAAACAATTCATAAAACCCATGACTTTCAAAGCCTAGTATATGGTGAACCAAAATAAACTCTTTAACAACATTAAAGAGAAGTAAAGATTTAGTGATTCTTTACCCTTGAAGTTCATCCTTGATTACACAAGGGATTCACCCAAGTGGAGGGCCTTCAAGTCACCTCCAAGCTCCTTGAATCCTCCTTGTGTTTTCCTCCCTTTAGTGCTCCTTTGATGATTTGAGGAAAAAGGATTTGTTCTCCAAAACACCAAAACCTTGATGTCTCTAAGTCTCTTCACCAAGGTTGTCTCTTGTGAAGATGATATGGATGACTAAGGAAAGAAGAGATTGCTAGATGTCCCTCCCCTTAGTGGCCGGCCTCCTTAGAAGAAAATGGAGAAAATGTTTCACCCAATTTCAACAAGAAGAACCCTAATGAGAAAATAGCTATAAAGTTGCTTTTATAACCTTTTCTTTGGTGAGTGGCAAACTTGTAATTAAGCAAACTTTGCCAATCCACCCTAATGGCCGGCCATCCTTTGTTATTGGGCTAATTTGCCCATTTTGTTTTAGTTGTCATACAACTTAAACATAATGGGCCTTTTGGACCAAAACGCTTTTGGGCCCCAAAACCCAAAACCAACATATAAGCCCAATACGAACCTTTCGTAAAATTAATTAACTAATTAATTAATCTTGACCATTCTTCAATTAAACCATTTAATTGCTTATCCATTTCATATAATTTCTTCACATACATCCTTACTCGGTGTACGATCCATTAGGTTCCAATTAGCGAGGCAGTGGGCGATGTTACTCTTAACTATCGATTGTGAATTGAAACCACATTTCAATTCTCCCTTTAATGATTAGTGTTACCTAATCATTTGGGCTTCCACAAACCATGAGTGACACCTAGCAGTATGTCATGGTTACCCAAGCTAAGTAGAATTGGTTGGAGAACCTATCCAGTTACAACTACAATGCAATACGGTCCTTCTCTAATACAATACTCTTAATCACATTGTTTAAGTGATAGTTTGTTTCATGTCTACTATCCAATGTGATACTTTCCTATATGATTCCCTTGAATATGATTTGGAACAAACTTCCTAAGTCATATTCATTTGCTTTGGCCAAAGACTTTAGAATCATATCTTAGAGTATTCTCCCTCCACCATGGAAGGTTAGAGATCCCTTGTTGTGCATTCATATGCCTACATGATTAGATAGCTTGACCCCAACAATGCCGTGGACACTCCAAAGGAATGCCGTTGACAGGATCAAAGATCAAGGACCTAACCATTAGACATCGATGATGCCTCAGGTCAAATGACTACTTTGCATATTGCAACTTTAGAGTTCATACATGACATGTATGTTCGAACTCTCTTTTGATCGTAGTTCAGTGTACTCGATTACTCTTTCGAGCACCTATGTGTTTGTCTTAGTGTCCAACACCAAATGACTTGAGACTAGTCATACTCACGCTTGAGTCAACACAACACATACTAACCTTAACGGATTGTCAATGCCCAATTGGCAATCCTATGGCTAGGAACGTTTTAGGAATGAACATAAGAGAAAGGTCTCGATAATCTAACTTACTTAGATCACTTATCTCTTAGAACAAATACATTCCTTGGATTCTCTTATTGCTTAAACACGTGATACAATAAATAGTGATTAACAATAAGATTTGCCCTTCATTAAACATATAAAAGTTTAATACATTAAGTATTCCAAAAAGCTATTACATCAAATGAGTGGCTTTGTGGGCATACTTCCAACATCCCACTCCTCCAAGGTCACTCATTTCTTCTCCAATCTAACCTTGGTGTAGACACTTAGAGGTTCTTAATTTTGGGAACTTGGAGAACCATATTCTTCTATCCAAATCCATAGATTTTAGATGCAAGGAATAAAGGCTGTCTCTTTGGGTGATTAGCCTTTGCTTATGCAAAGAGCAATCTAAAATGGTATAAATTTCAACTCACTTTGTTTTGAGTTGAGTCTTGGTTCACCAATCTACTAGGCTTTGAATTTCATGGGTAATGTTTTGTTTTTTGAGTGCATGCAAGCATGTTTCCGCCTTTTAATTGTTAAATGCATGCTATAGATTTTATTCAAATGAACATGTTTTCACTAAATCATCCTTCAAGTGGTATCAGAGCCTAGGTCTAGTAGTTGGTGAATCCTTTTGGGTTTTGTTGTTCATAGTTTGTGATTTAAAAGTTGTAATATGTTACAAGCTTTATTCTTGTTTCTTTGAATGTAAATTTTGTTAGAAAATTTTCCATCTCAAATGTTGTAGATGTAGTTCTTATGAGCATGAATATTGGAGCTAAAATTTGGTGCCATGACTTTGGGGAAATTCGGCCAAATCGAAATGGTGGATTTTTGGGTTCTTGTTTGAGTTGTTAAAAGTGTTTTCAAGTGACTTTTGGAACCCCTATGTACCCTAGTTTGGTTATATGTTATTTCCCTTAAGTTTGAATGGTTTTGGAATGGTTTTGGGTGAAAAATGTTCATGGAAATTTTTTGGGTTTTTTCATAAATGTTCTTCATTGTTCTTGACATTTTTGCCAAGAACAAATATTTTTGTGTTTTGTTTCAAAGTTTTGATTTATTTCATAAAGTTTATGTTTTATGTTTTTCAAATGTTTTAATGTGTTAGATATTTGTTTAAATGGTAGTAGAAATATTGGTGGGTGTGAAAGGATTAATTCCCTTTCACACACACCACTTGCACCACTTGTATGCTTTATGTCAAAACTCACATATCAACACACACATCATTCCTTTTCCTTCTCCAAAACCGGCCCTCCCTCAAGTGGGAGTACTTTTGGGGCTTTTATGCAATTACATAAAGTTTTGATACTTTTGTGTATTTGCACTTTGGCCCAAAAGTTTATGTTTTTACGTTTAGGTCCAAAAAGCTAAAGGACAAATTGTTTTGCTCCTTTAATGAAGCTTTTGCATTATTAAAAGTTTGGGTTCTAGTTGTAATTACATGAAGTAGTGGACTTTTGTGTTTTTACAAAGTGACCCCAAAAGTTTTGCAATATAGCCCAAAAGTTGTGGTTATTGCATATTGGCCCAAATTAGGTAGAGAACAAAATTGTTTTGTCTCTTTAAATGAGAATTGGATTTTCATTTCATTTAGCTCCATTTAAATCAATCTTATGGATACAAAAACCAAATGAAAATGTTGCATTCAATTTAATTAGTTAAAGTGTTAATTAATTAAAGGGTGATTATGAACCTAAGCCTACGATAATTGAGCTATGTGAAAGGCCATTTCAAATTTGTTTGAACCATGGGAATGTGTAGATTAGATTTTGGTTGTAATTTGATTTGATCAAATGTTGTAAAAGAGCTTAAGCTCTTCTTTACTTTAAAGTAATTTGTTTTATGCAAATGTTGTAATGAGCATAAGCTCACCTTTACTTTGAAGTACTTCTTTCTTGATTTATTTGATATGCATGAAAATGAAGTAGTTGGGTCCAACGCCCCTAAGACAACACGCCTTAATGTGATTAAACGCGTAACTAAAATCAATCACCATCCCTAGACCGAGATTCAACACTAGGCTCGTGTTGAATCTAAACAAAGGTTCATAGTCATCCTAAGGCCCTAAGGCAACTATATAGTCCATCAAATGAATGCAAAGTTTATGTTAGTAGTATCATATACTCTTGCTTTAAAAACCGTTTTATAAGCATAGTGGGAGTATTATATACAACTAAAACAATCCAATGGACCAATAGTTGTAATAAGACCAAAATTGTTTTAATAAAGATTAAAATGAATATTTATATGTGATGAGACCTAAAACCCTCAACCAAACCATTATTAAGTTGATAAGCGTGAGAGTGCTTTGAACACTCTTTCATGGCCTTCCACCGTGGTAGGCTCCGATCGTTTGTGACTCGTACACCGGCTTCACCCTATCATGGGGGAGTACAAAGTGCGTGCTTACACTCAGGAGGAATCTATATGCATACTTGATGTTGTGAAAGGTAGGCAACGAAAATAGCCAACATCATATCATTGTGAGGTTGTTCTTGAACCCCTACCCGAACTTGCATGGTGGGAATGACTTAACTAAGTGCAATGGAGCCAACATCATATCATTGTGAGGTGACATTCTCTAGAGGCCAAATAAGATGGGTACTTGCAAGAGATGCAAATGAGTAAGCGTACTCTCTCATTATTATTAATGCTAGCCAACATCATATCATTGTGAGGTGGGCTTCGTAGTAGTGAGTCTCCCATACCCTACTAAGAGTTTCATCCAAAACTCTCGAATTCCAATGAGGGATATGGAATTTGCCAAAAATAGTAGGTGGTGCTATTTGATTTAAAGACCCGAATCAAATGGCTTAAAATCAATCAATTTATATTCGTGATGTATTTACTTACCATTATATTTTCAAACGCTATCCCACAGTTGACAAATAAAAGCCGAAAGTTTAGTTTCCGGACTTGGTACTACAAAACCATAGATTGTCTTTAAATGGCTTGTAAATGTACCTAAGTAGTCTCATCCTCACAATCTTCCTATTGATAATGTATCATTGGAAGAACATGTTAGATAAAGTCTATCATAAAGAGGACAACACTTTTAATGTCATAATTCTTCAATTACAATTTGTTGTATGAAGAAATAAGAGTTGCTTTGAACAACCCTTAATCAATGCAAACATTAGTGCTTGTTTCTTTGTTACATGAACAAGGAACTTTAGAAGAAAGCACAAAGGCATGGACACTTAATGTGCCATGATTCTTCACTTACAAATTGTTGTATGAAGAAATGAGAGTTGCCTTGTACAACTCTTGAAAGTTTGTAATTATGTTTAGAACATAATGGTTGGTTGACAAAAACAGTCCATCAACATGGACTTATGATGATTTTGAATCATTGAGTGTTGAAGTGATAAACCACTTAACGAGGCGGAAACTAGGCAAAGACTTCACCTTTATGTCCCTATCCTAATGGTTCACTAAGTTTATTGTAAACTATATGGTGAACAACAAACACATACTCCCCAAAATGTTTGATGTGTATAACACAATTGAAATAAGTTTCAAGAGAGATAATGGGAGTTTAGGGACCATGACTAATGTAATCAAAGGTGAAAGTCAAATAAAGAAGATAAAAATAACTCCAAGGGAACAAACTTTCTTTATGAAAGGATGGACATTGGAAGGGGTATTTGCAAGAAATGTCTTGCAAGTGTCAAGAACACACCTTTCGAAGGTGTTGTAAATTGTTCTTGAATAGTTCAAAACAGTTGGTTCTTCTACTTGAATGCTTGATTCCGTATTAGTAACTATGTTTTACAATCGTTGTAAAAGAGTGACTAATAAGAAGTAGAAGATATATGAGAGAAGAAAAGGTACTTCACATTTGGAACGTGAATAAAATATAGATCTCTGCGAAAGCAGATAGTACTTACTTCCTCATAAGAACTACCAAAGAAATTGGAAAAACCAAAGATTGTCTTTACATTCAAATTTTAAGGAATTTAATTCCGTCACTATAGTAGAGATGGATGAATGTTTTGTTTGACAAAACATTGTTCTTTATTAATCAATGATTGGATTATAGTAATCTAATTGATTGTCTCTATAGTAGAGATGATATGGTAGTGTTAACTGTTTAGAATATAATGATGCTTAAAACCCAAAAGTTTGCAAGGTAGTGACTAATCCCAACTAAATTGTGATACCTCTAAAAACATAAGTTACGAGTTGGTGAAAGATGGATGCTTTGGATCGTTAGATCCGGATCCAATACCTTCCTCTTAAAATTGTATAGAGGCGAAATGTTCGAATCTTTATTCTTTTGGAAAGAAGAAAGAATCACAAAGTTGTTGATGTTAATTCACTTAGATGTTTGTGGCACTTGTCCACAACATAATACTACTCATGTTATATGACATTCACCGAAGATCACTCTCGGTTGGACTATAGTTTATTTTGAATAAATACAAATCCGAATACTTTGCAAAAGATTTCAAAGAATTCAAGAAATATAAGTTGATGAGTAAGACGTCTAAAGTATTTACCTCCTTAGATTTGATCCAAGGAAAAGAAACACTTTAGATGAGTCTCCTTGGAAGATATCAAGGAAAGAAGCATTATAAGATAATAAATTTCTCCATTAAGGAGAAGAACGAACTCGAATAAAATTTAGTTCGTTAGATGTTATCTATTACCCATATATAGGATATATACTTCTAAAAACAATATGATTGTCAATTAGAAGATCTTCCAAATTTTTCATGACTCCATAAGATGTAGTTGGAAAGAAAGACAAATCTTAAGCATGTTAAGATTTGGGGTTGTGAGCTAATAAGCAATATTTGTTTGATAACAATCTTGTGGGATATCCTTAAATTAACTTTTGGATATCGCTTCTATAAACCAATTAACAAATGTTGTTTTGTTGGGTAGTTCATTGTAATCCTACAATGTGATTTGCCTAAAAGCAAATGAACGAGAGATAGAACTCAAAGAATGGGTTCTTTGAGAGACAAGAATGTAATCAACAAATATAAACAACCTAGTTCCTATACCAAAAGCTCCAAGTGTTGGAAATGTGCCCTAAAACCAATCATATGATGATACTTTACGGACATTTCACATGTTAAACTAATCTAGTTTAATATCAAGGGCAAAGATTATTGTTTGAGCCGTCTCATATAAATGTTATATGCTTAAACGATAAGTCCAAGGAATATGTGATTGGGAGAATGCAATCTAAAGAAGTTAGAGTCATGAGACCATTCTTTCGTAGACACATCCTAAACGTTCCTGATCATAGGATTGCCAATTGGGCATTGACAGTCCGTTAAGATCAGTACGTGCTGTGTCTTCTCTCAGGGAGAGTGACTAGTCTCGAGTCATTGGTGTGTGTGACATCAAGACAAGTACGTAGGTGCTCAATAGAGAATGAGTTCACTGAACACGATCAACGAAGAGTTCTCATATTCATGTCACATGAGAACTCATGGTTGGGATAATGCAAAGTAGTCATTTGACCTGAGTCATTATAGTTGTCTTGTGGTTAAGTCCTTGATCTTTGATTATGTCAAAGTCACTCCATCAGGAGGGTGTCCACGGCATAGTTGGGGTTAAGCCACTTAGCTATGGAGGCAAGTGAATGCGCAACAAGGGAACTCTAACCTTCAAACCGTTTGGGGGAGAGTACTCTATGATATGATTTAGAATCTCTGGCCAGAGTATGAATAAGATTTAGGAAAGTCGTTCCAAATCACATTCAAGGTAATCATATAAGCACACGAATCACATTGGATAGTAGACATGAATAAACTATCAATCCAAACAATGTGGTCAAGAGTATTGTATTAGAGAAAGACCGTATTGCATTTGTAATCCTAAACTGAATAGGTTCTCTACCTCTTCTGATTAGCTTGGGTAACCATAATATGCTGCTAGGTGTCACTCTTGGTTTGTGGAAGCCCTAAACGTGTATAAACACTAAAGGGAGAATTGAAAGTAAGTTTCAATTCACAATCGATTTGAAAGAGTTTTAATCGCCCACTGCCTCGCTAAAAGGAACCTAATGGATCATACACCGTGTAAGGTGGAGATTGAAGAAACAACGGAGATGAGTAAGAATAATTAAATGGTTTAATTATTTATGGCAAGGATTAATTAATATGTTAATTAATCAAACGAATAAGTTCGTTAAAGACCTCGGGATAGTTTTGGACCTTAAGGCCCAATGGGCTTCGAACGTCAAGCCCATTGACTTAAGTTGTATAACAACCTAATGAATAAAGATTCGCAAGGGCCCAAAAGTCCAAATCCCTTAAAGTGGCCGGCCATGTTAGAAGAATGGTTTTTTTTGGTTCTTTAGGTCATTTAAAGAAGTAACTATATAAAGAACTTTATAGCCTAAAATTCATTAAGGGTTTCTTTTAGGAAATTGGAGAGAACACAAAGCTCTCCTTTCTCTCTAAAGAGACCGGCCCCCTTGGAGGGATTAGCTAGCAATCCCACTCCTCCAAGGTCACTCATTTCTACTTAAATCTAACCTTGGTGTAGACACTTAGAGGTTCTCTATTTTGAGAACTTGGAGAACCATATTCTTGCATCCAAATCCATGGATCTAAGAAGCAAGGAATGAAGGCCCTCTCTTTGGGTGATTAGCCTTTGCTTATGCAAAGAGGAATCTACAAAGGTATAAATTTCAACTCACTTTGTTTTGAGTTGAGTCTTGGTTCACCAATCTACTAGGCTTTGAATTTCATGGTTAATGTTTTGTTTTTTAATGCATGCAAGCATGATTCCGCCTTTTAATTGTTAAATGCATGCTATAGATGTTATTCAAATGAACATGTTTTCACAAAATCATCCTTCAAGTGGTATCAGAGCCTAGGTCTAGTAGTTGGTGAATCCTTTTGGGTTTTGTATTTCATAGTTTTGATTTAAAAGTTGTAATATGTTACAAGCTTTATTCTTGTTTCTTTGAATGTAAATTTTGTTAGAAAATTCGCCATCTCAAATGTTGTAGATGTAGTTCTTATGAGCATGAATATTGGAGCTAAAATTTGGTGCCATGTTTTTGGGAATTTTCGGCCAAATCCAAAGGGTGGATTTTTGGGTTCTTGTTTGACTTGTTAAAAGTGTTTTCAAGTAACTTTTGGAACCCCTATGTACCCTATGTTGGAAGTATGCCCACAAAGCCACTCATTTGATGTAATAGCTTTTTGGAATACTTAATGTATTAAACTTTTATATGTTTAATGAAGGGCAAATCTTATTGTTAATCACTATTTATTGTATCACATGTTTAAGCAATAAGAGAATCCAAGGAATGTATTTGTTCTAAGAGATAAGTGATCTAAGTAAGTTAGATTATCGAGACCTTTCTCTTATGTTCATTCCTAAAACGTTCCTAGCCATAGGATTGCCAATTGGGCATTGACAATCCGCTAAGGTTAGTATGTGTTGTGTTGTGTTGACTCAAGCGTGAGTATGACTAGTCTCAAGTCATTTGGTGTTGGACACTAAGACAAACACATAGGTGCTCGAAAGAGTAATCGAGTACACTGAACTACGATCAAAAGAGAGTTCGAACATACATGTCATGTATGAACTCTAAAGTTGCAATATGCAAAGTAGTCCTTTGACCTGAGGCATCATCGATGTCTAATGGTTAGGTCCTTGATCTTTGATCCTGTCAACGGCATTCCTTTGGAGTGTCCACGGCATTGTTGGGGTCAAGCTATCTAATCATGTAGGCATATGAATGCACAACAAGGGATCTCTAACCTTCCATGGTGGAGGGAGAATACTCTAAGATATGATTCTAAAGTCTTTGGCCAAAGCAAATGAATATGACTTAGGAAGTTTGTTCCAAATCATATTCAAGGGAATCATATAGGAAAGTATCACATTGGATAGTAGACATGAAACAAACTATCACTTAAACAATGTGATTAAGAGTATTGTATTAGAGAAGGACCGTATTGCATTGTAGTTGTAACTGGATAGGTTCTCCAACCAATTGTACTTAGCTTGGGTAACCATGACATACTGCTAGGTGTCACTCATGGTTTGTGGAAGCCCAAATGATTAGGTAACACTAATCATTAAAGGGAGAATTGAAATGTGGTTTCAATTCACAATCGATAGTTAAGAGTAACATCGCCCACTGCCTCGCTAATTAGAACGTAATGGATCGTACACCGAGTAAGGATGTATGTGAAGAAAATATATGAAATGGATAAGCAATTAAATGATTTAATTGAAGAATGGTCAAGATTGATTAATTAGTTAATTAATTTTACGAAAGGTTCGTATTGGGCTTATATGTTGGTTTTGGGTTTCGGGGCCCAAAAGCGTTTTGGTCCAAAAAGCCCATTATGTTTAAGTTGTATGACAACTAAAACAAAATGGGCAAATTAGCCAAATAACAAAGGATGGCCGGCCATTAGGGTGAATGGGCAAGCTTGCTTAATTACAAGTTTGCCACTCACCAAAGAAAATGTTATAAAAGCAACTTTATAGCAATTTTCTCATTTAGGGTTCTTCTTGTTGAAATTGGGTGAAACATTTTCTCCATTTTCTTCTAAGGAGGCCGGCCACTAAGGGGAGGGATATCTAGCAATCTCTTCTTTCCTTAGTCATCCATATCATCTTCACAAGATACAACCTTGGTGAAGAGACTTAGAGACATCATGCTTTTGGTGTTTTGGAGAACAAATCCTTTTTCCTCAAATCATCAAAGGAGCACTAAAGGGAGGAAAACACAAGGAGGATTCAAGGAGCTTGGAGGTGACTTGAAGGCCCTCCACTTGGGTGAATCCCTTGTGTAATCAAGGATGAGCTTCAAGGGTAAAGAATCACTAAATCTTTACTTCTCTTTAATGTTGTTAAAGAGTTTATTTTGGTTCACCATATACTAGGCTTTGAAAGTCATGGGTTTTATGAATTGTTTTTGGATGCATGCCTACTTTAAAGTGTTAATAGCTTGCATGTGTATTCAAATGTTCATACTTGTTCTTAGCTAGGACAAATTTTTTCCTTCACCCTAGTTTGGTTATATGTTATTTCCCTAAAGTTTGAATGGTTTTGGGATGTTTTTGGAGTAAAAATGTTCATGGAAATTTTTTGGGTTTTTCATGAATGTTCTTCATTGTTCTTGACATTTTTGCTAAGAACAAAAAGTTTTGTGTTTTGATTCAAAGTTTTGATTTATTTCATAAAGTTTATGTTTTATGTTTTTCAAATGATTTAATGTGTTAGATATTTGTTTAAATGGTGGTAGAAATAATGGTGGGTGTGAAAGGATTAATTCCCTTTCACACACACCACTTGCACCACTTGCTTGCTTTATGTCAAAACTCACAAATCAACACACACATCACTCTAATCCTTCTCCAAAACTGGCCCTCCCTCAAGTGGGAGTACTTTTGGGGTTTTTATGCAATTACATAAAGTTTTGATACTTTTGTGTATTTGCACTTTGGCCCAAAAGTTTACGTTTTTACGTTTAGGTCCAAAAACGCTAAAGGACAAATTGTTTTGCTCCTTTAATGAAGTTTTTGCATTGTTTAAATTTTGGGTTTTAGTTGTAATTACATGAAGTAGTGGACTTTTGTGTTTTTACAAAGTGACCCCAAAAGTTTATATTTTTGCAATATAGCCCAAAGGTTGTGGTTATTGCATGATGGCCCAAATTAGGTAGAGAACAAAATTGTTTTGTCTCTTTAAATGAGAATTGGATTTTCATTTCATTTAGCTCCATTTAAATCAATCTTATGGATACAAAAACCAAATGAAAATGTTGCATTCAATTTAATTAGTTAAAGTGTTAATTAATTAAAGGGTGATTATGAACCTAAGCCTACGATAATTGAGCTATGTGAAAGGCCGTTTCAAATTTGTTTGAACCATGGGAATGTGTAGATTAGATTTTGGTTGTAATTTGATTTGATCAAATGTTGTAAAAGAGCATAAGCTCTTCTTTACTTTAAAGTAATTTGTTTTATTCAAATGTTGTAAAGAGCATAAGCTCTTCTTTACTTTGAAGTACTCATTTTCTTGTTTTATTCGATATGCATGAAAATGGAGTAGAGGGTCCAACCCCACTAGGAACAACACGCCTTAATCTGATTAAACGCATAACTAAAATCAATCACCATCCCTAGACCGAGATTCAACACTAGGCTCGTGTTGAATCTGAACAAAGGTTCATAGTCATCCTAAGGCCCGAAGGCAACTATATAGTCCATCAAATGAATGCAAAGTTTATGTTAGTAGTATCATATACTCTTGCTTTAAAAACCGTTTTATAAGCATAGTGGGAGTATTATATACAACTAAAACAATCAAATGGACCAATAGTTGTAATAGGACCAAAATTGTTTTAATTAGAATAAAATGTACGTTTATATGTGATGAGACCTAAAACCCTCAACCAAACCATTATTAAGTTGACAAGGGTGAGAGTGCTTTGAACACTCTTTCGTGGCCTTCCACCGTGGTAGGCTCTGATCGTTTGTGACTCGTACACCGGCTTCACCCTATCATGGGGGAGTAAAAAGTGCGTGCTTACACTTAGGAGGAATCTATATGCATAATTGATGTTGTGAAAGGTAGGCAACGAGAATAGCCAACATCATATCATTGTGAGGTTGTTCTTGAACCCCTACCCGAACTTGCATGGTGGGAATGACTTAACTAAGTGCAATGGAGCCAACATCATATCATTGTAAGGTGACATTCTCTAGAGGCCAAATAAGATGGGTACTTGCAGGAGATGCAAATGAGTAAGCGTACTCTCTCATTATTATTAATGCTAGCCAACATCATATCATTGTGAGGTGGGCTTGGTAATAGTGAGTCTCCCATACCCTAGTAAGAGTTTCATCCAAAACTCTCGAATTCCAATGAGGGATATGGAATTTGCCAAAAATAGTGGGTGGTGCTATTTGATTTAAAAACCTGAATCAAATGGCTTAAAATCAATCAATTTATATTCGTTATGTATTTACTTACCATTATATTTGCAAACGTTATCCAAAACTTGACAAAGAAAAGCCGAATGCTTTAGTTTTCGGACTTGGTACAACAATCCCAAAGATTGTCTTAAATGGATTGTAGAAGTACCTAAGTAGTCTCATCCTCACAATCTACCTATTGATAATGTATCATTGGAAGAACATGTTAGATAAAGTCTATCATAAAGAGGACAACACTTTTAAATGTCATAATTCTTCAATTACAATTTGTTGTATGAAGAAATAAGAGTTTCTTTGAACAACCCTTAATCAATGCAAACATTAGTGCTTGTTTCTTTGTTACATGATCAAGGAACTTTAGAAGAAAGCACAAAGGCATGGACATTTAATGTGCCATGATTCTTCACTTACAAATTGTTGTATGAAGAAATGAGAGTTGCCTTGAACAACTCTTGAAAGTTTGTAATTATGTTTAGAACATAATGGTTGGTTGACAAAAATAGTCCATTAACATGGACTTATGATGATTTTGAATCATTGAGTGTTGAAGTGATAAACCACTTAACGAGGCGGAAACTAGGCTAGGACTTCACCTTTATGTCCCTATCCTAATGGTTCACTAAGTTTATTGTAAACTATGTAGTGAACAATAAACACATCCTCTCCAAAATGTTTGATGTGTATAACACAATTGAAAAAGGTTTCAAGAGAGATAGTGGGAGTTTAGGGACCATGACTAATGTAGTCAAAGGTGAAAGTCAAATAGAGAAGATAAAAATAACTCCAAGGGAACAAACTTTCTTTATGAAAGGATGGACATTGGAAGGGGTATTTGCAAGAAATGTCTTGCAAGTGTCAAGAACACACCTTTCGAAGGTGTTGTAAATTGTTCTTGAATAGTTCAAAACAGTCGGTTCTTCTACTTGAATGCTTGATTCCGTATTAGTAACTATGTTTTACAATCGTTGTAAAAGTGTGACTAATAAGAAGTAGAAGATATATGAGAGAAGAAAAGGTACTTCACATTCGGAACGTGAATAAAATATAGATCTATGCGAAAGCAGATAGTACTTACTTCCTTATAAGAACTACCAAAGAAATTGGAAAAACCAAAGATTGTCTTTACATTCCAATTTTAAGGAATTTAATTCCTTCACTATAGTAGAGATGGATGAATGTTTTGTTTGACAAAACATTGTTCTTTATTAATCAATGATTGGATTATAGTAATCTAATTGATTGTCTCTATAGTAGAGATGATATGGTAGTGTTAACTGTTTAGAATATAATGATGCTTAGAACCCAAAAGGTTGCAAGATAGTGACTAATCCCAACTGAGTTGTGATACCTCTAAAACATAAGTTATGAGTTGGTGAAAGATGGATGCTTTGGATTGTTAGATCCATATCCAATACCTTCTTGTTAAAATTGTATGGAGGCGAAATGTTCGAATCTTTATTCTTTTGGAAAGAAGAAAGAATCACAAAGTTGTTGAGGTTAATTCACTTAGATGTTGGTGGCACTTGTCCACAACATAATACTACTCATGTTATATGACATTCACCGAAGATCACTCTCGGTTGGACTATAGTTTATTTTGAATAAACACAAATCCGAATACTTTGCAAAAGGTTTCAAAGAATTCAAGAAATGTAAGTTGATGAGTAAGACGTCTAAAGTATTTACCTCCTTAGATTTGATCCAAGGAAAAGAAACACTTTAGATGAGTCTCCTTGAAAGATATCAAGGAAAGAAGTATCATAAGATAATAAATTTCTCCATTAAGGAGAAGAACGAACTCGAATAAAATTTAGTTCGTTAGATGTTATCTATTACCCATATATAGGATATATACTTCTAAAAACAATATGATTGTCATTTAGAAGATCTTCCAAATTTTTCATGACTCCATAAGATGTAGTTGGAAAGAAAGACAAATCTTAAGCATGTTAAGATTTGGGGTTGTGTGCTAATAAGCAATATTTGTTTGATAACAATCGTGTGGGATATCCTTAAATTAACTTTTGGATATCGCTTCTATAAACCAATTAACAAATGTTGTTTTGTTGGGTAGTTCATTGTAATCCTACAATGTGATTTGCCTAAGAGCAAATGAACGAGGGATAAAACTCAAAGAATGGTTCTTTAAGAAACAAGATAGTGATCAACAAATATAACAACCTAGTTCCTATACCACAAGCTCCAAGGTAGTCGAGAAGGATTTATAAACCGTCTCAGTTGAATGGTTTGAACTTTATGACTATGTCATAGAGTTACACCTCTTAATTCGAAAGAAATAAGAATGAAAATCCTTATGACTACATTGAGTGCATATATGATATATACTCAAGGAAATGGTAAAGTACCATTTGACCCGAAATAATGAAACCTTCATAAGCTAAATGGTAGCTTAAGGTAACTACAATCAAAAGGATGGTTGACTTTGAAGAAACCATTTTTGACGTAGTCTTGGTTTCAATTAATTCGAAGATAGCTAGCTACAACTAAATGGTGATTCAATGTTTAGACATAATATGGGTTTCCGAAACCATTATTAAGATAGTCATGATAATATATGTCTAAAACTATAAATCACAAGACATGTAAGTTGTAGAGATCCATCCATCATGAATCTTAGCAAGCTAGTGGGAGCTATATGCATCTTATGAGAGAAAGTTCAAATTGTTTGATTTCTCATAAAGATGTAAATGAATCTTTTGTTTACTAGGTTTACAAAAGATTAGTGGGAGTTAATCATATTCCCAAATTTAAATATATATTTTGACGGAAAAATTTTGTCCTAGCTAAGAACATGTAAGAACATTTGAATACATATGCAAACTATTAACACTTTAAAGTAGGCATGCATTAAAAAACAATTCATAAAACCCATGACTTTCAAAGCCTAGTATATGGTGAACCAAAAGACTCTTTAACAACATTAAAGAGAAGTAAAGATTTAGAGTTTCTTTACCCTTGAAGCTCATCCTTGTCTACACAAGGGATTCACCCAAGTGGAGGGCCTTCAAGTCACCTCCTAGCTCCTTGGATATTGCTTGTGATTTCCTTCTCCTTTTGTGCTCCTTTGGACTTTGTGGATGTAAGGAAAGGATCTCCAAAACACCAAAAGTTTGGTGTCTCTAAGTCTCCACACCAAGGGTTAAGTGTGAAGATGAAAATGGATGACTTAGGGAAGAAGAGATTGCTAGATTAATCTCCCTAAGTGGCCGGCCTCTTTGTAGAGAGAAAGAGAGAAATTGTTTCACCTCTTTGCCTCAAAGAAAACCCTAATGAGAAAATATATATAAAGTTGCTTTTATAACACTTTTCTTTGGTGAGTGGCAAACTTGCAATTAAGCAAACTTTCACCATCTCCTCACCATGGCCGGCCTATATGTTGTGATTGGGCTTATTGCCCATTTTGTTTTAGTTGTCATACAACTTAAACATAATGGGCCTTATGGACCAAAACACTTTTGGGCCCCGAAACCCAAAACCAACTTAAAAGCCCAATATAAACGTTATAGTTGACACTCCTCCTTTGAAGCTAGTTTCGTAGGAGGTACATGAGGAGGGGATTGCTTAAGCACATACAATATGTCTTTCACCTTTGAGACATTCTCAATGTGGCGATACCAAGCAAGGAAACGTTGGCCCTTAAGGCCCCTTTTGTCAAGTATAATGGTGGGTATAATTTTAGGCATGTCGTTAACTACATAACATAACAGAAATCGTATTAGATTGTTTGTTTAAAACTATTTGATTGGGTCTTTGAATCAAATAGTACCACCCACTATTTTTGGCAAATTCCACATCCCTCAATGGAATTCGAGAGTTATATTGAACTCTTAACGGGGTATGGAAGACTCACCATTACCAAGCCCACCTCACGATGATACGATGTTGGCTAGCAAAAATAATGATGAGAGAATAACGCTTTATTCATTTACAATTTTTGTAATTACCCATCCGTTTGGCCTCTAGAGAATGTTGCCTCACGATGATACGATGTCGGCTCCATTGCACTTAGTTAAGTTATTCCCACCATGCTTAGTTTGTGAAGGGGTTCAAGAATAGCCTCACGATGATACGATGTCGGCTATCCTCGTTGCCTACACTCACCTCATCATATGTTTATGGACTCCTCCTGGATGTAAGCACATACTTTGTACTTCCCCATGATAGGGTGAAGCCGGTGCATGAGTCACAAACGCTTGGAGCCCACCACGGTGGAAGGCCTACGAAGATATATTCTAAACATCTCTCGCTTATCAACTTAATATTTGTTTTGAGGGAGTAGTGTTGGGCTACATCAAAATCATTTTAATCTTATTAAAAGAACTTGGGCCTATCACAACCATTGGTCCAAGTTTAATATGAATTAGTAGTTTATAATACTCCCACTATTTCGAAGAAATAAGTGAGACTATATGGAACTATTAACGAATGCATTGCATCCTCATATGGACTATATAGTCATATTAGGTTTTAGGATGATTATGAACCGTTTGATTTGATCCAACACGAGCCTTGTGTTGGACCTTGGGTTTAAGGTAGATAGTTGTTGATTTTAGTTACGCGTTTAATCCAATTAAACCGTTATTTCCTATTGGGCGTTGGACCCAACTATTCCAATTTGCATACATATAAACAAAAGGAATACATGAAATAATAATAAGGGCTTATGCCCTTTTACAACACAAATGATGGACTTATGTCCATTTACAACAAATTGAATTAATCAAATTACCTTCAAATCTCATCTACTTAACCCAAACATTCATAATGTAAATCGGCCAATCACATAGCTCAATTATCGAGGCCTTTGGTTCATAATCACCCTTTTCTTAATCAATCACATTAACTAAGAAAACAACTTTAAACAATTGGTTTTTGGATCCATAGAATTGATTTAAATGGAACTAAATGAAATGAAAATCCAATTCTCATTTAGGAGACAAAACCATTTTGTTCTCATCTTATTTGGGCCATAAGGAAACTATGACCACAACAATTGGGCCACAATGCAAATACAAAAACTTTTGGGGTCACTTTGTAAAAACACAAAAGTCCACAACTTCATGTAATTACAACTAGAACCCAAAATTTTAATAATGTAAAATCATCATTAAAGGATCAAAACAATTTGTCCTTTAGAGTTTTTGGGCCTTAACGTAAAAACGTAAACTTTTGGGCCAAAATGCAAATACACAAAAGTATCAAAACTTTATGTAATTGCACAAAAGGCCCCAAAAGTACCCCCACTAGGGGGTGGCCGGCCATTTGAGAAGAAATGAAAAATTTTCTAAAAAGTTTTTGCAAGTTGATTTTGGTGGGTGAGGAAAAGGTGAAATTGATGGTTTGTAAGAAAATGTTTTGTAAAACATTAAAGAGTTTTGTCAAACATTAAAGCCAATATTAATGCTTCACCAATAACCATCACCCATCAAAATTAAACCAAAACTTTATGAAAAACATAAAACTTTTGAATCAAAACTTCAAAACGTTTTGTTCTTGGCAAGAACTTCAAGAACATTGAAGAACACTCATGAAAACTCATAATAGCTCCATGAATGTTTTCACTCACCAAAACTCAATTTTTCACCACTCAAAAGAGGGCTAATATCCTAGGGTACTTAGGGGTTCCAAAAGTCACTTTAAAACCATTTTAACAAGACAAACATGAACCCAAAAAATCACCCTTTGGATTTGGCCGAATTTCCCAACATACATGGCACCAAATTTTAGTTCCAATATTCATGCTTAAATGAAATACATCTACAACATTTGAGATGCTAAATTTTCAAGCAAAATTTATATTCAAAAGCAAGAACAAAGCTTGTAACATTTACAACATTTAAATCACATATTATGATAATCACAAAACCCAAAAGGATTCACCATAAACTAGGCCTAGGCTCTGATACCACTTGAAGGAAAAATTTTGTCCTAGCTAAGAACATGTAAGAACATTTGAATACATATGCAAACTATTAACACTTTAAAGTAGGCATGCATTCAAAAACAATTCATAAAACCCATGACTTTCAAAGCCTAGTATATGGTGAACCAAAAGACTCTTTAACAACATTAAAGAGAAGTAAAGGTTTAGAGTTTCTTTACCCTTGAAGCTCATCCTTGTCTACACAAGGGATTCACCCAAGTGGAGGGCCTTCAAGTCACCTCCTAGCTCCTTGGATATTGCTTGTGATTTCCTTCTCCTTTTGTGCTCCTTTGGACTTTGTGGATGTAAGGAAAGGATCTCCAAAACACCAAAAGTTTAGTGTCTCTAAGTCTCCACACCAAGGGTTAAGTGTGAAGATGAAAATGGATGACTTAGGGAAGAAGAGATTGCTAGATTAATCTTTCTAAGTGGCCGGCCTCTTTGCAGAGAGAAAGAATGAAAATGTTTCACCTCTTTGCCTCAAAAAAAACCCTAATGAGAAAATAGATATAAAGTTGCTTTTATAACACTTTTCTTTGGTGAGTGGCAAACTTACAATTAAGCAAACTTTCACCATCTCCTCACCATGGCCGGCCTATATGTTGTGATTGGGCTTATTGCCCATTTTGTTTTAGCTGTCATACAACTTAAACATAATGGGCCTTATGGACCAAAACACTTTTGGGCCCCGAAACCCAAAACCAACTTAAAAGCCTAATACGAACCTTTCGTATAATTAATTAACTAATTAATTAATCTTGACCATTCTTCAATTAAACCATTTAATTGCATATCCATTTCATTTAATTTCTTCACTATCGCCCTTACTCGGTGTACGATCCATTAGGTTCCAATTAGCGAGGTAGTGGGCGATTGTTACTCTTAACAATCGATTGTGAATTGAAACCACATTTCAATTCTCCCTTTATGATTAGTGTTTGCTAGTCATTAGGGCTTCCACAAACCATGAGTGACACCTAGCAGTATGTCATGGTTACCCAAGCTAAGTAGAATTGGTTGGAGAACCTATCCAGTTACAACTACAATGCCATACGGTCCTTCTCTAATACAATACTCTTAATCACATTGTTTAAGTGATAGTTTGTTTCATGTCTACTATCCAATGTGATACTTTTCTATATGATTCCTTTGGATATGAATTGGAACAAACTTCCTAAGTCATATTCATTTGCTTTGGCCAAAGACTTATGAATCATATCTTAGAGTATTCTCCTTCCACCATGGAAGGTTAGAGATCCTTTGTTGTGCATTCATATGCCTACATGACTAGATAGCTTGTGCCGTGGACACTCCAATGGAATGCCGTTGACATGATCAAAGATCAAGGACCTAACCATTAGACATCTATGATGCCTCAGGTCAAAGGACTACTTTGCATATTGCAACTTTCGAGTTCTTACATGACATGTATGTTCGAACTCTCTTTCGATCGTTGTTCAGTGTACTCGATTACTCTTTCGAGCACCTATGTGTTTGTCTTAGTGTCCAACACCAAATGACTTGAGACTAGTCATACTCAAGCTTGAGTCGACATAACACATACTAACCTTAGCGGATTGTCAATACCCAATTGGCAATCCTATGGCTAGGAACGTTTTAGGAATGAACATAAGAGAATGGTCTCGATAATCTAACTCACTTAGATCACTTGTCTCTTAGATCAAATACATCCCTTGGATTCCCTTATTACTTAAACACATGATACAATAAATAGGGATCAACAATAAGCTTTGCCCTTCATTAAACATATAAAAGTTTAATACATTAAGTATTCCAAAAAGCTATTACATCAAATGAGTGGCTTTGTGGGCATACTTCCAACATATTTGATATATTAATTTTGGAAATGAAAAGAATACTTCTTCGTTAAAGTTATGACTTTAAAACATTATATGAAGATAGAATGTATATGGGAGATATAGTCTATATACATGGGATGGAAATCTATAATGATATATTTCATGATATAATTGGATTATATCAATCCCTAATAATAGACAATAGATACTAGGAAGTTTCTCATATGATGATAAACTTCAATTAGAAGGACAACTCTAGTGAGACTAAGAAGTTGCTCTTCTCAAAGAGAACGCACTCTTTGACTCCCAAAGAAATAATGCGTAAATAGAATCCTTTATGCATACGCATAAAGGGGATTTATGCATTTCATATTGTATGAAAAACATTGATATGAGTTGTACCTAGAACGGTACAAGACGATATCAGTGCAAGCCCAGGATCAGAACCATGGCAACTGTCAAGTGAGTCCTTAAGTATTTAAGAAATACTAAAGGATAGATTCCTCAAAGAATGAGGAAGAATTAGAGTAACGTAAAGGAAGCGTAAATGTATTAGATTATGAATCTAATCCATCATTGGATGTTTCTTCATTATGAATGAAGAGATAATCAGATATCTCTTTATTATGACTAAAGAGATATTTGGATGGAAACATTAAAAGTAATGACTTTAGTGTGTTCCATTATGAATGCAAAATATATTGCCATATAGAAGCTTACAACAATGTTGTTTGGATGGGAAAGTTCATTTATGAACTCTCTATTCGGTTCCAACCAAAAAGTGTATCTAGTGTATTGACACTATGACACTAATGGGGCGATAGCTCAAGCCAGGGAATCAAGGTCTCATCAAGGTCCGAACTCAAATGAGAGACCGAACCACATGATTGAGAATCATGTATAATGGTGACGTCGTTATTCTCAAGGTTGCTTCTATGGATAACATATAGATATCCATTGTCTAGGCCTACTATTCAGCCATTTATGAAATGACTACAGAAGAGGTATCATAACTGATGACCAAGTTGATTGGCTCTAGTGCAAGTGGGAGATTGTTGGAAATGTGCCCTAAAACCAATCATATGATGATACTTTACGGACATTTCACATGTTAAACTAATCTAGTTGAATATCAAGGGCAAAGATTATTGTTTGAGCCGTCTCATATAA
The DNA here is from genome assembly GCF_916048215.2 of Malus sylvestris. NCBI lineage: Eukaryota > Viridiplantae > Streptophyta > Magnoliopsida > Rosales > Rosaceae > Malus > Malus sylvestris. The sequence continues at coordinate 14,784,289 of NC_062265.1, read as the reverse complement.
ATGTTATATGCTTAAACGATAAGTCCAAGGAATATGTGATTGGGAGAATGCAATCTAAAGAAGTTAGATTCATGAGACCATTCTTTCGTAGACACATCCTAAACGTTCCTGATCATAGGATTGCCAATTGGGCATTGACAGTCCGTTAAGATCAGTACGTGATGTGTCTTCTCTCAGGGAGAGTGACTAGTCTCGAGTCATTGGTGTGTGTGACATCAAGACAAGTACGTAGGTGCTCAATAGAGAATGAGTTCACTGAACACGATCAATGAAGAGTTCTCATATTCATGTCACATGAGAACTCATGGTTGGGATAATGCAAAGTAGTCATTTGACCTGAGGCATCATAGTTGTCTTGTGGTTAAGTCCTTGATCTTTGATTATGTCGAAGTCACTCCATCAGGAGGGTGTCCACGGCATAGTTGGGGTTAAGCCACTTAGCTATGGAGGCAAGTGAATGCGCAACAAGGGATCTCTAACCTTCAAACCGTTTGAGGGAGAATACTCTATGATATGATTAAGAATCTCTGGCCAGAGTATGAATGAGATTTAGGAAAGTCGTTGCAAATCACATTCAAGGTAATCATATAAGCACACGAATTACATTGAATAGTAGACATGAATAAACTATAAAACCAAACAATGTGGCCAAGAGTATTGTATTAGAGAAAGACCGTATTGCATTTGTAATCCTAAACTGAATAGGTTCTCTACCTTTTCTGATTAGCTTGGGTAACCATGATATGCTGCTAGGTGTCACTCTTGGTTTGTGGAAGCTCTAAACGTGTATAAACACTAAAGAGAGAATTGAAAGTAAGTTTCAATTCACAATCGATTTGAAAGAGTTTTAATCGCCCACTGCCTTGCTAAAAGGAACCTAATGGATCGTACACCGTGTAAGGTGGAGATTGAAGAAACAATGGAGATGAGTAAGAATAATTAAATGGTTTAATTATTTATGGCAATGATTAATTAATATGTTAATTAATCAAACGAATAAGTTCGTTAAAGACCTCGGGATAGTTTTGGACCTTAAGGCCCAATAGGCTTCGAACGTCAAGTCCATTGACTTAAGTTGTATGACAACTTAATGAATGATGATTCACAAAGGCCCAAATAGTCCAATGAATCCCTATGGCCTGCCATTTAGACATGGAGTGGGTTTTGGACTTATTTACAAGTTTGCCACTCCAATGAATTAAGGTATAAATATGACTTTATAGCCAAAATTCATTTAGGGTTTCTTTTAGGAAATTGGAGAGAACACAAAGCTCTCCTTTCTCTCTAAAGAGGCCAGCCCCCTTGGAGGGATTAGCTAGCAATCCCACTCCTCCAAGGTCACTCATTTCTACTTAAATCTAACCTTGGTGTAGACACTTAGAGGTTCTCAATTTTGGGAACTTGGAGAACCATATTCTTCCATCCAAATCCCTAGATTTTAGATGCAAGGAATGAAGGCCCTCTCTTTGGGTGATTAGCCTTTGCTTATGCAAAGAGGAATCTACAAAGGAATAAATTTCAACTCACTTTGTTTTGAGTTAAGTCTTGGTTCACCAATCTACTAGGCTTTGAATTTCATGGGTAATGTTTTGTTTTTTGAGTGCATGCAAGCATGTTTCCACCTTTTAATTGTTAAATGCATGCTATAGATGTTATTCAAATGAACATGTTTTCACTAAATCATCCTTCAATATATATATATATATATAATTGTGGTACTGTGAATGTAACATCCCACTTCGCCCAGGAGAGTGATCCTTAAATGTATATTCCCATCCCTACCTAGCACGAGGCCTTTTGAGAGCTCATTGGCTTCGGGTTCCGTAGGAACTCCGAAGTTAAGCGAGAAAGAGGCCAGAGCACTCCCAAGATGGGTTATCCATTGGGAAGTTGCTTGTGAGTTCCCAAAAACAAAACCGTGAGGGAATGGTAAGCCCAAAGCGGACAATATCGTGCTACGGTGGTGGAACGGGCCTGGGATGTGACAGTGAACGCTCTGAAGTGCAAAGGTGAACACATGACACATAGGTAAGTTCAGGTAAGTTTAGGTAAATTCAATTAAGTATATGATATTAGTGGAACCGATGAGTTATGTGATGAGATATCAATATGTCGTATAGGTCACTAGAGGTGACTCCGACTTATATGCTAGCCATGATTGATGAGATATGTGATGAGATATAAATATGTCGTATAGGTCACTAGAGGTGACTCCGACTTATATGCTAGCCATGATTGATGAGATATGTTATGAGATACCAATATGTCGTATAGGTCACTAGAGGTGACTCCGACTTGCAAGCTAGTCATGATTGATAAGATATGAATATGTCGTATAGGTCACTAGAGGTGACTCCGACTTAGATGCTAGCCTATATATGGTGAAATGCTAGCATATATATAATGAAATATGTGATGAGCTAGCATATGTGGGGAATACGTGATAAACTAGCAGATGTAATGAATATGCGATAAGTTAGCATGTGATTATAAATATGTGAAGCATGACTTTAACAGATATTTTTATATTCTAATTCTGGAAATTTTACAGGCGTTGTAGCGAGGGGTTATAGAAATTTATATTGTTTCTATTAAAATTTTATCTACTGGGCCACTCACCTTTATTTTGTCTTCACCCTTCAGGTCTTCTTAGCTGAGTCTTCTTATCGTCGAGGAATCATGGCGATTCTTAGTATTGGAGATTATTTCGAGTGTACAATTCTTAATTCACTCTTCTGTACTTGCTTATGCTCTAACGTCACGTGTGAAGTGGGTTCATTCCCGCTCACCAGTGCACTCTAGTATTTAGGCACTCTTAGGTTTAAATTTATTCACAATATTTCCTCATCATCACATTTTATTGCTTCGTCACCTTCCAGGTATCGGCCAGCACAGCTCGATTCGGAGTCCTAGTAGACCTTCCGGGTCGGAGTGTGTCAATAAATGTATTAAATAGTGAAAGAAGATAAAAAGGTAAAAATAAACTCTACCATTTTAGGACTTTTCGGTCAAGTAGGAGTTAAATTGTTTAGTGGCCACAAGGGTCAACTCTATAAGAATAATTCAAATCATTAATAAATTATAATATAATATCTACTATTTTAATGAGTATGATTTAAACCCTAGAAGGGTCAAATGACCACCTCATTACAATGTCGCTCCGCCCTTGGCTGTTTTCAAAATGAGTCCAGTTCCATTTGATTTGATTTTTATTGAGTTTTTACATAATTGATCTATATAGAGATCTAAAAAGTAGACGATTCCGATCAACCAATAATAGAATAAGAAGAAGAGAAAAAAGAAAGAATAAAAAGGTGCAAATTACCCAATCGTGTTATTTTCTGATTATGACTGCGACATGTTTTACCTTTGCTGGCGTGACTAAAATAATATTATATACCAAAGGGTTTAGAACAATATACAATGACGTTTCAATGTTTATGAAGAAAAGCTCATATGACCAAAACATAACGTGATAAGTAATTGGGAGACGAGTAATGATCACTTGATTATTTAGTTTGATGGCTAAGACAGATGATGACTAATCGATTAAACTGAACTCGTCTCATGTTTGGTGAACTAAAGGGTTGTTTTTTTTTTTCTTTTGTTTTTTTTAATACATCAATATTTTTACATTAAGAGAGGGAGGTCGGCTAAGCCACACAATGGACAACCAAATTTGGTATCGAATTCGCCATCCATGAGATTTGAACCTAAGATCTCTCACTTCCAAGTGAAGATGAGTCTGCATAATCAACTCATTCCTAATCCTATCAAGTCCTAGCCACTAAAAAAGACAAGCACAAGTAAAGGAGATGAAAATTTATTTCGTGATAAATTTGTATGGAATGTGTGCTACAATACCATAAGTCTTATACAATTAAGTATGAAACGAACTATAAATTCAAATGTTCTTGAATATTGATAATTGAGAAATATCCGCTAGATATGCTATGAAACCGTAGGATTCAATTTTTACACCATTATCGCAATCATTAGACAAGCATACCATGATTATATACACTAGAATATTTCCTTTCGGTAAACCCCAAATGCAAATTATTGTGTTTTTTCTCGAACAAGAAAGAATTCCACATTCTAATTTGACGATACGTCGAACAATACAGAATTCCACATTCTAATTTGACTATTCGGCTTCACATTCTCGGCACCATATTTCATTCGTCTGCCAGTCTTTCCTTTCCCTCCTCAATTTACTGCAAAAAATCAGACGGACAAAACCAAACCTTTTTTGTCTACAGAAAAATGGTGGCTTGTTCAGTTAGGTGGGTGCCACTTCTTTTAGATTTTGTGTTGACCCTTGTGAAAATTTCACCTAGGATTTTTGGTAAGGGTACCCATTGTCAAAAGGGACAATTGCCCCACAGTTTTAACTCTCTGATGATAAACTTAGCAATTTCATGCATGATCCGTTAACTCGACATAGCATGACACGAATAACGGAGTTCGGATCAACACATTAACTAATCAGATTATTATAGGTCACATGTTAAAAATTTGTTAATAGCAGATCGTTAATAGGTCTACTCCCTAGTAACCCGTTTCAACCCATTAAAAAAATGTTAGTTCGGTAACTTTAAACTACTAAAAAAACCTTACTACAATCGCCATAGGATTTAATCTCACATAAGAGAGATAAATATGTGAGATTAAATCCTTACCATTGGTCAACAAAAGTCAATGGTCACATTTTTCATACTTGTAATTAATTATTATGAATTTTTATTGTAATTTGATGTTTCCTACAAAATTACCAAAAAACATTAAAAATTCATAATAATTAATTTATAATTGTGAAAAATATACAAACACTAGTGATCTCATTCTCTACGCTTTGACGATGGGTACATTGTCATTCGGATTTTTAAAACCCTCTAAGCCCTCGTGACCAGTGTTTAAGGGGAGTTCAAACTAAATAAAAATTCATAATAATTAATGTACAAATCTAAAAACATTAAAAAAAAATGTTACATGTAAACCCAATCCAATCTCAAGGCTCAACCGTCATACAAATCCAAGTCAAGCCTAATCTTGTGCAAAGGTGCAGAATCAAGGAAGGAAAATATTCACAATCATTCCATGTTGTGATAAATAAACCTAACGTTTGTATAAATCATGCCATGCCCATGTAAATACACACATAGTCATCATACCAAGCTTTACCATGCTAACTACTATTCACGCTAAAATAAGCACATGTCCCATGCCCATGGTTGGTCAAGTGAATTTTGGTGTGGGTAGTTACAGAAGTTTATCGGGCCTACGTGGAGTCAAAATTATGGAAGACTTTAGGTTGCTTAGGAGCCCAAAGATCCAAGCCCATATCTTTGAAGTCCACATAGGTGATTCTGAGAGATAACTGACCTAGTTTCTTCTTTTCCCTAGCAAACCAACCAATCCAGTTACAAAGAGACCAAATCTAAGCCTTAAGTTCATGTGAAAACCCAGTAAAGCATGCTTTTAATGGAGATATAGATATACTTTCTCCTCCTAGCTTACGCATAAGAACGATGAACGAAAACCAGAAGACATGTTACTGGAACTAACGCCTGTGGAAACTAGCTCGGTAAAGTAGTAGCTTGGGAAATGGGCGCATCACATACTTCACGAGAACAACGATGCTCGACTGTCTTACACCAAAAGGGAAGGTTGTAGAATGCTAGGAGAAATGAGGATGAAGACTTAGCCATAGCTACAGATTTCTTAGGAAGCCTAGAATTAAATCATTCACCTACAAAAAGGGAGGTCATAAACCCTAAAGTAGGAGCAATTCAATGTAATAGAGATTAACTTAATACTGAGGAGAACAAGGGAGAGAACATTAGGGGGGATTCAAAGCTATACTGCACCATGCAAGGGAAATCATTCTCTAATTGCAAACAATCTTGGATCTTTGAGAGGACAACCTTCCTGCAACCTTAGTATTTTCCTTAACCTTCCTTCAATCCTCTCAATTAGTAGAGAAGCCTTCTTAGAACCCTAAGAAGACAGATTACCCAACCCAGAACATCATGCAACTATGCAAACTCTCACATGCTAAACTAACAAACTTCTAGCTTCCAGACTATGCCTCGCTTGAGCAAGCCATTATTTGCTTAATCATGTTATCTTCGAGTCTTGATCTAACTGGGATATTTCCTAAGACATGCCAATCCTTTCAAGATATTCTAGAACTTCAGTAAAAAAACAAACCAAGGGAGGCAAAAGGATACCCGCTGAGCCCAAGTCTAGCTCGACTTAAAAGTCCCTCAACATAAATTGTCGACTTCATCGGGGGCCAGGTCACAATCTTGATACAATGGCTCGAAGATCCAGAAGGAACACTACCAGGAGGGAAAACTCTTTAGAGGTAGGCAAGGTTGCTTCCTAACTGAACGAGTCTCAACTCGAAGAATAGCACCAGGAGAGCCAAGAAAACCTGAAGGAGTATGCTATGACAGACGTCATGAAGGATTTATTTTGAAAAACATGTTCATTTGAGCAACATCATATAGCATGCAATTAACAATTAAAGGCGGAATCATGCTTGCATGCACTCAAAAACAAAACATTACCATGAAATTCAAAGCCTAGTAGATTGATGAACCAATTATCAACTCAAACCAAAGTGAGTTGAAATTATTACCTTTGTAGATTCCTCTTTGCATAAGCAAAGGCTAATCACCCAAAGAGATAGGGCCTTCATTCCTTGCTTCTTAGATCCATGGATTTGGATGGAAAAATAGGTTTCTCCAAGTTCCCAAAATAGGGAACCTCTAAGTCTCTTCACCAAGGTTTAATTGTAGAAGAAATGAGTGACCTTGGAGTAGTAGGATTGCTAGATGTACCCTCCAAGGTGTTGGCCTCTTTAGAGAGAAAATGGAGAGACAATTCTCACCAATTTTCCCCCAAAATAAACCCTTAATTTTTCCTAAATGAATTTTGGCTATAAAGTCATTTATATAGTCACTTCTTTAAGTAACCTAAACAACCAAAACCCTAATTCATCTAATATGGCCGGCCATTTAGGGATGTTTGGGCTTTTGGGCTTTAATGAATCTTTATTCATTAAATTGTCATACAATTTAAGTTAATGGGCTTGACGTTCGAAGCCCATTGGGCCTTGGGTCCAAAACTATCCCAAAAGTCTTTAACGAACTTATTCGTTTGATTAATTAACATATTAATTAATCCTTGCCATAATTAAATGATTAAACCATTTAATCATTCTTACTCATTTCCGTTTAATCTCCAATCTCTACCTTTTACGGTGTGCGATCCATTAGGTTCCTTTTAGCGAGGTAGTGGGCGATTAAAACCATTTTACATCGATTGTGAATTGAAACTATTTTCAATTCTCCCTTTAGTGATTACACACGTTTAGGGCTTCCACAAACCATGAGTGACACCTAGCAGCATATCATGGTTACCCAAGCTAATCAGAAGAGGTGGAGAACCTATTCAGTTCGGGATTACAAATGCAATACGGTCCTTCTCTAATCTAATACTCTTGACCACATTGTTTGGCATGATAGTTTATTTACTCATGTCTACTATCCAATGTGAATCGTTTGCTTATATGATTTCCTTGAATGTGATTTGGAACGCATTCCCCAATCTCATTCATACTCTGGCCAGAGATTCCAAATCATATCATAGAGTATTCTCCCTCAACTGTTTGAAGGTTAGAGATCCCTTGTTGCGCATTCACTTGTCTCCATAGCTAAGTGGCTTAACCCCAACGATGCCGTGACACCCCGAGGGGGTGAATTAGACATAATCAAAGATTAAGGACTTAACCACAAGACAACTGTGATGCCTCAGGTCAAAGGACTACTTTGCATTATCCCAACCATGAGTTCTCATGTGACATGGAATATAAGAACTCTTCGTTGATCACGTTCAGTGAACTCATTCTCTTATTGAGCACCTACGTACTTGTCTTGATGTCACACACACCAATGACTCGAGACTAGTCACTCTCCCTAAGAGAAGACACAGTACGTACTGATCTTAACGGACTGTCAATGCCCAATTGGTAATCCTATGATCAGGAACATTTAGGATGTGTCTACGAAAGAATGGTCTCATTAATCTAACTTCATTAGATTGCATTCTCCCAATCACATATTCCTTGGACTTTATCGTTTAAGCATATAACATTTATATGAGACGGCTCAAACAATAATCTTTGCCCTTTATATATTAAACTAGATTAGTTTAACATTTGAAATGTCCGTAAAGTATCATCATATGATTGGTTTTAGGGCACATTTCCAACAATCTCCCACTTGCACTAGAGCCAATCAGCATTGGTCATCAGTGATGATACCTCTTCTGTAGTCATTTCATAAATGGCTGAAAAGTAGGCCTAGACAATGGATATCTATATGTGTTATCCATAGAAGCAACCTTGAGAATAACGACGTCACCATTATACATGATTCTCAATCATGTGGTTCAGTCTCTCATTTGAGTTCGGATCTTGATGAGACCTTGATTCCCAGGCTTGAGCTATCGCCCTATTAGTGTCATACACTTTCTGGTTGGAACCGTATAGAGAGTTCATAAATGAACTTTCCCATCCAAACAACATTGTTGTAAACTTCTATATGGCAATATATCTTGCATTCATAATGGAACACACTAAAGTCATTACTTTAATGTTTCCATCCAAATATCTCTTTAGTCATAATAAAGAGATATCTGTTTATTTCTTCATTCGTAATGAAGAAACATCCAATGATGGATTAGATTCATAATCTAATACATTTACGCTTCCATTACGTTACTCTAATTCTTCCTCGATCTTTGAGGAATTTATCCTTTAGTATTTCTTAAATACTTAAGGACTCACTTGACAGTTGCCATGGTTCTGATCCTGGGCTTGTATTGATATCGTCTTGTACCGTTCTAGGTACAACTCATATCAATGTTTTTCATACAATATGAAATACATAAATCACCTTTCTGCTTACGCATAAAGGATTCTATTTACGCATTATTTCTTTGGGAGTCAACAACTTCTTAGTCTTACTAGAATTGTCCATTTGATTGAAGTTTATCATCATATGAGAAACTTCCCAGCATCTCTTGTCTATTATTAGGGATTGATACAATCCAATTATATCCTAAAATCTATCAATATAGATTTCATTCCCATGTATATAGACTATATCTCCCATATACATTCTATCTTTTTATAGAATGCTTAAAGTCATAACTTTAACGAAGAAGAATTCATTTCATTTCCAAAATTAATATATCATATATATTTTAAATTTTAGGAACATGATTAACTCCCACTAATCTTTTGTAAACCTAGTAAACAAAAGATTCATTTACATCTTTATAAGCAATCAAACGATTTGATCTTTTTCTCATAAGATGCAAATAGCTCCCACTAGCTTGCTAAGATCCATGATGGATGGATCTCTACAACTTACATGTCTTGTGATTCATAGTTTTAGACATATATTATCAAGACTATCTTAATAATGTCCAAACATTGAATCACCATTTAGTTGTAGCTAGCAATCTTCGAATTAATTGAAACTAAGACTATCTCAAAGATGGTTTCTTCAAAGTCAACCATTTTCTTTGATTGTAGTCACCTTAAGCTACCAATTAGCTATGAAGGTTTTATTATTTCGAGTCAAATGGTACTTTACCATTTCCTTGAGTATATATTGTATATGCACTCAGTGTATAAGGATTTTCATTCTTACTTCTTTCGAATTAAGAGGTGCAACTCTATGACATAGTCATAAAGTTCAAAACCATTCAACTGAGACGGTTTATAAATCCTTATTGACTACCTTGGAGCTTGAGGTATAGGAACTAGGTTGTTATATTTGTTGATTACTTCCTTGTCTCTCAAAGAACCCATTCTTTGAGTTCTATCTCTCGTTCATTTGCTCTTAGGCAAATCACATTGTAGGATTACAATGAACTTCCCAACAAAACAACATTTGTTAGTTGGATTATAGAAGCGATATCCAAAAGTTAATTTAAGGATATCCCACAAGATTGTTATCAAACAAATATTGCTTATTAGCACACAACCTCAAATCTTAACATGCTTAAGATTTGTCTTTCTTTCCAACTACATCTTATGGAGTTATGAAAATTTTGGAAGATCTTCTAATTGACAATCATATTGTTTTAGAAGTATATATCCTATATATGGGTAATAGATAACATCTAACGAACTAAATCTTATTCGAGTTCATTTTTCTCCTAATGGAGAAATTCATTATCTCATGATGCTCCTTTCCTTGATATCTTTCAAGGAAACTCATATAAAGTGTTACTTTTCCTTGGATCAAATCTAAGGAGGTAAATACTTTAGACGTCTTACTCATCAACTAACATTACTTGAATTCTTTGAAACCTTTTGCAAAGTATTCGGACTTGTGTTTATTCAAAATAAACTATAGTCCAACCGAGAGTGATCTTCGGTGAATGTCATATAACATGAGTAGTATTATGTTGTGGACAAGTGCCACTAACATCTAAGTGAATTAACCTCAACAACTTTGTGATTCTTTCTTCTTTCAAAAAGAATAAAGATTCGAACATTTCGCCTCTATACAATTTTAACAAGAAGGTATTGGATCCGGATCTAACGATCCAAAGCATCCTTGTTTCACCAACTCGTAACTTATGTTTTAGAGGTATCACAATTTAGCTGGGATTAGTCACTACCTTGCAACCTTTTGGGTTTTAAGCATCATTATATTCTAAACAGTTAACACTACCATATCATCTCTACTATAGAGACAATCAATTAGATTACTATAATCCAATTTCTTTGGTAGTTCATATGAGGAAGTAAGTACTATCTGCTTTCGCAGAGATCTATATCTTATTCACGTTCCGTATGTGAAGCACCTTTTCTTCTCTCATATATCTTCTACTTCTTATTAGTCACACTTTTACAACCATTTGTAAAATATAGTTACTAATACGGAATCATACATTCAAGTAGAAGAACCAACTGTTTTGAACTTTTCAAGAACCTTTTACAACACCTTCGAAAGGTGTGTTCTTGACACTTGCAAGACATTTCTTGCAAATACCCCTTCCAATGTCCATCCTTTCATAAAGAAAGTTTGTTCCCTTGGAGTTATTTATCTTCTTTATTTGAGTTTCACCTTTGACTACATTAGTCATGGTCCCTAAACTCCCACTATCTCTCTTGAAACCTTTTTCAATTGTGTTATACACATCAAACAATTTGGAGAGTATGTGGTTATTGTTCACTACATAGTTTACCATAAACTTAGTGAACCATTAGGATAGGGGAAACAAAGGTGAAGTCCTTGCCTAGTTTCCGTCTCGTTAAGTGGTTTAACACTTCAACACTCAATGATTCAAAATCATCATAAGTCCATGTTAATGGACTATTTTTGTCAACCAACCATTATGTTCTAAACATAATTACAAACTTTCAAGAGTTGTACAAGGCAACTCTCATTTCTTCATACAACAATTTGCAAGTGAAGAATCATGGCACATTAAGTGTCCATGCCTTTGTGCTTTCTTCTCAAGTTCTTTGTTCATTTAACAAAGAAACAAGCACTAAGTGTTTGCATTGACTAAGGGTTGTTCAAAGCAACTCCTATTTCTTCATACAACAATTTGTAATTGAAGAATTATGACATTAAAAGTGTTGTCCTCTCTATGATAGACCTTTTCTAACATATTCTTCTAATGATACATTATCAATAGGAAGATTGTGAGGATGAGACTACTTAGGTACATTTACAAGCCATTAAAGACAATCTATGGTTTTGTAGTACCAAGTCCGTAAACTAAACGTTCGGCTTTTATTTGTCAAGTGTTGGATAGCGTTTGCAAATATATTGGTAAACAAATACATAACGTATATAAATTGATTGATTTTAAGCCATTTGATTCGGGTCTTTAAATCAAATAGCATCACCCACTATTTTTGGCAAATTCCATATCCCTCATTGGAATTCGAGAGTTTTGGATGAAACTCTTAGTAGGTTATGGGAGGCTCACTATTATCAAGCCCACCTCACGATGATACGATATATGGCTAGCAACAATAATAATGAGAGAGTACGCTTACTCATTTGCAACTAATGCAAGTACCCATCTTATTTGGCCTCTAGAGAATGTAACCTCACAATGATATGATATTGGTTCCATTGCACTTAGTTAAGTTCTTCCCACCATGCTTAGTGCGTGAAGGGGTTCAAGAATAGCCTCACGATGATACGATATATAGCTATCCTCGTTGCCTACACTCACCTCATCATATGTATATGGATTCCTCCTGAGTATAAGCATGCACTTTGTACTCCCCCATGATAGGGTGAAGCCGGTGTACAAGTCATAAACGATTGGATCCCACCACGGTGGAAGGCCACGAAGAGATATTCTAAACATCTCTCGCTTATCAACTTAATATTGGTTTGGTTGAGGGTTTTTAGGTCTCATCACATTTCAATATACATTTTAATCTCTATTAAAACAATTTTGGTCCTATTACAACTATTGGTCCATATGATTGTTTTAGTTGTACATAATACTCCCACTATACTTTTAAAACGGTTTTTAAAGCAAGAGTATATGTTACTACTAACATTAGGTTTGCATTCATTTGATGGACTATATAGTTGCCTTAGGGCCTTAGGATGACTATGAACCTTTGTTTAGATTCAACACGAGCCTTGTGTTGAATCTCGGTCTAGGGATGGAGATTGATTTTAGTTACGCGTTTAATCACATTAAGGCGTGTTGTCTTAGGGGCGTTGGACCCAATTACTTCATTTTCATGCATATCATATAAAGCAAGAAAGAAATACTTCAAAGTAAAGGATGAGCTTATGCTCATTACAACATTTGCATAAAACAAATTACCTTAAAGTAAAGAAGGACTTATGCCCTTTTACAACATTTGATCAAATCAAATTACAACCAAAATCTAATCTACACATTCCCATGGTTCAAACAAATTTGAAACGCCTTTCACATAGCTCAATTATATTAGGCTTAGGTTCATAATCATCCTTTAATTAATTAACGCTTTAACTAATTAATTGAATGCAACATTTTCATTTGGTTTTTGTATCCATAAAATTGATTTAAGTGGAGCTAAACAAAATGAAAATCCAATTCTCATTTAAAGAGACAAAACAATTTTGTTCTCATCCTATTTGGGCCATCATGCAATAACCACAACTTTTTGGGCCATATTGCGAAAACATAAACTTTTGGGGTCACTTTGTAAAAACACAAAAGTCACTACTTCATGTAAATACAACTAGAACCCAAAATTTAAATAAATTCAAAACTTCATTAAAGGAGCAAAACAATTTGTCCTTTAGCGTTTTTAGGCCTTAACGTCAAAACGTAAACTTTCGGGTCAAAGTACAAATACACAAAAGTATCAAAACTTTATGTAATTGCATAAAAGCCCCAAAAATACCCTATTTTATTAGGGTGGCCGGTTTTTAGGGATAAAAAGGAGTGGTGGGTGTTTTGATTTATTAGTTTTGTCAAAAAACAATCAAGTAGTGCTTTCACCTTTCATAAAAATAATATATGTTTTGATGATTGATATTTCTTTCATCATTTATACAAATATTTAACACTTTAAATACTTTCATAAAAATAATATATGTTTTGATGATTGATGTTTCCATCATCATTTATACAAATATTTAACACTTTAAATACATGATAAATCATTTGAAAAACATATATCATAAACTTTATGAAATAAATCAAAACTTTGAATCAAAACACAAACCTTTGTGTTCTTGGCAAGAACATCAAGAACATATGAAGAACATCCATGAAAACCCATAAGAGCTCCATGAATGTTTTCAAGCCAAAAAACTCAAATTTTCATCATTCAAAATGAGGCTAACATCCTAGGGTACTTAGGGGTTCCAAAAGTCACCTTAAAACCATTTTAACAAGACAAACATGAACCCAAAAAATCACCCTTTGGATTTGGCCGAAAATTCCCAAAATCATGGCACCAAATTTTAGCTCCAATATTCATCCTCATATGAACTACATCTACAACATTTGAGATGGCAAATTTTCAAACAAAATTTACATTCAAAGAAGCAAGAATAAAGCTTGTAACAATTACAACTTTTAAATCATAAACTTATGAACTACAAAACCCAAAAGGATTCACCAACTACTAGACCTAGGCTCTGATACCACTTGAAGGATTTATTTTGAAAAACATGTTCATTTGAGCAACATCATATAGCATGCAATTAACAATTAAAGGCGGAATCATGCTTGCATGCACTCAAAAACAAAACATTACCATGAAATTCAAAGCCTAGTAGATTGATGAACCAATTATCAACTCAAACCAAAGTGAGTTGAAATTATTACCTTTGTAGATTCCTCTTTGCATAAGCAAAGGCTAATCACCCAAAGAGATAGGGCCTTCATTCCTTGCTTCTTAGATCCATGGATTTGGATGGAAAAATAGGTTTCTCCAAGTTCCCAAAATAGGGAACCTCTAAGTCTCTTCACCAAGGTTTGATTGTAGAAGAAATGAGTGACCTTGGAGTAGTAGGATTGCTAGATGTACCCTCCAAGGTGTTGGCCTCTTTAGAGAGAAAATGGAGAGACAATTCTCACCAATTTTCCCCCAAAATAAACCCTTAATTTTTCCTAAATGAATTTTGGCTATAAAGTCATTTATATAGTCACTTCTTTAAGTAACCTAAACAACCAAAACCCTAATTCATCTAATATGGCCGGCCATTTAGGGATGTTTGGGCTTTTGGGCTTTAATGAATCTTTATTCATTAAATTGTCATACAATTTAAGTTAATGGGCTTGACGTTCGAAGCCCATTGGGCCTTAAGGTCCAAAACTATCCCGAAGTCTTTAACGAACTTATTCGTTTGATTAATTAACATATTAATTAATCCTTGCCATAATTAAATGATTAAACCATTTAATCATTCTTACTCATTTCCGTTTAATCTCCAATCTCTACCTTTTACGGTGTGCGATCCATTAGGTTCCTTTTAGCGAGGTAGTGGGCGATTAAAACCATTTTACATCGATTGTGAATTGAAACTATTTTCAATTCTCCCTTTAGTGATTACACACGTTTAGGGCTTCCACAAACCATGAGTGACACCTAGCAGCATATCATGGTTACCCAAGCTAATCAGAAGAGGTGGAGAACCTATTCAGTTCGGGATTACAAATGCAATACGGTCCTTCTCTAATCTAATACTCTTGACCACATTGTTTGGCATGATAGTTTATTTACTCATGTCTACTATCCAATGTGAATCGTTTGCTTATATGATTTCCTTGAATGTGATTTGGAACGCATTCCCCAATCTCATTCATACTCTGGCCAGAGATTCCAAATCATATCATAGAGTATTCTCCCTCAACTGTTTGAAGGTTAGAGATCCCTTGTTGCGCATTCACTTGTCTCCATAGCTAAGTGGCTTAACCCCAACGATGCCGTGACACCCCGAGGGGGTGAATTAGACATAATCAAAGATTAAAGACTTAACCACAAGACAACTGTGATGCCTCAGGTCAAAGGACTACTTTGCATTATCCCAACCATGAGTTCTCATGTGACATGGAATATAAGAACTCTTCGTTGATCACGTTCAGTGAACTCATTCTCTTATTGAGCACCTACGTACTTGTCTTGATGTCACACACACCAATGACTCGAGACTAGTCACTCTCCCTGAGAGAAGACACAGTACGTACTGATCTTAACGGACTGTCAATGCCCAATTGGTAATCCTATGATCAGGAACATTTAGGATGTGTCTACGAAAGAATGGTCTCATTAATCTAACTTCATTAGATTGCATTCTCCCAATCACATATTCCTTGGACTTTATCGTTTAAGCATATAACATTTATATGAGACGGCTCAAACAATAATCTTTGCCCTTTATATATTAAACTAGATTAGTTTAACATTTGAAATGTCCGTAAAGTATCATCATATGATTGGTTTTAGGGCACATTTCCAACACGTCATTGCATCCATTCCTGCTTTCGATGAAGCCTAATAAGAAATGCTGCATCTTGGAAGGAGTTGAAAAACTCAATCACAAAGCTAAGCGAAAAGGCTAGTGAACAGGATTGTGTGCACATGGAAAAGACTTTCTAGGAAGAGTTCGTTACTACTGTCAGCAAAGGTTCTTAGAAAGTAACGACCTTTGTCACTTAAGAAGATGTTATCACCATACTAGAGAATGAGTTGCACAGGAGCTCAAATGCCTAGAAGCATGTTCCTGAGCCACTATACCCTATCAGCCTTCTCCACATACCATATCCTAAAGTATACAAGACTCTCAACCTTGTCTTTATCGACAAAATGAATGGTTGCTCTGAGGAACATATAAACCATTTCATTGACTATTTGGGTCCTTATGATAACTATTATAACCTCCGCTTCAGGCAGTTCTTGAAAAGCCTAACTGACCGTGCCTACACTTGGTATACTACCCTGGCGCCTGTTCCATCCAAACTTGGGAAGATGTGGCATGCATTTTCTGTAAAAAGTACTTCCAGCATGAAGATAAGGTTACCACAACTAGCTCAACAACACACACTAAAAGCACAGGGAATACCCTATGACTTTTATTAAACGTTTTCAGAACCTTGCCCTCTACTACTACGACGAGAAAAATGAAAAGGCACTGGTGGAGATTTGTATCAACAACATCGTAGCTGATTATAAGGTGTACTTGGAGAGCATTGGTATTAGCTAGCTCTTGAAGCTCATAGTAATAGTAAGGAAAACCAGTATGTCAGTTAAACCTTCCACATGACGGTCCTAAGAATATCGATAAGAAGGAAACTCATCAAGCCTTAGCCGTGAATAACAAGTCTGACTACACCCACATAAAAGGAAGGAAATGTATGAAGATAGGGAAACCTATCCCTCACTATCACGTAGTGTCAAAGAGTTTCATGCCATCCTCAACACTATGTTTGCAGATGGAGTTATCAAGCTACCCAGGCCCTACAAAGTCTCTTCTTGGACAAATAGGAAGGATTCCAGGTACTGTCATTGCCACCAGTATGTGAGACACCAATCAATTGCTTGTCAAACTATGATAAAGATTATCCATGCAAAAATATGTGTAGAAATAGTGAAGCTACCATGCAAGACGTAGATTATCAAGATTGACATTCAGCCAAAATGTCAAGGGAAAAAAGTGGTAGCTATTATGACATGCTCCGGGGATGATGATTTTTACTGCCCATGAAGCAATGATCCCAAGCCACCAAAGGTCATTTGAGAGCCCTCCATGAACATGGAAAAGGCTTATTGGTGTAAATATTTCAAGCCATAAAGCTTTGACATGCCATGGCCCCAAGCTAAGGATGGAGAAACGAAGTTGAGGATATTGTGGATTTCGAATAATGTTCCGGTGACGAAGTTTTCGCCATCGAAATGCCAGAATAATACACTGCAAGGACCTCAGAAGGGAAACAAATTAACCAAGAGATGGCAGCTGTAACCCTATATAGCCTGAAGTTCCTTCATCCTCATCATATGAAAAGAGTAAACATGAAGTTCCTTGATTAAAATTAAAACTTAAAGTTTTTATTTTTTTAATCAATTCACAGAGCAGCTTTTCCTCAACTTAATTGAAATGATGCCTATAAGTGCCTCAATCCATTGACTATTAAAAGAGGATCATAAGTTCCTTGATTAGTGTAAATGAGGACCATTAATTTCCTTAATCCATGTATATATATTAAGTATGTGCATGAATTAAAAAATATTAACCTAAATATTCTAATATTGTCGATATCAAAATTCGAGTACACATGTGCCATGTTTCGACCTGAAGTCCAAACTAATGTTAAGTACTTGAAGTTGTAACACTTTGTGTGGAAATATGTTTACATGGAGTGAAATAGTTAACACAAGTTTCGTCATACTTCATTTTCTTTCTTTTTTAGATAAGAAAATGGTGAATTTAACAAAACTCAATTTTGTTACCATTGACATGTTAGACAAGAAATCCTTTCATGCATTCATGATGCCCGTGAACCCATATGGAAGCATATCCTATTAGGAAACATCTTTTCCTAAAAGCTCATTGATTCTGATTAATTGAACCAGAAATTTTCATAGTTTCCTATACTTAACAAGTTGAACTAAAAGTTTCAAACATGTATAAAATCAGAAAGGAGGGAACTTTTCTATACATATACCTGCATACACGTAAATACAACTTCAACAATAAATAAAAGGGGGTTTCACGAAGGTTGATCATGTGAAGCCCCAATACTTAGCAGAACTCAAGGAAAGCGAGGAACTAGGTGCCTTCAGAATCTAGCCACGAACCTTTGATGATCATTTTGAATCCAACTTTCAGATTCCTTCAACTAGTCAAGTGTAACACTCGAAAATATATATAAATATGTGTGTGTGTGTGTGTACACTTACGTTGTAATAATAGGACTGAATCATGTAACTTCTGATAATTACCATGATTTTGGTTTTATTTATTTGGATAAGTATTTTGGATTTTTCCTACTTAATGAAATTAATTTAAAAAAGAGGAGAAATGATGGGAAGCAGACAAACAGTTTCCACTCAACGCAGAAACATCTAAGGTCTTTCTTCTTCTTCCCATCCATCACAATGGTGAGCTAGAAATTGTAATCTGATTTGCTCATAAATTTTAGGTGATCTACGTAGTCTAGAGTGATGAGTAAACACCTATATGTTGGACATATGCCTTAAAGCCAATCATAAGATGATACTTTACAAAAATTTCACAATGTTAAACTAAAGTAGTTTAATATAAGGGCAAAGCATAGTGTTTAAATCTATCTCATTAAATGTTATAAGTTTAATCGATAAGTCCAATGAATATGTAATTAGAAAAATGTAATATGAAAAAGTTAGAGTCATGAGATCATTCTCTTTCGTACATATATCATAAACGTTCCTGATCGTAGTATTGCCAACTGGTGATAACTCATATATTTCATGCATTTATACCTTCCATTTCTAGTCTCTTTGTGATGTTTTTGAGTTAAACTGGTTGCATGTTACCTTATTTTATGTTACTGTGCAGTTACATTTAGCTTAGGATCAATTTGAACGCAAAAGAAATAAAAACATGCCATTTTTTGGTTGACCCTTATTCAAACATGAAAAGAAGTTTAGTGGCCTGTTTTGGAGACCAAAGAAAGAAGTTACTTGTTATGAAGCCCAAATAAAGAATCCTAAGTGAATCTGACTGGTTAGGAGACCAAGAGCAAAATGAGAAATGAATTGGAATATCTAGCTTGATTTGGAGGACCCAAATAAGGAAAAACGTTCAAAAAAACTTTGGCTTAATGGTTAGGATCACCTTGCAATCAGCTCCAGCCCCCTTTAGCCTATAAATATTAGGGTTTCATATCACTTTTTCACAAGGCCCCCTTGGGGGTCACCCAGAGCTCTCTCTCTTCTCTTTCTTTGGCCTTTCTTCCAGAAACAAAACCCTATTTCCCTTTGCCATCCGTTGCCACCGAAGAAACCACGTAACGTCGCTGTTTTTGAAGGATTTCCACATCATAATTGCTTCAAGGGGGTTTCTTCTATGAATTTAATTTCACTCATGTTGTTCTTGATATTTATATATTTTGTAATCATGTTGTGTAATTAAGTTCACAACTGGGGATTTCAATGTAGCCTTGCAAAACTGTTCTATGTTATTAAGTTAAAGTATTTGATTCATCAATTTGTTTTCTGGTTTCATTCACTGATTTTATAGTTTAATTTGTTTGCTTATCTTAATGTTTGATCACCATTAGGGTTTCCTATAGATTATTTGATCAAGGTTATAGTACACATCATGCTTAATCTTGGTAGACATGTGAATGATTGAAGAAACTGCTTGCATACATCCTGCCATGTGATTTCTTTGGTTCTTTGAAGTTTTCTTGTTCTTAATGGATTCTTACTGATAGGAGCATATTTATGTAACTTAGTTAGCTTGTTTCTTCGCATTTACTTAGTTATTTTCTACTTATTAGAGTGTTTTAAGTTATTTTCGTGTGTTTGTAGGTCCAATTGGCGAAGTTGGCAAGAAAGATAAGTATCCAAAACCTTATCAGATTTCTAGAAGCCCTTTATAGAAACATCCGTTCTAGAAGGCTTATCCCTGCCCTAAACTTATGCCACACCACCCTTTCTAGAACCCCTAGAAAGGTCGCGCCTTTTCCATCTTCTAGAAGCTTAGGAACCTGCCACAGCACATTTTTTCTAGAATCCCTAAATAAGTGCCGCACCCTCTTCTTCTAGAAGTCCTAAAATCTGCCAGAACCTAATCTTTTTCCCTCTTGGATTGGGTTGTGCTCTGTCCTTGTCCTCCAAGGAGTTGGTACCGCAAACCCTAGCATATAAATACATCGTTTTTGCTGGATAAGAAGGACACAGAGAAAATAGCCTAAAATCAGAGATACACTTTTTGCCGCAGCCTTGGAGGAGAGAAGACTTTTCTGTGGCTTGTTAGTGCTTAGGATTTTCATATAACTTAATGATCTTTAATATATATCTCTATTATGTTGTTCATATAGGGAATTTGAGAAGAATATTTTGGTTGTGATGCGCTGTCCATCCAATTCAATGAATTTAGGAAAATCTGAAAGTTAATTAGTGCATTCACAATTAATTTTGGCCATTGTCATTCATGGTTTAAAGAAACAATACTGGAAATCAATTTGTATGCATATGTTTCATGTGTGGAGAAAGACCCTCTAGCTAGTTTTTCACCCTTGAATTCACCCTAATTCCATTTTTATTTATTTTGTTTCTACAAGTTATTTGTTTAAGTCTAAATTCGTCAAAACAACCCCCTTTAGTATTTTTATTTTTAGTCAAGTTTAGTTTAATTTTCGTCCAAATCAGTCTTTTGTTCTTGTTTTGAGTCAATTTCACTTAGTTGTGTTGTTTTAAGTCAGTTTGTTTAGTTTTGAGTCATAAGAGTCTAATTTTGTGTTTTTGAGTTTCGTTTAGTGATTTAGAGTTTAAATTGTGTAGATTAGCAGCCATTCTAATCCCTGGCCTAAAACGATCCTTACTTTCATATACTACAATCATAGGGTTTTAATTTGAGTGTTAGAATATTTCACATCACTTACTTGCTAATCTAAGTTGAACATCACAACTACATTGCAGATTAGGAGTGCTTGATCACAACCACACATCAAATGGATGATCATAAATGAGTAAAACGAACCCTAGTTGCAGACTGGAGAGTTAAATGCATTTTAACTTAATTTTCATGGAATTGACTTGTAATGGTGAAATTGATATCCCTAGTTCCATTCCCATCGTTTATGAATCATTGTATTATTCTTATTTACAGTCTCTTGCATATTAAGTTACTTTACTTTTCAAATCAAAATCCAAACTCAATTTGTTAGTTTCATTGTTTAGTTAGGGTTCACATAAAGGTAGTAATTTGTAGATGTTTAATCAGTCCCTGTGGTTTGACACCCTTACTTGTGCCATTATACTGTCCTTATATTTGCACTTGAAAGGAACACAACAAAATTTTGGCGCCGTTGCCGGGGACTGATTTCAACCCCCTCTAATTGCTTTCTTTATAAACCCTATCTGTTTTTGTTTTCTTAGTTTAGATTTTTCATTTACAATTTAGTTTGTTTTGATTTTCAGTTTGTAAGCAAGATGTATGGTGAATGCCCGTTATGTGCTAAAATTGGCCATCCCCTTCAATCCTGCCCAAGGAGAGATGAGTTTCCTGCATTTGTTCAAGACCACTCACACTGCATGTGTTTCTCTAACTAGGTTTGGGGGTATTTGATAACTCATATATTTCATGCATTTATACCATCCATTTATAGTCTCTTTGTTTTTTAGTTAAACTGGTTGCATTTTACCTTATTTTGTGTTAATGTGCAGTTACATGTACTTTATGATCAATTTGAAGGCAAAAGAAATAAAAACATGCCATTTTTTTGGGTTGACCCTTATTCAAACGTGGAAAGAAGTTTAATGGCCTGTTTTGAAGCCCAAAGAAAGTTGTTACTTGTTTTGAAGCCCAAATAAAGAATCCAAAGTGAATCTGGCTGGTTAGGAGACCAAGAGTAGAATGAGAAAGGAATTGGAATATCTAGCTTGATTTGGAGGACCCAAATAAGGAAAAACGTTCAAAACTTTGGCTTAATGGTTGGGATCACCTTGTAATCAGCTCCAGCCCCATTTAGCCTATAAATACTAAGGTTTCAGATAAATTTTTCACAAGCCCCCCTTGGGGTCGCCCAGAGCTCTCTCACGTCTCTTTCTTTGGCCTTTCTTCTAGAAACAAAACCCTATTTCCCTTTGCCATCCTCTACCACCGAAGAAACCATACAGCCGTGCTGTTCTTGAAGGATTTCCACATCAGAATTGCTTCAAGGGTTTTCTTCTATGAATTTAATTTCACTCATGTTGTTCTTGATATTTATATATTCTATAATCATGTTGTGTAATTAAGTTCATAGATTGGGATTTCGATGTAGCCTTGCAAAACTATTCTATGTTATTAAGTTAAAGTATTTGATTCATCAATTTGTTTTCTTGTTTCATTCACTGATTTTATAGTTTAATTTGTTTGCTTATCTTAATGTTTGATCACCATTAGGGCTTCTTATAGATTATTTGATCGAGGTTATAATACACATCATGCTTAATATTGGTAGCCATGTGAATGATTGAAGAAACTGCTATGCATACATCCTGCCACATGATTTCTTTGGTTCTTTGAAGTTTGCTTGTTCTTAATGGATTCTTACTTGCTAATTTAAGTTGAACATCACAACTAGATTGCAGAGTAGGAGTGCTTGATCACAACCACATATCAAATGGATGATCATAAATAAGAAAAACGAACCCTAGTTGCAGATTGAAGAGTTGAATGTGTATTGACTTAATTTTCACGGAATTGACTTGTAATGGTGAAATCGGTATCTCTAGTTCCAATCCCATCGTTTCTAAATCGTTCCGTTATTGTTATTTACAATCTCTTGGATATTAAGTTACTTTACTTTTCAAATCAAAATCCAAACTCAATTTGTTAGTTTCATTGTTTAGTTAGGGTGCACATAAAGCTAGTAATTTGTAGAGGTCTAGTAAGTCCTTGTGGTTAGTTAGCTTGTTTATGCGAAAACATTATCCAACCTTATTGATAGGAGCATATTTATGCGACTTAGTTATCTTGTTTTCTTGCATTTATGTTGTTAGTTCATAGTTATTTTAGTATTTTAAGCTATTTTCGTGTGTTTGTAGGTCCAAAGAGCTAAAGTAGCAAGAAAGTGTATTTTGGAGCTTTTTGGAGCATTTTTGGGCTTGGAATGGATAGCACATGCATGGAGCAAGGTGGATGGACGAAATTGAAGATCAAAAGAGGCTAGGATTATGCTGAAGTTATGAAGAAATTAATTCAAGAAAATGAAGTAAAGGATGCAAGCAAGAAAGAAGGGATGTTAGCCAAGTTACCTTATTTTGTCCTAAACTTTCCTAATCCTAATTCACCTATGTTCTAGCTACAAAGGGTGTCCTAAATACTTTAGGACACTTCATTACATGTTTCTAGAAGACCTAATCCCTACCACAAAGGGTGCCGCGCCTTTCTTCCCTTCCCTTTTTCCCTTGCCTTGCAAAGGATCCTCTTTTCCTCTTTTCTTACCCTTGCCGCATATCCTTTTTCCCTTGTCCCTTTGGATTCTGTTTTGACTTACCCTTTTTCCTTGTGGACTTAGAGTTAAAATCCTTCTAAAATAATTAAAACTTTCTTTTCTCTTTCCCTTTAATTATGCCGCACCCTAGCCTTAATTCCCTAGGGTTTTGACATACTTGGCTATTTTTATTTAAGTTCCTTGCCGCAGCCTTCCTTCAACCATTCATTACCATTCATACTTTCAGCCATTATCCCATACAATTCATCACTCAAACCTTCACCCATACCTTGTGTCGCAGCAAGGAAAGAGAAAGAGGACCCTTGGACGTGCTTGCCATGCAAGTTGGATTGCTGGAATGTTTTTAGGTGTTTTCAATCTTTTGTTTTCAATGTCTAAGTTTATGTATCTTTGTTTTCCGAACATGAGGAGCTAAACTCATTTTACCTAGGGGGAAATTCAAAGCCATGAACATGCTTGCAATATGAATTGATTACTTCCAGTTGTGATTCTATAAATCGTGAATGCAATTTACTTAACTGTTTGATTCAAAACTTATTCTTGCTTGTGGATTAAGGATGCATACTTAGTTTGCATGTATGAATTTGATGCTAGAATATAAGGGAGTTTCACCTAATCGTTTTTAACTTATATTCATAAGTAGTGGAGGTTGCTAATCACAATCATGTTAAGTGAATTCGTGGCAGGAGTATCATGCTCATCATAGTTATGAATGCTTTGTCAATGCTTATGATGTTTACAAAGCTTGATGATCTTTGATTGTATCTTTATTATCCTATTCATGTAGGGAACTTTTGAAGAATAATTTGGGTTGCCGATGCGTTATCCATCCAATTCAATAACTTAAGGAACATCTGAGGGTTAATTACTGTTGTTCATGGTTTATTGGAAAAACAACTGGAAATTGTTTTGTATGTAAGTGTGTCATGTGTGGAGAAGAACCCTCTAGCTAGTTTATCACCCATCCATTTACCCCAATTTCGTGGCAAAATCTGTTTAAGTTTTTAGTTTACTTGTTTTACTTTAAATTCGTCAAAAACCCATTCCCTTTTACTTTATTGTGTCAAATTTGTTAGAATCTGTCCAAATTTTTGTTTTAAGTGTGTTTAAGTGTTTTGAGTCAAGTTAAAATCAATTCTCGTCCAAATCACCTCCTAGTGTCTAGTTTGAGTCTATTTGATTGTTTTGTGATGTTTTAAGTCTTTTTAGTTTGTTTTGAGTTCTTTGAGTATAGTTAAGTGTTTTCAAGCCTAGTTTTATGTTTTTAAGTCAGTTTTAAGTAGATTAGCAATCCCTCCTAATCCCCAGTCTAGAACGATCCCTACTTACATCTATACTACATTTGTCAATAAGAGGGTTTAATTTGAGTGTTTGTTTATTTCACATCAAATTTTTGGCGCCGTTGCCGGAGATTAGCAACTTTGCTAATCCCCCATTGTTTCTTTTTGTTTATTTTCGTGTCAATTGTTTTTAGTTTCTGAACTTGTTTCGTTTTCTTGGTTTTAGGTACTAGTTTATGACTCGAAGTTCTCAACCAGCTCGTGATCATATCTTTGACTTTGACGACGATTTTGAGCAGACTTTGAGAAGGACGAGGAATTAGCAAGAATCTAATCCACCTAGCCTTGTCCTTGTGCTTGAAGAAGAAGAAGTAGAAGAGGAAAAAGAGCCCACGATTCAGGAAGTAGAGGAAGTACAAGTAATGGCAGCGGACAATCAAACAATCAAGGTACTGTTAGCTTCGGGATTGAACAATGTCGTGCCCCTATGTATTCAATATCCCATGGCAGCTCAAGGCAAACCGAAGAGTTTGGGTTGAAGTCTAGTTTGTTGCATCACATTCAAAAGTACCATGGGCTGTCCATGGAGGATCCAAACAAGCATTTGAAGGAATTTGAAGTGGTTTGTTCAAGCATGACCCCATTCAACGTCGATGGAAGCATATTGAAGATGGAACCTTTTATATTCTCACTAATGGACAAGGCTAACGATTGGTTGTATGAATTGGCACCTGGAACCATCACATATTGGGAGAGCATGAAAAGAGCATTCTTAGAGAAGTTCTTTCCTACATTAAGAATCATTCTTTTGAAGAAGCGGATTAGTGCCATTCCACAAAATCAATGAGAATCGTTTCCAACCTATTATGAGCATGTCAAGGCTCTTATTGCATCGTGTCCTCAACATCAAATGAAAGAAGAGCTTCTCATTCAATATTTCTACGAAGTACTTATTCCCATTGAACGACAAATACTAGATGCCTCAGCGGGACGAGTGTTGGTTGACAAAACACCGGTGGCTACCAAGACTTTAATTGCCAATCGAGCCTTGAATGCATAACAATATGAAGGTGTTGGACAAAGGGAACCCCCACGGCAACAACCCTAAGTGAATGAGGTAAGTACAATTTCTGAAATTCAATCACAATTAGCTAACCTTACTTTTCTTATGTCACAGGTTGTGGATGGATCCAAGATGCAAGGTGCGGCCATATGTGGAGTGTGTTCGATGCAAAGACATCTCAATGACCAATGCCCTCAATTGATTGAGAATGGAGGATGGGAAACTGCCCATGTCGTGGGCTATCAAGGCCAAAATTAGCCACGAAATGATCCATACTCCAACACTTACAATCCAGGCTGGAGAGATCATCCAAACTTTAAATGGAGAGAGCCTTAACAACGTCAACAACAAGGAGGGTTTCAACAACCACCCCCTGGGATGTTTCCAAGGCCATATACACCATTACAACCTCCACCACAATCTGCCCAAACAAACTTCGGTTCGTCCTTAGATAATGATAAACTTCTTCAATTTGATAAGAGCATTTTTATGCGACTTAGTTGGCTTGTTCTTGTGCATTTATGTTGTGTTTCCTTAGTTATTTTAGTGTTTAAAGTCATTTTCGTGTGTTTTCAGATTCTAAGGACAAAGTATGCAAGAAGATGCATTTTGGAGCCTTTTGGAGCAAAATTGGGCTTGGAATGGTTATCACATGCTTGGAGCAAAAGGAATGTACGAAATTGAAGATTTGAAGAATGAAGGATTCCTAATCAATGAAGGATTCCTAATTGAAGATGGATTCCTAATCAAATGAGGATTCCTAGAAGAATGAGGATTCCTATTCCAAGAAGGATTCCTACTTGAAGTAGGAAAGTTAAGCCAAGGTTTCCTACTTTGGTTTGACCTTTCCTAAGTGTCCCTAAGTTTTAGCAATTTTGAAGGCCTCCTAAGCATTCTAGGACATCAAATACACACTCATTGCACAATGCCATGCCTTGCCACACCTCCTTGCCCTTTCCCCTTCCTTGCCGTGCAAGGGAGAGGGTTCTTTCCTGTTTCTATGCATTAAAACACATTCCTATTGTGTTTTAATGCCTTGCCGCATATCCCTTGCACTTTCCTCTAGTATTCTGATTTTGTTTCTTATTTTCGAGAAGCTTTAGACTTAATTTCTATAACCCTAAATAACCTAGGGTTTTAATTCCTGAACCCTTTAAATAAACTCCCTTTTTGCAACCACAAATCATCCATCCACTCACCCATTCACGTCAGAAATCAATCCATACACTATGCCACATCCATACTTCACCAT
The DNA here is from genome assembly GCF_916048215.2 of Malus sylvestris. Lineage (NCBI taxonomy): Eukaryota > Viridiplantae > Streptophyta > Magnoliopsida > Rosales > Rosaceae > Malus > Malus sylvestris. The sequence continues at coordinate 14,756,979 of NC_062265.1, read as the reverse complement.
TCACCATACTTTGTGCCCTAAAACAACCCTTGTCGTCCCCTGCATTCACTAGAAGAAAAAAGTTCATCTATCACGGTGAATGCCCGTGATAAATTGCAATCCACCACGGACATTGTGCCCGTTAGTATTCTGGATGTGATAAAAAGTCTAATTTTCGACCACGGACTATGCCCGTTGTCAACTGCAATATGACCACGGATTGTACCCGTGGTAGATTGAGATCTAACACCACGTGCTATGACCGTTGTCGATTACTCATTAACCACAGCTAATGCCCGTGATAAATGGCAATCCACCACGGACACTATGCCCGTTAGTATTCTGGATGTGATTAAAAGTCTCATTTTCTACCACGGGCTATGCCCGTTGTCAACTGCAATATAACCACGGATTGTACCCGTGGTAGATTGAGATCTAACACCACGTGCTATGACCGTTGTCGATTACTAATTAACCACAGCTAATGCCCGTTATAAATTATTTTCCAAAATTAAAAAAAAATCATTTAACAAATATATATATATATATATATATGTATTTATATATTTTAGTATAGAATAACCAACAAAATTGCAGATTTACTACAATATAATAAGCACATAAAAAATACTTGATAATATTATAACATAATTTAAAAATACATGAATACATAAACGGAAGTCATAAAGTATTATCCATGTAGTGCCTAATGAATACATAAACGGAAGTCATAAAGTACTATCTATGTAGTGTCAAAGTACCATTTTCTAGTCTAAGTACGAACTAAAATTACTCTCCAACTCGGACGTACTTTGATGGCCAGGCAATTGTACTAGACACAGCATCCTCCAAGACACAAAATTCACTTGTAGGGCGGTACAAAGATATATTCTCCACTTTGACAACAGTTACCCAAACTTTCCAGCAATCAGGACCAAGCACCATGTGATGAACTTTCGCCTCAGGATTTGTTGATTCTATTTCTCCAGTTGCAACAACTTGTCCATTTCCGAGCCAATTTAGTAACTTGCATGAAGACCCTCGTAAAATACCAACGGGTTGTAACTAGCATAAAGAAATCAAATAAGAACATCAATTTTAAATGATTAAGTTATCAAACTATTTAACAATTATTATCAAGCATGTGTTTACTACCTGAGAAGTGGCTTTAGAACCTTCTTTTCTCTTAATGTTGTCTCTTTCTATGTTTGGACTACTTCTCTGTGACAACCAAACATGGAAGACACAAAATTCGATCAGTTTATATCAAAATCTCATAAGTTTCATAAGCTAACTATTTAGTACTTGTTCTCGTATACCTGGGAACTAGCTTTGGAAGCTTGTCTAGAAGCATCGTCAGCTTCTTGTGCACTTCTTCTATCACATTGTATCTAATAACAAAACAAAAACAATCTAATTATCAACATCTGCTATGTCTTATTATATTTCCACTGTGCTATACTTGGGATCATATATGTACCTGAGAACTAGCTTTTGAAGTGTGTCTAGAACCATCATTAGCCTCTGGTGCACTTTTCTTATTACATTGTAACTGATAAAAAGATAAATGCAAATAATCAAAATCAAAAGAAACAACTGATAACAAGATAGATGCAAAGAAACTATTAGTTGCATAGACTAACTAAGCCTGAAAGTGAACATGTTCACTATTTTCTTTCTATCTAATGATGAAGACATCGAGACAAGTTAAACAAAATCAGTTTCATACCTGGGGAGATGATCTGGAAACCTGGTAACTGGAATTGGGAACCTGTTTTACACCATTCTTAGTTCTTTGGAGATCTATACAGCCTCCCTGTGACTAGTGAATACGCAAGAAATAGAAGTTGATCAATTTCAGATTCAACAAAATACCAATATTTACTAATGACACATTTTTACCTGAGGCCTATTTGTGGAGACTTGAATTGCATCATTGGTATTAGTTTCTTTACCATTTCCCTACAGCGATATGATTAGAAGTTAGAATATATTTTTTAGACCGTTATTGTTTTATTTGTACTCACTAAAAAACCAATCCAATGAGTCTTTTGTAACAAATATCTCCCTTTTCGATAAAAGATGTGGTTGCTAGGGTAAAGTTGGATGTATCAAGTATTGCTGACAAATATTCATCCAGTGTCGGTGGGTATTTACGGTGGAACCATTAGCTTCCCTCAAGTAAGCTCTAACTATATATACAAATTGATCATGCCGTAAATCTTTTATCATTTTATAAATATATACAAAGTTGCATATATAATTACCTCATTTTGTTGTTTAGCCAACACAAGATCAAACACTTCCCGCAATTTTCCTTCGACATTTTGTAGTCGGTCTCTAAGCTCTCGATTACTCATGCTGGCATATGTTTGGGCATCATATCTAGAAGGTGTAACCCCATAACCACCTCCACGAAGTCGACCTCGATGTTCAGGTCCAAGTGCTTGTGATAAGGCATCATCTTTTATAGAACCATTGTCAGTTCTTGGCATTTCATTAGCCAACTTAATGTCATCCTATACATTTAAAAATCATTTACAAGATTAAAAGAAAAATGAACAAAAAATAACACAAGGATAATTTCAAACTGAAGCTTCGTACCATTTTCTTTGACACTATCTCATTTACGGGTTGACCATTTTTTCTTGTACGAGCAACTATCCAAAGACTGACTTTATTTAAATCCTCCTCAGGTGTACCTTTGTTTCTCTATTAATTAATCCATAATTTAAACTTCGTATAAGTGTGTTGTCACTGAAATGAAATTAAAATATATACAAAGGTTCATACCAGCTCGTCCTCCAAGCGTGCATATCCTTTACGACTCATCACATGAGGGAGAGTATGGAATGATTTCAACTTTTTGAACTTCTCACTAATTGCCTAACAAAGAAAAATAGATAACAAGGAACTTCATTTAACCAACATCCATGCATAGAAAACCTAATCATTAATTTAAAATTTAATACAAACAAGCTTACATCAAACTCAGGAGAGCATCGATGTTTAACAAATTTGTCCCAATCAGCTTGTTTCTCAACATTAGCAGGCTTCAAGAGTTGCATTTGTTCCATTGCATCAGGACCATCATCAAGGGATCTTATTTGTTTTGTCAACGTGGCTTTGTATGTACGCCAACACCCAGACATTTGTGTTAATAATATCTTCTTACGACAGGGTGCCAAATCGTATTTTTGCTGCATTAACCATGAATCTTTATTAACATCAAAAAGATAATTGATTTTTTATATGTATTATAGAAGAACAAACTAGTTAGGAAATAAGAGCACAGCTTCGGTTATAACTTTTACCTTCACAGCAGCGCATAATTTATCTTTCAAAATTGTAGGAACCTCATCCCAACTTGCGTAAGTTACTGGTATTAGTTGTCTTGCAAGGATCCCTGCCGACGAACTCAAACTCGCTGATCCATCACCAAAATGTTGTCCTTTGTCATTGAATTGAACACCAATTTGTTTGGCCTTTGACAGAGCATTATAATCCAACATTGTTGGACCTCTTCCCTTTCTCTTTTTTGCTTCATTCACATCATCACTTGAGTGCATCTCGTCACCGTCTGGCAAACCATCAAAATCCATAGACACCTAAAAATTTAAACCAAATTTACAGAGAGAGATCAGTGAATAATCTTTGCGTCCTAGTAAAAAAGAACGATGTGAAGAGAAGGATTGAGGGGATAGCCAAATATTAACTGCAAGCGACTGGTGGTGGGAACTTTGCACGGCAGTTTGTTGGCATCGTGGGTTTTTAATTAAGTTTTCTTTCCAATAAAAAATATATTAACTATTATTATGTTAATTGTTTTACAATTATATTATCATTGGGACTCTCTTATAGCCATAAAATTAAAAGTTTATTGGGACTCTGATACTAGGGGTGGGCACGGGTTGCAACTCTCTTATATACATCATTTTTATAAAAAAAAGGCTCCAGCCGCTGCACTGCAATGCACAACAGCACTGCAGCAGCACATACACTCACAGGAGCTGTCTTCAAGAATTGAGGATACACTGCAGTGCACTGCAGCAGCACATATTAGGGGAGTATTGAAGCACAGATTGTGCCCAGCAGCACATATTAATATTATTATCCAAATCCAAATTCCAAATCCAAAATAACATCCAAATTCCAATTCCAAAATAACATCCAAATTCCAAATCCAAAATAACATCCAAATCCAATCCAAATTAACATCTCCAAGACATCCAATGCAGGGTCCAAATCCAAAAATAACCCAAAAGAGAAATTAGTGAATAGACCCTTTGAAAACTTAAAGAACATTGCGGTCATCTATCCATGGTTCCTAACCGAGGTGCAAATTATACAGTAATTGGTACTTAACATACAATAAAAATGTTTAGGGTATGATACTTATAGATATTTGAATTACCTTGTGGCTTCGAAATGGATTGGTTAGAACTCAGGAGTCAGGAGACTCATGACCATGAGGTGGTGGTCGAAGTTGAGAGGAGCAGATGGTGGTGGTCGGAGACTCGGAGTCGTCGACTTTAGAGAAGCTGAGGGAGGGAGCTCAGGTATCATGAATCGAGAGGGAGGAGAGTAATGGTTACTCTCAATCGATGAGAACCGTATTGAAGGTTTTGTGGATTTCGCAATCTGGGGTAAAAAAATTGATAACCATAAAAAAAGGACCTCCAGCCAAGGGAAGAAGGAAGGCTGCGTTTTGGGGAAGAAGGAAGACTGCATTTGAGGATCATCCTTTTTAGATAAAGAAATCGTTGAAGATAGGGTTTAAGGATGAAGGAAAGCTGGGTTCGGGGAAGAAGGAAGGTTGGGTTTTGGGAAGAAGGAATGGCTTGGGGTTTGGGGAAGAAGGTGGGCTGGGTTTTGGGGGAGAAAGGAATGGCTGGGAAGACGTAGGAGGGAGGGGTTGGGTCGGACGGGGAAGGAGACCGTCCATCTCCTCTGTTTATTCTTTTCTTTTTTTTAATTTTTAAAAGGTCAAAATGATAATAAAATTCCATAAAACATAATTAAGGACAGATTGTGAGATTTAATGAAAGCATACTACTCTATCATTTTTTATTTGTTTTGGTCAAATCGCAAAACAAACATTCAAATATCAAATAACGGGACAAATTTTTTCGACGGTTATCAACGAAAAATCACTATTTAACGGTTATTTTAACTCCGATTTTGATGATTTTTTACGGCTACACTCATTGACCCTATATGAATACAATGAATGAACTCGATCTTCAATTTAAAATATTTACATTAATGGATACCACAAAATCTTATGTTATACTTAATGAAAGTATGAATAAAATTTTAAGTGTTAGCGAATTTATCATTTTGATGGGATACGCATTCTACGAAACTAATTTCAACGATCCAACCGTCAAACTTGTTTGTATATACTTCGAGATCGCATACGCCAAAAATTGTAAAAAAAAAACATTCAGAGATCGAGTAACGGGATAAAACTTTTCGACGGTTATCAACGAAAAATCACGATTTAACGGTTATTTTAACTCCGATTTTGAAGATTTTTTTACAGCTACACTTCTTCACCGTATATAAATACACTGAATGAATTCGATCTTCAATTTAAAACATTTACACTAATGGATACCACAAAATCTTATGTTATACTTGATGAAAGTATGAATAAACTCTTAAGTATTAGTGAATCTATTGTTTTGATGGGATACGCATTCTACGAAACTAGTTTCAACGATCCAACTGTCAAACATGTTTGTATATACTTCGAGATCGCATACACCAAAAATTGCAAAAAGCAAACATTCAGAGATCGAGTAACGGGACAAAACTTTTCGACGGTTATCAACGAAAAATCACTATTTAACGGTTATTTTAACTCAAATTTTGATGATTTTTTACAGCTACACTCATTGACCCTATATGAATACAATGAATGAACTCGATCTTCAATTTAAAATATTTACATTAATGGATACCACAAAATCTTATGTTATACTTAATGAAAGTATGAATAAAATTTTAAGTGTTAGCGAATCTATCGTTTTGATGGGATACGCATTCTATGAAACTAATTTTAACGATCCAACCGTCAAACTTGTTTGTATATACTTCGAGATCGCATACGCCAAAAATTGCAAAAAACAAACATTCAGAGATCGAGTAACGGGATAAAACTTTTCGACGGTTATCAACGAAAAATCATGATTTAACGGTTATTTTAACTCCGATTATGAAGATTTTTTACAGCTACACTTCTTCACCGTATATGAATACACTGAATGAATTCAATCTTCAATTTAAAACATTTACACTAATGGATACCACAAAATCTTATGTTATACTTGATGAAAGTATGAATAAACTCTTAAGTATTAGTGAATCTATTGTTTTGATGGGATACGCATTCTACGAAACTAGTTTCAACGATCCAACCGTCAAACATGTTTTTATATACTTCGAGATCGCATACACCAAAAATTGCAAAAAACAAACATTCAGAGATCGAGTAACGGGACAAAACTTTTCGACGGTTATCAACGAAAAATCACGATTTAACGGTTATTTTAACTCTAATTTTGATGATTTTTTACAGCTACACTCATTGACCCTATATGAATATAATGAATGAACTCGATCTTCAATTTAAAATATTTACATTAATGGATACCACAAAATCTTATGTTATACTTAATGAAAGTATAAATAAACTTTTAAGTGTTAGCGAATCTATCGTTTTGATGGGATACGCATTCTACGAAACTAATTTCAACGATCCAACCGTCAAACTTGTTTGTATATACTTCGAGATCGCATACACCAAAAATTGCAAAAAACAAACATTCAGAGATCGAGTAACGGGACAAAACTTTTTGACGGTTATCAACGAAAAATCACGATTTAACGGTTATTTTAACTCCGATTTTGATGAGTTTTTACAGCTACACTCTTTGACCATATATGAATACAATGAATGAATTCGATCTTCAATTTAAAATATTTACACTAGAGGAAGAAATCGGGATGCAATATTGGCTGCTTGCCTGTACATTTGCTTGTCGTCAAGAAGACAAGTGTAAAGAGTAGAGCTTATGATATTTTTTTTTAACATGTGGATGCTTTCCGAATCATATTTGCCTTTGTGTATGAGCTTCTCTGAACCTGTGAGGTTCAAACAGAAATTTGCTCTGCCGCCAAAGGAGCCACAAAGAAGAAAATTGGCCGAGCAAAAGAATACATAGTAAAATAACTGGGATTAGAGAATGGTCAGTTGGTGAAGATGGGAACAATACATGCTGGGGACTTTATGGTGAGAAATTTTTCGTTTTCATTTAATTCTGATTTGAAGAAGAAAAAAAAACAACCATACACATAAATATCAGTTTTCCTAAGAAGAGATCCAGAAAAAGGTAGAGAAATTTGTGAAAAATATTTTCATTCAATAATAGTCTAGTTTTACACAGGAATGGCCTCACAATCTGCCCGAACATAACCTTCATCTTCATCACCTACACAATCATCAAGTTTATAAACATCTAATGGGGCATATGACATGTAAGCATCCTCGTCAAACTTTCCCAAGTCATGGAACCCTTTTGGAGGTGCTTTTAGAACAACATACCAATCAGACGTTTCACTCTCTCTTGAATAAAATACTTGTTTGGCCTGTGAAGCGAGAATAAATGGATCATTTTGAAATTGATTTAGACGATGCAGGTTGACCAAAGTAAATCCATCATCAACCTAATGCCATTACTAGTATTCGCCCAATCACATTTAAATATGGGGACCCGAAACGTGTAATAGTCCATCACTAGAATCTCTTGAATCACCCCATAGTATAAAACCTTTTTAATCTTTTCGGTGCCATTGACCGATGTTTCAGCTTCAAGATAAACACCACTGTCTTGTGAAGTCTTCTCACTTGCTCTTGTACAAAAACGCCTTCCATTTACAACATATCTTGAATATGACATTACTTGTGTTATCGGTCCAAATGCAAGCCCCTTTAACATGTCCGAGACACTTGTGTCTCCCAGTGCAATAACCTGTTCAGTAATTAATGGAATGCTAAAAACATAATATTGTTGGAACTACAAATTACCTACCTAAAAGTAAAAAAAAAAGAAAGTAGAAGAATATAAATCCAACCTTATTGCGGAGCCAAGATGAAAATTGAGTTGCATGCATCCTATGTAGCTTGTTCAATTTGCCTACAAGGCTCGGATCTGAATACTTAAGCTCCTCAACATGCATTCTGGAACAAAATAATATGTTATGAAGTTTTAATAAAATACAATGCACATAAGCTTATAAAAGGGTGCATAACTCACTCTCGATATGGCTCAGCTTCTGAGCTATTAAACAATATGTAACGATGAGCAATTTGGTACATTTCTGAAGACATGGTCATTGTCACACCAGTTGAAATAGGATTCCCAATAACAATTGATTCATCCTCATATCGGTTATGTCGTAAACCGATATTTTCAGCTTGTTTTATGTGCTTATTACAAAATTTCACACTCGTCAGCTAAGACACACTCTACCATAGACCCCTCTGGTCGTGCTCGATTTCTAACATAATCCTTTAACACCTTCATAAATCTGAAAGAAATTTAATCATGTCATAAACTAGTAAGTCATCTAAAATAGAAAAACAAAAAAATAGGCTAATACTAGAGATATAAATACGAAAGTACCTTTCAAAAGGATACATCCAACGATAATGAACAGGTCCACATAGCCTAGCTTCCCTCGCTAAATGGATTGTAAGGTGAATCATAATATCAAAGAAAGAAGGTGGAAAATACTTCTCAAGCATGCATATTGTTTCTGCAACCTCATTCTCCAATACTTCCAGCTTACTTTTGTCAATAACTCCTTGACAGAGTTCGTGGAAAAATACACACAACCGGAAGATTGCATGTCTTGGACCTTTAGGCAAAAGACCTCTTATTGCTACTGGCAACAATTGTTGCATTAGGACATGACAATCATGGGACTTGAGTCCAATTAGATTGCAGTCACTTAGATCCACACAATTACTAATATTTGAGCTATAACCATCCGGTACCTTCATATCGAACAACCTCTTACAGAAAATATGTTTCTCTGCTTTAGAGAAGTTGTAAAGTGCTTGAGGTAGTTTCGTCTTTTTTCCTTTCTCTTTAGTTATGCATAAATCATGCCGAATACCCAATTCCTTTAAATCTTTACGACAATTAAGTCTATCCTTTGATTTACCTTTAATATGTAGCAATGTGCCAACAATACTTTCACAAACATTTTTCTCTATGTGCATGATGTCCAAATTATGCCTCAAACATAATTTCTGCAAAACAACCAAAAATAAGCAAATTAGTTGTGAAAAAAATCATACTTTTCTTTATAGTTAAATGTTAAGTGTAATTGTCAAACCTTCCAATACGGCAAATCAAAGAAAATTGATTTCTTTTTCCATATGTTAATAGGATCACTTCCTGTTGTCTGTACACCTTTCTTTACACTCATCTTCCTTTTTGTGCCTTTTTGTGTAGTTGACTTTTTTCCCCAATCCCTTCCAGCTGCTTCGGAAGCATATAAAACTTCTTCACCTGTCAATACCCTTGGTTTTTGCCCAATATCATCATTCCCATCAAACCATTTACCCTTCTTGCGAAACTCATGAGAAGGTGGAAGAAATCTTCTATTGCCGGTATATACATGCTTCTTACTAAACGGCAACCTCAAAGATCGCGTGTTAGCACCACATGCCACACAAGCAAACCTGCCCTTTGTAAAACATCCAGCCAAGTTACCATAAGCGGGATCATCACTGATTGTCCACATCAAAATAGCCCTCAAATTGAAAGTAGAATTTGTAGTTGCATCAAATACACCCACTCCTTCATTCCATAACACACATAAATCTTCTATGAGTGGTTGCAAGTAAACATCAATATCATTTCCGGGTTGTTTCTTCCCAGGAATTATTAACGTCAACATCAAATTCTCTTTCGACATGGCTAACCATGGAGGAAGATTGTATGTAACTAATATAACTGGCCAACAACTATATCTAGAGCTTAGCTGGCGGAATGGGTTAAATCCATCGGTAGCTAAACCAAGTCTCAAGTTTCGTGGATCTGAGGCAAAATCAGGATATCTAGTGTCAATAGACTCCCATGCTGGCGAATCAACTGGATGTCGCATCTTACCATCCTGACTTTTGTTGGTATGATGCCATGTTAAGTCTTCGGCCATGTCATCATCCTTAAACATTCGCTTAAATCTTGGTATAATAGGAAAGTAGCGCAACACCTTTGCAGAAACTCCTTTGTAAATGTGATTATTACGTTTACCAACCTGCCAACGTGAAGAACCACACTTTGGACACGTCTCAAGTTGTTCAAAGTCTTTCCAAAATAAGCAGCAATCATTTACACATGCATCTATTTTCTCGAACCCTAAATCAAACACCTTAAGTAACTTCTTTGTCGAATTCATTGAATTCGGAAGTGTATTACCTTCCGGAAACATGTCCTTTAAGGCTTGGAGGAGCTCGTCAAAAAGCTTATCTGTTGTACCATTTGAAGCTTTAATCTTGTATAAAACTACAGTTGCTGACAACTTTGTGTATTTCGTACAACCTTCATATAAAGGAGCTTCAGCTTCTTCAACCTTTTGTTTGAAATTCTCATCTCCAATTAGCAAGTTTGCTTTTCCAGTTCCATCATCTTCAGCCAAGACATCCCTATACATCTGATATGTTTCTGTCACGTTGGCATAGTCATGTTGTTGAAGAATAGGTTCTTGTTCACCATGGAACACCCAAGTAGTATATGAAGGATCTATTCCATTTATAACCAAGTGTTCATACACAATCGCAGTTAGTTGAAAACATTGGTTTTGACATATTATACACGGGCAAATGATCTTATCTCGATTTCCTCCATATTCTTTAGCTACTTGTACAAACTTTTGTGCACCCTCTCTGTATTCTGTTGATGGTCTGTATTATAAATAAATCTTAATCACTTTAAACAGACCCTAGTTATCAATGTCAAAAATGAAATTCATTGAGGCAGATAATATACCTCGAAAATGTTAGCCAATCTTTGTCCATTACAATCAGATAGTTGACAATGATCGTTTCCAACAATGCTTCTCAAAAGTAATCCTAAAATAATAATTTAATCAGAAATTAACACTGAAAATAAATAAAAAACACAAAAAAAAAATTGAAATTTCGTACCTCTAAATTTCTGGGTGTTTACTTTGAATCCAATTGAGAACTAAGGGCGCAGATTGCGAGAGGAGAAGACGAAGAGGGAGGAAGCACGGGTTTGTTTTGGCGATGAATGGGAAAAGCACGTCAATTTCGAAAATAAAAAAGGGAAATCTAATGATCAAATTCAAGAAATATTCAATCTCACAACAATTTTAAGCCAATCAGTTATGCACCAAATCAAATTTTATGAAATTCTAGCAAAATACAACCCCAATAGAACACAAATGGACCATAAAAAAATACGAAATATCAACAACCAAATTCGATAAAGTAACAAACCACAGCGAAAAATCAAATATTTGGCTTCTGGGTAGTTGAGAAGAAGTGAGATTTAATTACCTCTTGAAGGCTAAAGAAATTGGGTACAGGATGAGGGGGCGAGAAGATCATAAAGCAGAGATCGAAAAGATAAGGAAGCAGGGATCGGAAGGATCACGAAGCAGCGATGGAAGAGATCGATGCGGAGTGTAGGACGCATGATCGAAATCGCCAACCCGTTGCAGAGCAGCTGAGAATTCTGTTGTTTTACTGTGCAAAGAGAAAAAACGCCTGATGGAAAACCAAACGGAGGGCATTTTCGTCCGCGCATTGTCCGTAAACAGTGCAAGCTGGTTTGGGTTTTAGTATAGGAATAATATCCTCCAAAATATTAAAAAACAAAAAAACAAAAAAGATCCACCACAGGCCGATGCCGTGGTGAATTTTCAAAAGGCTGTGTGGTTGTTTGAAGTAACCACAACGAGTATATCGCGTGGTGGTTTTTATATTTCATCACGGGATTAAAAACCGTTGTAAATTATTTACTTTTAACAACGGGCCAGAATTTGACCGTGGTGAATTAATGTTATCTACCACGATCTACATGTAACCGTGGTAATTGAATAGTTTCTACCACGAGCTGTTGATGCCCGTGATGGAATTGATGTGGTAAATATGCTGTTATGTACTAGTGATTCATCGTAACCTTAATTCCATCCTTCTACACCATCCATAACCCCCTAAACTCACCACCAACCCTTGTGCCACAGCAAAGGAGAGGAAGAGGAAGTGCTTGAAGGTTCTAGCTGTTCAACATTGGATCGTTAGAGCATTTAGGTGTTCTCTTTCTTGTGTTTACAATGTACAAATCTGTTTTCCTTTGTTTTGTGAACATCAGGAACTAAGCCTTTTTGGCTAGAGGGCTATTCAATACCATGATTATGCTTGCAAGATGAATTGATTACTTCTAATTGTTATTTCATGAATTGTGAATTCAATTTGCTTAACCGTGTGATTGATGACTTATTCTTATGTGTTGATTAAGGTGGCCAACTTAGTTTTCATGCAGGGATTTGAAGCTAAAATATAAGGAAGTTTCAACTAATAGTTACAACCTTATATTTGCAAGTAGTGGAGGTCGCTTATAAACGATCGCGTTAAGTGAATTCTTGGCAGAAGTTTCATGCTTTTCATAGTAACAATTGCCTCGTCAATGCTTATAGTTTTCATGAAACTTAATGATCTTTGATTGTACCTTTATTGTGCTTTCCACGTAAGGTACTTTTAGAGAATGTTTTGAGTTGTTGTATGTGCATTCCCATCCAATTCAATAACTTAAGGAAGACTTGAAGGTTAAAAAAAAGTGCTATCACAGTTAACCTAGGGCATTGAGGTTCATGGGTTATTGAAAGAAGCAATTGGAAATCAAATTTGAATGCAAGTGTGTCATGTGTGGAGAAGAACCCTCTAGTTACCCCATATCTCATTAATTCACCTAAATTTGCTTAAGAATCTGTTTAAATTGTTCTTGCTTTGTTTTACTTATTTTTGTCCAAAATCAAACCCCCTTTTACTTTGTTAAGTCATATTAGTTAGAACTTGTCTTAGATTGTGTTTTTAAGTGTTTTGAGCTATTAGAAAACCAAATTTCGTCCAAAATTGTGTTTAGAACTCAAAACTGCCCAATTTGTGTTTTTAGGCAGTTTTGAGTGTTTTTAGCTTGTTTTGAGCCTTTTGAGTTTGTTTTGAGTCTTTTGAGTCTAGTTAAGTGTTTTACAGCTTAGTTTTATCTATTTGAGTCAGTTTAGAGTGTTTAGCAATCCCTCCTAATCCCCGGTTTAAGAACGATCCCTACTTATACATATACTACAATTGTCAACAAGAGGGTTTAATTTGTGTGTTTAGTTATTTTACGCATCAAATTTTGGTGCCGTTGCTGGAGATTAGCAACTTTGCTAATCCCTTGTTATTTCTTTTTATTTTTGTTTGTTTTCTATCTTAGTTACTGACTTGTTTGGTTTTTTTGTTTTTAGGTACTAGTGTATGACTCGAAGTTCCCAACCTGTGCGTGAGCATATTTTGGACTTTGACGACGATTTTGAGAGAACTTTGAGAAGGAGGAGGAACCAACAAGAGTCTAACCTACCTAGCCCTGAACCTGACCTTGAAGAACAAGTTTTAGAAGAAGAAGAGAGGGGCACGGCTGGGATTTTTTAGGAAGCACCAATCATAGCAGCCGACAACCGAACAATCAAGGAGCTTTCGACTTTGGGATTGGACAATGCCGCACCCTTATGCATTCAATATCCCATGGCAGCTCAAGGCAAGACCGAGGAGATCAAATTGAAGTCTAGCTTACTGCACCACATCCCAAAGTTTCATGGGCTATCCATGGAGGACCCTAATAAGCACTTGAAGGAATTTGAAGTGGTTTGTTCGAGCATGACCCCTGTCAATGTTGATGGCAGCATCTTGAAGATGAAGGCTTTTCCATTCTCTCTAATGGATAAAGCTAAAGATTGGTTGTATGAACTTGCACCTGGGACAGTCACATCGTGGGAAAGTATGAAACGAGCGTTCTTGGAGAACGTTTTAAAACACTTGTTGCTTCTTGTCCACAACATCAAATGAAGGAAGGGTTGCTGCTTCAATACTTCTATGAAGGCCTTCTACCAATCGAACGTCAAATGCTAGATGCCTCGGCGGGAGGAGCTTTGGTAGATAAGACACCCATGGCAGCCAAAATACTCTTTGCAAACCGTGCATTGAATACACAACAATACGAAGGCATTGGGCAAAGGGATACCCCACTGCAACAAGTTCATGAGGTAAGTTCCACATCTGACATTCAATCTCAATTAACTTATCTTACTTCCATTGTGTCTCAGATGGCCGAAAGAATGAAGCTTCAAGGACCAATGGTGTGTGGCGTATGTTATATCCAAGGACATGCCTCAGAAAAGTGTCCTCAACTCATTGAGAATGGTGGATGGGAGAGCGCTAATGCAATTGGATTTCAAAGCCAAAATCAACCAAGGAACGATCCATATTCTAATACTTACAATCCCGGTTGGTGAGACCACCCAAATTTCAAGTGGAGGAAGCCACAACAACCCCAACCACAATGAGGCTTTAGGCAACAACCCTCGGGCTTCTACACCAAGCCATACGCACCTACACAAGCTCCTTCACAATCTACTCCAAACACTTCAGGTAACACTTTGTATAATGACACACTTCTTAAGTTACTAACCACTTTCTCAAGGGCAAGAAAATCAAACCAAAGCAATGCAAAGGCAAGACAAAAGGATGGATCAACTAGAGAAACAAATTGAGCAGATTGCTGAATTTGTAGGATAGTTTCGAGACCAAGGAAGACTCCCTAGTTCCACCATTGCAAATCCAAAGGGAGGGTTTGAATTAGCCAAAGCAATCACCCTAAGAAGTGGTAAGGAGATTGGGGCAGGTTCTTCATAAAAAACAGTTCACAAAGAGGATGAAATGTTGCAAATGGAAGAGGAGGAAGCAAGCCCGCCCACGGCAAAGATAGAAGCATCCTTGCCGCAAGTTCCAATAGCACCAACACCACCCAATCTGTCCAACAAAGGTAAGAATGTGTCCAATTCGGGTTCTACTAATGTTATTCCTTCGAATATACCTTTTCCTCGTAGGTTCATGCAAACAAAGAAAGAGGAAGCTGAAAAGGATATTCTAGATACATTTAGGAAAGTTCAAGTCAACATTCCACTCCTTGATGCAATCAAGTAAGTGCCAAGGTATGCCAAGTTTTTAAAAGAACTTTGCACAACTAGGAAAAGAATTTCGAATAAGGAGGTGATGCGTGAATTACTTGACACACAAATTAAACCCTCTTTTTGACAATTGTAGTATAGATGTAAGTAGGGTATCGTTCTAGGCCGGGGATTAGGAGGGATTGCTAATCTATTCTAAATTAATTTAAAAATATTAAATAAGACTCAAGGACACAAAATTAGGCTAAAAACTCTAATAACTCGAAACACACTTAAAATGACTCAAAACAATGAAAACAATTAAATTAAACACTAGGAACTGAAATGGACGGAAATTAAATTAAAAGACTAACAATAAAGCAAACTAACTAAATAATATAATTTAATAATGGATGGGTGTTTGGTTTTGATGAAAAGTAAATTAAACTTAATTAAATTACAGAATTGATAAAAACATAAAATTAAGGTAAAATGATAAATGACGGACTAGCTAGAGGGTTCTTCTCCACACATGACACATATGCAACCTAAATTGATTTTCAGTTGTTCTTTCAATAAATTGTGAATCTCAATACTCCAGATTAACCGTGAACAGCACTTTTTTAATCTTCAAGTTTTCCTTAAGTTATTGAATTGGACGGAAAAACGCATACAACAATTCAAAACATTCTTCAAAAGTCCCCTACGTGAAAAGCACAATAGCGATACAATCAAAGATCATTAAACTTTGTGAAAACTATAAGCATTGACGAGGCATTCGTAACTATGAAAAGCATGATACTCTTGCCAAGAATTTACTTAACGTGATTGTGACTAGCAACCTTTACTACTTGTGAAAATAAGTTCATAACGATTAGGTGAAATTCACTTATATTCTAGCATCAAATTCATGCATGTAAATTAAGCGTGCACTCTCAACCAACATACACAAATCAGTTTTTATACGAACGGATAAGTAAATTGAAATCACAACTTATGAAATCACAACCGAAGGTAATCAATTCATATTACAAATATATTCATGGTTTCGAATTAACCTCTAGCCAAAATAAAATTAATTACACATTATTAAAACAAAAATAAAATAGGAGTTTGGAAAGATTAAACCGAAAGAAAGGATCTGCTGCTTGGACTCTGAACTGCATGGACTCTGAACTGCATTTTCATGCTGACCTCCTGTCCTCCTCGCCACTGACTTCCCTTCCTCAAGCTGCCCAATGGCAGCACTCTCCTCTCGGTCCTCTTCCTGCGTCTCTGCGAGCTGCCCAAAGGGCAGCTCCCTTCTCTCGCTCCCCAGACCGCCTTATCTTTCCGTCTCTCCCCTTAACCTCCCGAGGCTCCCTTTCTCTTTATTCCTAGCGCCCTCATGCGCCCTGCGTCAGCCCCTTCTATTCTATTATTTCTTTCTGTTTCTGCGCCAGCCTGCACCACCTTCTTTCTTTCTTTATTCTTAGTGTCTCTCCCACTCGGTTTCTCCTGCTTTTGTGCTTCTTCCAATCAGTTTTCTTTTATTTTCTTTTCTTTCACACTTCTGCTCGTTTCTGCCTTCTCTCTATCCCTTTTCACAAGCTGCCCACATGCAGCTCCCTTCGTTTGTCTAGCTGTCTCTCTCCCATGCTGCTTTCAAGCTGCCCAAAGGCAGCCCTCTCTCCTTTTGCCAATCCCGTATATCCTATTTTTCCTCCTGTCCTTGGATTCAGCCTTTTTCGTTGCTAACCTCTCGCGTCCTGCCCTTTCTCTTCATGCTTTGCCAGCTGCCAAAGCAGCTGCTCTCTTATTTTATTATATCTCTTCCATGCTTCACACTCCCCGCATCTTCTCCTCCTTTGGCTGTGGATTCTTTTGTTGTCTAATTGAAAAGCCATGCTTGGTAAACAGATATTGGAAAAATCAATACCGTGATGCATATATACATTCTGCATAGATTTAAGGACAGAGATTTAGTTCAATTATAATCGCAATGAATAAACTAAATTAATTGATCTAAAAAAAATCATAATGTTCGAAGTAACTATTCTGTTTATTATTTAAAACTCATTTTTGCCATTTTTATTTTCTTTGCATAACAAATCCTATAAACACAAAAATAACGTAAATAGCTCAAAATATAAAGAACTAACTAAGAAAAGACGAGTGAATTTGAAGTAAAAATATATATAAATATGATCCGATCAGGAGGTTTTAAAGGTAAGTGAAAATGTCTCAGCCATCTTACAATGTAAATTGCCCCCTAAATGCAAGGATCCGGGTAGTTTTACAATTCCTTGTGTTATTGGCAACAATCGTTTTGAACATGCCATGCTAGATTTAGGTGCATCTATTAATGTCACGCCTTACTCAATTTATGCATCTATGAACCTTGTTGAGTTGAAAAAGGATGGTGTGATTATTCAATTGGCCGATAGATCTAATGTCTATCCAAAAGGAGTTTTGGAAGATGTTTTGGTACAAGTAAATCAATTAATCTTTCCGGCGGATTTCTACGTCCTTGACATGGAAGACTCGGACCATTCTCCTACATTGCCCATCCTCCTTGGACGACCATTCATGAAAACTGCCCGAACCAAGATTGATGTGTACAATGGCATATTGACGATGGAATTTGATGGGGAAGTTATTAAGTTAATTATTTCTGAAACTATGAAGTTTCCTAATGATGATCATTCATGTTTTTCTATTGATATAGTTGATTCGTTGGTGCAGGGATATTTTGACAATTTGAAGGATGATGCACTTGAAAGAGTCATTACCAGAGGAATGGAAATCAAAACAGCAAGCCCTATGCTAACCCATGGCTCAAGTGATGAATTCCATGTCGTGGCCTTGTGTGAAGGACTCCATGCCATGCCATGGTGTGGGGAACTCAATGAAATGGTTGCTGCCCTTGAATCGTTGCCAAAGCATGTTGGTAAGCTTTCTAACTCTAAGTCAATTCCCGTTTCAACTAATAAAACACTTCCTTCAGTAATTCAGGCACCTACCCTTGAACTAAAACCATTACCAAACCATTTGAAGTACGTTTACTTGGGGGAACAAGAGACCTTACCTGTCATTGTGTCTTAATTCCTCACGGCCCAAGAAGAAGAAAAACTTGTTCGTGTTTTGAAGGAGTTCAAATCTGCCATAGGTTAGACTTTGGCCAGCATCAAGGGAATAAGCCCTACCACTTGCATGCATCGCATATTTCTTGAGGAAGGGGCCAAACCAACTAGAGAGGCTCAACGCTGTCTTAACCCTCAAATGATGGAAGTTGTGAAAAAGGAGATTATCAAGCTACTTGATTGTGGAGTGAGTTATCCAATCTAGGATAGCCATTGGGTCTCACCAATTCAATGTGTTCCAAAGAAGTCTGGCGTGACAGTGGTGAAAAATGAAGAGAATGAGCTCGTGCCTACTCGTGTCATAATAGGTTGGAGAGTTTGCATCGATTATAGGAAGCTCAATTCCACCACAAGGAATGATCACTTTCCCTTGCCATTCATTGATCAAATGCTTGAAAGGTTAGCGGGTCATAAATTCTATTGTTTTCTTGATGGTTATTCTGGTTATAATCAAATTGTCATAGCACCTGAGGACCAAGAAAAAACCACTTTCACATGCCTTTTTGGTATATTTGCATATCGTCGCATGCCATTTGGTTATGTTGAGAAAATGCACCTGCCACATTTCAAAGATGCATGATGAGCATATTTTCTGATTATGTTGAGAAAATTATTGAAGTTTTTATGGATGATTTTAATGTTTTTGGTGACTCTTTTGATGGTTGTTTGCATAATCTCAGTTTGATCTTAAAACGATGCGTTGAAACTAACCTTGTTCTCAATTGGGAAAAATGTCATTTCATGGTTAAACAAGGTATAGTTTTGGGTCTTATAATTTCTGAACATGGGATTAAGGTAGATAAGTCTAAAGTAGATCTTGTACGTCACTTACCTTCTCCAACTTCGGTTAGAGAGGTTTGTTCTTTTCTTGGGCATGCAGGGTTCTATAGAAGATTTATCAAGAACTTTTCAAAGCTTGCACAACCCCTTTGCAGTCTCCTTCAAAAGGATGCACCATTTGACTTCAACAAGGCGTGTGAGGAAACATTCAACCATATCAAAACCTTGCTCACCTTGGCACCAATCATCACTCCACCAGATTGGAGCATTCCCTTTGAGCTCATTGTGATGCATCAGATTATGCAATTGGGGCTGTTTTGGGTCAAAGGAAAAACAAGCTACCACATGTTATTTATTATGCTTCTCGTACCTTAAATGATGCTCAATTAAATTATTCCACAACTGATAAAAAGCTTTTGGCTGTTGTCTTTGCATTAGATAAGTTTAGATCATATTTAATTGGCACTAAAGTCATTGTTTTCACTGACCATGCAGCCTTGAAGTACTTGTTCACAAAGAAAGAAGCTAAACCTAGACTCATTCGTAGGATGCTTTTACTTCAAGAGTTTGATATCGAAATTAAGGACAAAAAGGGGATTGACAATGTAGTTGCCGACCATCTAAGCCGGTTGGTGCATGAAGAGGAGGCTCTTCCCATCTTTGAAACGTTTCCAGATGAACAACTCTTGTCCATTAAGGTAAGTGAGCCTTGGTACGCAGATTTGGTGAATTATTTGGTGACTAAACAAGTTCCTAGCACCCTAAACAAATTCCAACGTGATAAACTTAAGAAGCATGCTAGATTTTATGTTTGGGATGACCCATACTTGTGGAAATATTGCCCAGATCAGATTATAAGAAGATGTGTGCATGAATCATATTTTCATTCCATTTTAAGTTTTTGTCACACATATGCATGTGGGGGTCATTTTGGCACCCAAAGGACAACTTTTAAGGTTCTTGAATGCGGTTTTTATTGGCCTACTTTGTTTAAAGATGCTAGAACCTTTTGTTTAACGTGTGATCGCTGCCAAAGGACAGGTAATATAGGTCAAAGAGATCAAATGCCACAGGTACCCATCTTTGTTGTTAAAATTTTTGATGTTTGGGGTATTCATTTTATGGGTCCTTTTCCTTCATCTTTTGGTTTCAATTACATATTATTTGCAGTTGATTATGTTTCAAAATGGGTGGAAGCGAAAGACACTTGAACTAACGATCCTAAAGTTGTGGCAGATTTTGTGAAAACTAATATCTTTTTTAGATTTAGGATGCCCAGGGTGCTAATAAGTAATGGGGGGTCTCATTTTTGCAATCGTACCATTGAGGCATTACTCAAGAAGTATCATGTGACGCATAAGGTGTCCACACCTTATCACCCCCAAACCAATGGCCAAGCTGAGGTGTCTAATAGACAGATCAAACAGATTTTGGAGAAGACCGTTGGGCCAAATAGAAAAGATTGGAGCTTACGTTTGGATGATGCACTATCGGCTTATAGAACGGCTTACAAAACCCCCATTGGTATGTCTCCTGTTCGGCTTGTGTATGGCAGACCATGCCATCTCCCCATGGAATTAGAACATAAAGCTCATTGGGCTATCAAAACTTTCAATTTGAATATGGACTAAGCTGGAATTCATAGAAAGCTTCAATTGAGTGAACTTGATGAGATAAGGCATGAAGCTTATGAGAATGCTAGAATTTACAAAGAGAAGACCACGACATTCCATGATAAGATGATTTGAGGCAAGACTTTCACACTACGGCAAAAAGTGTTGTTGTTCAACTCCCGTCTTCGTCTATTCCTTGGTAAGTTACGTTCCAAGTGGGTTGGTCCGTTTGTTATTACAAATCTTTTTGTGCATGGTGCAATCCAAATCAAGAGCTTGAGAACTGGGCAAGAATTCAAGGTGAATGGACATAGATTGAAGCCATACTACGAGAACTTTGTGGAGCATGTTGTGGAAGAGATTCCCCTGCATGCCGTGGGTTCCAAGGAGGAGTGAAGGTGTTCTTCGTTCGGTTGTACGACGTTAAAGCAAGCGCTACGTGGGAGGCATGAAGGATGATTTTGTGAAAACATGTTCATTTGAGCAACATCATATAGCATGCAATTAACAATTAAAGGCGGAATCATGCTTGCATGCACTCAAAAAAAAAACATCAACCATGAAATTCAAAGCCTAGTAAATTGGTGAACCAAGACTCAACTCAAATCAAAGTGAGTTGAGAAATTTATACCTTTGTAGATTCCTCTTTTCATAAGCAAAGGCTAATCACCCAAAGAGAGGGCCTTCATTCCTTGCCTCTTAGATCCATGGATTTGGATGTAAGAATAGATTCTCCAAGTTCCCAACATTGAGAACCTCTAAGTTTCCACACCAAGGATGGATTGATGAAGAAATGAGTGACCTAGAGGAAGCAAGATTGCTAGTTAATTTCTTCTAGGGTGGCCGGCCTCTTTAGAGAGAAAAGAGAGCTTTGTGTTCTCATCTTTTCACAAAAAGAAACCCTTAATGAATTTAGGCTATAAAGTCCTTTATATAGTCCCTTCAAATAAGTGACCTAAAGAACCAAAAAGCCATTCTTCTAACATGGCCGGCCACAAGGGTTTTATTGGGCTTTTGGGCCTTTGTGAATTAAGTTGTCATACAACTTAATTCAATGGGCTTGACGTTCGAAGCCCATTGGGCCTTGAGGCCCAAAACTAACCCGTGGTCTTTTAACGAACTTATTCGTTTGATTAATTAACATATTAATTAATCCTTGCCATAAATAATTAAACCATTTAATTATTCTTACTCATCTCCGTTGTTTCTTCAATCTTTACCTTACATGGTGTACGATCCATTAGGTTCCTTTTAGCGAGGCAATGGGCGATTAGAACTCTTTCAAACCGATTGTGAATTGAAACTTACTTTCAATTCTCCCTTTAGTGATTATACATCTTTAGGGCTTCCACAAACCATGAGTGACACCTAGCAACATATCATGGTTACCCAAGCTAATCAGAAGAGGTGGAGAACCTATTCAGTTTAGGATTACAAATGCAATACGGTCTTTCTCTAATACAATACTCTTGACCACATTGTTTGGTTTGATAGTTTATTCATGTCTACTATCCAATGTGATTCGTTTACTTATATGATTACCTTGAATGGGATTTGGAACGCCTTCCTAAATCTCATTCATACTCTGATTAGAGATTTTCAATCATATCATAGAGTATTCTCCCCCAAACGGTTTGAAGGTTAAAGATCCCTTGTTGCGCATTGAATTGCCTCCATGGCTAAGTGGCTTAACCCTAACGATGCCGTGGACACCCGCGGATGGGGTGACTTTGACATAATCAAAGATCAAGGACGTAACCACAAGACAACTGTGATGCCTCAGGTCAAAGGACTAGTTTGCATTATCCCAACCATGAGTTCTCATGTGACATGAATATGAGAACTCTTCGTTGATCGTGTTCAGTGAACTCATTCTCTATTGAGCACCTACGTACTTGTCTTGATGTCACACACACCAATGACTCGAGACTAGTCACTCTCCCTGAGAGAAGACACAGCACGTACTGATCTTAACGGACTGTCAATGCCCAATTGGCAATCCTATGATCAGGAACGTTTAGGATGTGTCTACGAAAGAATGGTCTCATGAATCTAACTTCTTTATATTGCATTCACCCAATCACATATTCCTTGGACTTATCGTTTAAGCATATAACATTTATATGAGACAGCTCAAACAATAATCTTTGCCCTTTTATATTTAAACTACATTAGTTTAACTTTGTGAAATGTCCGTAAAGTATCATCATATGATTGGTTTTAGGGCACATTTCCAACAATCTCCCACTTGCACTAAAGCCAATCAGCTTGGTCATCAGTGATGATACCTCTTATGTAGTCATTTCCTAAATGGCTGAGTAGTAGGCCTAGAGAATGGATATCTATATGTTATCCATAGAAGCAACCTTGAGAATAACGACGTCACCATTATACATGATTCTCAATCATGTGGTTCAGTCTCTCATATGAGTTCGGATCTTGATGAGACCTTGATTCCCTGGCTTGAGCTATCGCCCCATTAGTGTCATAGTGTCAGTACACTAGATACACTTTCTGGTTGGAACCTAATAGAGAGTTCATAAATGAACTTTCCCATCCAAACAACATTGTTGTAAGATTCTATATGGCAATATATTTTGCATTCATAATGGAACATACTAAAGTCATTACTTTTAATGTTTCCATCCAAATATCTCTTTAGTCATAATAAAGAGATATCTGTTTATCTCTTCATTCATAATGAAGAAACATCCAATGATGGATTAGACTCATATTCTAATACATTTACGCTTCCTTTACGTTACTCTAATTCTTCCTCAATTATTGAGGAATCTATCCTTTAGTATTTCTTAAATACTTAAGGACTCACTTGACAGTTGTCATGGTTCTGATCCTGGGCTTGCACTGATACCGTCTTGCACCGTTCTAGGTACAACTCATATCAATGTTTTTCATACAATATGAAATACATAAATCACCTTTATGCGTATGCATAAAGGATTCTATTTACGCATTAATTCTTTGGGAGTCAAAGAGTACGTTCTCTTTGAGAAGAGTAACTTCTTAGTCTCACTAGAGTTGTCCTTCTAATTGAAGTTTATCATCATATGAGAAACTTCCTAGCATCTATTGTCTATTATTAAGGATTGATATAATCCAATTATATCATGAAATATATCATTATAGATTTCCATCCCATGTATATAGACTATATCTCCCATATACATTCTATCTTCATATAATGTTTTAAAGTCTTAACTTTAACGAAGAAGAATTCTTTTCATTTCCAAAATTAATATATCATATATATTAAATTTTAGGAACATGATTAACTCCCATATACATTCTATCGTTATAGAATGTTTAAAGTCATAACTTTAACGAAGAAGTATTCTTTTCATTTCCAAAATTAATATATCTTATATATTTAAATTTTAGGAACATGATTAACTCCCACTAATCTTTTGTAAACCTAGTAAACAAAATATTCATTTACATCTTTATGAGAAATCAAACGATTTGATCCTTTTCTCATAAGATGCTTATAGCTCCCACTAGCTTGCTAAGATTCATGATGGAAGGATCTCTACAACTTACTTGTCTTGTGATTTATAGTTTTAGACATATATTATCAAGACTATCTTAATAATGGTTTCGGAAACCCATATTATGTCCAAACATTGAATCACCATTTAGTTGTAGCTAGCAATCTTCGAATTAATTGAAACCAAGACTATCTCAAAGATGGTTTCTTCAAAGTCAACCATTCTCTTTGATTGTAGTCACTTTAAGCTACCAATTAGCTTATGAAGGTTTCATTATTTCAGGTCAAATGGTACTTTACCATTTCCTTGAGTATATATCGTATATACACTCAATGTAGTCATAAGGATTTTCATTCTTATTTCTTTCGAATTAAGAGGTGCAACTCTATGACATAGTCATAAAGTTCAAACCATTCAACTGAGACGGTTTATAAATCCTTCTCGACTACCTTGGAGCTTTTGGTATAGGAACTAGGTTGTTATATTTGTTGATTATTATCTTGTCTTTCAAAGAACCCATTCTTTGAGTTCTATCTCTCGTTCATTTGCGCTTAGGCAAATCACATTGTAGGATTACAATGAACTACCCAACAAAACAACATTTGTTAGTTAGTTTATAGAAGCGATATCCAAAAGTTAATTTAAGGATATCCCACAAGATTGTTATCAAACAAATATTGCTTATTAGCACACAACCCCAAATCTTAACATGCTTAAGATTTGTCTTTCTTTCCAACTACATCTTATGGAGTTATGAAAATTTTGGAAGATCTTCTAATTGACAATCATATTGTCTTAGAAGTATATATATTATATATGGGTAATAGATAACATCTCACGAACTAAATCTTATTCGAGTTCGTTCTTCTCCTAATGGAGAAATTTATTATCTTATGATGCTTCTTTCCTTGATATCTTTCAAGGAAACTCATCTAAAGTGTTACCTTTCCTTGGATCAAATCTAATGAGGTCAATACTTTAGATGTCTTACTCATCAACTTACATTTCTTGAATTCTTTGAAACCTTTTGCAAAGTATTCGGACTTGTGTTTATTCAAAATAAACTATAGTCCAACCGAGAGTGATCTTCGGTGAATGTCATACAACATGAGTAGTATTATGTTGTGGACAAGTGTCACTAATATCTAAGTGAATTAACCTCAACAACTTTGTGATTCTTTCTTCTTTCCAAAAGAATAAAGATTCGAACATTTCGCCTCTATACAATTTTAACAAGAAGGTATTGGATCCGGATCTTACGATCCAAAGCATCCATCTATGACCAACTCGTAATTTATGTTTTAGAGGTATCACAACTCAGTTGGGATTAGTCACTACCTTGCAACCTTTTGGGTTTTTAAGCATCATTATATTCTAAACAGTTAACACTACCATATCATCTCTACTATAGAGACAATCAATTAGATTACTATAATCCAATCATTGATTAATAAAGAACAATGTTTTGTCAAACAAAACATTCATCCATCTCTACTATAGTGACGGAATTAAGTTCCTTAAAATTGGAATGTAAAGACTATCTTTGGTTTTTCCAATTTCTTTGGTAGTTCATATGAGGAAGTAAGTACTATCTGCTTTCGCAGAGATCTATATTTTATTCACGTTCCGAATGTGAAGCACCTTTTCTTCTCTCATATATCTTCTACTTCTTATTAGTCACACTTTTACAACAATTGTAAAACATAGTTACTAATACAGAATCAAGTATTCAAGTAGAAGAACCAACTGTTTTGAACTATTCAAGAACAATTTACAACACCTTCGAAAGGTGTGTTCTTGACACTTGCAAGACATTTCTTGCAAATACCCCTTCCAATGTCCATCCTTTCGTAATGAAAGTTTGTTCCCTTGGAGTTAATTTTATCTTCTTCATTTGACTTCTCCTTTGACTACAATAGTCATGGTCCCTAAACTCCCACTATGTCTCTTGAAACTTATTTCAATTGTGTTATACACATCAAACATTTTGGAGAGCATGTGTTTATTGTTCACTATATAGTTTACAATAAACTTAGTGAGCCATTAGGATAGGGACACAAAGGTGAAGTCCTTGCCTAGTTTCCGTCTCTTGAAGTGGTCTAACACTTCAACACTCAATGATTCAAAATCATCATAAGTCCATGTTGATGGACTATTTTTGTCAACCAACCATTATGTTCTAAATATAATTACAAACTTTCAAGAGTTGTTCAAGGCAACTCTCATTTCTTCATACAACAATTTGTAAGTGAAGAATCATGGCACATAAAGTGTCCATGCCATTGTGCTTTCTTCTCAAGTTCTTTGTTCATTTAACAAAGAAACAAGCACTAGTGTTTGCATTGACTAAGGGTTGTTCAAAGCAACTCTTATTTCTTCATACAACAATTTGTAATTGAAGAATTATGACATTAAAAGTGTTGTCCTCTTTATGATAGACTTTTTCTAACATATTCTTCTAATGATACATTATCAATAGGAAGATTGTGAGGATGAGACTACTTAGGTACATTTACAAGCCATTAAAGACAATCTATGGTTTTGTAGTACCAAGTCCGGAAACTAAAGCTTTCGGCTTTTATTTGTCAAGTGTTGGATAGCGTTTGCAAATATATTGGTAAATAAATACATAACGAATATAAATTGATTGATTTTAAGCCATTTGATCCGGGTCTTTAAATCAAATAGCACCACCCACTATTTTTGGCAAATTCCATATCCCTCATTGGAATTCGAGAGTTTTGGAGGAAACTCTTAGTAGGGTATGGGAGACTCACTACTACCAAGCCCACCTCACAATGATACGATGTTGGCTAGCATTAATAATAATGAGAGAGTACGCTTACTCATTTGCATCTCTTGCATGTACCCATCTATTTGGCCTCTAGAAAACAATGCCTCATGATGATACGATGTTGGCACCATTTCTCTTAGTTAAGTTATTTCCCACCATGCTGGTTTAGATAGGGGTTCAAGTATGACCTCACGATGATACGATGTTGGCCACACTCGTTGCCTACCTTAACCTCATCAAATGTTTTAAATAAACTCCTCCTGAGTATAAGCATGCACTTTGCACTCCCCCATGATAGGGTGAAGGCGGTGTACAAGTCATAAACGATTAGAGTCTACCATGGTGGAAGGCCACGAAAGAGTGTTCAAAGCACTCTCACGCTTATCAAACTTAATAATGGTTTGGTTTGAGGGTTTTAGGTCTCATCACATATAAATATTCATTTTAATCTTTATTAAAACAATTTTGGTCCTATTACAACTATTGGTCCATTTGATTGTTTTAGTTGTATATAATACTCCCACTATGCTTATAAAACGGGTTTTAAAGCAAGAGTATATGATACTACTAACATAACCTTTTGCATTCATTTGATGGACTATATAGTTGCCTTAGGGCCTTAGGATGACTATGAACCTTTGATTAGATTCAACACGAGCCTTGTGTTGAATCTCGGTCTAGGGATGGTGATTGATTTTAGTTACGCGTTTAATCACATCAAGGCGTGTTGTCTTAGGGGCGTTGGACCCAACTACTTCATTTTCATGCATATCAAATAAAGCAAGAAAGAAGTACTTCAAAGTAAAGGTGAGCTTATGCTCATTACAACATTTGAACAATTCAAATTACTTTAAAGTAAAGAAGAGCTTAAGCTCTTTTACAACATTTGATCAAATCAAATTACAACCAAAATCTAATCTACACATTCCCATGGTTCAAACAAATTTGAAACGGCCTTTCACATAGCTCAATTATCATAGGCTTAGGTTCATAATCACCCTTTAATTAATTAACACTTTAACTAATTAAATTGAATGCAACATTTTCATTTGGTTTTTGTATCCATAAAATTGATTTAAATGGAGCTAAATGAAATGAAAATCCAATTCTCATTTAAAGAGACAAAACAATTTTGTTCTCAAGCTAATTTGGGCCAAAATGCAATTACCACAACTTTTGGGTCATATTGCAAAAACATAAACTTTTGGGGTCACTTTGTAAAAACACAAAAGTCCACTACTGCATGTAATTACAACTAGAACCCAAAATTTAAACAATGCAAAAACTTCATTAAAGGAGCAAAACAATTTGTCCTTTAGCGTTTTTGGACCTAAACGTAAAAACGTAAACTTTTGGGCCAAAGTGCAAATACACAAAAGTATCAAAACTTTATGTAATTGCATAAAAGCTCCAAAAGTACTCCCACTTGAGGGAGGGCCGGTTTTGGAGAAGGAAAAGGAGTGATGTGTGTGTTGATTTGTGAGTTTTGACATAAAGCATACAAGTGGTGCAAGTGGTGCAAGTGGTGTGTGTGAAAGGGAATTAATCCTTTCACACCCACAATTAAATCATTTGAAAAACATAAAACATAAACTTTATGAAATAAATCAAAACTTTGAATCAAAACACAAAAATTTTTGTTCTTGGCAAAAATGTCAAGAACAATGAAGAACATTCATGAAAAACCCAAAAAATTTCCATGAACATTTTTACTCCAAAAACATCCCAAAACCACTCAAACTTTAGGGAAATAACATATAACCAAACTAGGGTACATAGGGGTTCCAAAAGTCACTTGAAAACACTTTTAACAAGTCAAACAAGAACCCAAAAATCCACCCTTTGGATTTGGCCGAATTTTCCCAAAAACATGGTACCAAATTTTAGCTCCAATATTCATGCTCATATGAACTACATCTACAACATTTGAGATGGCAAATTTTCCAACAAAATTTACATTCAAAGAAGCAAGAATAAAGCTTGTAACATATTACAACTTTTAAATCACAAACTATGAACTACAAAACCCAAAAGGATTCACCAACTACTAGACCTAGGCTCTGATACCACTTGAAGGATGATTTTGTGAAAACATGTTCATTTGAGCAACATCATATAGCATGCAATTAACAATTAAAGGCGGAATCATGCTTGCATGCACTCAAAAACAAAACATCAACCATGAAATTCAAAGCCTAGTAGATTGGTGAACCAAGACTCAACTCAAATCAAAGTGAGTTGAGAAATTTATACCTTTGTAGATTCATCTTTGCATAAGCAAAGGCTAATCACCCAAGGAGAGGGCCTTCATTCCTTGCTTCTTAGATCCATGGATTTGGATGGAAGAATAGATTCTCCAAGTTCCCAAAATTGAGAACCTCTAAGTTTCCACACCAAGGATGGATTGATGAAGAAATGAGTGACCTAGAGGAAGCAAGATTGCTAGTTAATTTCCTCTAGGGTGGCTGGCCTCTTTAGAGAGAAAAGAGAGCTTTGTGTTCTCATCTTTTCTCAAAAAGAAACCCTTAATGAATGTAGGCTATAAAGTCCTTTATATAGTCCCTTCAAATAAGTGACCTAAAGAACCAAAAAGCCATTCTTCTAACATGGCCGGCCACAAGGGTTTTATTGGGCTTTTGGGCCTTTGTGAATTAAGTTGTCATACAACTTAAGTCAATGGGCTTGACGTTCGAAGCCCATTGGGCCTTGAGGCCCAAAACTAACCCGTGGTCTTTTAACGAACTTATTCGTTTGATTAATTAACATATTAATTAATCCTTGCCATAAATAATTAAACCATTTAATTATTCTTACTCATCTCCGTTGTTTCTTCAATCCTTACCTTACACGGTGTACGATCCATTAGGTTCCTTTTAGCGAGGCAGCGGGCGATTAGAACTCTTTCAAACCGATTGTGAATTGAAACTTACTTTCAATTCTCCCTTTAGTGATTATACACGTTTAGGGCTTCCACAAACCATGAGTGACACCTAGCAGTATATCATGGTTACCCAAGCTAATCAGAAGAGGTGGAGAACCTATTCAGTTTAGGATTACAAATGCAATATGGTCTTTCTCTAATACAATACTCTTGACCACATTGTTTGGTTTGATAGTTTATTCATGTCTACTATCCAATGTGATTCGTTTACTTATATGATTACCTTGAATGGGATTTGGAACGCCTTCCTAAATCTCATTCATACTCTGATGAGAGATTTTCAATCATATCATAGAGTATTCTCCCCCAAACGGTTTGAAGGTTAGAGATCCCTTGTTGCGCATTGAATTGCCTCCATGGCTAAGTGGCTTAACCCCAACGATGTCGTGGACACCCGCAGATGGGGTGACTTTGACATAATCAAAGATCAAGGACCTAACCACAAGACAACTGTGATGCCTCAGGTCAAAGGACTAGTTTGCATTATCCCAACCATGAGTTCTCATGTGACATGAATATGAGAACTCTTCGTTGATCGTGTTCATTGAACTCATTCTCTATTGAGCACCTACGTACTTGTCTTGATGTCACACACACCAATGACTCGAGACTAGTCACTGTCCCTGAGAGAAGACACAGCACGTACTGATCTTAACGGACTGTCAATGCCCAATTGGCAATCCTATGATCAGGAACGTTTAGGATGTGTCTACGAAAGAATGGTCTCATGAATCTAACTTCTTTAGATTGCATTCTCCCAATCACATATTCCTTGGACTTATCGTTTAAGCATATAACATTTATATGAGACGGCTCAAACAATAATCTTTGCCCTTTTATATTTAAACTACAATAGTTTAACTTTGTGAAATGTCCGTAAAGTATCATCATATGATTGGTTTTAGGGCACATTTCCAACAAGGCAACCCATGCATACAAGATAGGCAGCCCTAGGAATCACTCCAATTCCAGATTTGTGTTCCTAAAACCCTTCTCTTTGTTGTTGTTTCTATTCTGCCATGTTAACTTCTTTAGTTGTTGTTTGTGTGTTGTGTTTTGTGTGAATTTATGCTTGGAACATTGAGGACAATGTTTGATTTAAGTGTGGGGGGGGGTAATTAGGTGTTTTTGATGCAAATTAGTGGGATTTTATCACCCATAACTTCAAGAGTTGTTGCTTGCTATTTTTAAGTGTTTTTAAGCTGTTTTAGTGTGTTTTGTTTTAAAAATCTGAAAATCTCATAAAAATTTGAAAAATTGTGTTGAAAAAGCCAAAAAGAGTTGTTTTTGTGTGTTTGTTTGTGTCTTAGGGTACCTTCCAACACAATGATGAGGATTTGGTTTTTAATTGCATGGTTGTTAAAGAGAGTTATAAACATGGATAAAAGTTTGATTTACTCTTGGTGTATGCTTTGTTGTGGTTATAATTTATGAATTCACATGCAATCTCAAAAAGAAAAATTAGTTTTTGTAACATGCTTGAAGGAAGGAACTTAAACAAACGCTACAACCATGTGAGACTTGAGCCTAAATGTTTATTTGGAGGGTTAAAATCTGTGCATTATTGTTTTCTAAAGTCGTTGCATGATCTCATTATTCTTTGCTTCGTTACCACTCAGAAGGTGTTTCATCGTTTAGTTCCAAATGCTAGAACTCATGCCCATTTCATTCAAAGCATGCTATTGATTTGCATAACACATATTCAAGATGAAGTCGTGTGGTGACCACCACCAAAGCCAAATTGCCGTGTATCCTATTCCATTATATGTTTAAGTTTAACCCTGTTGAGCCTTGTGTAGCCTATGTTCTTTGTTAACCTACATTATCCTCACCTAGCCTAGAATAGGACCATCCAAACCCTTATTCTTAAAGGATAGTAAAGCATGACTCAAAATGAATTCATTTGATTAATGTATGGCAGAAAACAAGTGTGGGGGAAAGGATTCTTGTGTGTGTATGTGCCAAAGTCTTTAATGAGGCACGGGTTACAAAAGAAAAAGAAAAGAAATTTCGTGGAAAATAGAAAGAAAAAAAAAGTTGTGAAAAGTATGAAAAAGAGTTGAAAAAGATGTGAAAATGAGCTCTTAAGTGTTGATTGTTGAAGAAATGGTCCAAAATATTGAATTCGACCCTAAGTATTGCATGAATCTTCCCTTGTGTTTAAAAGTTGATTTTTGCGCTCTAAAGTGAATTCTAAGTTTTGATTGTTGGAAGTATGCCCACAAAGCCACTCATTTGATGTAATAGCTTTTGGAATACTTAATGTATTAAACTTTTATATGTTTAATGAAGGGCAAAGCTTATTGTTAATCACTATTTATTGTATCTTGTGTTTAAGCAATAAGGGAATCCAAGGAATGTATTTGATCTAAGAGATAAGTGATTTAAGTAAGTTAGATTAACGAGACCTTTCTCTTATATTCATTCCTAAAACGTTCCTAGCCATAGGATTGCCAATTGGGCATTGACAATCCGCTAAGGTTAGTATGTGTTATGTCGACTTAAGCACGAGTATGACAAGTCTCAAGTCATTTAGTGTTGGACACTAAGACAAACACATAGGTGCTCGAAAGAGTAATCGAGTACACTGAACAATGATCAAAAGAGAGTTCAAACATACATGTCATGTAAGAACTCGATAGTTGCAATATGCAAAGTAGTCCTTTGACCTGAGGCATCATAGATGTCTAATGGTTAGGTCCTTGATCTTTGATCATGTTAAATGGCATTCCATTGGAGTGTCCACGGCATTGTTGGGATCAAGCTATCTAGTCATGTAGGCATATGAATGTACGACAAGGGATCTCTAACCTTCCATGGTGGAAGGAGAATACTCTAAGCTATGATTCGGGAGTCTTTGGCCAAAGCGTATGAATATGACTTAGGAAGTTTGTTTCAAATCATGTTCAATTGAATCATATAGAGAAGTATCACATTGGATAGTAGACATGAAACAAACTATCACTTAAACAATGTGATTAAGAGTATTGCATTAGAGAAGGACCGTATTGCATTGTAGTTGTAACTGGATAGGTTCTCCAACCAATTCTACTTAGCTTGGGTAACCATGACATACTGCTAGGTGTCACTCATGGTTTGTGGAAGCCCTAATGATTAGGAAACACTAATTTTAAGGGAGAATTGAAATGTGGTTTCAATTCACAATCGATCGTTAAGAGTAACAATCGCCCACTGCCTTGCTAATTGGAACCTAATGGATCATACACCGAGTAAGGGTGAAAGTGAAGAAATATAAATGAGATGGATAAGCAATTAAATGGTTTAATTGAGAATGGTCAAGATTAATTAATTAGTTAATTAATTTTACGAAAGGTTCGTATTGGGCTTTTAAGTTGGTTTTGGGCTTCGGGGCTCAAAAACGTTTTAGTCCACAAGGCCCATTATGTTTAAGTTGTATGACAACTAAAACAAAATGGGCAATTAGCCCAATAACAAAGGTAAGGCCGGCCATAAGGGTGAGGGTAGCAAACTTGGATTAATTACAAGTTTGCCACTCACTTGAAATGAAGTATAAAATCAACTTTATAGATTTATTTCTCATTAGGGTTTTTCTTGGTGAAATGAGGTGAAACACTTTCTCTCATTTTCTCTAAAGAGGCCGGCCACTTAGAGGGGATTTAGCTAGCAATGTTTTCTTCTCTAAGTCATCCATTTCATCTTCACACTTCATTCTTGGTGTGGAGACTTAGAGACATCAAGCTTTTGATGTTTTGGAGAACTAATCCTCAAATCCTCAAAGAAGCAAAGGAGCACTAAAAGGAGGAAAATCACAAGGAAGATCCAAGGAGCAAGGAGGTGACTTGAAGGCCCTCCACTTGGTTGAATCCCTTGTGTATCAAGGATGAGCTTCAAGGGTAAAGAAACTCTAAATCTTACCTTCTCTTTAAATGATGTTAAAGAGTTTATTGGTTCACCATATACTAGGCTTTGAAAGTCATGGGTTTTATGAATTGTTTTTGAATGCATGCCTACTTTAGAGTGTTAATAGTTTGCATATGTATTCAAATGTTCTTACTTGTTCTTAGCTAGGACAAAAATTTTCCTTCATTGATTTCATTGCTTTGCTTGCTATTGCTTAAAGAACCTTTGTTTATCCCTATCCGTTCTTTGTTAGCCAACACCCTTAGACCCGTTACAACCCTTGACTTCAATCTTGAGTATTGTGTATTTCAATTTGTGGAGTTTGAATATGGTATGAGCATATGGTGTCACTGGTTCTCGCATCTAAGTAGTAGCATTCCATTCATGAGATCATATTTAAACATGCTTATTAACTCCAGAAATTGCTTCCTTTGTTATACATATATGTGAGCGTTCGTTTTCATGTTTACATCAATCTTCTCACATATAACTAGTTGGGTGTGTAGTTAGAAAATCTGAGTGAAAATTGAGTGCATATCTTGTAAGGAATTGAGCAAGTTCTCTAAGGCATGTTACTACATTTAAAACATTGGTTTAATTGGTTAATTGTGAACTAGTAAGTGGTGACTATGATTAAGTATGTGCTCAAGTGGGAAGATGACTAAAATCTGTGGGGATGATGATTTTTAACATGTCATGTGCATTGGAAATCCCTGAGGCAAACGTTGGAAGGTTTAGGTTGTGTTTTGTTTGTTATATTTCGTTTTGTTTTCTTGAGTTAGTTTTGTTTTGCTCAAGGACTAGCAAAAGCTAAGTGTGGGGGAATTTGATAGGAGCATTTTTATGCGACTTAGTTGGCTTGTTCTTGTGCATTTATGTTGTGTTTCCTTAGTTATTTTAGTGTTTAAAGTCATTTTCGTGTGTTTTCAGATTCTAAGGACAAAGTATGCAAGAAGATGCATTTTGGAGCAAAATTGGGCTTGGAATGGTTATCACATGCTTGGAGCAAAAGGAATGAACGAAATTGAAGATTTGAAGAACGAAGGATTCCTAATCAACGAAGGATTCCTAATTGTAGATGGAATCCTAATCAAATGAGGATTCCTAGAAGAATGAGGATTCCTATTCCAAGAAGGATTCCTACTTGAAGTAGGAAAGTTAAGCCAAGGTTTCCTACTTTGGTTTGACCTTTCCGAAGTGTCCCTAAGTTTCAGCAATTTTGAAGGCCTCCTAAGCATTCTAGGACATCAAATACACACTCCTTGCACAATGTCATGGCTTGCCGCACCTCCTTGCCCTTTCCCCTTCCTTGCCGTGCAAGGGAGAGGGTTCTTTCGTGTTTCTATGCATTAAAACACATTCCTATTGTGTTTTAATGCCTTGCCGCATATCCTTTGCATTTTCCTTTAGTTTTCTGATTTTGTTTCCTATTTTCGAGAAGTTTTAGGCTTAATTTCTGTAACCCTAAATAAC